>NW_028324169.1:1727500-2470000 GCF_054372755.1 Phalangium opilio
TCTACCAGGGCTCGAACCTGGGACCTTCCGCGTGTTTGGCGGACGTGATAACTACTACACAATAGATACGTGTTAATATAAACTTTTCGAAGAGATCTAGCTTATTACTATGTCTAATCACGATGGCCAAAACATGTATCTACCAGGGCTCGAACCTGAGACCTTCCGCGTGTTAGGCGGATGTGATAACCACTACACCATAGATACGTGTTAATATAAACTTTTCGAAGACATCTAGCTTATTTCTATGTCTAATCACGATGGTCAAAACACGTATCTACCAGGGCTCGAACCTGGGACCTTCCGCGTGTTAGGCGGACGTGATAACCACTACACCATGGATACTTGGCTATTGTGAGTTTTCGAAGAGATCTACCTTATTATTATGTCTAATCACGATGGTCAAAACATGTATCTACCAGTGCTCGAACATGAGACCTTCCGCGTGTTAGGCGGATGTGATAACCACTACACCATAGATACGTGTTAATATAAACTTTTCGAAGACATCTAGCTTATTTCTATGTCTAATCACGATGGTCAAAACATGTATCTACCAGGGCTCGAACCTGGGACCTTCCGCGTGTTAGGCGGACGTGATAACCACTACACCATAGATACTTGGCTATTGTGAGTTTTCGAAGAGATATACCTTATTATTATGTCTAATCACGATGGTCAAAACATGTATCTACCAGGGCTCGAACCTGGGACCTTCAGCGTGTTAGGCGGACGTGATAACCACTACACCATAGATACGTGTTAATATAAACTTTTCGAAGAGATCTAGCTTATTACTATGTCTAATCACGATGGTCAAAACATGTATCTACCACGGCTCGAACCTGGGACCTTCCGCGTGTTAGGCGGACGTGATAACCACTACACAATAGATACTTGGTTATTGTGAGTTTTCGAAGAGATCTACCTTATTATTATGTCTAATCACGATGGTCAATACATGTACCTATAATGGCTCGAACCTGACACCTTCCGCGTGTTAGGCGGACGTGATAACCACTACACCATAGATACTTGGTTATTGTGAGTTTTTGAAGAAGAGATCTACCTTATTATTATGTCTAATCACGATGGTCATAACATGTATCCACCAGGGCTCGAACCTGGGACCTTCCGCGTGTTAGGCGGACGTGATAACCACTACACCATAGATACTTGGTTATTGTGAGTTTTCGAAGATATCTACCTTATAATTATGTCTAATCACGATAGTCAAAACATGTATCTATCAGGGCTCGAACCTGACACCTTCCGCGTGTTAGGCGGACGTGATAACCACTACACCATAGATACTTGGTTATTGTGAGTTTTCAAAGAGATCTACCTTATTATTATGTCTAATCACGATGGTCAAAACATGTATCTACCAGGGCTCGAACCTGAGACCTTCCGCGTGTTAGGCGGATGTGATAACCACTACACCATAGATACGTGTTAATATAAACTTTTTGAAGACATCTAGCTTATTTCTATGTCTAATCACGATGGTCAAAGCATGTATCTACCAGGGCTCGAACCTGGGACCTTCCGCGTGTTAGGCGGACGTGATAACCACTACACCATAGATACTTGGCTATAGTGAGTTTTCGAAGAGATCTACCTTATTATTATGTCTAATCACGATGGTCAAAACATGTATCTACCAGGGCTCGAACCTGGGACCTCCCGCGTGTTTGGCGGACGTGATAACTACTACACAATAGATACGTGTTAATATAAACTTTTCGAAGAGATCTAGCTTATTACTATGTCTAATCACGATGGTCATAACATGTATCTACCAGGGCTCGAACCTGGGACCTTCCGCGTGTTAGGCGGACGTGATAACCACTACACCATAGATACTTGGTTATTGCGAGTTTTCGAAGATATCTACCTTATAATTATGTCTAATCACGATGGTCAAAACATGTATCTATCAGGGCTCGAACCTGACACCTTCCGCGTGTTAGGCGGACGTGATAACCACTACACCATAGATACTTGGTTATTGTGAGTTTTCGAAGAGATCTACCTTATTATTATGTCTAATCACGATGGTCAAAACATGTATCTACCAGGGCTCGAACCTGAGACCTTCCGCGTGTTAGGCGGATGTGATAACCACTACACCATAGATACGTGTTAATATAAACTTTTTGAAGACATCTAGCTTATTTCTATGTCTAATCACGATGGTCAAAACATGTATCTACCAGGGCTCGAACCTGGGACCTTCCGCGTGTTAGGCGGACGTGATAAGCACTACACCATAGATACTTGGATATTGTGAGTTTTCGAAGAGATCTACCTTATTATTATGTCTAATCACGATGGTCAAGACATGTATCTACCAGGGCTCGAACCTGGGACCTTCCGCGCGTTTGGCGGACATGATAACTACTACACAATAGATACTTGGTTATTGTGAGTTTTCGAAGAGATCTACCTTATTATTATGTCTAATCACGATGGTCAAAACATGTACCTATAATGGCTCGAACCTGACACCTTCCGCGTGTTTGGCGGACGTGATAACTACTACACAATAGATGCGTGTTAATACAAAGTTTTCGAAGAGATCTAGCTTATTGCTATGTCTAATCACGATGGTCAAAACATGTATCTATCAGGGCTCGAACCTGACACCTTCCGCGTGTTAGGCGGACGTGATAGCGACTACACCATAGATACTTGGTTATTGTGAGTTTTCGAAGAGATCTACCTTATTATTATGTCTAATCACGATGGTCAAAACATGTATCTACCAATGCTCGAACATGAGACCTTCCGCGTGTTAGGCGGATGTGATAACCACTACACCATAGATACGTGTTAATATAAACTTTTCGAAGACATCTAGCTTATTTCTATGTCTAATCACGATGGTCAAAACATGTATCTACCAGGGCTCGAACCTGGAACCTTCCGCGTGTTAGGCGGACGTGATAAGCACTACACCATAGATACTTGGATATTGTGAGTTTTCGAAGAGATCTACCTTATTATTATGTCTAATCACGATGGTCAAAACATGTATCTACCAGGGCTCGAACCTGGGACCTTCCGCGCGTTTGGCGGACATGATAACTACTACACAATAGATACTTGGTTATTGTGAGTTTTCGAAGAGATCTACCTTATTATTATGTCTAACCACGATGGTCAAAACATGTACCTATAATGGCTCGAACCTGACACCTTCCGCGTGTTTGGCGGACGTGATAACTACTACACAATAGATGCGTGTTAATACAAAGTTTTCGAAGAGATCTAGCTTATTGCTATGTCTAATCACGATGGTCAAAACATGTATCTATCAGGGCTCGAACCTGACACCTTCCGCGTGTTAGGCGGACGTGATAGCGACTACACCATAGATACTTGGTTATTGTGAGTTTTCGAAGAGATCTACCTTATTATTATGTCTAATCACGATGGTCAAAACATGTATCTACCAGTGCTCGAACATGAGACCTTCCGCGTGTTAGGCGGATGTGATAACCACTACACCATAGATACGTGTTAATATAAACTTTTCGAAGACATCTAGCTTATTTCTATGTCTAATCACGATGGTCAAAACATGTATCTACCAGGGCTCGAACCTGGAACCTTCCGCGTGTTAGGCGGACGTGATAACCACTACACCATAGATACTTGGCTATTGTGAGTTTTCGAAGAGATATACCTTATTATTATGTCTAATCACGATGGTCAAAACATGTATCTACCAGGGCTTGAACCTGACACCTTCCGCGTGTTAGGCGGACGTGATAACCACTACACAATAGATACTTGGTTATTGTGAGTTTTCGAAGAGATCTACCTTATTATTATGTCTAATCACGATGGTCAAAACATGTACCTATAATGGCTCGAACCTGACACCTTCCGCGTGTTAGGCGGACGTGATAACCACTACACCATAGATACTTGGTTATTGTGAGTTTTTGAAGAAGAGATCTACCTTATTATTATGTCTAATCACGATGGTCATAACATGTATCCACCAGGGCTCGAACCTGGGACCTTCCGCGTGTTAGGCGGACGTGATAACCACTACACCATAGATACTTGGTTATTGTGAGTTTTCGAAGATATCTACCTTATAATTATGTCTAATCACGATGGTCAAAACATGTATCTATCAGGGCTCGAACCTGACACCTTCCGCGTGTTAGGCGGACGTGATAACCACTACACCATAGATACTTGGTTATTGTGAGTTTTCGAAGAGATCTACCTTATTATTATGTCTAATCACGATGGTCAAAACATGTATCTACCAGGGCTCGAACCTGAGACCTTCCGCGTGTTAGGCGGATGTGATAACCACTACACCATAGATACGTGTTAATATAAACTTTTTGAAGACATCTAGCTTATTTCTATGTCTAATCACGATGGTCAAAGCATGTATCTACCAGGGCTCGAACCTGGGACCTTCCGCGTGTTAGGCGGACGTGATAACCACTACACCATAGATACTTGGCTATAGTGAGTTTTCGAAGAGATCTACCTTATTACTATGTCTAATCACGATGGTCAAAACATGTATCTACCAGGGCTCGAACCTGGGACCTCCCGCGTGTTTGGCGGACGTGATAACTACTACACAATAGATACGTGTTAATATAAACTTTTCGAAGAGATCTAGCTTATTACTATGTCTAATCACGATGGTCAAAACATTTATCTACCAGGGCTCGAACCTGGGACCTTCCGCGTGTTAGGCGGACGTGATAACCACTACACAATAGATACTTGGTTATTGTGAGTTTTCGAAGAGATCTACCTTATTATTATGTCTAATCACGATGGTCAAAACATGTACCTATAATGGCTCGAACCTGACACCTTCCGCGTGTTAGGCGGACGTGATAACCACTACACCATAGATACTTGGTTATTGTGAGTTTTCGAAGAGATCTACCTTATTATTATGTCTAATCACGTTGGTCAAAACATGTATCTACCAGGGCTCGAACCTGACACCTTCCGTGTGTTAGGCGGACGTGATAACCACCACACCATAGATACGTGTTAATATAAAGTTTTCAAAGAGATCTAGCTTATTACTATGTCTAATCACGATTGTCATAACATGTATCTACCAGGGCTCGAATCTGGGACCTTCCGTTTGTTAGGCGGACGTGATAACCACTACACCATAGATACTTGGTTATTGTGAGTTTTCGAAGATATCTACCTTATAATTATGTCTAATCACGATGGTCAAAACATGTATCTATCAGGGCTCGAACCTGACACCTTCCGCGTGTTGGGAGGACGTGATAACCACTACAGTATAGATACTTGGTTATTGTGAGTTTTCGAAGGGATCTACCTTATTATTATGTCTAATCACGGTGGTCAAAACATGTATCTACCAGGGCTCGAACCTGAGACCTTCCGCGTGTTAGGCGGATGTGATAACCACTACACCATAGATACGTGTTAATATAAACTTTTCGAAGACATCTAGCTTATTTCTATGTCTAATCACGATGGTCAAAACATGTATCTACCAGGGCTCGAACCTGAGACCTTCCGCGTGTTAGGCGGACTTGATAACCACTACACCATAGATACTTGGCTATTGTGAGTTTTCGAAGAGATCCACCTTATTATTATGTCTAATCACGATAGTCAAAACATGCATCTACCAGGGCTAAAACCTGGGACCTTCCGCATGTTTGGCGGACGTGATAACTACTACACAATAGATACGTGTTAATATAAAGTTTTCGAAGAGATCTACCTTATTATTATGTCTAATCACGATGGTCATAACATGTAT
Source organism: Phalangium opilio (assembly GCF_054372755.1). Classification (NCBI taxonomy): domain Eukaryota; kingdom Metazoa; phylum Arthropoda; class Arachnida; order Opiliones; family Phalangiidae; genus Phalangium; species Phalangium opilio. The sequence goes on from NW_028324169.1 coordinate 1,733,304, forward strand.
CCACCAGGGCTCGAACCTGGGACCTTCCGCGTGTTAGGCGGACGTGATAACCACTACACCATAGATACTTGGTTATTGTGAGTTTTCGAAGATATCTACCTTATAATTATGTCTAATCACGATGGTCAAAACATGTATCTATCAGGGCTCGAACCTGACACCTTCCGCGTGTTAGGCGGATGTGATAACCACTACACCATAGATACGTGTTAATATAAACTTTTTGAAGACATCTAGCTTATTTCTATGTCTAATCACGATGGTCAAAGCATGTATCTACCAGGGCTCGAACCTGGGACCTTCCGCGTGTTAGGCGGACGTGATAACCACTACACCATAGATACTTGGCTATAGTGAGTTTTCGAAGAGATCTACCTTATTATTATGTCTAATCACGATGGTCAAAACATGTATCTACCAGGGCTCGAACCTGGGACCTCCCGCGTGTTTGGCGGACGTGATAACTACTACACAATAGATACGTGTTAATATAAACTTTTCGAAGAGATCTAGCTTATTACTATGTCTAATCACGATGGTCAAAACATTTATCTACCAGGGCTCGAACCTGGGACCTTCCGCGTGTTAGGCGGACGTGATAACCACTACACAATAGATACTTGGTTATTGTGAGTTTTCGAAGAGATCTACCTTATTATTATGTCTAATCACGATGGTCAAAACATGTACCTATAATGGCTCGAACCTGACACCTTCCGCGTGTTAGGCGGACGTGATAACCACTACACCATAGATACTTGGTTATTGTGGGTTTTCGAAGAGATCTACCTTATTATTATGTCTAATCACGTTGGTCAAAACATGTATCTACCAGGGCTCGAACCTGACACCTTCCGTGTGTTAGGCGGACGTGATAACCACCACACCATAGATACGTGTTAATATAAAGTTTTCAAAGAGATCTAGCTTATTACTATGTCTAATCACGATGGTCATAACATGTATCTACCAGGGCTCGAACCTGGAACCTTGCGTTTGTTAGGCGGACGTGATAACCACTACACCATAGATACTTGGTTATTGTGAGTTTTCGAAGATATCTACCTTATAATTATGTCTAATCACGATGGTCAAAGCATGTATCTATCAGGGCTCGAACCTGACACCTTCCGCGTGTTGGGCGGACGTGATAACCACTACAGTATAGATACTTGGTTATTGTGAGTTTTCGAAGGGATCTACCTTATTATTATGTCTAATCACGGTGGTCAAAACATGTATCTACCAGGGCTCGAACCTGAGACCTTCCGCGTGTTAGGCGGATGTGATAACCACTACACCATAGATACGTGTTAATATAAACTTTTCGAAGACATCTAGCTTATTTCTATGTCTAATCACGATGGTCAAAACATGTATCTACCAGGGCTCGAACCTGAGACCTTCCGCGTGTTAGGCGGACTTGATAACCACTACACCATAGATACTTGGCTATTGTGAGTTTTCGAAGAGATCTACCTTATTATTATGTCTAATCACGATAGTCAAAACATGCATCTACCAGGGCTAAAACCTGGGACCTTCCGCATGTTTGGCGGACGTGATAACTACTACACAATAGATACGTGTTAATATAAAGTTTTCGAAGAGATCTACCTTATTATTATGTCTAATCACGATGGTCATAACATGTATCCACCAGGGCTCGAACCTGGGACCTTCCGCGTGTTAGGCGGATGTGATAACCACTACACCATAGATACGTGTAAATATAAACTTTTCGAACACATCTAGCTTATTTCTATGTCTAATCACGATGGTCAAAACATGTATCTACCAGGGCTCGAACCTGGGACCTTCCGCGTGTTAGGCGGACGTGATAACCACTACACCATAGATACTTGGCTATTGTGAGTTTTCGAAGAGATTTACCCTATTATTATGTCTAATCACGATGGTCAAAACATGTATCTACCAGGGCTCGAACCTGGGACCTTCCGCGTGTTTGGCGGACGTGATAACTACTACACAATAGATACGTGTTAATATAAACTTTTCGAAGAGATCTAGCTTATTACTATGTCTAATCACGATGGTCAAAACATGTATCTACCATGGCTCGAACCTGAGACCTTCCGCGTGTTAGGCGGATGTGATAACCACTACACCATAGATACTTGGCTATTGTGAGTTTTCGAAGAGATCTACCCTATTATTATGTCTAATCACGATGGTCAAAACATGTATCTACCAGGAATCGAACCTGGGACCTTCCGCGTGTTTGGCGGACGTGATAACTACTACACAATAGATACGTGTTAATATAAACTTTTCGAAGAGATCTAGCTTATTACTATGTCTAATCACGATGGTCAAAACATGTATCTACCAGGGCTCGAACCTGGGACCTTCCGCGTGTTAGGCGGACGTGATAACCACTACACAATACATACTTGGTTATTGTGTGTTTTCGAAGAGATCTACCTTATTATTATGTCTAATCACGATGGTCAAAACATGTACCTATAATGGCTCGAACCTGACACCTTCCGCGTGTTAGGCGGACGTGATAACCACTACACCATAGATACTTGGTTATTGTGAGTTTTCGAAGAGATCTACCTTATTATTATGTCTAATCACGTTGGTCAAAACATGTATCTACCAGGGCTCGAACCTGGGACCTTCCGCGTGTTAGGCGGACGTGATAACCACTACACCATAGATACTTGGCTATTGTGAGTTTTCGAAGAGATCTACCCTATTATTATGTCTAATCACGATGGTCAAAACATGTATCTACCAGGGCTCGAACCTGGGACCTTCCGCGTGTTAGGCGGACGTGATAACCACTACACAATAGAAACTTGGTTATTGTGAGTTTTCGAAGAGATCTACCTTATTATTATGTCTAATCACGATGGTCAAAACATGTACCTATAATGGCTCGAACCTGACACCTTCCGCGTGTTAGGCGGACGTGATAACCACTACACCATAGATACTTGGTTATTGTGAGTTTTCGAAGAGATCTACCTTATTATTATGTCTAATCACGTTGGTCAAAACATGTATCTACCAGGGCTCGAACCTGACACCTTCCGTGTGTTAGGCGGACGTGATAACCACCACACCATAGATACGTGTTAATATAAAGTTTTCAAAGAGATCTAGCTTATTACTATGTCTAATCACGATGGTCATAACATGTATCTACCAGGGCTCGAACCTGGGACCTTCCGTTTGTTAGGCGGACGTGATAACCACTACACCATAGATACTTGGTTATTGTGAGTTTTCGAAGATATCTACCTTATAATTATGTCTAATCACGATGGTCAAAACATGTATCTATCAGGGCTCGAACCTGACACCTTCCGCGTGTTAGGCGGACGTGATAACCACTACACCATAGATACTTGGTTATTGTGAGTTTTCGAAGAGATCTACCTTATTATTATGTCTAATCACGTTGGTCAAAACATGTATCTACCAGGGCTCGAACCTGACACCTTCCGTGTGTTAGGCGGACGTGATAACCACCACACCATAGATACGTGTTAATATAAAGTTTTCAAAGAGATCTAGCTTATTACTATGTCTAATCACGATGGTCATAACATGTATCTACCAGGGCTCGAACCTGGGACCTTCCGTTTGTTAGGCGGACGTGATAACCATTACACCATAGATACTTGGTTATTCTGAGTTTTCGAAGATATCTACCTTATAATTATGTCTAATCACGATGGTCAAAACATGTATCTATCAGGGCTCGAACCTGACACCTTCCGCGTGTTAGGCGGACGTGATAACCACTACACCATAGATACTTGGTTATTGTGAGTTTTCGAAGAGATCTACCTTATTATTATGTCTAATCACGATGGTCAAAACATGTATCTACCAGGGCTCGAACCTGAGACCTTCCGCGTGTTAGGCGGATGTGATAACCACTACACCATAGATACGTGTTAATATAAACTTTTCGAAGACATCTAGCTTATTTCTATGTCTAATCACGATGGTCAAAACATGCATCTACCAGGGCTCGAACCTGGGACCTTCCGCATGTTTGGCGGACGTGATAACCACTACACCATAGATACTTGGCTATGGTGAGTTTTCGAAGAGATCTACCTTATTATTATGTCTAATCACGATGGTAAAAACATGTATCTATCAGGGCTCGAACCTGGGACCTTCCGCGTGTTTGGCGGACGTGATAACTACTACACAATAGATACGTGTTAATATAAAGTTTTCGAAGAGATCTAGCTTATTACTATGCCTAATCACGATGGTCAAAACATGTCCCTACCAGGGCTCGAACCTGGGACCTTCAGCGTGTTAGGCGGACGTGATAACCACTACACTATAGATACGTGTTAATATAAACTTTTCGAAGAGATCTAGCTTATTGCTATGTCTAATCACGATGGTCAAAACATGTATCTATCAGGGCTCGAACCTGACACCTTCCGCGTTTTAGGCGGACGTGATAACCACTACACCATAGATACTTGGTTATTGTGAGTTTTCGAAGAGATCTACCTTATTATTATGTCTAATCACGATGGTCAAAACATGTATCTACCAGGGCTCGAACCTGATACCTTCCGCGTGTTAGGCGGACGTGATAACCACCACACCATAGATACGTTTTAATATAAAGTTTTCGAAGAGATCCAGCTTATTACTATGTCTAATCACGATGGTCAAAACATGAATCTATCAGGGCTCGAACCTGACACCTTGCGCGTGTTAGGCGGACGTGATAGCCACTACACCATATATACTTGGTTATTGTGAGTTTTCGAAGAGATCTACTTTATTATTATGTCTAATCAAGATGGTCAAAACATGTACCTATCTGGGCTCGAACCTGACACCTTCCGCGTGTTAGGCGGACGTGATAACCACCACACCATAGATACGTGTTAATATAAAGTTTTCGAAGAGATCTAGCTTATTACTATGCCTAATCACGATGGTCAAAACATGTCCCTACCAGGGCTCGAACCTGGGACCTTCAGCGTGTTAGGCGGACGTGATGACCACTACACTATAGATACGTGTTAATATAAACTTTTCGAAGAGATCTAGCTTATTGCTATGTCTAATCACGATGGTCAAAACATGTATCTATCAGGGCTCGAACCTGACACCTTCCGCGTGTTAGGCGGACGTGATAACCACTACACCATAGATACTTGGTTATTGTGAGTTTTCGAAGAGATCTACCTTATTATTATGTCTAATCACGATGGTCAAAACATGTATCTACCAGGGCTCGAACCTGATACCTTCCGCGTGTTAGGCGGACGTGATAACCACCACACCATAGATACGTGTTAATATAAAGTTTTCGAAGAGATCCAGCTTATTACTATGCCTAATCACGATGGTCAAAACATGTCCCTACCAAGGCTCGAACCTGGGACCTTCAGCGTGTTAGGCGGACGTGATAACCACTACACCATAGATACGTGTTAATATAAACTTTTCGAAGAGATCTAGCTCATTACTATGTCTAATCACGATGGTCAAAACATGTATCTATCAGGGCTCGAACCTGGCACCTTCCGCGTGTTAGGCGGACGTGATAACCACTACACCATAGATACTTGGTTATTGTGAGTTTTCGAAGAGATCTACCTTATTATTATGTCTAATCACGATGGTCAAAACATGTTACTATCAGGGCTCGAACCTGACACCTTCCGCGTGTTAGGCGGACGTCATAACCACTACACCATAGATACTTGGTTATTGTGAGTTTTCGAAGAGATCCAGCTAATTACTATGTCTAATCACGATGGTCAAAGCATGTATCTATCAGGGCTCGAACCTGACACCTTCCGCGTGTTAGGCGGACGTGATAACCACTACACCATAGATACTTGGTTATTGTGAGTTTTCGAAGAGATCTACCTTATTATTATGTCTAATCACGATGGTCAAAACATGTATCTACCAGGGCTCGAACCTGAGACCTTCCGCGTGTTAGGCGGATGTGATAACCACTACACCATAGATACGTGTTAATATAAACTTTTCGAAGACATCTAGCTTATTTCTATGTCTAATCACGATGGTCAAAACATGTATCTATCAGGGCTCGAACCTGGGACCTTCCGCGTGTTAGGCGGACGTGATAACCACTACACCATAGATACTTGGCTATTGTGAGTTTTCGAAGAGATCTACCTTATTATTATGTCTAATCACGATGGTCAAAACATGCATCTACCAGGGCTCGAACCTGGGCCTTCCGCATGTTTGGCGGACGTGATAACTACTACACAATAGATACGTGTTAATATAAAGTTTTCGAAGAGATCTATCTTATTATTATGTCTAATCACGATGGTCAAAACATGTATCTACCATGGCTCGAACCTGAGACCTTCCGCGTGTTAGGCGGATGTGATAACCACTACACCATAGATACGTGTTAATATAAACTTTTCGAAGACATCTAGCTTATTTCTATGTCTAATCACGATGGTCAAAACATGTCCCTACCAGGGCTCGAACCTGGGACCTTCAGCGTGTTAGGCGGACGTGATAACCACTACACCATAGATACGATTTAATATAAACTTTTCGAAGAGATCTAGCTTATTACTATGTCTAATCACGATGGTCAAAACATGTATCTACCAGGGCTCGAACCTGACACCTTCCGCGTGTTAGGCGGACGTGATAACCACTACACCATAGATACTTGGTTATTGTGAGTTTTCGAAGAGATCTACCTTATTATTATGTCTAATCACGATGGTCAAAACATGTATCTACCAGGGCTCGAACCTGGAACCTTCCGCGTGTTAGGCGGACGTGATAACCACTACACCATAGATACTTGGTTATTGTGAGTTTTCGAAGAGATCTACCTTATTATTATGTCTAATCACGATGGTCAAAGCATGAATCTATCAGGGCTCGAACCTGACACCTTCCGCGTGTTAGGCGGACGTGATAACCACTACACCATAGATACTTGGTCAATGTGAGTTTTCGAAGAGATCTACCCTATTATTATGTCTAATCACGATGGTCCAAACACGTCCCTACCAGGGCTCGAACCTGGAACCTTCCGCGTGTAAGGCGGACGTGATAACCACTACACGATATATACTTGATTATTGTGAGTTTTCGAAGAGATCTACCTTATTATTATGTCTAATCACGATGGTCAAAACATGTATCTACCAGGGCTCGAACCTGGGACCTTCCGCGTGTTTGGCGGACGTGATAACTACTACACAATAGATACGTGTTAATATAAAGTTTTCGAAGAGATCAAGCTTATTGCTATGTCTCATCACGATGGTCAAAACATATATTTATCAGGGCTCGAACCTGACACCTTCCGCGTGTTAGGCGGACGTGATAACCACTACACCATAGATACTTGGTTATTGTGAGTTTTCGAAGAGATCTACCTTATTATTATGTCTAATCACGATGGTCAAAACATGTATCTACCAGGGCTCGAACCTGGGACCTTCCGCGTGCTTGGCGGACGTGATAACTACTACACAATAGATACGTGTTAATATAAAGTTTTCGAAGAGATCTAGCTTATTACTATGTCTAATCACGATGGTCAAAACTTGTATCTATCAGGGCTCGCACCTGAAACCTTCCGCGTGTTAGGCGGACGTGATAACCACTACACCATAGATACTTGGTCATTGTGAGTTTTCGAAGAGATCTACCCTATTATTATGTCTAATCACGATGGTCCAAACACGTCCCTACCAGGGCTCGAACCTGGGACCTTCCGCGTGTTAGGCGGACGTGATAACCACTACACCATAGATACTTGATTATTGTGAGTTTTCGAAGAGATCTACCTTATTATTATGTCTAATCACGATGGTCAAAACATGTCCCTACCAGGGCTCGAACCTGGGACTTTCCGCGTGTAAGAGGGACGTGGTAGCCACTACACCATAGATACGTGTTAATATAAAGTTTTCGAAGAGATCTAGCTTATAACTATGTCTAATCACGTTGGTCAAAACATGTATCTATCAGGGCTCGAACCTGACACCTTCCGCGTGTTTGGCGGACGTGATAACTACTACACAATAGATACGTGTTAATATAAAATTTTCGAAGAGATCAAGCTTATTACTATGTCTAATCACGATGGTCAAAACATGTATCTATCAGGGCTCGAACCTGACACCTTCCGCGTGTTAGGCGGACGTGATAACCACTACACCATAGATACTTGGCTATTGTGAGTTTTCGAAGAGATCTACCTTATTACTATGTCTAATCACGATGGTCAAAGCATGAATCTATCAGGGCTCGAACCTGACACCTTGCGCGTGTTAGGCGGACGTGATAACCACTACACCATAGATACTTGGCTATTGTGAGTTTTGAAGAGATCTACCTTATTATTATGTCTAATCACGATGGTCAAAACATGTATCTACCATGGCTCGAACCTGGGACCTTCCGCGTGTTTGGCGGACGTGATAACTACTACACAATAGATACGTGTTAATATAAAGTTTTCGAAGAGATCAAGCTTATTACTATGTCTAATCACGATGGTCAAAACATGTATCTATCAAGGCTCGAACCTGACACCTTCCGCTTGTTAGGCGGACGTGATAACCACTACACCATAGATACTTGGTTATTGTGAGTTTTCGAAGAGATCTACCTTATTATTATGTCTAATCACGATGGTCAAAACATGTATCTACCAGGGCTCGAACCTGACACCTTCCGCGTGTTAGGCGGACGTGATAACCACCACACCATAGATACGTGTTAATATAAAGTTTTCAAAGAGATCTAGCTTATTACTATGTCTAATCACGATGGTCAAAACATGTTACTATCAGGGCTCGAACCTGACACCTTCCGCGTGTTAGGCGGACGTCATAACCACTACACCATAGATACTTGGTTATTGTGAGTTTTCGAAGAGATCCAGCTTATTACTATGTCTAATCACGATGGTCAAAGCATGAATCTATCAGGGCTCGAACCTGACACCTTGCGCGTGTTAGGCGGACGTGATAACCACTACACAATAGATACGTGTTAATATAAACTTTTCGAAGAGATCTAGCTCATTACTATGTCTAATCACCATGGTCAAAACATGTATCTACCAGGGCTCGAACCTGGGACCTTCCGCGTGTTAGGCGGACGTGATAACCACTACACCATAGATACTTAGTTATTGTGAGTTTTCGAAGATATCTACCTTATAATTATGTCTAAACACGATGGTCAAAACATGTATCTATCAGGGCTCGAACCTGACACCTTCCGCGTGTTAGGCGGACGTGATAACCACTACACCATAGATACTTGGTTATTGTGAGTTTTCGAAGAGATCTACCTTATTATTATGTCTAATCACGATGGTCAAAACATGTTACTATCAGGGCTCGAACCTGACACCTTCCGCGTGTTAGGCGGACGTCATAACCACTACACCATAGATACTTGGTTATTGTGAGTTTTCGAAGAGATCCAGCTAATTACTATGTCTAATCACGATGGTCAAAGCATGTATCTATCAGGGCTCGAACCTGACACCTTCCGCGTGTTAAGCACGTGATAACCACTACACCATAGATACTTGGTTATTGTGAGTTTTCGAAGAGATCTACCTTATTATTATGTCTAATCACGATGGTCAAAACATGTATCTACCAGGGCTCGAACCTGAGACCTTCCGCGTGTTAGGCGGATGTGATAACCACTACACCATAGATACGTGTTAATATAAACTTTTCGAAGACATCTAGCTTATTTCTATGTCTAATCACGATGGTCAAAAAATGTATCTACCAGGGCTCGAACCTGGGACCTTCCGCGTGTTAGGCGGACGTGATAACCACTACACCATAGATACTTGGCTATTGTGAGTTTTCGAAGAGATCTACCTTATTATTATGTCTAATCACGATGGTCAAAACATGCATCTACCAGGGCTCGAACCTGGGCCTTCCGCATGTTTGGCGGACGTGATAACTACTACACAATAGATACGTGTTAATATAAAGTTTTCGAAGAGATCTATCTTATTATTATGTCTAATCACGATGGTCAAAACATGTATCTACCATGGCTCGAACCTGAGACCTTCCGCGTGTTAGGCGGATGTGATAACCACTACACCATAGATACGTGTTACTATAAACTTTTCGAAGACATCTAGCTTATTTCTATGTCTAATCACGATGGTCAAAACATGTATCTACCAGGGCTTGAACCTGGGACCTTCCGCGTGTTAGGCGGACGTGATAACCACTACACCATAGATACTTGGCAATATTCAGTTTTCGAAGAGATCTACCTTATTATTATGTCTAATAACGATGGTCAAAACATGTATCTACCAGGGCACGAACCTGGGACCTTCCGCGTGTTTGGCGGACGTGATAACTACTACACAATAGATACGTGTTAATATAAAGTTTTCGAAGAGATCTAGCTTATTACTATGTCTAATCACGATGGTCAAAACATGTCCCTACCAAGGCTCGAACCTGGGACCTTCAGCGTGTTAGGCGGACGTGATAACCACTACACCATAGATACGTGTTAATATAAACTTTTCGAAGAGATCTAGCTTATTACTATGTCTTATCACGATGGTCAAAACATGTCAATACCAGGGCTCGAACCTGGGACCTTCAGCGTGTTAGGCGGACGTGATAACCACTACACCATAGATACGTGTTAATATAAACTTTTCGAAGAGATCTAGCTTATTACTATGTCTTATCACGATGGTCAAAACACGTCAATACCAGGGCTCGAACCTGGGACCTTCAGCGTGTTAGGCGGACGTGATAACCACTACACCATAGATACGTGTTTGTATAAACTTTTCCAAGAGATCTAGCTTATTACTATGTCTAATCACGATGGTCAAAACATGTATCTATTAGGGCTCGAACCTGACACCTTCCGCGTGTTAGGCGGACGTGATAACCACTACACCATAGATACTTGGTTATTGCGAGTTTTCGAAGAGATCTACTTTATTATTATGTCTAATCACGATGGTCAAAGCATGTACCTATCAGGGCTCGAACCTGACACCTTCCGCGTGTTAGGCGGACGTGATAACAACCAGACCATAGATACTTGGTTATTGTGAGTTTTCGAAGAGATCTACTTTATTATTATGTCTAATCACGATGGTCAAAACATGTATCTACCAGGGCTCGAACCTGACACCTTCCGCGTGTTAGGTGGACGTGATAACCACCACACCATAGATACGTGTTAATATAAAGTTTTCAAAGAGATCTAGCTTATTACTATGTCTAATCACGATGGTCAAAACATGTTACTATCAGGGCTCGAACCTGACACCTTCCGCGTGTTAGGCGGACGTCATAACCACTACACCATAGATACTTGGTTATTGTGAGTTTTCGAAGAGATCCAGCTTATTACTATGTCTAATCACGATGGTCAAAGCATGAATCTATCAGGGCTCGAACCTGACACCTTGCGCGTGTTAGGCGGACGTGATAACCACTACACAATAGATACGTGTTAATATGAAGTTTTCGAAGAGATCTAGCTTATTACTATGTCTAACCACGATGGTCAAAACATGTCCCTACCAGGGCTCGAACCTGGGACCTTCAGCGTGTTAGGCGGACGTGATAACCACTACACCATAGATACGATTTAATATAAACTTTTCGAAGAGATCTAGCTTATTACTATGTATAATCACGATGGTCAAAACATGTATCTACCAGGGCTCGAACCTGGGACCTTCCGCGTGCTTTGCGGACGTGATAACTACTACACAACAGATACGTGTTAATATAAAGTTTTCGAAGAGATCTAGCTTATTACTATGTCTAGTCACGATGGTCAAAACATGTATCTATCAGGGCTCGCACCTGAAACCTTCCGCGTGTTAGGCGGACGTGATAACCACTACACCATAGATACTTGGTCATTGTGAGTTTTCGAAGAGATCTACCCTATTATTATGTCTAATCACGATGGTCCAAACACGTCCCTACCAGGGCTCGAACCTGGGAGCTTCCGCGTGTAAGGCGGACGTGATAACCTCTACACGATATATACTTGATTATTGTGAGTTTTCGAAGAGATCTACCTTATTATTATGTCTAATCACGATGGTCAAAACATGTCCCTACCAGGGCTCGAACCTGGGACCTTCCGCGTGTTAGAGGGACGTGGTAGCCACTGCACTATAGATACTTGTTAATATAAAGTTTTCGAAGAGATCTAGCTTATAACTATGTCTAATCACGTTGGTCAAAACATGTATCTATCAGGGCTCGAACCTGACACCTTCCGCGTGTTAGGCGGACGTGATAACCACTACATCATATATACTTGGTTATTATGAGTTTTCGAAGAGATCTACCTTATTATTATGTCTATTCACGATGGTCAAAACATGTATCTACCAGGGCTCGAACCTGGGACCTTCCGCGAGTTAGGCGGACGTGATAACCACCACACCATAGATACGTGTTAATATAAAGTTTTCGAAGAGATCCAGCTTATTACTATGTCTAATCACGATGGTAAAACATGTATCTATCAGGGCTCAAACCTGACACTTTCCGCGTGTTAGGCGGACGTGATAACCACTACACAATAGATACTTGGTTATTGTGAGTTTTCGAAGAGATCTACCTTATTATTATGTCTAATCACGATGGTCGAAACATGTATCTACCAGGGCTCGAACCTGGGACCTTCCGCGTGTTTGGCGGACGTGATAACTACTACACAATAGATACGTGTTAATATAAAGTTTTCGAAGAGATAAAGCTTATTGCTATGTCTCATCACGATGGTCAAAACATATATTTATCAGGGCTCGAACCTGACACCTTCCGCGTGTTAGGCGGACGTGATAACCACTACACCATAGATACTTGGTTATTGTGAGTTTTCGAAGAGATCTACCTTATTATTATGTCTAATCACGATGGTCAAAACATGTATCTACCAGCGCTCGAACCTGGGACCTTCCGCGTGCTTGGCGGACGTGATAACTACTACACAATAGATACGTGTTAATATAAAGTTTTCGAAGAGATCTAGCTTATTACTAGGTCTAATCACGATGGTCAAAACTTGTATCTATCAGGGCTCGCACCTGAAACCTTCCGCGTGTTAGGCGGACGTGATAACCACTACACCATAGATACTTGGTCATTGTGAGTTTTCGAAGAGATCTACCCTATTATTATGTCTAATCACGATGGTCCAAACACGTCCCTACCAGTGCTCGAACCTGGGACCTTCCGCGTGTTAGGCGGACGTGATAACCACTACACCATAGATACTTGGTCATTGTGAGTTTTCGAAGAGATCTACCTTATTATTATGTCTAATCACGATGGTCAAAACATGTATCTACCAGGGTTCGAACCTGGGACCTTCCGCGAGTTAGGCGGACGTGATAACCACCACACCATAGATACTTTGCTATTGTGAGTTTTCGAAGAGATCTACCTTATTACTATGTCTAATCTCGATGGTCAAAGCATGAATCTATCAGGGCTCGAACCTGACACCTTCCGCGTGTTTGGCGGACGTGATAACTACTACACAATAGATACGTGTTAATATAAAATTTTCGAAGAGATCAAGCTTATTACTATGTCTAATCACGATGGTCAAAACATGTATCTATCAGGGCTCGAACCTGACACCTTCCGCGTGTTAGGCGGACGTGATAACCACTACACCATAGATACTTGGCTATTGTGAGTTTTCGAAGAGATCTACCTTATTACTATGTCTAATCACGATGGTCAAAGCATGAATCTATCAGGGCTCGAACCTGACACCTTGCGCGTGTTAGGTGGACGTGATAACCACTACACCATAGATACTTGGCTATTGTGAGTTTTGAAGAGATCTACCTTATTATTATGTCTAATCACGATGGTCAAAACATGTATCTACCATGGCTCGAACCTGGGACCTTCCGCGTGTTTGGCGGACGTGATAACTACTACACAATAGATACGTGTTAATATAAAGTTTTCGAAGAGATCAAGCTTATTACTATGTCTAATCACGATGGTCAAAACATGTATCTATCAAGGCTCGAACCTGACACCTTCCGCGTGTTAGGCGGACGTGATAACCACTACACCATAGATACTTGGTTATTGTGAGTTTTCGAAGAGATCTACCTTATTATTATGTCTAATCACGATGGTCAAAACATGTATCTACCAGGGCTCGAACCTGGGACCTTCCGCGTGCTTGGCGGACGTGATAACTACTACACAATAGATACGGGTTAATATAAAGTTTTCGAAGAGATCTAGCTTATTACTATGTCTAATCACGATGGTCAAAACATGTATCTATCAGGGCTCGCACCTGAAACCTTCCGCGTGTTAGGCGGACGTGATAACCACTACACCATAGTTACTTGGTCATTGTGAGTTTTCGAAGAGATCTACCCTATTATTATGTCTAATCACGATGGTCCAAACACGTCCTTACCAGGGCTCGAACCTGGGACCTTCCGCGTGTTAGGCGGACGTGATAACCACTACACCATAGATACTTGATTATTGTGAGTTTTCGAAGAGATCAACCTTATTATTATGTCTAATCACGATGGTCAAAACATGTCCCTACCAGGGCTCGAACCTGGGACCTTCCGCGTGTTAGAGGGACGTGGTAGCCACTACACCATAGATACGTGTTAATATAAAGTTTTCGAAGAGATCTAGCTTATAACTATGTCTAATCACGTTGGTCAAAACATGTATCTATCAGGGCTCGAACCTGACACCTTCCGCGTGTTAGGCGGACGTGATAACCACTACATCATATATACTTGGTTATTATGAGTTTTCGAAGAGATCTACCTTATTATTATGTCTAATCACGATGGTCAAAACATGTATCAACCAGGGCTCGAACCTGCGACCATCCGCGAGTTAGGCGGACGTGATAACCACCACACCATAGATACGTGTTAATATAAAGTTTTCGAAGAGATCCAGCTTATTACTATGTCTAATCACGATGGTCAAAACATGTATCTATCAGGGTTCGAACCTGACACCTTCCGCGTGTTAGGCGGACGTGATAACCACTACACCATAGATACTTGGCTATTGTAAGTTTTCGAAGAGATCTACCTTATTATTATGTCTAATCACGATGGTCAAAACATGTCCCTACCAGCGCTCAAACCTGGGACCTTCCGCGCGTTAGGCAGACGTGATAACAACTACACCATAGATACGTGTTAATATAAGGTTTTCGAAGAGATCCAGCTTATTACTATGTCTAATCACGATGGTCCAAACATGTATCTATCACGGCTCGAACCTGACACCTTTCGCGTGTTAGGCGGACGTGATAACCACTACACCATATATACTTGGCTATTGGGAGATTTCGAAGAGATCTACCTTATTATTATGTCTAATCACGATGGTCAAAACATGTCCCTACCAGGGTTCGAACCTGGGACCTTCCGCGTGTTAGGCGGACGTGGTAGCCACTACACCATAGATACGTGTTAATATAAAGTTTTCGAAGAGATCTAGCTTATAACTATGTCTAATCACGATGGTCAAAACATGTATCTATCAGGGCTCGAACCTGACACCTTCCGCGTGTAAGACGGATGTGATAACCACTACATCATATATACTTGGTTATTATGAGTTTTCGAAGAGATCTACCTTATTATTATGTCTAATCACGATGGTCAAAACATGTATCTACCAGCGCTCAAACCTGGGACCTTCCGTGTGTTAGGCGGACGTGATAACCACTACACAATAGATACTTGGTTATTGTGAGTTTTCGAAGAGATCTACCTTATTATTTTGTCAAATCACGATGGTCTAAACATGTATCTACCAGGGCTCGAACCTGGGACCTTCCGAGTGTTAGGCGGACGTGGTAGCCACTACACCATAGATACATGTTAATATAAATTTTTGGAAGAGATCTAGCTTATAACTATGTCTAATCACGATGGTCAAAACACTTATCTATCTGGGCTCGAACCTGACACCTTGCGTGTGTTAGGCGGACGTGATAACCACTACACAAAAGATACGTTTTAATATAAAGTTTTCGAAGAGATCTAGCTTATAACTATGTCTAATCACGATGGTCAAAACATGTATCTACCAGGGCTCGAACCTGGGACCTTCCGCGTGTTAGGCGGACGTGATAACCACTACACCATAGATACTTGGTTATTGTGAGTTTTCGAAGAGATCTACCTTATTATTATGTCTAATCACGATGGTCAAAACATGTAACTATCAGGGCTCGAACCTGACACCTTGCGCGTGTTAGGCGGACGTGATAACCACTACACCATAGATACTTGGCTATTGTGAGTTTTCGAAGAGATCTAACTTATAATTATGTCTAATCACGATGGTCAAAACATGTATCTACCAGGGCTCGAACCTGGGACCTTCCGCTTGCTAGGCGGACGTCATAACTACTACACAATAGATACGTGTTAATATAAAGTTTTCGAAGAGATCTAGCTTATAACTATGTCTAATCACGATGGTCAAAACACTAATCTATCAGGGCTCGAACCTGAGACCTTCCGCGTGTTAGGCGGACGTGATAACCACTACAACATAGATACTTGGTTATTCTAAGTTTTCGAAGAGATCTACCTTATTATTATGTCTAATCACGATGGTCAAAACATGTCCCTACCAGCGCTCAAACCTGGGACCTTCCGCGTGTTAGGCAGACGTGATAACTACTACACAATAGATACGTGTTAATATAAAGTTTTCGAAGAGATCTAGCTTATTACTATGTCTAATCACGATGGTCAAAACATGTATCTATCAGGGCTCGAACCTGACACCTTCCGCGTGTTGGGTGGACGTGATAACCACTGCACCATAGATACTTGGTTATTGTGAGTTTTCGAAGAGATCTACCCTATTATTATGTCTAATCACGATGGTCCAAACATGTCCCTACCAGGGCTTGAACCTGGGACCTTCCGCGTGTTAGGCGGACGTGATAACCACTACACCATAGATACTTGGTTATTGTGAGTTTTCGAAGAGATCTACCTTATTATTATGTCTAATCACGATGGTCAAAACATGTATCAACCAGGGCTCGAACCTGGGACCTTCCGCGTGTTAGGCGGACGTGATAACCACCACACCATAGATACGTGTTAATATAAAGTTTTCGAAGAGATCCAGCTTATTACTATGTCTAATCACGATGGTCATAACATGTAGCTATCAGGGCTCAAACCTGGGACCTTCCGTGTGTTAGGCGGACGTGATAACCACTACACCATAGATACTTGGTTATTGTGAGTTTTCGAAGAGATATACCTTATTATTTTGTCAAATCACGATGGTCAAAACATGTAACTATCAGGGCTCGAACCTGACACCTTGCGCGTGTTAGGCGGACGTGATAACCACTACACCATAGATACTTGGCTATTGTGAGTTTTCGAAGAGATCTACCTTATTATTATGTCTAATCACGATGGTCAAAACATGTATCAACCAGGGCTCGAACCTGGGACCTTCCGCGTGTTAGGCGGACGTGATAACCACCACACCACAGATACGTGTTAATATAAAGTTTTCGAAGAGATCCAGCTTATTACTATGTCTAATCACGATGGTCATAACATGAAGCTATCAGGGCTCAAACCTGGGACCTTCCGTGTGTTAGGCGGACGTGATAACCACTACACCATAGATACTTGGTTATTGTGAGTTTTCGAAGAGATATACCTTATTATTTTGTCAAATCACGATGGTCTAAACATGTATCTACCAGGGCTCGAACCTGGGACCTTCCGAGTGTTAGGCGGACGTGGTAGCCACTACACCATAGATACGTGTTAATATAAAGTTTTCGAAGAGATCTAGCTTATAACTATGTCTAATCACGATGGTCAAAACACTTATCTATCAGGGCTCGAACCTGACACCTTGCGCGTGTTAGGCGGACGTGATAACCACTACACAATAGATACGTGTTAATATAAAGTTTTCGAAGAGATCTAGCTTATAACTATGTCTAATCACGATGGTCAAAACATGTATCTACCAGGGCTCGAACCTGGGACCTTCCGCGTGTTAGGCGGACGTGATAACCACTACACCATAGATACTTGGTTATTGTGAGTTTTCGAAGAGATCTACCTTATTATTATGTCTAATCACGATGGTCAAAACATGTAACTATCAGGGCTCGAACCTGACACCTTGCGCGTGTTAGGCGGACGTGATAACCACTACACCATAGATACTTGGCTATTGTGAGTTTTCGAAGAGATCTAACTTATAATTATGTCTAATCACGATGGTCAAAACATGTATCTACCAGGGCTCGAACCTGGGACCTTCCGCTTGTTAGGCGGACGTGATAACTACTACACAATAGATACGTGTTAATATAAAGTTTTCGAAGAGATCTAGCTTATAACTATGTCTAATCACGATGGTCAAAACACTAATCTATCAGGGCTCGAACCTGAGACCTTCCGCGTCTTAGGCGGACGTGATAACCACTACAACATAGATACTTGGTTATTCTAAGTTTTCGAAGAGATCTACCTTATTATTATGTCTAATCACGATGGTCAAAACATGTCCCTACCAGGGCTCGAACCTGGGACCTTCCGCGTGTTAGAGGGACGTGGTAGCCACTGCACTATAGATACTTGTTAATATAAAGTTTTCGAAGAGATCTACCTTATTATTATGTCTATTCACGATGGTCAAAACATGTATCTACCAGGGCTCGAACCTGGGACCTTCCGCGAGTTAGGCGGACGTGATAACCACCACACCTTAGATACGTGTTAATATAAAGTTTTCGAAGAGATCCAGCTTATTACTATGTCTAATCACGATGGTAAAACATGTATCTATCAGGGCTCAAACCTGACACTTTCCGCGTGTTAGGCGGACGTGATAACCACTACACAATAGATAATTGGTTATTGTGAGTTTTCGAAGAGATCTACCTTATTATTATGTCTAATCACGATGGTCAAAACATGTATCTACCAGGGCTCGAACCTGGGACCTTCCGCGTGTTTGGCGGACGTGATAACTACTACACAATAGATACGTGTTAATATAAAGTTTTCGAAGAGATCAAGCTTATTGCTATGTTTCATCACGATGGTCAAAACATATATTTATCAGGGCTCGAACCTGACACCTTCCGCGTGTTAGGCGGACGTGATAACCACTACACCATAGATACTTGGTTATTGTGAGTTTTCGAAGAGATCTACCTTATTATTATGTCTAATCACGATGGTCAAAACATGTATCTACCAGGGCTCGAACCTGGGACCTTCCGCGTGCTTGGCGGACGTGATAACTACTACACAATAGATACGTGTTAATATAAAGTTTTCGAAGAGATCTAGCTTATTACTATGTCTAATCACGATGGTCAAAACTTGTATCTATCAGGGCTCGCACCTGAAACCTTCCGCGTGTTAGGCGGACGTGATAACCACTACACCATAGATACTTGGTCATTGTGAGTTTTCGAAGAGATCTACCCTATTATTATGTCTAATCACGATGGTCCAAACACGTCCCTACCAGGGCTCGAACCTGGGACCTTCCGCGTGTTAGGCGGACGTGATAACCACTACACCATAGATACTTGATTATTGTGAGTTTTCGAAGAGATCTACCTTATTATTATGTCTAATCACGATGGTCAAATCATGTCCCTACCAGGGCTCGAACCTGGGACTTTCCGCGTGTTAGAGGGACGTGGTAGCCACTACACCATAGATACGTGTTAATATAAAGTTTTCGAAGAGATCTAGCTTATAACTATGTCTAATCACGTTGGTCAAAACATGTATCTATCAGGGCTCGAACCTGACACCTTCCGCGTGTTAGGCGAACGTGATAACCACTACATCATATATACTTGGTTATTATGAGTTTTCGAAGAGATCTACCTTATTATTATGTCTAATCACGATGGTCAAAACATGTATCTACCAGGGTTCGAACCTGGGACCTTCCGCGAGTTAGGCGGACGTGATAACCACCACACCATAGATACTTTGCTATTGTGAGTTTTCGAAGAGATCTACCTTATTACTATGTCTAATCTCGATGGTCAAAGCATGAATCTATCAGGGCTCGAACCTGACACCTTGCGCGTGTTAGGCGGACGTGATAACCACTACACCATAGATACTTGGCTATTCTGAGTTTTCGAAGAGATCTACCTTATTATTATGTCTAATCACGATGGTCAAAACATGTATCTACCAGGGCTCGAACCTGGGACCTTCCGCGTGTTTGGCGGACGTGATAACTACTACACAATAGATACGTGTTAATATAAAATTTTCGAAGAGATCAAGCTTATTACTATGTCTAATCACGATGGTCAAAACATGTATCTATCAGGGCTCAAACCTGACACCTTCCGCGTGTTAGGCGGACGTGATAACCACTACACCATAGATACTTGGCTATTGTGAGTTTTCGAAGAGATCTACCTTATTACTATGTCTAATCACGATGGTCAAAGCATGAATCTATCAGGGCTCGAACCTGACACCTTGCGCGTGTTAGGCGGACGTGATAACCACTACACCATAGATACTTGGCTATTGTGAGTTTTGAAGAGATCTACCTTATTATTATGTCTAATCACGATGGTCAAAACATGTATCTACCATGGCTCGAACCTGGGACCTTCCGCGTGTTTGGCGGACGTGATAACTACTACACAATAGATACGTGTTAATATAAAGTTTCCGAAGAGATCAAGCTTATTACTATGTCTAATCACGATGGTCAAAACATGTATCTATCAAGGCTCGAACCTGACACCTTCCGCGTGTTAGGCGGACGTGATAACCACTACACCATAGATACTTGGTTATTGCGAGTTTTCGAAGAGATCTACCTTATTATTATGTCTAATCACGATGGTCAAAACATGTATCTACCAGGGCTCGAACCTGGGACCTTCCGCGTGCTTGGCGGACGTGATAACTACTACACAATAGATACGGGTTAATATAAAGTTTTCGAAGAGATCTAGCTTATTACTATGTCTAATCACGATGGTCAAAACATGTATCTATCAGGGCTCGCACCTGAAACCTTCCGCGTGTTAGGCGGACGTGATAACCACTACACCATAGTTACTTGGTCATTGTGAGTTTTCGAAGAGATCTACCCTATTATTATGTCTAATCACGATGGTCCAAACACGTCCTTACCAGGGCTCGAACCTGGGACCTTCCGCCTGTTAGGCGGACGTGATAACCACTACACCATAGATACTTGATTATTGTGAGTTTTCGAAGAGATCTACCTTATTATTATGTCTAATCACGATGGTCAAAACATGTCCCTACCAGGGCTCGAACCTGGGACCTTCCTTGTGTTAGAGGGACGTGGTAGCCACTACACCATAGATACGTGTTAATATAAAGTTTTCGAAGAGATCTAGCTTATAACTATGTCTAATCACGTTGGTCAAAACATGTATCTATCAGGGCTCGAACCTGACACCTTCCGCGTGTTAGGCGGACGTGATAACCACTACATCATATATACTTGGTTATTATGAGTTTTCGAAGAGATCTACCTTATTATTATGTCTAATCACGATGGTCAAAACATGTATCAACCAGGGCTCGAACCTGCGACCATCCGCGAGTTAGGCGGACGTGATAACCACCACACCATAGATACGTGTTAATATAAAGTTTTCGAAGAGATCCAGCTTATTACTATGCCTAATCACGATGGTCAAAACATGTATCTATCAGGGTTCGAACCTGACACCTTCCGCGTGTTAGGCGGACGTGATAACCACTACACCATAGATACTTGGCTATTGTAAGTTTTCGAAGAGATCTACCTTATTATTATGTCTAATCACGATGGTCAAAACATGTCCCTACCAGCGCTCAAACCTGGGACCTTCCGCGCTTTAGGCAGACGTGATAACAACTACACCATAGATACGTGTTAATATAAGGTTTTCGAAGAGATCTAGCTTATAACTATGTCTAATCACGATGGTCAAAACATGTATCTATCAGGGCTCGAACCTGACACCTTCCGCGTGTAAGACGGACGTGATAACCACTACATCATATATACTTGGTTATTATGAGTTTTCGAAGAGATCTACCTTATTATTATGTCTAATCACGATGGTCAAAACATGTATCTACCAGCGCTCAAACCTGGGACCTTCCGTGTGTTAGGCGGACGTGATAACCACTACACCATAGATACTTGGTTATTGTGAGTTTTCGAAGAGATCTACCTTATTATTTTGTCAAATCACGATGGTCTAAACATGTATCTACCAGGGCTCGAACCTGGGACCTTCCGAGTGTTAGGCGGACGTGGTAGCCACTACACCATAGATACGTGTTAATATAAAGTTTTCGAAGAGATCTAGCTTATAACTATGTCTAATCACGATGGTCAAAACACTTATCTATCAGGGCTCGAACCTGACACCTTGCGTGTGTTAGGCGGACGTGATAACCACTACACAATAGATACGTGTTAATATAAAGTTTTCGAAGAGATCTAGCTTATAACTATGTCTAATCACGATGGTCAAAACATGTATCTACCAGGGCTCGAACCTGGGACCTTCCGCGTGTTAGGCGGACGTGATAACCACTA
The DNA here is from genome assembly GCF_054372755.1 of Phalangium opilio. Taxonomy (NCBI): domain Eukaryota; kingdom Metazoa; phylum Arthropoda; class Arachnida; order Opiliones; family Phalangiidae; genus Phalangium; species Phalangium opilio. Next base: position 1,755,983 of record NW_028324169.1, read on the forward strand.
CACCATAGATACTTGGTTATTGTGAGTTTTCGAAGAGATCTACCTTATTATTATGTCTAATCACGATGGTCAAAACATGTAACTATCAGGGCTCGAACCTGACACCTTGCGCGTGTTAGGCGGGCGTGATAACCACTTCACCATAGATACTTGGCTATTGTGAGTTTTCGAAGAGATCTAACTTATAATTATGTCTAATCACGATGGTCAAAACATGTATCTACCAGGGCTCGAACCTGGGCCCTTCCGCTTGTTAGGCGGACGTGATAACTACTACACAATAGATACGTGTTAATGTAAAGTTTTCGAAGAGATCTAGCTTATAACTATGTCTAATCACGATGGTCAAAACACTAATCTATCAGGGCTCGAACCTGAGACCTTCCGCGTGTTAGGCGGACGTGATAACCACTACAACATAGATACTTGGTTATTCTAAGTTTTCGAAGAGATCTACCTTATTATTATGTCTAATCACGATGGTCAAAACATGTCCCTACCAGCGCTCAAACCTGGGACCTTCCGCGTGTTAGGCAGACGTGATAACTACTACACAATAGATACGTGTTAATATAAAGTTTTCGAAGAGATCTAGCTTATTACTATGTCTAATCACGATGGTCAAAACATGTATCTATCAGGGCTCGAACCTGACACCTTCCGCGTGTTGGGTGGACGTGATAACCACTGCACCATAGATACTTGGTTATTGTGAGTTTTCGAAGAGATCTACCCTATTATTATGTCTAATCACGATGGTCCAAACATGTCCCTACCAGGGCTTGAACCTGGGACCTTCCGCGTGTTAGGCGGACGTGATAACCACTACACCATAGATACTTGGTTATTGTGAGTTTTCGAAGAGATCTACCTTATTATTATGTCTAATCACGATGGTCAAAACATGTATCAACCAGGGCTCGAACCTGGGACCTTCCGCGTGTTAGGCGGACGTGATAACCACCACACCATAGATACGTGTTAATATAAAGTTTTCGAAGAGATCCAGCTTATTACTATGTCTAATCACGATGGTCATAACATGTAGCTATCAGGGCTCAAACCTGGGACCTTCCGTGTGTTAGGCGGACGTGATAACCACTACACCATAGATACTTGCTTATTGTGAGTTTTCGAAGAGATATACCTTATTATTTTGTCAAATCACGATGGTCTAAACATGTATCTACCAGGGCTCGAACCTGGGACCTTCCGAGTGTTAGGCGGACGTGGTAGCCACTACACCATAGATACGTGTTAATATAAAGTTTTCGAAGAGATCTAGCTTATAACTATGTCTAATCACGATGGTCAAAACACTTATCTATCAGGGCTCGAACCTGACACCTTGCGCGTGTTAGGCGGACGTGATAACCACTACACAATAGATACGTGTTAATATAAAGTTTTCGAAGAGATCTAGCTTATAACTATGTCTAATCACGATGGTCAAAACATGTATCTACCAGGGCTCGAACCTGGGACCTTCCGCGTGTTAGGCGGACGTGATAACCACTACACCATAGATACGTATTAATATAAAGTTTTCGAAGAGATCCAGCTTATTACTATGTCTAAACACGATGGTCCAAACATGTCCCTACCAGGGCTTGAACCTGGGACCTTCCGCGTGTTAGGCGGACGTGATAACCACTACACCATAGATACTTGGTTATTGTGAGTTTTCGAAGAGATCTACCTTATTATTATGTCTAATCACGATGGTCAAAACATGTATCAACCAGGGCTCGAAACTGGGACCTTCCGCGTGTTAGGCGGACGTGATAACCACCACACCATAGATACGTGTTAATATAAAGTTTTCGAAGAGATCCAGCTTATTACTATGTCTAATCACGATGGTCATAACATGTAGCTATCAGGGCTCAAACCTGGGACCTTCCGTGTGTTAGGCGGACGTGATAACCACTACACCATAGATACTTGCTTATTGTGAGTTTTCGAAGAGATATACCTTATTATTTTGTCAAATCACGATGGTCTAAACATGTATCTACCAGGGCTCGAACCTGGGACCTTCCGAGTGTTAGGCGGACGTGTTAGCCACTACACCATAGATACGTGTTAATATAAAGTTTTCGAAGAGATCTAGCTTATAACTATGTCTAATCACGATGGTCAAAACACTTATCTATCAGGGCTCGAACCTGACACCTTGCGCGTGTTAGGCGGACGTGATAACCACTACACAATAGATACGTGTTAATATAAAGTTTTCGAAGAGATCTAGCTTATAACTATGTCTAATCACGATGGTCAAAACATGTATCTACCAGGGCTCGAACCTGGGACCTTCCGCGTGTTAGGCGGACGTGATAACCACTACACCATAGATACTTGGTTATTGTGAGTTTTCGAAGAGATCTACCTTATTATTATGTCTAATCACGATGGTCAAAACATGTAACTATCAGGGCTCGAACCTGACACCTTGCGCGTGTTAGGCGGACGTGATAACCACTACACCATAGATACTTGGCTATTGTGAGTTTTCGAAGAGATCTACCTTATTATTATGTCTAATCACGATGGTCAAAACATGTATCAACCAGGGCTCGAACCTGGGACCTTCCGCGTGTTAGGCGGACGTGATAACCACCACACCATAGATACGTGTTAATATAAAGTTTTCGAAGAGATCCAGCTTATTACTATGTCTAATCACGATGGTCATAACATGTAGCTATCAGGGCTCGAACCTGGCACCTTGCGCGTGTTAGGCGGACGTGATAACCACTACACAATAGATACGTGTTAATATAAAGTTTTCGAAGAGATCTAGCTTATAACTATGTCTAATCACGATGGTCAAAACATGTATCTACCAGGGCTCGAACCTGGGACCTTCCGCGTGTTAGGCGGACGTGATAACCACTACACCATAGATACTTGGTTATTGTGAGTTTTCGAAGAGATCTACCTTATTATTATGTCTAATCACGATGGTCAAAACATGTAACTATCAGGGCTCGAACCTGACACCTTGCGCGTGTTAGGCGGACGTGATAACCACTACACCATAGATACTTGGCTATTGTGAGTTTTGAAGAGATCTACCTTATTATTATGTCTAGTCACGATGGTCAAAACATGTATCTACCATGGCTCGAACCTGGGACCTTCCGCGTGTTTGGCGGACGTGATAACTACTACACAATAGATACGTGTTAATATAAAGTTTCCGAAGAGATCAAGCTTATTACTATGTCTAATCACGATGGTCAAAACATGTATCTATCAAGGCTCGAACCTGACACCTTCCGCGTGTTAGGCGGACGTGATAACCACTACACCATAGATACTTGGTTATTGTGAGTTTTCGAAGAGATCTACCTTATTATTATGTCTAATCACGATGGTCAAAACATGTATCTACCAGGGCTCGAACCTGGGACCTTCCGCGTGCTTGGCGGACGTGATAACTACTACACAATAGATACGGGTTAATATAAAGTTTTCGAAGAGATCCAGCTTATTACTATGCCTAATCACGATGGTCAAAACATGTATCTATCAGGGTTCGAACCTGACACCTTCCGCGTGTTAGGCGGACGTATTAACCACTACACCATAGATACTTGGCTATTGTAAGTTTTCGAAGAGATCTACCTTATTATTATGTCTAATCACGATGGTCAAAACATGTCCCTACCAGCGCTCAAACCTGGGACCTTCCGCGCTTTAGGCAGACGTGATAACAACTACACCATAGATACGTGTTAATATAAGGTTTTCGAAGAGATCTAGCTTATAACTATGTCTAATCACGATGGTCAAAACATGTATCTATCAGGGCTCGAACCTGACACCTTCCGCGTGTAAGACGGACGTGATAACCACTACATCATATATACTTGGTTATTATGAGTTTTCGAAGAGATCTACCTTATTATTATGTCTAATCACGATGGTCAAAACATGTATCTACCAGCGCTCAAACCTGGGACCTTCCGTGTGTTAGGCGGACGTGATAACCACTACACCATAGATACTTGGTTATTGTGAGTTTTCGAAGAGATCTACCTTATTATTTTGTCAAATCACGATGGTCTAAACATGTATCTACCAGGGCTCGAACCTGGGACCTTCCGAGTGTTAGGCGGACGTGGTAGCCACTACACCATAGATACGTGTTAATATAAAGTTTTCGAAGAGATCTAGCTTATAACTATGTCTAATCACGATGGTCAAAACACTTATCTATCAGGGCTCGAACCTGACACCTTGCGTGTGTTAGGCGGACGTGATAACCACTACACAATAGATACGTGTTAATATAAAGTTTTCGAAGAGATCTAGCTTATAACTATGTCTAATCACGATGGTCAAAACATGTATCTACCAGGGCTCGAACCTGGGACCTTCCGCGTGTTAGACGGACGTGATAACCACTACACCATAGATACTTGGTTATTGTGAGTTTTCGAAGAGATCTACCTTATTATTATGTCTAATCACGATGGTCAAAACATGTAACTATCAGGGCTCGAACCTGACACCTTGCGCGTGTTAGGCGGGCGTGATAACCACTTCACCATAGATACTTGGCTATTGTGAGTTTTCGAAGAGATCTAACTTATAATTATGTCTAATCACGATGGTCAAAACATGTATCTACCAGGGCTCGAACCTGGGACCTTCCGCTTGTTAGGCGGACGTGATAACTACTACACAATAGATACGTGTTAATATAAAGTTTTCGAAGAGATCTAGCTTATAACTATGTCTAATCACGATGGTCAAAACACTAATCTATCAGGGCTCGAACCTGAGACCTTCCGCGTGTTAGGCGGACGTGATAACCACTACAACATAGATACTTGGTTATTCTAAGTTTTCGAAGAGATCTACCTTATTATTATGTCTAATCACGATGGTCAAAACATGTCCCTACCAGCGCTCAAACCTGGGACCTTCCGCGTGTTAGGCAGACGTGATAACTACTACACAATAGATACGTGTTAATATAAAGTTTTCGAAGAGATCTAGCTTATTACTATGTCTAATCACGATGGTCAAAACATGTATCTATCAGGGCTCGAACCTGACACCTTCCGCGTGTTGGGTGGACGTGATAACCACTGCACCATAGATACTTGGTTATTGTGAGTTTTCGAAGAGATCTACCCTATTATTATGTCTAATCACGATGGTCCAAACATGTCCCTACCAGGGCTTGAACCTGGGACCTTCCGCGTGTTAGGCGGACGTGATAACCACTACACCATAGATACTTGGTTATTGTGAGTTTTCGAAGAGATCCAGCTTATTACTATGTCTAATCACGATGGTCATAACACGTAGCTATTCGGGCTCAAACCTGGGACCTTCCGTGTGTTAGGCGGACGTGATAACCACTACACCATACATACTTGCTTATTGTGAGTTTTCGAAGAGATATACCTTATTATTTTGTCAAATCACGATGGTCTAAACATGTATCTACCAGGGCTCGAACCTGGGACCTTCCGAGTGTTAGGCGGACGTGGTAGCCACTACACCATAGATACGTGTTAATATAAAGTTTTCGAAGAGATCTAGCTTATAACTATGTCTAATCACGATGGTCAAAACACTTATCTATCAGGGCTCGAACCTGACACCTTGCGCGTGTTAGGCGGACGTGATAACCACTACACAATAGATACGTGTTAATATAAAGTTTTCGAAGAGATCTAGCTTATAACTATGTCTAATCACGATGGTCAAAACATGTATCTACCAGGGCTCGAACCTGGGACCTTCCGCGTGTTAGGCGGACGTGATAACCACTACACCATAGATACTTGGTTATTGTGAGTTTTCGAAGAGATCTACCTTATTATTATGTCTAATCACGATGGTCAAAACATGTAACTATCAGGGCTCGAACCTGACACCTTGCGCGTGTTAGGCGGGCGTGATAACCACTTCACCATAGATACTTGGCTATTGTGAGTTTTCGAAGAGATCTAACTTATAATTATGTCTAATCACGATGGTCAAAACATGTATCTACCAGGGCTCGAACCTGGGACCTTCCGCTTGTTAGGCGGACGTGATAACTACTACACAATAGATACGTGTTAATATAAAGTTTTCGAAGAGATCTAGCTTATAACTATGTCTAATCACGATGGTCAAAACACTAATCTATCAGGGCTCGAACCTGAGACCTTCCGCGTGTTAGGCGGACGTGATAACCACTACAACATAGATACTTGGTTATTCTAAGTTTTCGAAGAGATCTACCTTATTATTATGTCTAATCACGATGGTCAAAACATGTCCCTACCAGCGCTCAAACCTGGGACCTTCCGCGTGTTAGGCAGACGTGATAACTACTACACAATAGATACGTGTTAATATAAAGTTTTCGAAGAGATCTAGCTTATTACTATGTCTAATCACGATGGTCAAAACATGTATCTATCAGGGCTCGAACCTGACACCTTCCGCGTGTTGGGTGGACGTGATAACCACTGCACCATAGATACTTGGTTATTGTGAGTTTTCGAAGAGATCTACCCTATTATTATGTCTAATCACGATGGTCCAAACATGTCCCTACCAGGGCTTGAACCTGGGACCTTCCGCGTGTTAGGCGGACGTGATAACCACTACACCATAGATACTTGGTTATTGTGAGTTTTCGAAGAGATCCAGCTTATTACTATGTCTAATCACGATGGTCATAACACGTAGCTATTCGGGCTCAAACCTGGGACCTTCCGTGTGTTAGGCGGACGTGATAACCACTACACCATACATACTTGCTTATTGTGAGTTTTCGAAGAGATATACCTTATTATTTTGTCAAATCACGATGGTCTAAACATGTATCTACCAGGGCTCGAACCTGGGACCTTCCGAGTGTTAGGCGGACGTGGTAGCCACTACACCATAGATACGTGTTAATATAAAGTTTTCGAAGAGATCTAGCTTATAACTATGTCTAATCACGATGGTCAAAACACTTATCTATCAGGGCTCGAACCTGACACCTTGCGCGTGTTAGGCGGACGTGATAACCACTACACAATAGATACGTGTTAATATAAAGTTTTCGAAGAGATCTAGCTTATAACTATGTCTAATCACGATGGTCAAAACATGTATCTACCAGGGCTCGAACCTGGGACCTTCCGCGTGTTAGGCGGACGTGATAACCACTACACCATAGATACTTGGTTATTGTGAGTTTTCGAAGAGATCTACCTTATTATTATGTCTAATCACGATGGTCAAAACATGTAACTATCAGGGCTCGAACCTGACACCTTGCGCGTGTTAGGCGGACGTGATAACCACTACACCATAGATACTTGGCTATTGTGAGTTTTCGAAGAGATCTAACTTATAATTATGTCTAATCACGATGGTCAAAACATGTATCTACCAGGGCTCGAACCTGGGACCTTCCGCTTGTTAGGCGGACGTGATAACTACTACACAATAGATACGTGTTAATATAAAGTTTTCGAAGAGATCTAGCTTATAACTATGTCTAATCACGATGGTCAAAACACTAATCTATCAGGGCTCGAACCTGAGACCTTCCGCGTCTTAGGCGGACGTGATAACCACTACAACATAGATACTTGGTTATTCTAAGTTTTCGAAGAGATCTACCTTATTATTATGTCTAATCACGATGGTCAAAACATGTCCCTACCAGCGCTCAAACCTGGGACCTTCCGCGTGTTAGGCAGACGTGATAACTACTACACAATAGATACGTGTTAATATAAAGTTTTCGAAGAGATCTAGCTTATTACTATATCTAATCACGATGGTCAAAACATGTATCTATCAGGGCTCGAACCTGATACCTTCCGCGTGTTGGGTGGACGTGATAACCACTGCACCATAGATACTTGGTTATTGTGAGTTTTCGAAGAGATCTACCCTATTATTATGTCTAATCACGATGGTCCAAACATGTCCCTACCAGGGCTTGAACCTGGGACCTTCCGCGTGTTAGGCGGACGTGATAACCACTACACTATAGATACTTGGTTATTGTGAGTTTTCGAAGAGATCTACCTTATTATTATGTCTAATCACGATGGTCAAAACATGTATCAACCAGGGCTCGAACCTGGGACCTTCCGCGTGTTAGGCGGACGTGATAACCACCACACCATAGATACGTGTTAATATAAAGTTTACGAAGAGATCCAGCTTATTACTATGTCTAATCACGATGGTCATAACATGTAGCTATCAGGGCTCGAACCTGACACCTTTCGCGTGTTAGGCGGACGTGATAACCACTACACCATAGATACTTGGCTATTGGGAGTTTTCGAAGAGATCTACCTTATTATTATGTCTAATCACGATGGTCAAAACATGTAACTATCAGGGCTCGAACCTGACACCTTGCGCGTGTTAGGCGGACGTGATAACCACTACACCATAGATACTTGGCTATTGTGAGTTTTCGAAGAGATCTAACTTATAATTATGTCTAATCACGATGGTCAAAACATGTATCTACCAGGGCTCGAACCTGGGACCTTCCGCTTGTTAGGCGGACGTGATAACTACTACACAATAGATACGTGTTAATATAAAGTTTTCGAAGAGATCTAGCTTATAACTATGTCTAATCACGATGGTCAAAACACTAATCTATCAGGGCTCGAACCTGAGACCTTCCGCGTCTTAGGCGGACGTGATAACCACTACAACATAGATACTTGGTTATTCTAAGTTTTCGAAGAGATCTAGCTTATTACTATGTCTAATCACGATGGTCAAAACATGTATCTATCAGGGCTCGAACCTGACACCTTCCGCGTGTTGGGTGGACGTGATAACCACTGCACCATAGATACTTGGTTATTCTAAGTTTTCGAAGAGATCTACCTTATTATTATGTCTAATCACGATGGTCAAAACATGTCCCTACCAGCGCTCAAACCTGGGACCTTCCGCGTGTTAGGCAGACGTGATAACTACTACACAATAGATACGTGTTAATATAAAGTTTTCGAAGAGATCTAGCTTATTACTATGTCTAATCACGATGGTCAAAACATGTATCTATCAGGGCTCGAACCTGACACCTTCCGCGTGTTGGGTGGACGTGATAACCACTGCACCATAGATACTTGGTTATTGTGAGTTTTCGAAGAGATCTACCCTATTATTATGTCTAATCACGATGGTCCAAACATGTCCCTACCAGGGCTTGAACCTGGGACCTTCCGCGTGTTAGGCGGACGTGATAACCACTACACCATAGATACTTGGTTATTGTGAGTTTTCGAAGAGATCTACCTTATTATTATGTCTAATCACGATGGTCAAAACATGTAACTATCAGGGCTCGAACCTGACACCTTGCGCGTGTTAGGCGGACGTGATAACCACTACACCATAGATACTTGGCTATTGTGAGTTTTCGAAGAGATCTACCTTATTATTATGTCTAATCACGATGGTCAAAACATGTATCAACCAGGGCTCGAACCTGGGACCTTCCGCGTGTTAGGCGGACGTGATAACCACCACACCATACATACTTGCTTATTGTGAGTTTTCGAAGAGATATACCTTATTATTTTGTCAAATCACGATGGTCTAAACATGTATCTACCAGGGCTCGAACCTGGGACCTTCCGAGTGTTAGGCGGACGTGGTAGCCACTACACCATAGATACGTGTTAATATAAAGTTTTCGAAGAGATCTAGCTTATAACTATGTCTAATCACGATGGTCAAAACACTTATCTATCAGGGCTCGAACCTGACACCTTGCGCGTGTTAGGCGGACGTGATAACCACTACACAATAGATACGTGTTAATATAAAGTTTTCGAAGAGATCTAGCTTATAACTATGTCTAATCACGATGGTCAAAACATGTATCTACCAGGGCTCGAACCTGGGACCTTCCGCGTGTTAGGCGGACGTGATAACCACTACACCATAGATACTTGGTTATTGTGAGTTTTCGAAGAGATCTACCTTATTATTATGTCTAATCACGATGGTCAAAACATGTAACTATCAGGGCTCGAACCTGACACCTTGCGCGTGTTAGGCGGACGTGATAACCACTACACCATAGATACTTGGCTATTGTGAGTTTTCGAAGAGATCTAACTTATAATTATGTCTAATCACGATGGTCAAAACATGTATCTACCAGGGCTCGAACCTGGGACCTTCCGCTTGTTAGGCGGACGTGATAACTACTACACAATAGATACGTGTTAATATAAAGTTTTCGAAGAGATCTAGCTTATAACTATGTCTAATCACGATGGTCAAAACACTAATCTATCAGGGCTCGAACCTGAGACCTTCCGCGTCTTAGGCGGACGTGATAACCACTACAACATAGATACTTGGTTATTCTAAGTTTTCGAAGAGATCTACCTTATTATTATGTCTAATCACGATGGTCAAAACATGTCCCTACCAGCGCTCAAACCTGGGACCTTCCGCGTGTTAGGCAGACGTGATAACTACTACACAATAGATACGTGTTAATATAAAGTTTTCGAAGAGATCTAGCTTATTACTATGTCTAATCACGATGGTCAAAACATGTATCTATCAGGGCTCGAACCTGATACCTTCCGCGTGTTGGGTGGACGTGATAACCACTGCACCATAGATACTTGGTTATTGTGAGTTTTCGAAGAGATCTACCCTATTATTATGTCTAATCACGATGGTCCAAACATGTCCCTACCAGGGCTTGAACCTGGGACCTTCCGCGTGTTAGGCGGACGTGATAACCACTACACCATAGATACTTGGTTATTGTGAGTTTTCGAAGAGATCTACCTTATTATTATGTCTAATCACGATGGTCAAAACATGTATCAACCAGGGCTCGAACCTGGGACCTTCCGTGTGTTAGGCGGACGTGATAACCACCACACCATAGATACGTGTTAATATAAAGTTTACGAAGAGATCCAGCTTATTACTATGTCTAATCACGATGGTCATAACATGTAGCTATCAGGGCTCGAACCTGACACCTTTCGCGTGTTAGGCGGACGTGATAACCACTACACCATAGATACTTGGCTATTGGGAGTTTTCGAAGAGATCTACCTTATTATTATGTCTAATCACGATGGTCAAAACATGTAACTATCAGGGCTCGAACCTGACACCTTGCGCGTGTTAGGCGGACGTGATAACCACTACACCATAGATACTTGGCTATTGTGAGTTTTCGAAGAGATCTAACTTATAATTATGTCTAATCACGATGGTCAAAACATGTATCTACCAGGGCTCGAACCTGGGACCTTCCGCTTGTTAGGCGGACGTGATAACTACTACACAATAGATACGTGTTAATATAAAGTTTTCGAAGAGATCTAGCTTATAACTATGTCTAATCACGATGGTCAAAACACTAATCTATCAGGGCTCGAACCTGAGACCTTCCGCGTCTTAGGCGGACGTGATAACCACTACAACATAGATACTTGGTTATTCTAAGTTTTCGAAGAGATCTAGCTTATTACTATGTCTAATCACGATGGTCAAAACATGTATCTATCAGGGCTCGAACCTGACACCTTCCGCGTGTTGGGTGGACGTGATAACCACTGCACCATAGATACTTGGTTATTGTGAGTTTTCGAAGAGATCTACCCTATTATTATGTCTAATCACGATGGTCCAAACATGTCCCTACCAGGGCTTGAACCTGGGACCTTCCGCGTGTTAGGCGGACGTGATAACCACTACACCATAGATACTTGGTTATTGTGAGTTTTCGAAGAGATCTACCTTATTATTATGTCTAATCACGATGGTCAAAACATGTATCAACCAGGGCTCGAACCTGGGACCTTCCGCGTGTTAGGCGGACGTGATATCCACCACACCATAGATACGTGTTAATATAAAGTTTTCGAAGAGATCCAGCTTATTACTATGTCTAATCACGATGGTCATAACATGTAGCTATCAGGGCTCGAACCTGACACCTTTCGCGTGTTAGGCGGACGTGATAACCACTACACCATAGATACTTGGCTATTGGGAGTTTTCGAAGAGATCTACTTTATTATTATGTCTAATCACGATGGTCAAAACATGTCCCTACCAGGGCTCGAACCTGGGACCTTCCGTGTGTTAGGCGGACGTGATAACCACTACACCATAGATACTTGGTTATTGTGAGTTTTCGAAGAGATCTACCTTCTTATTTTGTCAAATCACGATGGTCTAAACATGTTTCTACCAGGGCTCGAACCTGGGACCTTCCGAGTGTTAGGCGGACGTGGTAGCCACTACACCATAGATACGTGTTAATATAAAGTTTTCGAAGAGATCTAGCTTATAACTATGTCTAATCACGATGGTCAAAACACTTATCTATCAGGGCTCGAACCTGAGACCTTCCGCGTGAAAAGCGAACGTGATAACCACTACACCATAGATACTTGGTTATTCTGAGTTTTCGAAGAGATTTACCTTATTATTATGTCTAATCACGATGGTCAAAACATGTCCCTACCAGCGCTCAAACCTGCGACCTTCCGCGTGTTAGGCAGACGTGATAACCACAACACCATAGATACGTGTTAAGATAAAGTTTTCGAAGAGATTCAGCTTATTACTATGTCTAATCACGATGGTCAAAACATGTATCTATCATTGCTCGAACCTGACACCTTCCGCGTGTTAGGCGGACGTGATAACCACTACACCATAGATACTTGGTTTTTGTGAGTTTTCGAAGAGATCTACCTTATTATTATGTCTAATCACGATGGTCAAAACATGTCCCTACCAGCGCTCAAACCTGCGACCTTCCGCGTGTTAGGCAGACGTGATAACCACAACACCATAGATACGTGTTAAGATAAAGTTTTCGAAGAGATTCAGCTTATTACTATGTCTAATCACGATGGTCAAAACATGTATCTATCAGTGCTCGAACCTGACACCTTCCGCGTGTTAGGCGGACGTGATAACCACTACACCATAGATACTTGGTTATTGTGAGTTTTCGAAGAGATCTACCTTATTATTATGTCTAATCACGATGGTCAAAACATGTATCTACCAGGGCTCGAACCTGGGACCTTCCGCGTGTTAGGCGGACGTGATAACCACCACACCATAGATACGTGTTAATATAAAGTTTTCGAAGAGATCCAGCTTATAACTATGTCTAATCACGATGGACAAAACATGTATCTATCAGGGCTCGAACCTGACACCTTCCGCGTGTTAGGCGGACGTGATAACCACTACATCATATATACTTGGTTAGTATGAGTTTTCGAAGAGATCTACCTTATTATTATGTCTAATCACGATGGTCAAAACATGTATCTACCAGGGCTCGAACCTGGGACCATCCGCGTGTTAGGCGGACGTGATAACCACCACACAAGAGATACGTTTTAATATAAAGTTTTCGAAGAGATCCAGCTTATTACTATGTCTAATCACGATGGTCAAAACATGTATCTCTCAGGGCTCGAACCTGACACCTTCCGCGTGTTAGGCGGACGTGATAACCACTACACCATAGATACTTGGCTATTTTGAGTTTTCGAAGAGATCTACCTTATTACTATGTCTAATAACGATGGTCATAACATGTAGCTATCAGGGCTCGAACCTGACACCTTTCGCGTGTTAGGCGGACGTGATAACCACTACACCATAGATACTTGGCTATTGGGAGTTTTCGAAGAGATCTACCTTATTATTATGTCTAATCACGATGGTCAAAACATGTCCCTACCAGGGCTCGAACCTGGGACCTTCCGCGGGTTAGGCGGACGTGGTAGCCACTACACCATAGATACGTGTTAATATAAAGTTTTCGAAGAGATCTAGCTTATAACTATGTCCAACCACGATGGACAAAACATCAGGGCTCGAACCTGACACCTTCCGCGTGTTAGGCGGACGTGATAACCACTACATCATATATTCTTGGTTAGTATGAGTTTTCGAAGAGATCTACCTTATTATGTCTAATCACGATGGTCAAAACATGTATCTACCAGGGCTCGAACCTGGGACCATCCGCGTGTTAGGCGGACGTGATAACCACCACACAAGAGATACGTGTTAATATAAAGTTTTCGAAGAGATCCAGCTTATTACTATGTCTAATCACGATGGTCAAAACATGTATCTATCAGGGCTCGAACCTGACACCTTCCGCGTGTTAGGCGGACGTGATAACCACTACACCATAGATACTTGGCTATTGTGAGTTTTCGAAGAGATCTACCTTATTATTATGTCTAATCACGATGGTCAAAACATGTCCCTACCAGCGCTCAAACCTGGGACCTTCCGCGTGTTAGGCAGACGTGATAACCACTACACCATAGATACGTGTTAATATTAAGTTTTCGAAGAGATCCAGCTTATTACTATGTCTAATCACGATGGTCAAAACATGTATCTCTCAAGGCTCGAACCTGACACCTTCCGCGTGTTAGGCGGACGTGATAACCACTACACCATAGATACTTGGCTATTTTGAGTTTTCGAAGAGATCTACCTTATTACTAGGTCTAATAACGATGGTCATAACATGTAGCTATCAGTGCTCGAACCTGACACATTTCGCGTGTTAGGCGGACGTGATAACCACTACACCATAGATACTTGGCTATTGGGAGTTTTCGAAGAGATCTACCTTATTATTATGTCTAATCACGATGGTCAAAACATGTCCCTACCAGGGCTCGAACCTGGGACCTTCCGCGGGTTAGGCGGACGTGGTAGCCACTACACCATAGATACGTGTTAATATAAAGTTTTCGAAGAGATCTAGCTTATAACTATGTCCAACCACGATGGACAAAACATCAGGGCTCGAACCTGACACCTTCCGCGTGTTAGGCGGACGTGATAACCACTACATCATATATTCTTGGTTAGTATGAGTTTTCGAAGAGATCTACCTTATTATTATGTCTAATCACGATGGTCAAAACATGTATCTACCAGGGCTCGAACCTGGGACCATCCGCGTGTTAGGCGGACGTGATAACCACCACACAAGAAATACGTGTTAATATAAAGTTTTCGAAGAGATCCAGCTTATTACTATGTCTAATCACGATGGTCAAAACATGTATCTATCAGGGCTCGAACCTGACACCTTCCGCGTGTTAGGCAGACGTGATAACCACTACACCATAGATCCGTGTTAATATTAAGTTTTCGAAGAGATCCAGCTTATTACTATGTCTAATCACGATGGTCCAAACATGTATCTATCAGTTCTCGAACCTGGGACCTTCCGCGTGTAAAGCGGACGTGATAACAACTACACCATAGATACTTGGTTAGTATGAGTTTTCGAAGAGATCTACCTTATTATTATGTCTAATCACGATGGTCAAAACATGTATCTACCAGGGCTCGAACCTGGGACCATCCGCGTGTTAGGCGGACGTGATAACCACCACACAAGAGATACGTGTTAATATAAAGTTTTCGAAGAGATCCAGCTTATTACTATGTCTAATCACGATGGTCAAAACACTAATCTATCAGGGCTCGAACCTGAGACCTTCCGCGTGTTAGGCGGACGTGATAACCACTACAACATAGATACTTGGTTATTCTAAGTTTTCGAAGAGATCTACCTTATTATTATGTCTAATCACGATGGTCAAAACATGTCCCTACCAGCGCTCAAACCTGGGACCTTCCGCGTGTTAGGCAGACGTGATAACCACTACACCATAGATACGTGTTAATATTAAGTTTTCGAAGAGATCCAGCTTATTACTATGTCTAATCACGATGGTCCAAACATGTATCTATCAGTTCTCGAACCTGGGACCTTCCGCGTGTAAAGCGGACGTGATAACAACTACACCATAGATACTTGGTTAGTATGAGTTTTCGAAGAGATCTACCTTATTATTATGTCTAATCACGATGGTCAAAACATGTCCCTACCAGCGCTCAAACCTGGGACCTTCCGCGTGTTAGGCAGACGTGATAACCACCACACAAGAGATACGTGTTAATATAAAGTTTTCGAAGAGATCCAGCTTATTACTATGTCTAATCACGATGGTCAAAACATGTATCTATCAGGGCTCGAACCTGACACCTTCCGCGTGTTAGGCAGACGTGATAACCACTACACCATAGATCCGTTTTAATATTAAGTTTTCGAAGAGATCCAGCTTATTACTATGTCTAATCACGATGGTCCAAACATGTATCTATCAGTTCTCGAACCTGGGACCTTCCGCGTGTAAAGCGGACGTGATAACAACTACACCATAGATACTTGGTTAGAATGAGTTTTCGAAGAGATCTACCTTATTATTATGTCTAATCACGATGGTCAAAACATGTATCTACCAGGGCTCGAACCTGGGACCATCCGCGTGTTAGGCGGACGTGATAACCACCACACAAGAAATACGTGTTAATATAAAGTTTTCGAAGAGATCCAGCTTATTACTATGTCTAATCACGATGGTCAAAACATGTATCTATCAGGGCTCGAACCTGACACCTTCCGCGTGTTAGGCAGACGTGATAACCACTACACCATAGATCCGTGTTAATATTAAGTTTTCGAAGAGATCCAGCTTATTACTATGTCTAATCACGATGGTCCAAACATGTATCTATCAGTTCTCGAACCTGGGACCTTCCGCGTGTAAAGCGGACGTGATAACAACTACACCATAGATTCTTGGTTAGTATGAGTTTTCGAAGAGATCTACCTTATTATTATGTCTAATCACGATGGTCAAAACATGTATCTACCAGGGCTCGAACCTGGGACCATCCGCGTGTTAGGCGGACGTGATAACCACCACACAAGAGATACGTGTTAATATAAAGTTTTCCAAGAGATCCAGCTTATTACTATGTCTAATCACGATGGTCAAAACATGTATCTATCAGGGCTCGAACCTGACACCTTCCGCGTGTTAGGCGGACGTGATAACCACTACACCATAGATACTTGGCTATTGTGAGTTTTCGAAGAGATCTACCTTATTATTATGTCTAATCACGATGGTCAAAACATGTCCCTACCAGCGCTCAAACCTGGGACCTTCCGCGTGTTAGGCAGACGTGATAACCACCACACAAGAGATACGTGTTAATATAAAGTTTTCGAAGAGATCCAGCTTATTACTATGTCTAATCACGATGGTCAAAACATGTATCTATCAGGGCTCGAACCTGACACCTTCCGCGTGTTAGGCAGACGTGATAACCACTACACCATAGATCCGTGTTAAAACTAAGTTTTCGAAGAGATCCAGCTTATTACTATGTCTAATCACGATGGTCCAAACATGTATCTATCAGTTCTCGAACCTGGGACCTTCCGCGTGTAAAGCGGACGTGATAACAACTACACCATAGATACTTGGTTAGAATGAGTTTTCGGAGAGATCTACCTTATTATTATGTCTAATCACGATGGTCAAAACATGTATCTACCAGGGCTCGAACCTGGGACCATCCGCGTGTTAGGCGGACGTGATAACCACCACACAAGAGATACGTGTTAATATAAAGTTTTCCAAGAGATCCAGCTTATTACTATGTCTAATCACGATGGTCAAAACATGTATCTATCAGGGCTCGAACCTGACACCTTCCGCGTGTTAGGCGGACGTGATAACCACTACACCATAGATACTTGGCTATTGTGAGTTTTCGAAGAGATCTACCTTATTATTATGTCTAATCACGATGGTCAAAACATGTCCCTACCAGCGCTCAAACCTGGGACCTTCCGCGTGTTAGGCAGACGTGATAACCACTACACCATAGATACGTGTTAATATTAAGTTTTCGAAGAGATCCAGCTTATTACTATGTCTAATCACGATGGTCAAAACATGTATCTCTCAAGGCTCGAACCTGACACCTTCCGCGTGTTAGGCGGACGTGATAACCACTACACCATAGATACTTGGCTATTTTGAGTTTTCGAAGAGATCTACCTTATTACTAGGTCTAATAACGATGGTCATAACATGTAGCTATCAGTGCTCGAACCTGACACCTTTCGCGTGTTAGGCGGACGTGATAACCACTACACCATAGATACTTGGCTATTGGGAGTTTTCGAAGAGATCTACCTTATTATTATGTCTAATCACGATGGTCAAAACATGTCCCTACCAGGGCTCGAACCTGGGACCTTCCGCGGGTTAGGCGGACGTGGTAGCCACTACACCATAGATACGTGTTAATATAAAGTTTTCGAAGAGATCTAGCTTATAACTATGTCCAACCACGATGGACAAAACATCAGGGCTCGAACCTGACACCTTCCGCGTGTTAGGCGGACGTGATAACCACTACATCATATATTCTTGGTTAGTATGAGTTTTCGAAGAGATCTACCTTATTATTATGTCTAATCACGATGGTCAAAACATGTATCTACCAGGGCTCGAACCTGGGACCATCCGCGTGTTAGGCGGACGTGATAACCACCACACAAGAAATACGTGTTAATATAAAGTTTTCGAAGAGATCCAGCTTATTACTATGTCTAATCACGATGGTCAAAACATGTATCTATCAGGGCTCGAACCTGACACCTTCCGCGTGTTAGGCAGACGTGATAACCACTACACCATAGATCCGTGTTAATATTAAGTTTTCGAAGAGATCCAGCTTATTACTATGTCTAATCACGATGGTCCAAACATGTATCTATCAGTTCTCGAACCTGGGACCTTCCGCGTGTAAAGCGGACGTGATAACAACTACACCATAGATACTTGGTTAGTATGAGTTTTCGAAGAGATCTACCTTATTATTATGTCTAATCACGATGGTCAAAACATGTATCTACCAGGGCTCGAACCTGGGACCATCCGCGTGTTAGGCGGACGTGATAACCACCACACAAGAGATACGTGTTAATATAAAGTTTTCCAAGAGATCCAGCTTATTACTATGTCTAATCACGATGGTCAAAACATGTATCTATCAGGGCTCGAACCTGACACCTTCCGCGTGTTAGGCGGACGTGATAACCACTACACCATAGATACTTGGCTATTGTGAGTTTTCGAAGAGATCTACCTTATTATTATGTCTAATCACGATGGTCAAAACATGTCCCTACCAGCGCTCAAACCTGGGACCTTCCGCGTGTTAGGCAGACGTGATAACCACTACACCATAGATACGTGTTAATATTAAGTTTTCGAAGAGATCCAGCTTATTACTATGTCTAATCACGATGGTCCAAACATGTATCTATCAGTTCTCGAACCTGGGACCTTCCGCGTGTAAAGCGGACGTGATAACAACTACACCATAGATACTTGGTTAGTATGAGTTTTCGAAGAGATCTACCTTATTATTATGTCTAATCACGATGGTCAAAACATGTCCCTACCAGCGCTCAAACCTGGGACCTTCCGCGTGTTAGGCAGACGTGATAACCACCACACAAGAGATACGTGTTAATATAAAGTTTTCGAAGAGATCCAGCTTATTACTATGTCTAATCACGATGGTCAAAACATGTATCTATCAGGGCTCGAACCTGACACCTTCCGCGTGTTAGGCAGACGTGATAACCACTACACCATAGATCCGTTTTAATATTAAGTTTTCGAAGAGATCCAGCTTATTACTATGTCTAATCACGATGGTCCAAACATGTATCTATCAGTTCTCGAACCTGGGACCTTCCGCGTGTAAAGCGGACGTGATAACAACTACACCATAGATACTTGGTTAGAATGAGTTTTCGAAGAGATCTACCTTATTATTATGTCTAATCACGATGGTCAAAACATGTATCTACCAGGGCTCGAACCTGGGACCATCCGCGTGTTAGGCGGACGTGATAACCACCACACAAGAAATACGTGTTAATATAAAGTTTTCGAAGAGATCCAGCTTATTACTATGTCTAATCACGATGGTCAAAACATGTATCTATCAGGGCTCGAACCTGACACCTTCCGCGTGTTAGGCAGACGTGATAACCACTACACCATAGATCCGTGTTAATATTAAGTTTTCGAAGAGATCCAGCTTATTACTATGTCTAATCACGATGGTCCAAACATGTATCTATCAGTTCTCGAACCTGGGACCTTCCGCGTGTAAAGCGGACGTGATAACAACTACACCATAGATACTTGGTTAGTATGAGTTTTCGAAGAGATCTACCTTATTATTATGTCTAATCACGATGGTCAAAACATGTATCTACCAGGGCTCGAACCTGGGACCATCCGCGTGTTAGGCGGACGTGATAACCACCACACAAGAGATACGTGTTAATATAAAGTTTTCCAAGAGATCCAGCTTATTACTATGTCTAATCACGATGGTCAAAACATGTATCTATCAGGGCTCGAACCTGACACCTTCCGCGTGTTAGGCGGACGTGATAACCACTACACCATAGATACTTGGCTATTGTGAGTTTTCGAAGAGATCTACCTTATTATTATGTCTAATCACGATGGTCAAAACATGTCCCTACCAGCGCTCAAACCTGGGACCTTCCGCGTGTTAGGCAGACGTGATAACCACTACACCATAGATACGTGTTAATATTAAGTTTTCGAAGAGATCCAGCTTATTACTATGTCTAATCACGATGGTCCAAACATGTATCTATCAGTTCTCGAACCTGGGACCTTCCGCGTGTAAAGCGGACGTGATAACAACTACACCATAGATACTTGGTTAGTATGAGTTTTCGAAGAGATCTACCTTATTATTATGTCTAATCACGATGGTCAAAACATGTCCCTACCAGCGCTCAAACCTGGGACCTTCCGCGTGTTAGGCAGACGTGATAACCACCACACAAGAGATACGTGTTAATATAAAGTTTTCGAAGAGATCCAGCTTATTACTATGTCTAATCACGATGGTCAAAACATGTATCTATCAGGGCTCGAACCTGACACCTTCCGCGTGTTAGGCAGACGTGATAACCACTACACCATAGATCCGTTTTAATATTAAGTTTTCGAAGAGATCCAGCTTATTACTATGTCTAATCACGATGGTCCAAACATGTATCTATCAGTTCTCGAACCTGGGACCTTCCGCGTGTAAAGCGGACGTGATAACAACTACACCATAGATACTTGGTTAGAATGAGTTTTCGAAGAGATCTACCTTATTATTATGTCTAATCACGATGGTCAAAACATGTATCTACCAGGGCTCGAACCTGGGACCATCCGCGTGTTAGGCGGACGTGATAACCACCACACAAGAAATACGTGTTAATATAAAGTTTTCGAAGAGATCCAGCTTATTACTATGTCTAATCACGATGGTCAAAACATGTATCTATCAGGGCTCGAACCTGACACCTTCCGCGTGTTAGGCAGACGTGATAACCACTACACCATAGATCCGTGTTAATATTAAGTTTTCGAAGAGATCCAGCTTATTACTATGTCTAATCACGATGGTCCAAACATGTATCTATCAGTTCTCGAACCTGGGACCTTCCGCGTGTAAAGCGGACGTGATAACAACTACACCATAGATTCTTGGTTAGTATGAGTTTTCGAAGAGATCTACCTTATTATTATGTCTAATCACGATGGTCAAAACATGTATCTACCAGGGCTCGAACCTGGGACCATCCGCGTGTTAGGCGGACGTGATAACCACCACACAAGAGATACGTGTTAATATAAAGTTTTCCAAGAGATCCAGCTTATTACTATGTCTAATCACGATGGTCAAAACATGTATCTATCAGGGCTCGAACCTGACACCTTCCGCGTGTTAGGCGGACGTGATAACCACTACACCATAGATACTTGGCTATTGTGAGTTTTCGAAGAGATCTACCTTATTATTATGTCTAATCACGATGGTCAAAACATGTCCCTACCAGCGCTCAAACCTGGGACCTTCCGCGTGTTAGGCAGACGTGATAACCACCACACAAGAGATACGTGTTAATATAAAGTTTTCGAAGAGATCCAGCTTATTACTATGTCTAATCACGATGGTCAAAACATGTATCTATCAGGGCTCGAACCTGACACCTTCCGCGTGTTAGGCAGACGTGATAACCACTACACCATAGATCCGTGTTAAAACTAAGTTTTCGAAGAGATCCAGCTTATTACTATGTCTAATCACGATGGTCCAAACATGTATCTATCAGTTCTCGAACCTGGGACCTTCCGCGTGTAAAGCGGACGTGATAACAACTACACCATAGATACTTGGTTAGAATGAGTTTTCGGAGAGATCTACCTTATTATTATGTCTAATCACGATGGTCAAAACATGTATCTACCAGGGCTCGAACCTGGGACCATCCGCGTGTTAGGCGGACGTGATAACCACCACACAAGAGATACGTGTTAATATAAAGTTTTCCAAGAGATCCAGCTTATTACTATGTCTAATCACGATGGTCAAAACATGTATCTATCAGGGCTCGAACCTGACACCTTCCGCGTGTTAGGCGGACGTGATAACCACTACACCATAGATACTTGGCTATTGTGAGTTTTCGAAGAGATCTACCTTATTATTATGTCTAATCACGATGGTCAAAACATGTCCCTACCAGCGCTCAAACCTGGGACCTTCCGCGTGTTAGGCAGACGTGATAACCACTACACCATAGATACGTGTTAATATTAAGTTTTCGAAGAGATCCAGCTTATTACTATGTCTAATCACGATGGTCCAAACATGTATCTATCAGTTCTCGAACCTGGGACCTTCCGCGTGTAAAGCGGACGTGATAACAACTACACCATAGATACTTGGTTAGTATGAGTTTTCGAAGAGATCTACCTTATTATTATGTCTAATCACGATGGTCAAAACATGTCCCTACCAGCGCTCAAACCTGGGACCTTCCGCGTGTTAGGCAGACGTGATAACCACCACACAAGAGATACGTGTTAATATAAAGTTTTCGAAGAGATCCAGCTTATTACTATGTCTAATCACGATGGTCAAAACATGTATCTATCAGGGCTCGAACCTGACACCTTCCGCGTGTTAGGCAGACGTGATAACCACTACACCATAGATCCGTGTTAATATTAAGTTTTCGAAGAGATCCAGCTTATTACTATGTCTAATCACGATGGTCCAAACATGTATCTATCAGTTCTCGAACCTGGGACCTTCCGCGTGTAAAGCGGACGTGATAACAACTACACCATAGATACTTGGTTAGTATGAGTTTTCGAAGAGATCTACCTTATTATTATGTCTAATCACGATGGTCAAAACATGTCCCTACCAGCGCTCAAACCTGGGACCTTCCGCGTGTTAGGCAGACGTGATAACCACCACACAAGAGATACGTGTTAATATAAAGTTTTCGAAGAGATCCAGCTTATTACTATGTCTAATCACGATGGTCAAAACATGTATCTATCAGGGCTCGAACCTGACACCTTCCGCGTGTTAGGCAGACGTGATAACCACTACACCATAGATCCGTGTTAATATTAAGTTTTCGAAGAGATCCAGCTTATTACTATGTCTAATCACGATGGTCCAAACATGTATCTATCAGTTCTCGAACCTGGGACCTTCCGCGTGTAAAGCGGACGTGATAACAACTACACCATAGATACTTGGTTAGTATGAGTTTTCGAAGAGATCTACCTTATTATTATGTCTAATCACGATGGTCAAAACATGTATCTACCAGGGCTCGAACCTGGGACCATCCGCGTGTTAGGCGGACGTGATAACCACCACACAAGAGATACGTGTTAATATAAAGTTTTCCAAGAGATCCAGCTTATTACTATGTCTAATCACGATGGTCAAAACATGTATCTATCAGGGCTCGAACCTGACACCTTCCGCGTGTTAGGCGGACGTGATAACCACTACACCATAGATACTTGGCTATTGTGAGTTTTCGAAGAGATCTACCTTATTATTATGTCTAATCACGATGGTCAAAACATGTCCCTACCAGCGCTCAAACCTGGGACCTTCCGCGTGTTAGGCAGACGTGATAACCACTACACCATAGATACGTGTTAATATTAAGTTTTCGAAGAGATCCAGCTTATTACTATGTCTAATCACGATGGTCCAAACATGTATCTTTCAGTTCTCGAACCTGGGACCTTCCGCGTGTAAAGCGGACGTGATAACAACTACACCATAGATACTTGGTTAGTATGAGTTTTCGAAGGATCTACCTTATTATTATGTCTAATCACGATGGTCAAAACATGTATCTACCAGGGCTCGAACCTGGGACCATCCGCGTGTTAGGCGGACGTGATAACCACTACACCATAGATACTTGGCTATTGTGAGTTTTCGAAGAGATCTACCTTATTATTATGTCTAATCACGATGGTCAAAACATGTCCCTATCAGCGCTCAAACCTGGGACCTTCCGCGTGTTAGGCAGACGTGATAACCACTACACCATAGATACGTGTTAATATAAAGTTTTCGAAGAGATCCAGCTTATTACTATGTCTAATCACGATGGTCCAAACATGTATCTATCCGGGCTCGAACCTGGGACCTTCCGCGTGTAAAGCGGACGTGATAACCACTACACCATAGATACTTGGTTATTGTGAGTTTTCGAAGAGATCTACCCTATTATTATGTCTAATCACGATGGTCCAAACATGTCCCTACCAGGGCTCGAACCAGGGACCTTCCGTGTGTTAGGCGGACGTGATAACCACTACACCATAGATACTTGATTATTGTGAGTTTTCGAAGAGATCTATCCTATTATTATGTCTAATCACGATGGTCAAAACATGTCCCTACCAGGGCTCGAACCTGGGACCTTCCTCGTGTTAGGCGGACGAGGTAGCCACTACACCATAGATACGTGTTAATATAAAGTTTTCGAAGAGATCTAGCTTATAACTATGTCCAATCACGTTGGCCAAAACATGTATCTATCAGGGCTCAGACCTGACACCTTCCGCGTGTTAGGCGGACGTGATAACCACTACATCATATATACTTAGTTATTATGAGTTTTCGAAGAGATCTACCTTATTATTATGTACAATCACGATGGTCAAAACATGTATCTACCAGGGCTCGAACCTGGGACCTTCCGCGTGTTAGGCGGACGTGATAACCACTACACCATATATACTTGGCTATTGGGAGTTTTCGAAGAGATCTACCTTATTATTATGTCTAATCACGATGGTCAAAACATATCCCTACCAGCGCTCAAACCTGGGACCTTCCGCATGTTAGGCAGACGTGATAACCACTACACCATAGATACGTGTTAATATAAAGTTTTCTAAGAGATCCAGCTTATAACTATGTCTAATCACGATGGTCAAAACATGTATCTATCAGGGCTCGAACCAGGGACCCTCCGCGTGTTAGGCGGACGTGATAACCACTACACCATAGATACGTGTTAATTTAAGTATTCGAAGAGATCTTGCTTATTACTATGTCTAATCACGATGGTCATAACATGTATCTATCAGGGCTCGAACCCAACACCTTCCGCGTGTTGGGCGGACGTGATAGCCACTACACCATAGATACTTGGTTATTGTGAGTTTTCGAAGAGATCTACCTTATTATTATGTCTAATCACGATGGTCAAAACATGTATCTACCAGGGCTCGAACCTGGGACCATCCGCGTGTTAGGCGGACGTCATAACCACCACACCATAGATACGTGTTAATATAAAGTTTTCGAAGAGATACAGCTTATTACTATGTCTAATCACGATGGTCAAAACATGTCCCTACCAGCGCTCAAACCTGGGACCTTCCGCGTGTTAGGCAGACGTTGTTGAGACTTAGACTAAAAAATAGGCGAATAGACCAAAATAATATTAGAAATAAGATTAGTGTTTTAACTCAACTAGTTTTTTTATATATCTGTGTATATACTAAGATTGTGTAACGAAAAAGGCAGTTGTCACTTCAGTTATCAGTTGTAAGCTAGCTTTAATTTGTAACCAGTATAAGTCTTTAAGATACCATGTACGCAACTCAATAAGAGTTAAGTTTTTATAGTAAAATAAACCACTACTTGCAATGCGTTACCAAGTCTAGATTAAAGTTATTCCCACATATACCAACTCTTCAGTATTAAGACGTAACAGACGTGATAACCACTACACCATAGATACGTGTTAATATGAGGTTTTCAAAGAGATCCAGCTTATTACTATGTCTAATCACGATGGTCCAAACATGTATCTATCAGGGCTCGAACCTGACACCTTTCGCGTGTTAGGCGGACGTGATAACCACTACACCATATATACTTGGCTATTGGGAGTTTTTGAAGAGATCTACCTTATTATTATGTCTAATCACGATGGTCAAAACATATCCCTACCAGCGCTCAAACCTGGGACCTTCAGCGTGTTAGGCAGACGTGATAACCACTACACCAGAGATACGTGTTAATATAAAGTTTTCTAAGAGATCCAGCTTATAACCATGTCTAATCACGATGGTCAAAACATGTATCTATCAGGGCTCGAACCTGGGAACTTCCGCGTGTTAGGCGGACGTGATAACCACTACACCATAGATACGTGTTAATTTAAGTTTTCGAAGAGATCTAGCTTATTACTATGTCTAATCACGATGTTCATAACATGCATCTATCAGGGCTCAAACCTGACACCTTCCGCGTGTTGGACGGACGTGATAACCACTACACCATAGATACTTGGCTATTGTGAGTTTTCGAAGAGATCTACCTTATTATTATGTCTAATCACGATGGTTAAAACATGTATCTATCAGGGCTCGAACCTGACATCTTCCGCGTGTTGGGCGGACGTGATAACCACAACACCATAGATACTTGGCTATTGCGAGTTTTCGAAGAGATCTACCTTATTATTGTGTCTAATCACGATGGTTAAAACATGTATCTATCAGGGCTCGAACCTGACACCTTCCGCGTGTTGGGCGGACGTGATAACCACAACACCATAGATACTTGGCTATTGTGAGTTTTCGAAGAGATGTACCTTATTATTATGTCTAATCACGATGGTCAAATTATGTCCCTTCCAGCGCTCAAACCTGGGACCTTCCGCGTGTTAGGCAGGCGTGACAACCACTACACCATAGATACGTGTTAATATAAGGTTTTCGAAGAGATCCAGCTTATTACTATGTCTAATCACGATGGTCCAAACATGTATCTATCAGGGCTCGAACCTGGGACCTTCCTCGTGTTAGGCGGACGTGATAACCACTACACCATATATACTTGGCTTTTGGGAGTTTTCGAAGAGATCTACCTTATTATTATGTCTAATCACGATGGTCAAAACATATCCCTACCAGCGCTCAAACCTGGGACCTTCAGCGTGTTAGGCAGACGTGATAACCACTACACCATAGATACGTGTTAATATAAAGTTTTCAAAGAGATCCAGCTTATAACTATGTCTAATCACGATGGTCAAAACATGTATCTATCAGGGCTCGAACCTGGGACCTTCCGCGTATTAGGCGGACGTGCTAACCACTACACCATAGATACGTGTTTATTTAAGTTTTCGAAGAAATCTAGCTTATTACTATGTCTAATCACGATGGTCATATCATGTATCTATCAGGGCTCGAACCTGACACTTTCCGCGTGTTGGGCGGACGTGATACCCACTACACCATAGATACTTGGTTATTGTGAGTTTTCGAAGAGATATACCCTATTATTATGTCTAATCACGATGGTCCAAACATGTCCCTACCAGGGCTCGAACCTGGGACCTTCCGCGTGTTAGGCGGACGTGGTAGCCACTACACCATAGATACGTGTTAATATAAAGTTTTCGAAGAGATCTAGCTTATAACTATGTCTAATCATGTTGGTCAAAACATGTATCTATCAGGGCTCGAACCTGACACCTTCCGCGTGTTAGGCGGACGTGAAAACCACGTCATCATATATACTTGGTTATTATGAGTTTTCGAAGAGATCTACCTTATTATTATGTCTAATCACGATGGTCAAAACATGTATCTACCAGGGCTCGAACCTGGGACCTTCCGCGTGTTAGGCGGACGTGATAACCACCACACCATAGATACGTGTTAATATAAAGTTTTCGAAGAGATCCAGCTTATTACTATGTCTAATCACGATGGTCAAAACATGTATCTATCAGGGTTCGAACCTGACACCTTCCGTGTGTTAGGCGGACGTGATAACCACTACACCATAGATACTTGGCTATTGTAAGTTTTCGAAGAGATCTACCTTATTATTATGTCTAATCACGATGGTCAAAACATGTCCCTACCAGCGCTCAAACCTGGGACCTTTCGCGCGTTAGGCAGACGTGATAACCACTACACCATAGATACGTGTTAATATAAGGTTTTCGAAGAGATCCAGCTTATTACTATGTCTAATCACGATGGTCCAAACATGTATCTATCACGGCTCGAACCTGACACCTTTGGCGTGTTAGGCGGACGTGACAACCACTACACCATATATACTTGGCTATTGGGAGTTTTCGAAGAGATCTACCTTATTATTATGTCTAATCACGATGGTCAAAACATGTCCCTACCAGCGCTAAAACCTGGGACCTTCCGCGTGTTAGGCAGACGTGATAACCATTACTCCATAGATACGTGTTAATATAAGGTTTTCGAAGAGATCCAGCTTATTACTATGTCTAATCACGATGGTACAAACATGTATCTATCAGGGCTCGAACCTGACACCTTTCGCGTGTTAGGCGGACGTGATAACCACTACACCATATATACTTGGCTATTGTAAGTTTTCGAAGAGATCTACCTTATTATTATGTCAAATCACGATGGTCAAAACATATCCCTACCAGCGCTCAAACCTGGGACCTTCAGCGTGTTAGGCAGACGTGATAACCACTACACCATAGATACGTGTTAATGTAAAGTTTTCTAAGAGATCCAGCTTATAACCATGTCTAATCACAATGGTCAAAACATGCATCTATCAGGGCTCGAACCTGGGACCTTCCGCGTGTTAGGCGGACGTGATAACCACTACACCATAGATACGTGTTAATTCAAGTTTTCGAAGAGATCTAGCTTATTACTATGTCTAATCACGATGGTCATAACATGCATCTATCAGGGCTCGAACCTGACACCTTCCGCGTGTTGGGCGGACGTGATAACCACTACACCATAGATACTTGGCTATTGTGAGTTTTCGAAGAGATCAACTTTATTATTATGTCTAATCACGATGGTTAAAACATGTATCTATCAGGGCTCGAACCTGACACCTTCCGCGTGTTGGGCGCACGTGATAACCACTACACCATAGATACTTGGTTATTGTGAGTTTTCGAAGAGATCTACCCTATTATTATGTCTAATCACGATGGTCAAAACATATCCCTACCAGCGCTCAAACCTGGGACCTTCAGCGTGTTAGGCAGACGTGATAACCATTACACCATAGATACGTGTTAATATAAAGTTTTCTAAGAGATCCAGCTTATAACCATGTCTAATCACAATGGTCAAAACATGCATCTATCAGGGCTCGAACCTGGGACCTTCCGCGTGTTGGGCGGACGTGATAACCACAACACCATAGATACTTGGCTATTGTGAGTTTTCGAAGAGATCTACCTTATTATTGTGTCTAATCACGATGGTTAAAACATGTATCTATCAGGGCTCGAACCTGACACCTTCCGCGTGTAAGGCGGACGTGATAACCACTACAGCATAGATACTTGGCTATTGTGAGTTTTCGAAGAGATCTACCTTATTATTATGTCTAATCACGATGGTCAAATTATGTCCCTTCCAGCGCTCAAACCTGGGACCTTCCGCGTGTTAGGCAGACGTGACAACCACTACACCATAGATACGTGTTAATATAAGGTTTTCGAAGAGATCCAGCTTATAACTATGTCTAATCACGATGGTCAAAACATGTATCTATCAGGGCTCGAACCTGGGACCTTCCGCGTATTAGGCGGACGTGCTAACCACTACACCATAGATACGTGTTTATTTAAGTTTTCGAAGAAATCTAGCTTATTACTATGTCTAATCACGATGGTCATATCATGTATCTATCAGGGCTCGAACCTGACACTTTCCGCGTGTTGGGCGGACGTGATACCCACTACACCATAGATACTTGGTTATTGTGAGTTTTCGAAGAAATCTACCCTATTATTATGTCTAATCACGATGGTCCAAACATGTCCCTACCAGGGCTCGAACCTGGGACCTTCCGCGTGTTAGGCGGACGTGGTAGCCACTACACCATAGATACGTGTTAATATAAAGTTTTCGAAGAGATCTAGCTTATAACTATGTCTAATCATGTTGGTCAAAACATGTATCTATCAGGGCTCGAACCTGACACCTTCCGCGTGTTAGGCGGACGTGAAAACCACGTCATCATATATACTTGGTTATTATGAGTTTTCGAAGAGATCTACCTTATTATTATGTCTAATCACGATGGTCAAAACATGTATCTTCCAGGGCTCGAACCTGGGACCTTCCTTGTGTTAGGCGGACGTGATAACCACCACACCATAGATACGTGTTAATATAAAGTTTTCGAAGAGATCCAGCTTATTACTATGTCTAATCACGATGGTCAAAACATGTATCTATCAGGGTTCGAACCTGACACCTTCCGCGTGTTAGGCGGACGTGATAACCACTACACCATAGATACTTGGCTATTGTAAGTTTTCGAAGAGATCTACCTTATTATTATGTCTAATCACGATGGTCAAAACATGTCCCTACCAGCGCTCAAACCTGGGACCTTCCGCGCGTTAGGCAGACGTGATAACCACTACACCATAGATACGTGTTAATATAAGGTTTTCGAAGAGATCCAGCTTATTACTATGTCTAATCACGATGGTCCAAACATGTATCTATCACGGCTCGAACCTGACACCTTTCGCGTGTTAGGCGGACGTGATAACCACTACACCATATATACTTGGCTATTGGGAGTTTTCGAAGAGATCTACCTTATTATTATGTCTAATCACGAGGGTCAAAACATGTCCCTACCAGCGCTAAAACCTGGGACCTTCCGCGTGTTAGGCAGACGTGATAACCACTACTCCATAGATATGTGTTAATATAAGGTTTTCGAAGAGATCCAGCTTATTACTATGTCTAATCACGATGGTCCAAACATGAATCTATCAGGGCTCGAACCTGACACCTTTCGCGTGTTAGGCGGACGTGATAACCACTACACCATATATACTTGGCTATTGGGAGTTTTCGAAGAGATCTACCTTATTATTATGTCTAATCACGATGGTCAAAACATGTCCCTACCAGCGCGAAAACCTGGGACCTTCCGCGTGTTAGGCAGACGTGATAACCACTACACCATAGATACGTGTTAATTCAAGTTTTCGAAGAGATCCAGCTTATAACCATGTCTAATCACAATGGTCAAAACATGCATCTATCAGGGCTCGAACCTGGGACCTTCCGCGTGTTAGGCGGACGTGATAACGACTACACCATAGATACGTGTTAATTCAAGTTTTCGAAAAGATCTAGCTTATTACTATGTCTAATCACGATGGTCATAACATGCATCTATCAGGGCTCGAACCTGACACCTTCCGCGTGCTGGGCGGACGTGATAACCACTACACCATAGTTACTTGGCTATTGTGAGTTTTCGAAGAGATCAACTTTATTATTATGTCTAATCACGATGGTTAAAACATGTATCTATCAAGGCTCGAACCTGACACCTTCCGCGTGTTGGGCGGACGTGATAACCACTACACCATAGATACTTGGTTTTTGTGAGTTTTTGAAGAGATCTACCCTATTATTATGTCTAATCACGATGGTCAAAACATATCCCTACCAGCGCTCAAACCTGGGACCTTCAGCGTGTTAGGCAGACGTGATAACCACTACACCATAGATACGTGTTAATTTAAGTTTTCGAAGAGATCTAGCTTATTAATATGTCTAATCACGATGGTCATAACATGCATCTATCAGGGCTCGAACCTGACACCTTCCGCGTGTTGGGCGGACGTGATAACCACTACACCACAGATACTTGGCTATTGTGAGTTTTCAAAGAGATCTACCTTATTATTATGTCTAATCACGATGGTTAAAACATGTATCTATCAGGGCTCGAACCTGACACCTTCCGCGTGTTAGGCAGACGTGATAACCACTACACCATAGATACGTGTTAATTCAAGTTTTCGAAGAGATCCAGCTTATAACCATGTCTAATCACAATGGTCAAAACATGCATCTATCAGGGCTCGAACCTGGGACCTTCCGCGTGTTAGGCGGACGTGATAACGACTACACCATAGATACGTGTTAATTCAAGTTTTCGAAAAGATCTAGCTTATTACTATGTCTAATCACGATGGTCATAACATGCATCTATCAGGGCTCGAACCTGACACCTTCCGCGTGCTGGGCGGACGTGATAACCACTACACCATAGTTACTTGGCTATTGTGAGTTTTCGAAGAGATCAACTTTATTATTATGTCTAATCACGATGGTTAAAACATGTATCTATCAAGGCTCGAACCTGACACCTTCCGCGTGTTGGGCGGACGTGATAACCACTACACCATAGATACTTGGTTATTGTGAGTTTTCGAAGAGATCTACCCTATTATTATGTCTAATCACGATGGTCAAAACATATCCCTACCAGCGCTCAAACCTGGGACCTTCAGCGTGTTAGGCAGACGTGATAACCACTACACCATAGATACGTGTTAATTTAAGTTTTCGAAGAGATCTAGCTTATTAATATGTCTAATCACGATGGTCATAACATGCATCTATCAGGGCTCGAACCTGACACCTTCCGCGTGTTCGGCGGACGTGATAACCACTACACCACAGATACTTGGCTATTGTGAGTTTTCGAATAGATCTTCCTTATTATTATGTCTAATCACGATGGTTAAAACATGTATCTATCAGGGCTCGAACCTGACACCTTCCGCGTGTTGGGCGGACGTGATAACCACTACACCATAGATACTTGGTTATTGTGAGTTTTCGAAGAGATCTACCCTATTATTATGTCTAATCACGATGGTCAAAACATGTCCCTTCCAGCGCTCAAACCTGGGACCTTCCGCGTGTTAGGCAGACGTGATAACCACTACACCATAGATACTTGGCTATTGTGAGTTTTCGAAGAGATCTACCTTATTATTATGTCTAATCACGATGGTTAAAACAAGTATCTATCAGGGCTCGAACCTGACACCTTCCGCGTGTTAGGCGGACGTGATAACCACTACACCATAGATACTTGGCTATTGTGAGTTTTCGAAGAGATCTACCTTATTAGTATGTCTAATCACGAAGGTCAAAACATGTCCCTTCCAGCGCTCAAACCTGGGACCTTCCGCGTGTTAGGCAGACGTGATAACCACTACACCATAGATTCGTGTTAATATAAGGTTTTCGAAGAGATCCAGCTTATTACTATGTCTAATCACGATGGTACAAACATGTATCTATCAGGGCTCGAACCTGACACCTTTCGCGTGTTAGGCGGACGTGATAACCACTACACCATATATACTTGGCTATTGGGAGTTTTCGAAGAGATCTACCTTATTATTATGTCAAATCACGATGGTCAAAACATATCCCTACCAGCGCTCAAACCTGGGACCTTCAGCGTGTTAGGCAGACGTGATAACCACTACACCATAGATACGTGTTAATATAAAGCTTTCTAAGAGCTCCAGCTTATAACTATGTCTAATCACGATGGTCCAAACATGTATCTATCAGGGCTCGAACCTGACACCTTTCGCGTGTTAGGCGGACGTGATAACCACTACACCATATATACTTGGCTATTGGGAGTTTTCAAAGAGATCTACCTTATTATTATGTCTAATCACGATGGTCAAAACATGTCCCTACCAGCGCTCAAACCTGGGACCTTCCGCGCGTTAGGCAGACGTGATAACCACTACACCATAGATACGTGTTAATATAAGGTTTTCGAAGAGATCCAGCTTATTACTATGTCTAATCACGATGGTCCAAACATGTATCTATCAGGGCTCGAACCTGACACCTTTCGCGTGTTAGGCGGACGTCATAACCACTACACCATATATACTTGGCTATTGGGAGTTTTCGAAGAGATCTACCTTATTATTATGTCTAATCACGATGGTCAAAACATATCCCTACCAGCGCTCAAACCTGGGACCTTCAGCGTGTTAGGCAGACGTGATAACCACTACACCATAGATACGTGTTAATATAAAGCTTTCTAAGAGCTCCAGCTTATAACTATGTCTAATCACGATGGTCCAAACAAGTATCTATCAGGGCTCGAACCTGACACCTTCCGCGTGTTAGGCGGACGTGATAACCACTACACCATAGATACTTGGCTATTGTGAGTTTTCGAAGAGATCTACCTTATTATTATGTCTAATCACGATGGTCAAAACATGTCCCTTCCAGCGCTCAAACCTGGGACCTTCCGCGTGTTAGGCGGACGTGATAACCACTACAGCATAGATACTTGGCTATTGTGAGTTTTCGAAGAGATCTACCTTATTATTATGTCTAATCACGATGGTCAAATTATGTCCCTTCCAGCGCTCAAACCTGGGACCTTCCGCGTGTTAGGCAGACGTGACAACCACTACACCATAGATACGTGTTAATATAAGGTTTTCGAAGAGATCCAGCTTATTACTATGTCTAATCACGATGGTCCAAACATGTATCTATCAGGGCTCGAACCTGGGACCTTCCTCGTGTTAGGCGGACGTGAAAACCACTACACCATATATACTTGGCTTTTGGGAGTTTTCGAAGAGATCTACCTTATTATTATGTCTAATCACGATGGTCAAAACATATCCCTACCAGCGCTCAAACCTGGGACCTTCAGCGTGTTAGGCAGACGTGATAACCACTACACCATAGATACGTGTTAATATAAAGTTTTCTAAGAGATCCAGCTTATAACTATGTCTAATCACGATGGTCAAAACATGTATCTATCAGGGCTCGAACCTGGGACCTTCCGCGTATTAGGCGGACGTGCTAACCACAACACCATAGATACGTGTTTATTTAAGTTTTCGAAGAAATCTAGCTTATTACTATGTCTAATCACGATGGTCATAACATGTATCTATCAGGGCTCGAACCTGACACTTTCCGCGTGTTGGGCGGACGTGATAACCACTACACCATAGATACTTGGTTATTGTGAGTTTTCGAAGAGATCTACCCTATTATTATGTCTAATCACGATGGTCCAAACATGTCCCTACCAGGGCTCGAACCTGGGACCTTCCGCGTGTTAGGCGGACGTGATAACCACTACACCATAGATTCGTGTTAATATAAGGTTTTCGAAGAGATCCAGCTTATTACTATGTCTAATCACGATGGTACAAACATGTATCTATCAGGGCTCGAACCTGACACCTTTCGCGTGTTAGGCGGACGTGATAACCACTACACCATATATACTTGGCTATTGGGAGTTTTCGAAGAGATCTACCTTATTATTATGTCAAATCACGATGGTCAAAACATATCCCTACCAGCGCTCAAACCTGGGACCTTCAGCGAGTTAGGCAGACGTGATAACCACTACACCATAGATACGTGTTAATATAAAGCTTTCTAAGAGCTCCAGCTTATAACTATGTCTAATCACGATGGTCCAAACATGTATCTATCAGGGCTCGAACCTGACACCTTTCGCGTGTTAGGCGGACGTGATAACCACTACACCATATATACTTGGCTATTGGGAGTTTTCAAAGTGATCTACCTTATTATTATGTCTAATCACGATGGTCAAAACATGTCCCTACCAGCGCTCAAACCTGGGACCTTCCGCGCGTTAGGCAGACGTGATAACCACTACACCATAGATACGTGTTAATATAAGGTTTTCGAAGAGATCCAGCTTATTACTATGTCTAATCACGATGGTCCAAACATGTATCTATCAGGGCTCGAACCTGACACCTTTCGCGTGTTAGGCGGACGTCATAACCACTACACCATATATACTTGGCTATTGGGAGTTTTCGAAGAGATCTACCTTATTATTATGTCTAATCACGATGGTCAAAACATATCCCTACCAGCGCTCAAACCTGGGACCTTCAGCGTGTTAGGCAGACGTGATAACCACTACACCATAGATACGTGTTAATATAAAGCTTTCTAAGAGCTCCAGCTTATAACTATGTCTAATCACGATGGTCCAAACAAGTATCTATCAGGGCTCGAACCTGACACCTTCCGCGTGTTAGGCGGACGTGATAACCACTACACCATAGATACTTGGCTATTGTGAGTTTTCGAAGAGATCTACCTTATTATTATGTCTAATCACGATGGTCAAAACATGTCCCTTCCAGCGCTCAAACCTGGGACCTTCCGCGTGTTAGGCGGACGTGATAACCACTACAGCATAGATACTTGGCTATTGTGAGTTTTCGAAGAGATCTACCTTATTATTATGTCTAATCACGATGGTCAAATTATGTCCCTTCCAGCGCTCAAACCTGGGACCTTCCGCGTGTTAGGCAGACGTGACAACCACTACACCATAGATACGTGTTAATATAAGGTTTTCGAAGAGATCCAGCTTATTACTATGTCTAATCACGATGGTCCAAACATGTATCTATCAGGGCTCGAACCTGGGACCTTCCTCGTGTTAGGCGGACGTGAAAACCACTACACCATATATACTTGGCTTTTGGGAGTTTTCGAAGAGATCTACCTTATTATTATGTCTAATCACGATGGTCAAAACATATCCCTACCAGCGCTCAAACCTGGGACCTTCAGCGTGTTAGGCAGACGTGATAACCACTACACCATAGATACGTGTTAATATAAAGTTTTCTAAGAGATCCAGCTTATAACTATGTCTAATCACGATGGTCAAAACATGTATCTATCAGGGCTCGAACCTGGGACCTTCCGCGTATTAGGCGGACGTGCTAACCACAACACCATAGATACGTGTTTATTTAAGTTTTCGAAGAAATCTAGCTTATTACTATGTCTAATCACGATGGTCATAACATGTATCTATCAGGGCTCGAACCTGACACTTTCCGCGTGTTGGGCGGACGTGATAACCACTACACCATAGATACTTGGTTATTGTGAGTTTTCGAAGAGATCTACCCTATTATTATGTCTAATCACGATGGTCCAAACATGTCCCTACCAGGGCTCGAACCTGGGACCTTCCGCGTGTTAGGCGGACGTGGTAGCCACTACACCATAGATACGTGTTAATATAAAGTTTTCGAAGAGATCTAGCTTATAACTATGTCTAATCATGTTGGTCAAAACATGTATCTATCAGGGCTCGAACCTGACACCTTCCGCGTGTTAGGCGGACGTGATAACCACGTCATCATATATACTTTGTTATTATGAGTTTTCGAAGAGATCTACCTTATTATTATGTCTAATCACGATGGTCAAAACATGTATCTACAAGGGCTCGAACCTGGGACCTTCCGCGTGTTAGGCGGACGTGATAACCACCACACCATAGATACGTGTTAATATAAAGTTTTCGAAGAGATCCAGCTTATTACTATGTCTAATCACGATGGTCAAAACATGTATCTATCAGGGTTCGAACCTGACACCTTCCGCGTGTTAGGCGGACGTGATAACCACTACACCATAGTTACTTGGTTATTGTGAGTTTTCGAAGAGATCTACCCTATTATTATGTCTAATCACGATGGTCAAAACATATCCCTACCAGCGCTCAAACCTGGGACCTTCAGCGTGTTAGGCAGACGTGATAACCACTACACCATAGATACGTGTTAATTTAAGTTTTCGAAGAGATCTAGCTTATTAATATGTCTAATCACGATGGTCATAACATGCATCTATCAGGGCTCGAACCTGACACCTTCCGCGTGTTGGGCGGACGTGATAACCACTACACCATAGATACTTGGCTATTGTGAGTTTTCGAAGAGATCTACCTTATTATTATGTCTAATCACGATGGTTAAAACATGTATCTATCAGGGCTCGAACCTGACACCTTCCGCGTGTTGGGCGGACGTGATAACCACTACACCATAGATACTTGGTTATTGTGAGTTTTCGAAGAGATCTACCCTATTATTATGTCTAATCACGATGGTCAAAACATGTCCCTTCCAACGCTCAAACCTGGGACCTTCCGCGTGTTAGGCAGACGTGATAACCACTACACCATAGATACTTGGCTATTGTGAGTTTTCAAAGAGATCTACCTTATTATTATGTCTAATCACGATGGTTAAAACAAGTATCTATCAGGGCTCGAACCTGACACCTTCCGCGTGTTAGGCGGACGTGATAACCACTACACCATAGATACTTGGCTATTGTGAGTTTTCGAAGAGATCTACCTTATTATTATGTCTAATCACGATGGTCAAAACATGTCCCTTCCAGCGCTCAAACCTGGGACCTTCCGCGTGTTAGGCAGACGTGGTAACCACTACACCATAGATTCGTGTTAATATAAGGTTTTCGAAGAGATCCAGCTTATTACTATGTCTAATCACGATGGTCCAAACATGTATCTATCAGGGCTCGAACCTGGGACCTTCCTCGTGTTAGGCGGACGTGATAACCACTACACCATATATACTTGGCTTTTGGGAGTTTTCGAAGAGATCTACCTTATTATTATGTCTAATCACGATGGTCAAAACATATCCCTACCAGCGCTCAAACCTGGGACCTTCAGCGTGTTAGGCAGACGTGATAACCACTACACCATAGATATGTGTTAATATAAAGTTTTCTAAGAGATCCAGCTTATAACTATGTCTAATCACGATGGTCAAAACATGTATCTATCAGGGCTCGAACCTGGGACCTTCCGCGTATTAGGCGGACGTGCTAACCACTACACCATAGATACGTGTTTATTTAAGTTTTCGAAGAAATCTAGCTTATTACTATGTCTAATCACGATGGTCATAACATGTATCTATCAGGGCTCGAACCTGACACTTTCCGCGTGTTGGGCGGACGTGATAACCACTACACCATAGATACTTGGTTATTGTGAGTTTTCGAAGAGATCTACCCTATTATTATGTCTAATCACGATGGTCCAAACATGTCCCTACCAGGGCTCGAACCTGGGACCTTCCGCGTGTTAGGCGGACGTGGTAGCCACTACACCATAGATACGTGTTAATATAAAGTTTTCGAAGAGATCTAGCTTATAACTATGTCTAATCATGTTGGTCAAAACATGTATCTATCAGGGCTCGAACCTGACACCTTCCGCGTGTTAGGCGGACGTGATAACCACGTCATCATATATACTTGGTTATTATGAGTTTTCGAAGAGATCTACCTTATTATTATGTCTAATCACGATGGTCAAAACATGTATCTACCAGGGCTCGAACCTGGGACCTTCCGCGTGTTAGGCGGACGTGATAACCACCACACCATAGATACGTGTTAATATAAAGTTTTCGAAGAGATCCAGCTTATTACTATGTCTAATCACGATGGTCAAAACATGTATCTATCAGGGTTCGAACCTGACACCTTCCGCGTGTTAGGCGGACGTGATAACCACTACACCATAGTTACTTGGTTATTGTGAGTTTTCGAAGAGATCTACCCTATTATTATGTCTAATCACGATGGTCAAAACATATCCCTACCAGCTCTCAAACCTGGGACCTTCAGCGTGTTAGGCAGACGTGATAACCACTACACCATAGATACGTGTTAATATAAAGTTTTCTAAGAAATCCAGCTTATAACCATGTCTAATCACAATGGTCAAAACATGCATCTATCAGGGCTCGAACCTGGGACCTTCCGCGTGTTAGGCGGACGTGATAACGACTACACCATAGATACGTGTTAATTCAAGTTTTCGAAAAGATCTAGCTTATTACTATGTCTAATCACGATGGTCATAACATGCATCTATCAGGGCTCGAACCTGACACCTTCCGCGTGTTGGGCGGACGTGATAAGCACTACACCATAGATACTTGGTTATTGTGAGTTTTCGAAGAGATCTACCTTATTATTATGTCTAATCACGATGGTCAAAACATATCCCTACCAGCGCTCAAACCTGGGACCTTCAGCGTGTTAGGCAGACGTGATAACCACTACACCATAGATACGTGTTAATATAAAGTTTTCTAAGAGATCCAGCTTATAACTATGTCTAATCACGATGGTCAAAACATGTATCTATCAGGGCTCGAACCTGGGACCTTCCGCGTATTAGGCGGACGTGCTAACCACAACACCATAGATACGTGTTTATTTAAGTTTTCGAAGAAATCTAGCTTATTACTATGTCTAATCACGATGGTCATAACATGTATCTATCAGGGCTCGAACCTGACACTTTCCGCGTGTTGGGCGGACGTGATAACCACTACACCATAGATACTTGGTTATTGTGAGTTTTCGAAGAGATCTACCCTATTATTATGTCTAATCACGATGGTCCAAACATGTCCCTACCAGGGCTCGAACCTGGGACCTTCCGCGTGTTAGGCGGACGTGGTAGCCACTACACCATAGATACGTGTTAATATAAAGTTTTCGAAGAGATCTAGCTTATAACTATGTCTAATCATGTTGGTCAAAACATGTGTCTATCAGGGCTCGAACCTGACACCTTCCGCGTGTTAGGCGGACGTGATAACCACGTCATCATATATACTTGGTTATTATGAGTTTTCGAAGAGATCTACCTTATTATTATGTCTAATCACGATGGTCAAAACATGTATCTACAAGGGCTCGAACCTGGGACCTTCCGCGTGTTAGGCGGACGTGATAACCACCACACCATAGATACGTGTTAATATAAAGTTTTCGAAGAGATCCAGCTTATTACTATGTCTAATCACGATGGTCAAAACATGTATCTATCAGGGTTCGAACCTGACACCTTCCGCGTGTTAGGCGGACGTGATAACCACTACACCATAGTTACTTGGTTATTGTGAGTTTTCGAAGAGATCTACCCTATTATTATGTCTAATCACGATGGTCAAAACATATCCCTACCAGCGCTCAAACCTGGGACCTTCAGCGTGTTAGGCAGACGTGATAACCACTACACCATAGATACGTGTTAATTTAAGTTTTCGAAGAGATCTAGCTTATTAATATGTCTAATCACGATGGTCATAACATGCATCTATCAGGGCTCGAACCTGACACCTTCCGCGTGTTGGGCGGACGTGATAACCACTACACCATAGATACTTGGCTATTGTGAGTTTTCGAAGAGATCTACCTTATTATTATGTCTAATCACGATGGTTAAAACATGTATCTATCAGGGCTCGAACCTGACACCTTCCGCGTGTTGGGCGGACGTGATAACCACTACACCATAGATACGTGTTAATTTAAGTTTTCGAAGAGATCTAGCTTATTAATATGTCTAATCACGATGGTCATAACATGCATCTATCACGGCTCGAACCTGACACCTTCCGCGTGTTGGGCGGACGTGATAACCACTACACCATAGATACTTGGCTATTGTGAGTT
The DNA here is from genome assembly GCF_054372755.1 of Phalangium opilio. Lineage (NCBI taxonomy): Eukaryota > Metazoa > Arthropoda > Arachnida > Opiliones > Phalangiidae > Phalangium > Phalangium opilio. The sequence continues at coordinate 1,797,547 of NW_028324169.1, forward strand.
TTCGAAGAGTTCTACCTTATTATTATGTCTAATCACGATGGTTAAAACATGTATCTATCAGGGCTCGAACCTGACACCTTCCGCGTGTTGGGCGGACGTGATAACCACTACACCATAGATACTTGGTTATTGTGAGTTTTCGAAGAGATCTACCCTATTATTATGTCTAATCACGATGGTCAAAACATGTCCCTTCCAGCGCTCAAACCTGGGACCTTCCGCGTGTTAGGCAGACGTGATAACCACTACACCATAGATACTTGGCTATTGTGAGTTTTCGAAGAGATCTACCTTATTATTATGTCTAATCACGATGGTTAAAACAAGTATCTATCAGGGCTCGAACCTGACACCTTCCGCGTGTTAGGCGGACGTGATAACCACTACACCATAGATACTTGGCTATTGTGAGTTTTCGAAGAGATCTACCTTATTATTATGTCTAATCACGATGGTCAAAACATGTCCCTTCCAGCGCTCAAACCTGGGACCTTCCGCGTGTTAGGCAGACGTGATAACCACTACACCATAGATATGTGTTAATATAAAGTTTTCTAAGAGATCCAGCTTATAACTATGTCTAATCACGATGGTCAAAACATGTATCTATCAGGGCTCGAACCTGGGACCTTCCGCGTATTAAGCGGACGTGCTAACCACTACACCATAGATACGTGTTTATTTAAGTTTTCGAAGAAATCTAGCTTATTACTATGTCTAATCACGATGGTCATAACATGTATCTATCAGGGCTCGAACCTGACACTTTCCGCGTGTTGGGCGGACGTGATAACCACTACACCATAGATACTTGGTTATTGTGAGTTTTCGAAGAGATCTACCCTATTATTATGTCTAATCACGATGGTCCAAACATGTCCCTACCAGGGCTCGAACCTGGGACCTTCCGCGTGTTAGGCGGACGTGGTAGCCACTACACCATAGATACGTGTTAATATAAAGTTTTCGAAGAGATCTAGCTTATAACTATGTCTAATCATGTTGGTCAAAACATGTATCTATCAGGGCTCGAACCTGACACCTTCCGCGTGTTAGGCGGACGTGATAACCACGTCATCATATATACTTGGTTATTATGAGTTTTCGAAGAGATCTACCTTATTATTATGTCTAATCACGATGGTCAAAACATGTATCTACCAGGGCTCGAACCTGGGACCTTCCGCGTGTTAGGCGGACGTGATAACCACCACACCATAGATACGTGTTAATATAAAGTTTTCGAAGAGATCCAGCTTATTACTATGTCTAATCACGATGGTCAAAACATGTATCTATCAGGGTTCGAACCTGACACCTTCCGCGTGTTAGGCGGACGTGATAACCACTACACCATAGTTACTTGGTTATTGTGAGTTTTCGAAGAGATCTACCCTATTATTATGTCTAATCACGATGGTTAAAACATATCCCTACCAGCGCTCAAACCTGGGACCTTCAGCGTGTTAGGCAGACGTGATAACCACTACACCATAGATACGTGTTAATATAAAGTTTTCTAAGAAATCCAGCTTATAACCATGTCTAATCACAATGGTCAAAACATGCATCTATCAGGGCTCGAACCTGGGACCTTCCGCGTGTTAGGCGGACGTGATAACGACTACACCATAGATACGTGTTAATTCAAGTTTTCGAAAAGATCTAGCTTATTACTATGTCTAATCACGATGGTCATAACATGCATCTATCAGGGCTCGAACCTGACACCTTCCGCGTGTTGGGCGGACGTGATAAGCACTACACCATAGATACTTGGTTATTGTGAGTTTTCGAAGAGATCTACCCTATTATTATGTCTAATCACGATGGTCAAAACATATCCCTACCAGCGCTCAAACCTGGGACCTTCAGCGTGTTAGGCAGACGTGATAACCACTACACCATAGATACGTGTTAATTTAAGTTTTCGAAGAGATCTAGCTTATAAATATGTCTAATCACGATGGTCATAACATGCATCTATCAGGGCTCGAACCTGACACCTTCCGCGTGTTGGGCGGACGTGATAACCACTACACCATAGATACTTGGCTATTGTGAGTTTTCGAAGAGATCTACCTTATTATTATGTCTAATCACGATGGTTAAAACATGTATCTATCAGGGCTCGAACCTGACACCTTCCGCGTGTTGGGCGGACGTGATAACCACTACACCATAGATACTTGGTTATTGTGAGTTTTCGAAGAGATCTACCCTATTATTATGTCTAATCACGATGGTCAAAACATGTCCCTTCCAGCGCTCAAACCTGGGACCTTCCGCGTGTTAGGCAGACGTGATAACCACTACACCATAGATACTTGGCTATTGTGAGTTTTCAAAGAGATCTACCTTATTATTATGTCTAATCACGATGGTTAAAACAAGTATCTATCAGGGCTCGAACCTGACACCTTCCGCGTGTTAGGCGGACGTGATAACCACTACACCATAGTTACTTGGCTATTGTGAGTTTTCGAAGAGATCTACCTTATTATTATGTCTAATCACGATGGTCAAAACATGTCCCTTCCAGCGCTCAAACCTGGGACCTTCCGCGTGTTAGGCAGACGTGATAACCACTACACCATAGATTCGTGTTAATATAAGGTTTTCGAAGAGATCCAGCTTATTACTATGTCTAATCACGATGGTCCAAACATGTATCTATCAGGGCTCGAACCTGGGACCTTCCTCGTGTTAGGCGGACGTGATAACCACTACACCATATATACTTGGCTTTTGGGAGTTTTCGAAGAGATCTACCTTATTATTATGTCTAATCACGATGGTCAAAACATATCCCTACCAGCGCTCAAACCTGGGACCTTCAGCGTGTTAGGCAGACGTGATAACCACTACACCATAGATACGTGTTAATATAAAGTTTTCTAAGAGATCCAGCTTATAACTATGTCTAATCACGATGGTCAAAACATGTATCTATCAGGGCTCGAACCTGGGACCTTCCGCGTATTAGGCGGACGTGCTAACCACTACACCATAGATACGTGTTTATTTAAGTTTTCGAAGAAATCTAGCTTATTACTATGTCTAATCACGATGGTCATAACATGTATCTATCAGGGCTCGAACCTGACACTTTCCGCGTGTTGGGCGGACGTGATAACCACTACACCATAGATACTTGGTTATTGTGAGTTTTCGAAGAGATCTACCCTATTATTATGTCTAATCACGATGGTCCAAACATGTACCTACCAGGGCTCGAACCTGGGACCTTCCGCGTGTTAGGCGGACGTGGTAGCCACTACACCATAGATACGTGTTAATATAAAGTTTTCGAAGAGATCTAGCTTATAACTATGTCTAATCATGTTGGTCAAAACATGTATCTATCAGGGCTCGAACCTGACACCTTCCGCGTGTTAGGCGGACGTGATAACCACGTCATCATATATACTTGGTTATTATGAGTTTTCGAAGAGATCTACCTTATTATTATGTCTAATCACGATGGTCAAAACATGTATCTACCAGGGCTCGAACCTGGGACCTTCCGCGTGTTAGGCGGACGTGATAACCACCACACCATAGATACGTGTTAATATAAAGTTTTCGAAGAGATCCAGCTTATTACTATGTCTAATCACGATGGTCAAAACATGTATCTATCAGGGTTCGAACCTGACACCTTCCGCGTGTTAGGCGGACGTGATAACCACTACACCATAGTTACTTGGTTATTGTGAGTTTTCGAAGAGATCTACCCTATTATTATGTCTAATCACGATGGTCAAAACATATCCCTACCAGCGCTCAAACCTGGGACCTTCAGCGTGTTAGGCAGACGTGATAACCACTACACCATAGATACGTGTTAATATAAAGTTTTCTAAGAAATCCAGCTTATAACCATGTCTAATCACAATGGTCAAAACATGCATCTATCAGGGCTCGAACCTGGGACCTTCCGCGTGTTAGGCGGACGTGATAACGACTACACCATAGATACGTGTTAATTCAAGTTTTCGAAAAGATCTAGCTTATTACTATGTCTAATCACGATGGTCATAACATGCATCTATCAGGGCTCGAACCTGACACCTTCCGCGTGTTGGGCGGACGTGATAACCACTACACCATAGATACTTGGTTATTGTGAGTTTTCGAAGAGATCTACCCTATTATTATGTCTAATCACGATGGTCAAAACATATCCCTACCAGCGCTCAAACCTGGGACCTTCAGCGTGTTAGGCAGACGTGATAACCACTACACCATAGATACGTGTTAATTTAAGTTTTCGAAGAGATCTAGCTTATTAATATGTCTAATCACGATGGTCATAACATGCATCTATCACGGCTCGAACCTGACACCTTCCGCGTGTTGGGCGGACGTGATAACCACTACACCATAGATACTTGGCTATTGTGAGTTTTCGAAGAGTTCTACCTTATTATTATGTCTAATCACGATGGTTAAAACATGTATCTATCAGGGCTCGAACCTGACACCTTCCGCGTGTTGGGCGGACGTGATAACCACTACACCATAGATACTTGGTTATTGTGAGTTTTCGAAGAGATCTACCCTATTATTATGTCTAATCACGATGGTCAAAACATGTCCCTTCCAGCGCTCAAACCTGGGACCTTCCGCGTGTTAGGCAGACGTGATAACCACTACACCATAGATACTTGGCTATTGTGAGTTTTCGAAGAGATCTACCTTATTATTATGTCTAATCACGATGGTTAAAACAAGTATCTATCAGGGCTCGAACCTGACACCTTCCGCGTGTTAGGCGGACGTGATAACCACTACACCATAGATACTTGGCTATTGTGAGTTTTCGAAGAGATCTACCTTATTATTATGTCTAATCACGATGGTCAAAACATGTCCCTTCCAGCGCTCAAACCTGGGACCTTCCGCGTGTTAGGCAGACGTGATAACCACTACACCATAGATTCGTGTTAATATAAGGTTTTCGAAGAGATCCAGCTTATTACTATGTCTAATCACGATGGTCCAAACATGTATCTACCAGGGCTCGAACCTGGGACCTTCCGCGTGTTAGGCGGACGTGATAACCACTACACCATATATACTTGGCTATTGGGAGTTTTCGAAGAGATCTACCTTATTATTATGTCTAATCACGATGGTCAAAACATATCCCTACCAGCGCTCAAACCTGGGACCTTCAGCGTGTTAGGCAGACGTGATAACCACTACACCATAGATACGTGTTAATATAAAGCTTTCTAAGAGCTCCAGCTTATAACTATGTCTAATCACGATGGTCCAAACATTTATCTATCAGGGCTCGAACCTGACACCTTTCGCGTGTTAGGCGGACGTGATAACCACTACACCATATATACTTGGCTATTGGGAGTTTTCAAAGAGATCTACCTTATTATTATGTCTAATCACGATGGTCAAAACATGTCCCTACCAGCGCTCAAACCTGGGACCTTCCGCGCGTTAGGCAGACGTGATAACCACTACACCATAGATACGTGTTAATATAAGGTTTTCGAAGAGATCCAGCTTATTACTATGTCTAATCACGATGGTCCAAACATGTATCTATCAGGGCTCGAACCTGACACCTTTCGCGTGTTAGGCGGACGTCATAACCACTACACCATATATACTTGGCTATTGGGAGTTTTCGAAGAGATCTACCTTATTATTATGTCTAATCACGATGGTCAAAACATATCCCTACCAGCGCTCAAACCTGGGACCTTCAGCGTGTTAGGCAGACGTGATAACCACTACACCATAGATACGTGTTAATATAAAGCTTTCTAAGAGCTCCAGCTTATAACTATGTCTAATCACGATGGTCCAAACAAGTATCTATCAGGGCTCGAACCTGACACCTTCCGCGTGTTAGGCGGACGTGATAACCACTACACCATAGATACTTGGCTATTGTGAGTTTTCGAAGAGATCTACCTTATTATTATGTCTAATCACGATGGTCAAAACATGTCCCTTCCAGCGCTCAAACCTGGGACCTTCCGCGTGTTAGGCGGACGTGATAACCACTACAGCATAGATACTTGGCTATTGTGAGTTTTCGAAGAGATCTACCTTATTATTATGTCTAATCACGATGGTCAAATTATGTCCCTTCCAGCGCTCAAACCTGGGACCTTCCGCGTGTTAGGCAGACGTGACAACCACTACACCATAGATACGTGTTAATATAAGGTTTTCTAAGAGCTCCAGCTTATAACTATGTCTAATCACGATGGTCCAAACATGTATCTATCAGGGCTCGAACCTGGGACCTTCCTCGTGTTAGGCGGACGTGATAACCACTACACCATATATACTTGGCTTTTGGGAGTTTTCGAAGAGATCTACCTTATTATTATGTCTAATCACGATGGTCAAAACATATCCCTACCAGCGCTCAAACCTGGGACCTTCAGCGTGTTAGGCAGACGTGATAACCACTACACCATAGATACGTGTTAATATAAAGTTTTCTAAGAGATCCAGCTTATAACTATGTCTAATCACGATGGTCAAAACATGTATCTATCAGGGCTCGAACCTGGGACCTTCCGCGTATTAGGCGGACGTGCTAACCACTACACCATAGATACGTGTTTATTTAAGTTTTCGAAGAAATCTAGCTTATTACTATGTCTAATCACGATGGTCATAACATGTATCTATCAGGGCTCGAACCTGACACTTTCCGCGTGTTGGGCGGACGTGATAACCACTACACCATAGATACTTGGTTATTGTGAGTTTTCGAAGAGATCTACCCTTTTATTATGTCTAATCACGATGGTCCAAACATGTCCCTACCAGGGCTCGAACCTGGGACCTTCCGCGTGTAAGGCGGACGTGGTAGCCACTACACCATAGATACGTGTTAATATAAAGTTTTCGAAGAGATCTAGCTTATAACTATGTCTAATCATGTTGGTCAAAACATGTATCTATCAGGGCTCGAACCTGACACCTTCCGCGTGTTAGGCGGACGTGATAACCACGTCATCATATATACTTGGTTATTATGAGTTTTCGAAGAGATCTACCTTATTATTATGTCTTATCACGATGGTCAAAACATGTATCTACCAGGGCTCGAACCTGGGACCTTCCGCGTGTTAGGCGGACGTGATAACCACCACACCATAGATACGTGTTAATATAAAGTTTTCGAAGAGATCCAGCTTATTACTATGTCTAATCACGATGGTCAAAACATGTATCTATCAGGGTTCGAACCTGACACCTTCCGCGTGTTAGGCGGACGTGATAACCACTACACCATAGATACTTGGCTATTGTAAGTTTTCGAAGAGATCTACCTTATTATTATGTCTAATCACGATGGTCAAAACATGTCCCTACCAGCGCTCAAACCTGGGACCTTCCGCGCGTTAGGCAGACGTGATATCCACTACACCATAGATACGTGTTAATATAAGCTTTTCGAAGAGATCCAGCTTATTACTATGTCTAATCACGATGGTCCAAACATGTATCTATCACGGCTCGAACCTGACACCTTTCGCGTGTTAGGCGGACGTGATAACCACTACACCATATATACTTGGCTATTGGGAGTTTTCGAAGAGATCTACCTTATTATTATGTCTAATCACGATGGTCAAAACATGTCCCTACCAGCGCTAAAACCTGGGACCTTCCGCGTGTTAGGCAGACGTGATAACCACTACTCCATAGATACGTGTTAATATAAGGTTTTCGAAGAGATCCAGCTTATTACTATGTCTAATCACGATGGTCCAAACATGAATCTATCAGGGCTCGAACCTGACACCTTTCGCGTGTTAGGCGGACGTGATAACCACTACACCATATATACTTGGCTATTGGGAGTTTTCGAAGAGATCTACCTTATTATTATGTCTAATCACGATGGTCAAAACATATCCCTACCAGCGCTCAAACCTGGGACCTTCAGCGTGTTAGGCAGACGTGATAACCACTACACCATAGATACGTGTTAATATAAAGTTTTCTAAGAGATCCAGCTTATAACCATGTCTAATCACAATGGTCAAAACATGCATCTATCAGGGCTCGAACCTGGGACCTTCCGCGTGTTAGGCGGACGTGATAACCACTACACCATAGATACGTGTTAATTCAAGTTTTCGAAGAGATCTAGCTTATTACTATGTCTAATCACGATGGTCATAACATGCATCTATCAGGGCTCGAACCTGACACCTTCCGCGTGTTGGGCGCACGTGATAACCACTACACCATAGATACTTGGTTATTGTGAGTTTTCGAAGAGATCTACCCTATTATTATGTCTAATCACGATGGTCAAAACATATCCCTACCAGCGCTCAAACCTGGGACCTTCAGCGTGTTAGGCAGACGTGATAACCACTACACCATAGATACGTGTTAATATAAAGTTTTCTAAGAGATCCAGCTTATAACCATGTCTAATCACAATGGTCAAAACATGCATCTATCAGGGCTCGAACCTGGGACCTTCCGCGTGTTAGGCGGACGTGATAACGACTACACCATAGATACGTGTTAATTCAAGTTTTCGAAAAGATCTAGCTTATTACTATGTCTAATCACGATGGTCCAAACATGTATCTACCAGGGCTCGAACCTGGGACCTTCCGCGTGTTAGGCTGACGTGATAGCCACTACACCATAGTTACTTGGCTATTGTGAGTTTTCGAAGAGATCAACTTTATTATTATGTCTAATCACGATGGTTAAAACATGTATCTATCAAGGCTCGAACCTGACACCTTCCGCGTGTTGGGCGGACGTGATAACCACTACACCATAGATACTTGGTTATTGTGAGTTTTCGAAGAGATCTACCCTATTATTATGTCTAATCACGATGGTCAAAACATATCCCTACCAGCGCTCAAACCTGGGACCTTCAGCGTGTTAGGCAGACGTGATAACCACTACACCATAGATACGTGTTAATTTAAGTTTTCGAAGAGATCTAGCTTATTAATATGTCTAATCACGATGGTCATAACATGCATCTATCAGGGCTCGAACCTGACACCTTCCGCGTGTTGGGCGGACGTGATAACCACTACACCATAGATACTTGGCTATTGTGAGTTTTCGAAAAGATCTACCTTATTATTATGTCTAATCACGATGGTTAAAACATGTATCTATCAGGGCTCGAACCTGACACCTTCCGCGTGTTGGGCGGACGTGATAACCACTACACCATAGATACTTGGTTATTGTGAGTTTTCGAAGAGATCTACCCTATTATTATGTCTAATCACGATGGTCAAAACATGTCCCTTCCAGCGCTCAAACCTGGGACCTTCCGCGTGTTAGGCAGACGTGATAACCACTACACCATAGATACTTGGCTATTGTGAGTTTTCGAAGAGATCTACCTTATTATTATGTCTAATCACGATGGTTAAAACAAGTATCTATCAGGGCTCGAACCTGACACCTTCCCCGTGTTAGGCGGACGTGATAACCACTGCACCATAGATACTTGGCTATTGTGAGTTTTCGAAGAGATCTACCTTATTATTATGTCTAATCACGATGGTCAAAACATGTCCCTTCCAGCGCTCAAATATGGGACCTTCCGCGTGTTAGGCAGACGTGATAACCACTACACCATAGATACGTGTTAATATAAGGTTTTCGAAGAGATCCAGCTTATTACTATGTCTAATCACGATGGTCCAAACATGTATCTACCAGGGCTCGAACCTGGGACCTTCCGCGTGTTAGGCTGACGTGATAGCCACTACACCATATATACTTGGCTATTGGGAGTTTTCGAAGAGATCTACCTTATTATTATGTCTAATCACGATGGTCAAAACATATCCCTACCAGCGCTCAAACCTGGGACCTTCAGCGTGTTAGGCAGACGTGATAACCACTACACCATAGATACGTGTTAATATAAAGCTTTCTAAGAGCTCCAGTTTATAACTATGTCTAATCACGATGGTCCAAACATGTATCTATCAGGGCTCGAACCTGACACCTTTCGCGTGTCAGGCGGACGTGATAACCACTACACCATATATACTTGGCTATTGGGAGTTTTCAAAGAGATCTACCTTATTATTATGTCTAATCACGATGGTCAAAACATGTCCCTACCAGCGCTCAAACCTGGGACCTTCCGCGCGTTAGGCAGACGTGATAACCACTACACCATAGATACGTGTTAATATAAGGTTTTCGAAGAGATCCAGCTTATTACTATGTCTAATCACGATGGTCCAAACATGTATCTATCAGGGCTCGAACCTGACACCTTTCGCGTGTTAGGCGGACGTGATAACCACTACACCATATATACTTGGCTACTGGGAGTTTTCGAAGAGATCTACCTTATTATTATGTCTAATCACGATGGTCAAAACATGTCCCTACCAGCGCTCAAACCTGGGACCTTCCGCGTGTTAGGCAGACGTGATAACCACTACTCCATAGATACGTGTTAATATAAGGTTTTATAAGAGATCCAGCTTATTACTATGTCTAATCACGATGGTACAAACATGTATCTATCAGGGCTCGAACCTGACACCTTTCGCGTGTTAGGCGGACGTGATAACCACTACACCACAGATACGTGTTAATTTAAGTTTTCGAAGAGATCTAGCTTATTAATATGTCTAATCACGATGGTCATAACATGCATCTATCAGGGCTCGAACCTGACACCTTCCGCGTGTTGGGCGGACGTGATAACCACTACACCATAGATACTTGGCTATTGTGAGTTTTCGAAGAGATCTACCTTATTATTATGTCTAATCACGATGGTTAAAACATGTATCTATCAGGGCTCGAACCTGACACCTTCCGCGTGTTGGGCGGACGTGATAACCACTACACCATAGATACTTGGTTATTGTGAGTTTTCGAAGAGATCTACCCTATTATTATGTCTAATCACGATGGTCAAAACATGTCCCTTCCAGCGCTCAAACCTGGGACCTTCCGCGTGTTAGGCAGACGTGATAACCACTACACCATAGATACGTGTTAATATAAGGTTTTCGAAGAGATCCAGCTTATTACTATGTCTAATTACGATGGTCCAAACATGTATCTACCAGGGCTCGAACCTGGGACCTTCCGCGTGTTAGGCGGACGTGATAACCACTACACCATATATACTTGGCTATTGGGAGTTTTCGAAGAGATCTACCTTATAATTATGTCTAATCACGATGGTCAAAACATATCCCTACCAGCGCTCAAACCTGGGACCTTCAGCGTGTTAGGCAGACGTGATAACCACTACACCATAGATACGTGTTAATATAAAGTTTTCTAAGAGATCCAGCTTATAACCATGTCTAATCACAATGGTCAAAACATGCATCTATCAGGGCTCGAACCTGGGACCTTCCGCGTGTTAGACGGACGTGATAACCACTACACCATAGATACGTGTTAATTCAAGTTTTCGAAGAGATCTAGCTTATTACTATGTCTAATCACGATGGTCATAACATGCATCTATCAGGGCTCGAACCTGACACCTTCCGCGTGTTGGGCGCACGTGATAACCACTACACCATAGATACTTGGTTATTGTGAGTTTTCGAAGAGATCTACCCTATTATTATGTCTAATCACGATGGTCAAAACATATCCCTACCAGCGCTCAAACCTGGGACCTTCAGCGTGTTAGGCAGACGTGATAACCACTACACCATAGATACGTGTTAATATAAAGTTTTCTAAGAGATCCAGCTTATAACCATGTCTAATCACAATGGTCAAAACATGCATCTATCAGGGCTCGAACCTGGGACCTTCCGCGTGTTAGGCGGACGTGATAACGACTACACCATAGATACGTGTTAATTCAAGTTTTCGAAAAGATCTAGCTTATTACTATGTCTAATCACGATGGTCCAAACATGTATCTACCAGGGCTCGAACCTGGGACCTTCCGCGTGTTAGGCTGACGTGATAGCCACTACACCATAGTTACTTGGCTATTGTGAGTTTTCAAAGAGATCAACTTTATTATTATGTCTAATCACGATGGTTAAAACATGTATCTATCAAGGCTCGAACCTGACACCTTCCGCGTGTTGGGCGGACGTGATAACCACTACACCATAGATACTTGGTTATTGTGAGTTTTCGAAGAGATCTACCTATTATTATGTCTAATCACGATGGTCAAAACATATCCCTACCAGCGCTCAAACCTGGGACCTTCAGCGTGTTAGGCAGACGTGATAACCACTACACCATAGATACGTGTTAATTTAAGTTTTCGAAGAGATCTAGCTTATTAATATGTCTAATCACGATGGTCATAACATGCATCTATCAGGGCTCGAACCTGACACCTTCCGCGTGTTGGGCGGACGTGATAACCACTACACCATAGATACTTGGCTATTGTGAGTTTTCGAAAAGATCTACCTTATTATTATGTCTAATGACGATGGTTAAAACATGTATCTATCAGGGCTCGAACCTGACACCTTCCGCGTGTTGGGCGGACGTGATAACCACTACACCATAGATACTTGGTTATTGTGAGTTTTCGAAGAGATCTACCCTATTATTATGTCTAATCACGATGGTCAAAACATGTCCCTTCCAGCGCTCAAACCTGGGACCTTCCGCGTGTTAGGCAGACGTGATAACCACTACACCATAGATACTTGGCTATTGTGAGTTTTCGAAGAGATCTACCTTATTATTATGTCTAATCACGATGGTTAAAACAAGTATCTATCAGGGCTCGAACCTGACACCTTCCCCGTGTTAGGCGGACGTGATAACCACTGCACCATAGATACTTGGCTATTGTGAGTTTTCGAAGAGATCTACCTTATTATTATGTCTAATCACGATGGTCAAAACATGTCCCTTCCAGCGCTCAAACCTGGGACCTTCCGCGTGTTAGGCAGACGTGATAACCACTACACCATAGATACGTGTTAATATAAGGTTTTCGAAGAGATCCAGCTTATTACTATGTCTAATCACGATGGTCCAAACATGTATCTACCAGGGCTCGAACCTGGGACCTTCCGCGTGTTAGGCTGACGTGATAGCCACTACACCATATATACTTGGCTATTGGGAGTTTTCGAAGAGATCTACCTTATTATTATGTCTAATCACGATGGTCAAAACATATCCCTACCAGCGCTCAAACCTGGGACCTTCAGCGTGTTAGGCAGACGTGATAACCACTACACCATAGATACGTGTTAATATAAAGCTTTCTAAGAGCTCCAGCTTATAACTATGTCTAATCACGATGGTCCAAACATGTATCTATCAGGGCTCGAACCTGACACCTTTCGCGTGTCAGGCGGACGTGATAACCACTACACCATATATACTTGGCTATTGGGAGTTTTCAAAGAGATCTACCTTATTATTATGTCTAATCACGATGGTCAAAACATGTCCCTACCAGCGCTCAAACCTGGGACCTTCCGCGCGTTAGGCAGACGTGATAACCACTACACCATAGATACGTGTTAATATAAGGTTTTCGAAGAGATCCAGCTTATTACTATGTCTAATCACGATGGTCCAAACATGTATCTATCAGGGCTCGAACCTGACACCTTTCGCGTGTTAGGCGGACGTGATAACCACTACACCATATATACTTGGCTATTGGGAGTTTTCGAAGAGATCTACCTTATTATTATGTCTAATCACGATGGTCAAAACATGTCCCTACCAGCGCTCAAACCTGGGACCTTCCGCGTGTTAGGCAGACGTGATAACCACTACTCCATAGATACGTGTTAATATAAGGTTTTCGAAGAGATCCAGCTTATTACTATGTCTAATCACGATGGTACAAACATGTATCTATCAGGGCTCGAACCTGACACCTTTCGCGTGTTAGGCGGACGTGATAACCACTACACCATAGATACGTGTTAATTTAAGTTTTCGAAGAGATCTAGCTTATTAATATGTCTAATCACGATGGTCATAACATGCATCTATCAGGGCTCGAACCTGACACCTTCCGCGTGTTGGGCGGACGTGATAACCACTACACCATAGATACTTGGCTATTGTGAGTTTTCGAAGAGATCTACCTTATTATTATGTCTAATCACGATGGTTAAAACATGTATCTATCAGGGCTCGAACCTGACACCTTCCGCGTGTTGGGCGGACGTGATAACCACTACACCATAGATACTTGGTTATTGTGAGTTTTCGAAGAGATCTACCCTATTATTATGTCTAATCACGATGGTCAAAACATGTCCCTTCCAGCGCTCAAACCTGGGACCTTCCGCGTGTTAGGCAGACGTGATAACCACTACACCATAGATACGTGTTAATATAAGGTTTTCGAAGAGATCCAGCTTATTACTATGTCTAATCACGATGGTACAAACATGTATCTATCAGGGCTCGAACCTGACACCTTTCGCGTGTTAGGCGGACGTGATAACCACTACACCATAGATACGTGTTAATTTAAGTTTTCGAAGAGATCTAGCTTATTAATATGTCTAATCACGATGGTCATAACATGCATCTATCAGGGCTCGAACCTGACACCTTCCGCGTGTTGGGCGGACGTGATAACCACTACACCATAGATACTTGGCTATTGTGAGTTTTCGAAGAGATCTACCTTATTATTATGTCTAATCACGATGGTTAAAACATGTATCTATCAGGGCTCGAACCTGACACCTTCCGCGTGTTGGGCGGACGTGATAACCACTACACCATAGATACTTGGTTATTGTGAGTTTTCGAAGAGATCTACCCTATTATTATGTCTAATCACGATGGTCAAAACATGTCCCTTCCAGCGCTCAAACCTGGGACCTTCCGCGTGTAAGGCAGACGTGATAACCACTACACCATAGATACGTGTTAATATAAGGTTTTCGAAGAGATCCAGCTTATTACTATGTCTAATTACGATGGTCCAAACATGTATCTACCAGGGCTCGAACCTGGGACCTTCCGCGTGTTAGGCGGACGTGATAACCACTACACCATATATACTTGGCTATTGGGAGTTTTCGAAGAGATCTACCTTATAATTATGTCTAATCACGATGGTCAAAACATATCCCTACCAGCGCTCAAACCTGGGACCTTCAGCGTGTTAGGCAGACGTGATAACCACTACACCATAGATACGTGTTAATATAAGGTTTTCGAAGAGATCCAGCTTATTACTATGTCTAATCACGATGGTACAAACATGTATCTATCAGGGCTCGAACCTGACACCTTTCGCGTGTTAGGCGGACGTGATAACCACTACACCATATATACTTGGCTATTGGGAGTTTTCGAAGAGATCTACCTTATTATTATGTCTAATCACGATGGTCAAAACATATCCCTACCAGCGCTCAAACCTGGGACCTTCAGCGTGTTAGGCAGACGTGATAACCACTACACCATAGATACGTGTTAATATAAAGTTTTCTAAGAGATCCAGCTTATAACTATGTCTAATCACGATGGTCCAAACATGTATCTATCAGGGCTCGAACCTGACACCTTTCGCGTGTTAGGCGGACGTGATAACCACTACACCATATATACTTGGCTATTGTGAGTTTTCGAAGAGATCTACCTCATTATTATGTCTAATCACGATGGTTAAAACTTGTATCTATCAGGGCTCGAACCTGACACCTTCCGCGTGTTAGGCGGACGTGATAACCACTACACCATAGATACTTGGCTATTGTGAGTTTTCGAAGAGATCTACCTCATTATTATGTCTAATCACGATGGTTAAAACTTGTATCTATCAGGGCTCGAACCTGACACCTTCCGCGTGTTGGGCGGACGTGATAACCACTACACGATAGATACTTTGTTATTGTGAGTTTTCGAAGAGATCTACCCTATTATTATGTCTAATCACGATGGTCAAAACATGTCCCTTCCAGCGCTCAAACCTGGGACCTTCCGCGTGTTAGGCAGACGTGATAACCACTACACCATAGATACTTGGCTATTGTGAGTTTTCGAAGAGATCTACCTTATTATTATGTCTAATCACGATGGTTAAAACAAGTATCTATCAGGGCTCGAACCTGACACCTTCCGCGTGTTAGGCGGACGTGATAACCACTACACCATAGATACTTGGCTATTGTGAGTTTTCGAAGAGATCTACCTTATTATTATGTCTAATCACGATGGTCAAAACATGTCCCTTCCAGCGCTCAAACCTGGGACCTTCCGCGTGTTAGGCAGACGTGATAACCACTACACCATAGATACGTGTTAATATAAGGTTTTCGAAGAGATCCAGCTTATTACTATGTCTAATCACGATGGTCCAAACATGTATCTACCAGGGCTCGAACCTGGGATCTTCCGCGTGTGAGGCGGATGTGATAACCACTACACCATATATACTTGGCTATTGGGAGTTTTCGAAGAGATCTACCTTATTATTATGTCTAATCACGATGGTCAAAACATATCCCTACCAGCGCTCAAACCTGGGACCTTCAGCGTGTTAGTCAGAAGTGATAACCACTACACCATAGATACGTGTTAATATAAAGTTTTCTAAGAGATCCAGCTTTTAACTATGTCTAATCACGATGGTCCAAACATGTATCTATCAGGGCTCGAACCTGACACCTTCCGCGTGTTGGGCGGACGTGATAACCACTACACCATAGATACTTGGTTATTGTGAGTTTTCGAAGAGATCTACCCTATTATTATGTCTAATCACGATGGTCAAAACATATCCCTACCAGCGCTCAAACCTGGGACCTTCAGCGTGTTAGGCAGACGTGATAACCACTACACCATAGATACGTGTTAATATAAAGCTTTCTAAGAGCTCCAGCTTATAACTATGTCTAATCACGATGGTCCAAACATGTATCTATCAGGGCTCGAACCTGACACCTTTCGCGTGTCAGGCGGACGTGATAACCACTACACCATATATACTTGGCTATTGGGAGTTTTCAAAGAGATCTACCTTATTATTATGTCTAATCACGATGGTCAAAACATGTCCCTACCAGCGCTCAAACCTGGGACCTTCCGCGCGTTAGGCAGACGTGATAACCACTACACCATAGATACGTGTTAATATAAGGTTTTCGAAGAGATCCAGCTTATTACTATGTCTAATCACGATGGTCCAAACATGTATCTATCAGGGCTCGAACCTGACACCTTCCGCGTGTTGGGCGGACGTGATAACCACTACACCATAGATACTTGGTTATTGTGAGTTTTCGAAGAGATCTACCCTATTATTATGTCTAATCACGATGGTCAAAACATGTCCCTTCCAGCGCTCAAACCTGGGACCTTCCGCGTGTTAGGCAGACGTGATAACCACTACACCATAGATACTTGGCTATTGTGAGTTTTCGAAGAGATCTACCTTATTATTATGTCTAATCACGATGGTTAAAACAAGTATCTATCAGGGCTCGAACCTGACACCTTCCGCGTGTTAGGCGGACGTGATAACCACTACACCATAGATACTTGGCTATTGTGAGTTTTCGAAGAGATCTACCTTATTATTATGTCTAATCACGATGGTCAAAACATGTCCCTTCCAGCGCTCAAACCTGGGACCTTCCGCGTGTTAGGCAGACGTGATAACCACTACACCATAGATACGTGTTAATATAAGGTTTTCGAAGAGATCCAGCTTATTACTATGTCTAATCACGATGGTCCAAACATGTATCTACCAGGGCTCGAACCTGGGATCTTCCGCGTGTGAGGCGGACGTGATAACCACTACACCATATATACTTGGCTATTGGGAGTTTTCGAAGAGATCTACCTTATTATTATGTCTAATCACGATGGTCAAAACATATCCCTACCAGCGCTCAAACCTGGGACCTTCAGCGTGTTAGTCAGAAGTGATAACCACTACACCATAGATACGTGTTAATACAAAGTTTTCTAAGAGATCCAGCTTTTAACTATGTCTAATCACGATGGTCCAAACATGTATCTATCAGGGCTCGAACCTGACACCTTCCGCGTGTTGGGCGGACGTGATAACCACTACACCATAGATACTTGGTTATTGTGAGTTTTCGAAGAGATCTACCCTATTATTATGTCTAATCACGATGGTCAAAACATATCCCTACCAGCGCTCAAACCTGGGACCTTCAGCGTGTTAGGCAGACGTGATAACCACTACACCATAGATACGTGTTAATATAAAGCTTTCTAAGAGCTCCAGCTTATAACTATGTCTAATCACGATGGTCCAAACATGTATCTATCAGGGCTCGAACCTGACACCTTTCGCGTGTCAGGCGGACGTGATAACCACTACACCATATATACTTGGCTATTGGGAGTTTTCAAAGAGATCTACCTTATTATTATGTCTAATCACGATGGTCAAAACATGTCCCTACCAGCGCTCAAACCTGGGACCTTCCGCGCGTTAGGCAGACGTGATAACCACTACACCATAGATACGTGTTAATATAAGGTTTTCGAAGAGATCCAGCTTATTACTATGTCTAATCACGATGGTCCAAACATGTATCTATCAGGGCTCAAACCTGACACCTTTCGCGTGTTAGGCGGACGTGATAACCACTACACCATATATACTTGGCTATTGGGAGTTTTCGAAGAGATCTACCTTATTATTATGTCTAATCACGATGGTCAAAACATGTCCCTACCAGCGCTCAAACCTGGGACCTTCCGCGTGTTAGGCAGACGTGATAACCACTACTCCATAGATACGTGTTAATATAAGGTTTTCGAAGAGATCCAGCTTATTACTATGTCTAATCACGATGGTACAAACATGTATCTATCAGGGCTCGAACCTGACACCTTTCGCGTGTTAGGCGGACGTGATAACCACTACACCATAGATACGTGTTAATTTAAGTTTTCGAAGAGATCTAGCTTATTAATATGTCTAATCACGATGGTCATAACATGCATCTATCAGGGCTCGAACCTGACACCTTCCGCGTGTTGGGCGGACGTGATAACCACTACACCATAGATACTTGGCTATTGTGAGTTTTCGAAGAGATCTACCTTATTATTATGTCTAATCACGATGGTTAAAACATGTATCTATCAGGGCTCGAACCTGACACCTTCCGCGTGTTGGGCGGACGTGATAACCACTACACCATTGATACTTGGTTATTGTGAGTTTTCGAAGAGATCTACCCTATTATTATGTCTAATCACGATGGTCAAAACATGTCCCTTCCAGCGCTCAAACCTGGGACCTTCCGCGTGTTAGGCAGACGTGATAACCACTACACCATAGATACGTGTTAATATAAGGTTTTCGAAGAGATCCAGCTTATTACTATGTCTAATCACGATGGTACAAACATGTATCTATCAGGGCTCGAACCTGACACCTTTCGCGTGTTAGGCGGACGTGATAACCACTACACCATAGATACGTGTTAATTTAAGTTTTCGAAGAGATCTAGCTTATTAATATGTCTAATCACGATGGTCATAACATGCATCTATCAGGGCTCGAACCTGACACCTTCCGCGTGTTGGGCGGACGTGATAACCACTACACCATAGATACTTGGCTATTGTGAGTTTTCGAAGAGATCTACCTTATTATTATGTCTAATCACGATGGTTAAAACATGTATCTATCAGGGCTCGAACCTGACACCTTCCGCGTGTTGGGCGGACGTGATAACCACTACACCATAGATACTTGGTTATTGTGAGTTTTCGAAGAGATCTACCCTATTATTATGTCTAAT
The DNA here is from genome assembly GCF_054372755.1 of Phalangium opilio. NCBI lineage: Eukaryota > Metazoa > Arthropoda > Arachnida > Opiliones > Phalangiidae > Phalangium > Phalangium opilio. Next base: position 1,817,295 of record NW_028324169.1, read on the forward strand.
CACGATGGTCAAAACATGTCCCTTCCAGCGCTCAAACCTGGGACCTTCCGCGTGTTAGGCAGACGTGATAACCACTACACCATAGATACGTGTTAATATAAGGTTTTCGAAGAGATCCAGCTTATTACTATGTCTAATTACGATGGTCCAAACATGTATCTACCAGGGCTCGAACCTGGGACCTTCCGCGTGTTAGGCGGACGTGATAACCACTACACCATATATACTTGGCTATTGGGAGTTTTCGAAGAGATCTACCTTATAATTATGTCTAATCACGATGGTCAAAACATATCCCTACCAGCGCTCAAACCTGGGACCTTCAGCGTGTTAGGCAGACGTGATAACCACTACACCATAGATACGTGTTAATATAAGGTTTTCGAAGAGATCCAGCTTATTACTATGTCTAATCACGATGGTACAAACATGTATCTATCAGGGCTCGAACCTGACACCTTTCGCGTGTTAGGCGGACGTGATAACCACTACACCATATATACTTGGCTATTGGGAGTTTTCGAAGAGATCTACCTTATTATTATGTCTAATCACGATGGTCAAAACATATCCCTACCAGCGCTCAAACCTGGGACCTTCAGCGTGTTAGGCAGACGTGATAACCACTACACCATAGATACGTGTTAATATAAAGTTTTCTAAGAGATCCAGCTTATAACTATGTCTAATCACGATGGTCCAAACATGTATCTATCAGGGCTCGAACCTGACACCTTTCGCGTGTTAGGCGGACGTGATAACCACTACACCATATATACTTGGCTATTGTGAGTTTTCGAAGAGATCTACCTCATTATTATGTCTAATCACGATGGTTAAAACTTGTATCTATCAGGGCTCGAACCTGACACCTTCCGCGTGTTAGGCGGACGTGATAACCACTACACCATAGATACTTGGCTATTGTGAGTTTTCGAAGAGATCTACCTCATTATTATGTCTAATCACGATGGTTAAAACTTGTATCTATCAGGGCTCGAACCTGACACCTTCCGCGTGTTGGGCGGACGTGATAACCACTACACGATAGATACTTTGTTATTGTGAGTTTTCGAAGAGATCTACCCTATTATTATGTCTAATCACGATGGTCAAAACATGTCCCTTCCAGCGCTCAAACCTGGGACCTTCCGCGTGTTAGGCAGACGTGATAACCACTACACCATAGATACTTGGCTATTGTGAGTTTTCGAAGAGATCTACCTTATTATTATGTCTAATCACGATGGTTAAAACAAGTATCTATCAGGGCTCGAACCTGACACCTTCCGCGTGTTAGGCGGACGTGATAACCACTACACCATAGATACTTGGCTATTGTGAGTTTTCGAAGAGATCTACCTTATTATTATGTCTAATCACGATGGTCAAAACATGTCCCTTCCAGCGCTCAAACCTGGGACCTTCCGCGTGTTAGGCAGACGTGATAAGCACTACACCATAGATACGTGTTAATATAAGGTTTTCGAAGAGATCCAGCTTATTACTATGTCTAATCACGATGGTCCAAACATGTATCTACCAGGGCTCGAACCTGGGATCTTCCGCGTGTGAGGCGGACGTGATAACCACTACACCATATATACTTGGCTATTGGGAGTTTTCGAAGAGATCTACCTTATTATTATGTCTAATCACGATGGTCAAAACATATCCCTACCAGCGCTCAAACCTGGGACCTTCAGCGTGTTAGTCAGAAGTGATAACCACTACACCATAGATACGTGTTAATATAAAGTTTTCTAAGAGATCCAGCTTTTAACTATGTCTAATCACGATGGTCCAAACATGTATCTATCAGGGCTCGAACCTGACACCTTCCGCGTGTTGGGCGGACGTGATAACCACTACACCATAGATACTTGGTTATTGTGAGTTTTCGAAGAGATCTACCCTATTATTATGTCTAATCACGATGGTCAAAACATATCCCTACCAGCGCTCAAACCTGGGACCTTCAGCGTGTTAGGCAGACGTGATAACCACTACACCATAGATACGTGTTAATATAAAGTTTTCTAAGAGATCCAGCTTATAACTATGTCTAATCACGATGGTCCAAACATGTATCTACCAGGGCTCGAACCTGGGACCTTCCGCGTGTTAGGCGGACGTGATAACCACTACACCATATATACTTGGCTATTGGGAGTTTTCGAAGAGATCTACCTTATTATTATGTCTAATCACGATGGTCAAAACATATCCCTACCAGCGCTCAAACCTGGGACCTTCAGCGTGTTAGGCAGACGTGATAACCACTACACCATAGATACGTGTTAATATAAAGTTTTCTAAGAGATCCAGCTTATAACTATGTCTAATCACGATGGTCCAAACATGTATCTATCAGGGCTCGAACCTGACACCTTTCGCGTGTTAGGCGGACGTGATAACCACTACACCATATATACTTGGCTATTGGGAGTTTTCGAAGAGATCTACCTTATTATTATGTCTAATCACGATGGTTAAAACAAGTATCTATCAGGGCTCGAACCTGACACCTTCCGCGTGTTAGGCGGACGTGATAACCACTACACCATAGATACTTGGCTATTGTGAGTTTTCGAAGAGATCTACCTTATTATTATGTCTAATCACGATGGTCAAAACATATCCCTACCAGCGCTCAAACCTGGGACCTTCAGCGTGTTAGGCAGACGTGATAACCACTACACCATAGATACGTGTTAATATAAAGTTTTCTAAGAGATCCAGCTTATAACTATGTCTAATCACGATGGTCCAAACATGTATCTACCAGGGCTCGAACCTGGGACCTTCCGCGTGTTAGGCGGACGTGATAACCACTACACCATATATACTTGGCTATTGGGAGTTTTCGAAGAGATCTACCTTATTATTATGTCTAATCACGATGGTCAAAACATATCCCTACCAGCGCTCAAACCTGGGACCTTCAGCGTGTTAGGCAGACGTGATAACCACTACACCATAGATACGTGCTAATATAAAGTTTTCTAAGAGATCCAGCTTATAACTATGTCTAATCACGATGGTCCAAACATGTATCTATCAGGGCTCGAACCTGACACCTTTCGCGTGTTAGGCGGACGTGATAACCACTACACCATATATACTTGGCTATTGGGAGTTTTCGAAGAGATCTACCTTATTATTATGTCTAATCACGATGGTTAAAACAAGTATCTATCAGGGCTCAAACCTGACACCTTCCGCGTGTTAGGCGGACGTGATAACCACTACACCATAGATACTTGGCTATTGTGAGTTTTCGAAGAGATCTACCTTATTATTATGTCTAATCACGATGGTTCAAACATGTATCTATCAGGGCTCGAACCTGACACCTTCCGCGTGTTGGGCGGACGTGATAACCACTACACCATAGATACTTGGTTATTGTGAGTTTTCGAAGAGATCTACCCTATTATTATGTCTAATCACGATGGTCAAAACATATCCCTACCAGCGCTCAAACCTGGGACCTTCAGCGTGTTAGGCAGACGTGATAACCACTACACCATAGATACGTGTTAATATAAAGTTTTCTAAGAGATCCAGCTTATAACTATGTCTAATCACGATGGTCCAAACATGTATCTACCAGGGCTCAAACCTGGGACCTTCCGCGTGTTAGGCGGACGTGATAACCACTACACCATATATACTTGGCTATTGGGAGTTTTCGAAGAGATCTACCTTATTATTATGTCTAATCACGATGGTCAAAACATATCCCTACCAGCGCTCAAACCTGGGACCTTCAGCGTGTTAGGCAGACGTGATAACCACTACACCATAGATACGTGTTAATATAAAGTTTTCTAAGAGATCCAGCTTAAAACTATGTCTAATCACGATGGTCCAAACATGTATCTATCAGGGCTCGAACCTGACACCTTTCGCGTGTTAGGCGGACGTGATAACCACTACACCATATAAACTTGGCTATTGGGAGTTTTCGAAGAGATCTACCTTATTATTATGTCTAATCACGATGGTTAAAACAAGTATCTATCAGGGCTCGAACCTGACACCTTCCGCGTGTTGGGCGGACGTGATAACCACTACACGATAGATACTTTGTTATTGTGAGTTTTCGAAGAGATCTACCCTATTATTGTGTCTAATCACGATGGTCAAAACATGTCCCTTCCAGCGCTCAAACCTGGGACCTTCCGCGTGTTAGGCAGACGTGATAACCACTACACCATAGATACTTGGCTATTGTGAGTTTTCGAAGAGATCTACCTTATTATTATGTCTAATCACGATGGTTAAAACAAGTATCTATCAGGGCTCGAACCTGACACCTTCCGTGTGTTGGGCGGACGTGATAACCACTACACCATAGATACTTGCTTATTGTGAGTTTTCGAAGAAATCTACCCTATTATTATGTCTAATCACGATGGTCAAAACATATCCCTACCAGCGCTCAAACCTGGGACCTTCAGCGTGTTAGGCAGACGTGATAACCACTACACCATAGATACGTGTTAATATAAAGTTTTCTAAGAGATCCAGCTTATAACTATGTCTAATCACGATGGTCCAAACATGTATCTATCAGGGCTCGAACCTGACACCTTTCGCGTGTTAGGCGGACGTGATAACCACTACACCATATATACTTGGCTATTGTGAGTTTTCGAAGAGATCTACCTCATTATTATGTCTAATCACGATGGTTAAAACTTGTATCTATCAGGGCTCGAACCTGACATCTTCCGCGTGTTAGGCGGACGTGATAACCACTACACCATAGATACTTGGCTATTGTGAGTTTTCGAAGAGATCTACCTCATTATTATGTCTAATCACGATGGTTAAAACTTGTATCTATCAGGGCTCGAACCTGACACCTTCCGCGTGTTGGGCGGACGTGATAACCACTACACGATAGATACTTTGTTATTGTGAGTTTTCGAAGAGATTTACCCTATTATTATGTCTAATCACGATGGTCAAAACATGTCCCTTCCAGCGCTCAAACCTGGGACCTTCCGCGTGTTAGGCAGACGTGATAACCACTACACCATAGATACTTGGCTATTGTGAGTTTTCGAAGAGATCTACCTTATTATTATGTCTAATCACGATGGTTAAAACAAGTATCTATCAGGGCTCGAACCTGACACCTTCCGCGTGTTAGGCGGACGTGATAACCACTACACCATAGATACTTGGCTATTGTGAGTTTTCGAAGAGATCTACCTTATTATTATGTCTAATCACGATGGTCAAAACATGTCCCTTCCAGCGCTCAAACCTGGGACCTTCCGCGTGTTAGGCAGACGTGATAACCACTACACCATAGATACGTGTTAATATAAGGTTTTCGAAGAGATCCAGCTTATTACTATGTCTAATCACGATGGTCCAAACATGTATCTACCAGGGCTCGAACCTGGGATCTTCCGCGTGTGAGGCGGACGTGATAACCACTACACCATATATACTTGGCTATTGGGAGTTTTCGAAGAGATCTACCTTATTATTATGTCTAATCACGATGGTCAAAACATATCCCTACCAGCGCTCAAACCTGGGACCTTCAGCGTGTTAGTCAGACGTGATAACCACTACACCATAGATACGTGTTAATATAAAGTTTTCTAAGAGATCCAGCTTTTAACTATGTCTAATCACGATGGTCCAAACATGTATCTATCAGGGCTCGAACCTGACACCTTCCGCGTGTTGGGCGGACGTGATAACCACTACACCATAGATACTTGGTTATTGTGAGTTTTCGAAGAGATCTACCCTATTATTATGTCTAATCACGATGGTCAAAACATGTCCCTTCCAGCGCTCAAACCTGGGACCTTCCGCGTGTTAGGCAGACGTGATAACCACTACACCATAGATACTTGGCTATTGTGAGTTTTCGAAGAGATCTACCTTATTATTATGTCTAATCACGATGGTTAAAACAAGTATCTATCAGGGCTCGAACCTGACACCTTCCGCGTGTTGGGCGGACGTGATAACCACTACACCATAGATACTTGGCTATTGTGAGTTTTCGAAGAGATCTACCTTATTATTATGTCTAATCACGATGGTCAAAACATGTCCCTTCCAGCGCTCAAACCTGGGACCTTCCGCGTGTTAGGCAGACGTGATAACCACTACACCATAGATACGTGTTAATGTAAGGTTTTCGAAGAGATCCAGCTTATTACTATGTCTAATCACGATGGTCCAAACATGTATCTACCAGGGCTCGAACCTGGGACCTTCCGCGTGTGAGGCGGACGTGATAACCACTACACCATATATACTTGGCTATTGGGAGTTTTCGAAGAGATCTACCTTATTATTATGTCTAATCACGATGGTCAAAACATATCCCTACCAGCGCTCAAACCTGGGACCTTCAGCGTGTTTGGCAGACGTGATAACCACTACACCATAGATACGTGTTAATATAAAGTTTTCTAAAAGATCCAGCTTTTAACTATGTCTAATCACGATGGTCCAAACATGTATCTATCAGGGCTCGAACCTGACACCTTCCGCGTGTTGGGCGGACGTGATAACCACTACACCATAGATACTTGGTTATTGTGAGTTTTCGAAGAGATCTACCTTATTATTATGTCTAATCACGATGGTCAAAACATATCCCTACCAGCGCTCAACAAGGACCTTCAGCGTGTTAGGCAGACGTGATAACCACTACACCATAGATACGTGTTAATATAAAGTTTTCTAAAAGATCCAGCTTTTAACTATGTCTAATCACGATGGTCCAAACATGTATCTATCAGGGCTCGAACCTGACACCTTCCGCGTGTTGGGCGGACGTGATAACCACTACACCATAGATACTTGGTTATTGTGAGTTTTCGAAGAGATCTACCCTATTATTATGTCTAATCACGATGGTCAAAACATGTCCCTTCCAGCGCTCAAACCTGGGACCTTCCGCGTGTTAGGCAGACGTGATAACCACTACACCATAGATACTTGGCTATTGTGAGTTTTCGAAGAGATCTACCTTATTATTATGTCTAATCACGATGGTTAAAACAAGTATCTATCAGGGCTCGAACCTGACACCTTCCGCGTGTTGGGCGGACGTGATAACCACTACACCATAGATACTTGGCTATTGTGAGTTTTCGAAGAGATCTACCTTATTATTATGTCTAATCACGATGGTCAAAACATGTCCCTTCCAGCGCTCAAACCTGGGACCTTCCGCGTGTTAGGCAGACGTGATAACCACTACACCATAGATACGTGTTAATGTAAGGTTTTCGAAGAGATCCAGCTTATTACTATGTCTAATCACGATGGTCCAAACATGTATCTACCAGGGCTCGAACCTGGGACCTTCCGCGTGTGAGGCGGACGTGATAACCACTACACCATATATACTTGGCTATTGGGAGTTTTCGAAGAGATCTACCTTATTATTATGTCTAATCACGATGGTCAAAACATATCCCTACCAGCGCTCAAACCTGGGACCTTCAGCGTGTTTGGCAGACGTGATAACCACTACACCATAGATACGTGTTAATATAAAGTTTTCTAAAAGATCCAGCTTTTAACTATGTCTAATCACGATGGTCCAAACATGTATCTATCAGGGCTCGAACCTGACACCTTCCGCGTGTTGGGCGGACGTGATAACCACTACACCATAGATACTTGGTTATTGTGAGTTTTCGAAGAGATCTACCTTATTATTATGTCTAATCACGATGGTCAAAACATATCCCTACCAGCGCTCAACAAGGACCTTCAGCGTGTTAGGCAGACGTGATAACCACTACACCATAGATACGTGTTAATATAAAGTTTTCTAAAAGATCCAGCTTTTAACTATGTCTAATCACGATGGTCCAAACATGTATCTATCAGGGCTCGAACCTGACACCTTCCGCGTGTTGGGCGGACGTGATAACCACTACACCATAGATACTTGGTTATTGTGAGTTTTCGAAGAGATCTACCCTATTATTATGTCTAATCACGATGGTCAAAACATATCCCTACCAGCGCTCAAACCTGGGACCTTCAGCGTGTTAGGCAGACGTGATAACCACTACACCATAGATACGTGTTAATATAAAGTTTTCTAAGAGATCCAGCTTATAACTATGTCTAATCACGATGGTCCAAACATGTATCTACCAGGGCTCGAACCTGGGACCTTCCGCGTGTTAGGCGGACGTGATAACCACTACACCATATATACTTGGCTATTGGGAGTTTTCGAAGAGATCTACCTTATTATTATGTCTAATCACGATGGTCAAAACATATCCCTACCAGCGCTCAAACCTGGGACCTTCAGCGTGTTAGGCAGACGTGATAACCACTACACCATAGATACGTGTTAATATAAAGTTTTCTAAGAGATCCAGCTTATAACTATGTCTAATCACGATGGTCCAAACATGTATCTATCAGGGCTCGAACCTGACACCTTTCGCGTGTTAGGCGGACGTGATAACCACTACACCATATATACTTGGCTATTGGGAGTTTTCGAAGAGATCTACCTTATTATTATGTCTAATCACGATGGTCAAAACATATCCCTACCAGCGCTCAAACCTGGGACCTTCAGCGTGTTAGGCAGACGTGATAACCACTACACCATAGATACGTGTTAATATAAAGTTTTCTAAGAGATCCAGCTTATAACTATGTCTAATCACGATGGTCCAAACATGTATCTATCAGGGCTCGAACCTGACACCTTTCGCGTGTTAGGCGGACGTGATAACCACTACACCATATATACTTGGCTATTGGGAGTTTTCGAAGAGATCTACCTTATTATTATGTCTAATCACGATGGTCCAAACATGTATCTATCAGGGCTCGAACCTGACACCTTCCGCGTGTTGGGCGGACGTGATAACCACTACACCATAGATACTTGGTTATTGTGAGTTTTCCAAGAGATCTACCCTATTATTATGTCTAATCACGATGGTCAAAACATATCCCTACCAGCGCTCAAACCTGGGACCTTCAGCGTGTTAGGCAGACGTGATAACCACTACACCATAGATACGTGTTAATATAAAGTTTTCTAAGAGATCCAGCTTATAACTATGTCTAATCACGATGGTCCAAACATGTATCTACCAGGGCTCAAACCTGGGACCTTCCGCGTGTTAGGCGGACGTGATAACCACTACACCATATATACTTGGCTATTGGGAGTTTTCGAAGAGATCTACCTTATTATTATGTCTAATCACGATGGTCAAAACATATCCCTACCAGCGCTCAAACCTGGGACCTTCAGCGTGTTAGGCAGACGTGATAACCACTACACCATAGATACGTGTTAATATAAAGTTTTCTAAGAGATCCAGCTTTTAACTATGTCTAATCACGATGGTCCAAACATGTATCTATCAGGGCTCGAACCTGACACCTTCCGCGTGTTGGGCGGACGTGATAACCACTACACCATAGATACTTGGTTATTGTGAGTTTTCGAAGAGATCTACCCTATTATTATGTCTAATCACGATGGTCAAAACATATCCCTACCAGCGCTCAAACCTGGGACCTTCAGCGTGTTAGGCAGACGTGATAACCACTACACCATAGATACGTGTTAATATAAAGTTTTCTAAGAGATCCAGCTTATAACTATGTCTAATCACGATGGTCCAAACATGTATCTACCAGGGCTCGAACCTGGGACCTTCCGCGTGTTAGGCGGACGTGATAACCACTACACCATATATACTTGGCTATTGGGAATTTTCGAAGAGATCTACCTTATTATTATGTCTAATCACGATGGTCAAAACATATCCCTACCAGCGCTCAAACCTGGGACCTTCAGCGTGTTAGGCAGACGTGATAACCACTACACCATAGATACGTGTTAGTATAAAGTTTTCTAAGAGATCCAGCTTATAACTATGTCTAATCACGATGGTCCAAACATGTATCTATCAGGGCTCGAACCTGACACCTTCCGCGTGTTAGGCGGACGTGATAACCACTACACCATAGATACTTGGCTATTGTGAGTTTTCGAAGAGATCTACCTTATTATTATGTCTAATCACGATGGTCCAAACATGTATCTATCAGGGCTCGAACCTGACACCTTCCGCGTGTTGGGCGGACGTGATAACCACTACACCATAGATACTTGGTTATTGTGAGTTTTCGAAGAGATCTACCCTATTATTATGTCTAATCACGATGGTCAAAACATATCCCTACCAGCGCTCAAACCTGGGACCTTCAGCGTGTTAGGCAGACGTGATAACCACTACACCATAGATACGTGTTAATATAAAGTTTTCTAAGAGATCCAGCTTATAACTATGTCTAATCACGATGGTCCAAACATGTATCTACCAGGGCTCAAACCTGGGACCTTCCGCGTGTTAGGCGGACGTGATAACCACTACACCATATATACTTGGCTATTGGGAGTTTTCGAAGAGATCTACCTTATTATTATGTCTAATCACGATGGTCAAAACATATCCCTACCAGCGCTCAAACCTGGGACCTTCAGCGTGTTAGGCAGACGTGATAACCACTACACCATAGATACGTGTTAATATAAAGTTTTCTAAGAGATCCAGCTTATAACTATGTCTAATCACGATGGTCCAAACATGTATCTATCAGGGCTCGAACCTGACACCTTTCGCGTGTTAGGCGGACGTGATAACCACTACACCATATATACTTGGCTATTGGGAGTTTTCGAAGAGATCTACCTTATTATTATGTCTAATCACGATGGTTAAAACAAGTATCTATCAGGGCTCGAACCTGACACCTTCCGCGTGTTGGGCGGACGTGATAACCACTACACGATAGATACTTTGTTATTGTGAGTTTTCGAAGAGATCTACCCTATTATTATGTCTAATCACGATGGTCAAAACATGTCCCTTCCAGCGCTCAAACCTGGGACCTTCCGCGTGTTAGGCAGACGTGATAACCACTACACCATAGATACTTGGCTATTGTGAGTTTTCGAAGAGATCTACCTTATTATTATGTCTAATCACGATGGTCAAAACATGTCCCTTCCGGCGCTCAAACCTGGGACCTTCCGCGTGTTAGGCAGACGTAATAACCACTACACCATAGATACGTGTTAATATAAGGTTTTCGAAGAGATCCAGCTTATTACTATGTCTAATCACGATGGTCCAAACATGTATCTACCAGGGCTCGAACCTGGGACCTTCCGCGTGTGAGGCGGACGTGATAACCACTACACCATATATACTTGGCTATTGGGAGTTTTCGAAGAGATCTACCTTATTATTATGTCTAATCACGATGGTCAAAACATATCCCTACCAGCGCTCAAACCTGGGACCTTCAGCGTGTTAGGCAGACGTGATAACCACTACACCATAGATACGTGTTAATATAAAGTTTTCTAAGAGATCCAGCTTTTAACTATGTCTAATCACGATGGTCCAAACATGTATCTATCAGGGCTCGAACCTGACACCTTCCGCGTGTTGGGCGGACGTGATAACCACTACACCATAGATACTTGGTTATTGTGAGTTTTCGAAGAGATCTACCCTATTATTATGTCTAATCACGATGGTCAAAACATATCCCTACCAGCGCTCAAACCTGGGACCTTCAGCGTGTTAGGCAGACGTGATAACCACTACACCATAGATACGTGTTAATATAAAGTTTTCTAAGAGATCCAGCTTATAACTATGTCTAATCACGATGGTCCAAACATGTATCTACCAGGGCTCGAACCTGGGACCTTCCGCGTGTTAGGCGGACGTGATAACCACTACACCATATATACTTGGCTATTGGGAGTTTTCGAAGAGATCTACCTTATTATTATTATGTCTAATCACGATGGTCAAAACATATCCCTACCAGCGCTCAAACCTGGGATCTTCAGCGTGTTAGGCAGACGTGATAACCACTACACCATAGATACGTGTTAATATAAAGTTTTCTAAGAGATCCAGCTTATAACTATGTCTAATCACGATGGTCCAAACATGTATCTATCAGGGCTCGAACCTGACACCTTTTGCGTGTTAGGCGGACGTGATAACCACTACACCATAGATACTTGGTTATTGTGAGTTTTCGAAGAGATCTACCCTATTATTATGTCTAATCACGATGGTCAAAACATATCCCTACCAGCGCTCAAACCTGGGACCTTCAGCGTGTTAGGCAGACGTGATAACCACTACACCATAGATACGTGTTAATATAAAGTTTTCTAAGAGATCCAGCTTATAACTATGTCTAATCACGATGGTCCAAACATGTATCTACCAGGGCTCGAACCTGGGACCTTCCGCGTGTTAGGCGGACGTGATAACCACTACACCATATATACTTGGCTATTGGGAGTTTTCGAAGAGATCTACCTTATTATTATGTCTAATCACGATGGTCAAAACATATCCCTACCAGCGCTCAAACCTGGGACCTTCAGCGTGTTAGGCAGACGTGATAACCACTACACCATAGATACGTGTTAGTATAAAGTTTTCTAAGAGATCCAGCTTATAACTATGTCTAATCACGATGGTCCAAACATGTATCTATCAGGGCTCGAACCTGACACCTTCCGCGTGTTAGGCGGACGTGATAACCACTACACCATAGATACTTGGCTATTGTGAGTTTTCGAAGAGATCTACCTTATTATTATGTCTAATCACGATGGTCCAAACATGTATCTATCAGGGCTCGAACCTGACACCTTCCGCGTGTTGGGCGGACGTGATAACCACTACACCATAGATACTTGGTTATTGTGAGTTTTCGAAGAGATCTACCCTATTATTATGTCTAATCACGATGGTCAAAACATATCCCTACCAGCGCTCAAACCTGGGACCTTCAGCGTGTTAGGCAGACGTGATAACCACTACACCATAGATACGTGTTAATATAAAGTTTTCTAAGAGATCCAGCTTATAACTATGTCTAATCACGATGGTCCAAACATGTATCTACCAGGGCTCAAACCTGGGACCTTCCGCGTGTTAGGCGGACGTGATAACCACTACACCATATATACTTGGCTATTGGGAGTTTTCGAAGAGATCTACCTTATTATTATGTCTAATCACGATGGTCAAAACATATCCCTACCAGCGCTCAAACCTGGGACCTTCAGCGTGTTAGGCAGACGTGATAACCACTACACCATAGATACGTGTTAATATAAAGTTTTCTAAGAGATCCAGCTTATAACTATGTCTAATCACGATGGTCCAAACATGTATCTATCAGGGCTCGAACCTGACACCTTTCGCGTGTTAGGCGGACGTGATAACCACTACACCATATATACTTGGCTATTGGGAGTTTTCGAAGAGATCTACCTTATTATTATGTCTAATCACGATGGTTAAAACAAGTATCTATCAGGGCTCGAACCTGACACCTTCCGCGTGTTGGGCGGACGTGATAACCACTACACGATAGATACTTTGTTATTGTGAGTTTTCGAAGAGATCTACCCTATTATTATGTCTAATCACGATGGTCAAAACATGTCCCTTCCAGCGCTCAAACCTGGGACCTTCCGCGTGTTAGGCAGACGTGATAACCACTACACCATAGATACTTGGCTATTGTGAGTTTTCGAAGAGATCTACCTTATTATTATGTCTAATCACGATGGTTAAAACAAGTATCTATCAGGGCTCGAACCTGACACCTTCCGCGTGTTGGGCGGACGTGATAACCACTACACCATAGATACTTGGCTATTGTGAGTTTTCGAAGAGATCTACCTTATTATTATGTCTAATCACGATGGTCAAAACATGTCCCTTCCGGCGCTCAAACCTGGGACCTTCCGCGTGTTAGGCAGACGTAATAACCACTACACCATAGATACGTGTTAATATAAGGTTTTCGAAGAGATCCAGCTTATTACTATGTCTAATCACGATGGTCCAAACATGTATCTACCAGGGCTCGAACCTGGGACCTTCCGCGTGTGAGGCGGACGTGATAACCACTACACCATATATACTTGGCTATTGGGAGTTTTCGAAGAGATCTACCTTATTATTATGTCTAATCACGATGGTCAAAACATATCCCTACCAGCGCTCAAACCTGGGACCTTCAGCGTGTTAGGCAGACGTGATAACCACTACACCATAGATACGTGTTAATATAAAGTTTTCTAAGAGATCCAGCTTTTAACTATGTCTAATCACGATGGTCCAAACATGTATCTATCAGGGCTCGAACCTGACACCTTCCGCGTGTTGGGCGGACGTGATAACCACTACACCATAGATACTTGGTTATTGTGAGTTTTCGAAGAGATCTACCCTATTATTATGTCTAATCACGATGGTCAAAACATATCCCTACCAGCGCTCAAACCTGGGACCTTCAGCGTGTTAGGCAGACGTGATAACCACTACACCATAGATACGTGTTAATATAAAGTTTTCTAAGAGATCCAGCTTATAACTATGTCTAATCACGATGGTCCAAACATGTATCTACCAGGGCTCGAACCTGGGACCTTCCGCGTGTTAGGCGGACGTGATAACCACTACACCATATATACTTGGCTATTGGGAGTTTTCGAAGAGATCTACCTTATTATTATTATGTCTAATCACGATGGTCAAAACATATCCCTACCAGCGCTCAAACCTGGGATCTTCAGCGTGTTAGGCAGACGTGATAACCACTACACCATAGATACGTGTTAATATAAAGTTTTCTAAGAGATCCAGCTTATAACTATGTCTAATCACGATGGTCCAAACATGTATCTATCAGGGCTCGAACCTGACACCTTTTGCGTGTTAGGCGGACGTTATAACCACTACACCATATATACTTGGCTATTGGGAGTTTTCGAAGAGATCTACCTTATTATTATGTCTAATCACGATGGTTAAAACAAGTATCTATCAGGGCTCGAACCTGAAACCTTCCGCGTGTTAGGCGGACGTGATAACCACTACACGATAGATACTTTGTTATTGTGAGTTTTCGAAGAGATCTACCCTATTATTATGTCTAATCACGATGGTCAAAACATGTCCCTTCCAGCGCTCAAACCTGGGACCTTCCGCGTGTTAGGCAGACGTGATAACCACTACACCATAGATACGTGTTAATATAAGGTTTTCGAAGAGATCCAGCTTATTACTATGTCTAATCACGATGGTCCAAACATGTATCTACCAGGGCTCGAACCTGGGACCTTCCGCGTGTGAGGCGGACGTGATAACCACTACACCATATATACTTGGCTATTGGGAGTTTTCGAAGAGATCTACCTTATTATTATGTCTAATCACGATGGTCAAAACATATCCCTACCAGCGCTCAAACCTGGGACCTTCAGCGTGTTAGGCAGACGTGATAACCACTACACCATAGATACGTGTTAATATAAAGTTTTCTAAGAGATCCAGCTTTTAACTATGTCTAATCACGATGGTCCAAACATGTATCTATCAGGGCTCGAACCTGACACCTTCCGCGTGTTGGGCGGACGTGATAACCACTACACCATAGATACTTGGTTATTGTGAGTTTTCGAAGAGATCTACCCTATTATTATGTCTAATCACGATGGTCAAAACATATCCCTACCAGCGCTCAAACCTGGGACCTTCAGCGTGTTAGGCAGACGTGATAACCACTACACCATAGATACGTGTTAATATAAAGTTTTCTAAGAGATCCAGCTTATAACTATGTCTAATCACGATGGTCCAAACATGTATCTACCAGGGCTCGAACCTGGGACCTTCCGCGTGTTAGGCGGACGTGATAACCACTACACCATATATACTTGGCTATTGGGAGTTTTCGAAGAGATCTACCTTATTATTATTATGTCTAATCACGATGGTCAAAACATATCCCTACCAGCGCTCAAACCTGGGATCTTCAGCGTGTTAGGCAGACGTGATAACCACTACACCATAGATACGTGTTAATATAAAGTTTTCTAAGAGATCCAGCTTATAACTATGTCTAATCACGATGGTCCAAACATGTATCTATCAGGGCTCGAACCTGACACCTTTTGCGTGTTAGGCGGACGTGATAACCACTACACCATATATACTTGGCTATTGGGAGTTTTCGAAGAGATCTACCTTATTATTATGTCTAATCACGATGGTTAAAACAAGTATCTATCAGGGCTCGAACCTGAAACCTTCCGCGTGTTAGGCGGACGTGATAACCACTACACGATAGATACTTTGTTATTGTGAGTTTTCGAAGAGATCTACCCTATTATTATGTCTAATCACGATGGTCAAAACATGTCCCTTCCAGCGCTCAAACCTGGGACCTTCCGCGTGTTAGGCAGACGTGATAACCACTACACCATAGATACTTGGCTATTGTGAGTTTTCGAAGAGATCTACCTTATTATTATGTCTAATCACGATGGTTAAAACAAGTATCTATCAGGGCTCGAACCTGACACCTTCCGCGTGTTAGGCGGACGTGATAACCACTACACCATAGATACTTGGCTATTGTGAGTTTTCGAAGAGATCTACCTTATTATTATGTCTAATCACGATGGTCAAAACATGTCCCTTCCAGCGCTCAAACCTGGGACCTTCCGCGTGTTAGGCAGACGTGATAACCACTACACCATAGATACGTGTTAATATAAGGTTTTCGAAGAGATCCAGCTTATTACTATGTTTAATCACGATGGTCCAAACATGTATCTACCAGGGCTCGAACCTGGAACCTTCCGCGTGTGAGGCGGACGTGATAACCACTACACCATATATACTTGGCTATTGGGAGTTTTCGAAGAGATCTACCTTATTATTATGTCTAATCACGATGGTCAAAACATATCCCTACCAGCGCTCAAACCTGGGACCTTCAGCGTGTTAGGCAGACGTGATAACCACTACACCATAGATACGTGTTAATATAAAGTTTTCTAAGAGATCCAGCTTTTAACTATGTCTAATCACGATGGTCCAAACATGTATCTATCAGGGCTCGAACCTGACACCTTTCGCGTGTTAGGCGGACGTGATAACCACTACACCATATATACTTGGCTATTGGGAGTTTTCGAAGAGATCTACCTTATTATTATGTCTAATCACGATGGTCAAAACATGTCCCTACAAGCGCTCAAACCTGGGACCTTCCGCGTGTTACGCAGACGTGATAACCACTACTCCATAGATACGTGTTAATTTAAGGTTTTCGAAGAGATCCAGCTTATTACTATGTCTAATTGCGATGGTCCAAACATGTATCTATCAGGGCTCGAACCTGACACCTTTCGCGTGTTAGGCGGACGTGATAACCACTACACCATATATACTTGGCTATTGGGAGTTTTCGAAGAGATCTACCTTATTATTATGTCTAATCACGATGGTCAAAACATATCCCTACCAGTGTTCAAACCTGGGACCTTCAGCGTGTTACGCAGACGTGATAACCACTACACCATAGATACGTGTTAATATAAAGTTTTCTAAGAGATCCAGCTTATAACTATGTCTAATCACGATGGTCAAAACATGTATCTATCAGGGCTCGAACCTGGGACCTTCCGCGTATTAGGCGGACGTGCTAACCACTACACCATAGATACGTGTTTATTTAAGTTTTCGAAGAAATCTAGCTTATTACTATGTCTAATCACGATGGTCATAACATGTATCTATCAGGGCTCGAACCTGACACTTTCCACGTGTTGGGCGGACGTGATAACCACTACACCATAGATACTTGGTAATTGCGAGTTTTCGAAGAGATCTACCCTATTATTATGTCTAATCACGATGGTCCAAACATGTCCCTACCAGGGCTCGAACCTGGGACCTTCCGCGTGTTAGGCGGACGTGGTAGCCACTACACCATAGATACGTGTTAATATAAAGTTTTCGAAGAGATCTAGCTTATAACTATGTCTAACCATGTTGGTCAAAACATGTATCTATCAGGGCTCGAACCTGACACCTTCCGCGTGTTAGGCGGACGTGATAACCACTACATCATATATACTTGGTTATTATGAGTTTTCGAAGAGATCTACCTTATTATTATGTCTAATCACGTTGGTCAAAACATGTATCTACCAAGGCTCGAACCTGGGACCTTCCGCGTGTTAGGCGGACGTGATAACCACTACACCATAGATACGTGTTAATATAAGGTTTTTGAAGAGATCCAGCTTATTACTATGTTTAATCACGATGGTCCAAACATGTATCTACCAGGGCTCGAACCTGACACCTTCCGCGTGTTAGGCGGACGTGATAACCACTACACCATAGATACTTGGCTATTGTGAGTTTTCGAAGAGATCTACCTTATTATTATGTCTAATCACGATGGTCAAAACATGTCCCTTCCAGCGCTCAAACCTGGGACCTTCCGCGTGTTAGGCAGACGTGATAACCACTACACCATAGATACGTGTTAATATAAGGTTTTCGAAGAGATCCAGCTTATTACTATGTTTAATCACGATGGTCCAAACATGTATCTACCAGGGCTCGAACCTGGAACCTTCCGCGTGTGAGGCGGACGTGATAACCACTACACCATATATACTTGGCTATTGGGAGTTTTCGAAGAGATCTACCTTATTATTATGTCTAATCACGATGGTCAAAACATATCCCTACCAGCGCTCAAACCTGGGACCTTCAGCGTGTTAGGCAGACGTGATAACCACTACACCATAGATACGTGTTAATATAAAGTTTTCTAAGAGATCCAGCTTTTAACTATGTCTAATCACGATGGTCCAAACATGTATCTATCAGGGCTCGAACCTGACACCTTTCGCGTGTTAGGCGGACGTGATAACCACTACACCATATATACTTGGCTATTGGGAGTTTTCGAAGAGATCTACCTTATTATTATGTCTAATCACGATGGTCAAAACATGTCCCTACCAGCGCTCAAACCTGGGACCTTCCGCGTGTTACGCAGACGTGATAACCACTACTCCATAGATACGTGTTAATTTAAGGTTTTCGAAGAGATCCAGCTTATTACTATGTCTAATTGCGATGGTCCAAACATGTATCTATCAGGGCTCGAACCTGACACCTTTCGCGTGTTAGGCGGACGTGATAACCACTACACCATATATACTTGGCTATTGGGAGTTTTCGAAGAGATCTACCTTATTATTATGTCTAATCACGATGGTCAAAACATATCCCTACCAGTGTTCAAACCTGGGACCTTCAGCGTGTTACGCAGACGTGATAACCACTACACCATAGATACGTGTTAATATAAAGTTTTCTAAGAGATCCAGCTTATAACTATGTCTAATCACGATGGTCAAAACATGTATCTATCAGGGCTCGAACCTGGGACCTTCCGCGTATTAGGCGGACGTGCTAACCACTACACCATAGATACGTGTTTATTTAAGTTTTCGAAGAAATCTAGCTTATTACTATGTCTAATCACGATGGTCATAACATGTATCTATCAGGGCTCGAACCTGACACTTTCCACGTGTTGGGCGGACGTGATAACCACTACACCATAGATACTTGGTAATTGCGAGTTTTCGAAGAGATCTACCCTATTATTATGTCTAATCACGATGGTCCAAACATGTCCCTACCAGGGCTCGAACCTGGGACCTTCCGCGTGTTAGGCGGACGTGGTAGCCACTACACCATAGATACGTGTTAATATAAAGTTTTCGAAGAGATCTAGCTTATAACTATGTCTAACCATGTTGGTCAAAACATGTATCTATCAGGGCTCGAACCTGACACCTTCCGCGTGTTAGGCGGACGTGATAACCACTACATCATATATACTTGGTTATTATGAGTTTTCGAAGAGATCTACCTTATTATTATGTCTAATCACGTTGGTCAAAACATGTATCTACCAAGGCTCGAACCTGGGACCTTCCGCGTGTTAGGCGGACGTGATAACCACTACACCATAGATACGTGTTAATATAAGGTTTTTGAAGAGATCCAGCTTATTACTATGTTTAATCACGATGGTCCAAACATGTATCTACCAGGGCTCGAACCTGGGACCTTCCGCGTGTGAGGCGGACGTGATAACCACTACACCATATATACTTGGCTATTGGGAGTTTTCGAAGAGATCTACCTTATTATTATGTCTAATCACGATGGTCAAAACATATCCCTACCAGCGCTCAAACCTGGGACCTTCAGCGTGTTAGGCAGACGTGATAACCACTACACCATAGATACGTGTTAATATAAAGTTTTCTAAGAGATCCAGCTTTTAACTATGTCTAATCACGATGGTCCAAACATGTATCTATCAGGGCTCGAACCTGACACCTTTCGCGTGTTAGGCGGACGTGATAACCACTACACCATATATACTTGGCTATTGGGAGTTTTCGAAGAGATCTACCTTATTATTATGTCTAATCACGATGGTCAAAACATGTCCCTACCAGCGCTCAAACCTGGGACCTTCCGCGTGTTACGCAGACGTGATAACCACTACTCCATAGATACGTGTTAATTTAAGGTTTTCGAAGAGATCCAGCTTATAACTATGTCTAATCACGATGGTCCAAACATGTATCTATCAGGGCTCGAACCTGACACCTTTCGCGTGTTAGGCGGACGTGATAACCACTACACCATATATACTTGGCTATTGGGAGTTTTCGAAGAGATCTACCTTATTATTATGTCTAATCACGATGGTCAAAACATGTCCCTACCAGCGCTCAAACCTGGGACCTTCAGCGTGTTAGGCAGACGTGATAACCACTACACCATAGATACGTGTTAATATAAAGTTTTCTAAGAGATCCAGCTTATAACTATGTCTAATCACGATGGTCAAAACATGTATCTATCAGGGCTCGAACCTGGGACCTTCCGCGTATTAGGCGGACGTGCTAACCACTACACCATAGATACGTGTTTATTTAAGTTTTTGAAGAAATCTAGCTTATTACTATGTCTAATCACGATGGTCATAACATGTATCTATCAGGGCTCGAACCTGACACTTTCCGCGTGTTGGGCGGACGTGATAACCACTACACCATAGATACTTGGTAATTGCGAGTTTTCGAAGAGATCTACCCTATTATTATGTCTAATCACGATGGTCCAAACATGTCCCTACCAGGGCTCGAACCTGGGACCTTCCGCGTGTTAGGCGGACGTGGTAGCCACTACACCATAGATACGTGTTAATATAAAGTTTTCGAAGAGATCTAGCTTATAACTATGTCTAACCATGTTGGTCAAAACATGTATCTATCAGGGCTCGAACCTGACACCTTCCGCGTGTTAGGCGGACGTGATAACCACTACATCATATATACTTGGTTATTATGAGTTTTCGAAGAGATCTACCTTATTATTATGTCTAATCACGTTGGTCAAAACATGTATCTACCAAGGCTCGAACCTGGGACCTTCCGCGTGTTAGGCGGACGTGATAACCACTACACAATAGATACGTGTTAATATAAGGTTTTCGAAGAGATCCAGCTTATTACTATGTCTAATCACGATGGTCCAAACATTTATCTACCAGGGCTCGAACCTGACACCTTTCGCGTGTTAGGCGGACGTGATAACCACTACACCATATATACTTGGCTATTGGGAGTTTTCGAAGAGATCTACCTTATTATTATGTCTAATCACGATGGTCAAAACATATCCCTACCAGCGCTCAAACCTGGGACCTTCAGCGTGTTAGGCAGACGTGATAACCACTACACCATAGATACGTGTTAATATAAAGTTTTCTAAGAGATCCAGCTTATAACCATGTCTAATCACAATGGTCAAAACATGCATCTATCAGGGCTCGAACCTGGGACCTTCCGCTTGTTGGGCGGACGTGATAACCACTACACCATAGATATTTGGTTATTGTGAGTTTTCGAAGAGATCTACCCTATTATTATGTCTAATCACGATGGTCAAAACATGTCCCTTCCAGCGCCCAAACCTGGGACCTTCCGCGTGTTAGGCAGACGTGATAACCACTACACCATAGATACTTGGCTATTGTGAGTTTTCGAAGAGATCTACCTTATTATTATGTCTAATCACGATGGTTAAAACAAGTATCTATCAGGGCTCGAACCTGACACCTTCCGCGTGTTAGGCGGACGTGATAACCACTACACCATAGATACTTGGCTACTGTGAGTTTTCGAAGAGATCTACCTTATTATTATGTCTAATCACGATGGTCAAATCATGTCCCTTCCAGCGCTCAAACCTGGGACCTTCAGCGTGTTAGGCAGACGTGATAACCACTACACCATAGATACGTGTTAATATAAAGTTTTCTAAGAGATCCAGCTTATAACCATGTCTAATCACAATGGTCAAAACATGCACCTATCAGGGCTCGAACCTGGGACCTTCCGCGTTTTGGGCGGACGTGATAACCACTACACCATAGATACTTGGCTATTGTGAGTTTTCGAAGAGATCTACCTTATTATTATGTCTAATCACGATGGTTAAAACATGTATCTATCAGGGCTCGAACCTGACACCTTCCGCGTGTTGGGCGGACGTGATAACCACTACACCATAGATACTTGGTTATTGTGAGTTTTCGAAGAGATCTACCCTATTATTATGTCTAATCACGATGGTCAAAACATGTCCCTTCCAGCGCTCAAACCTGGGACCTTCCGCGTGTTAGGCAGACGTGATAACCACTACACCATAGATACTTGGCTATTGTGAGTTTTCGAAGAGATCTACCTTATTATTATGTCTAATCACGATGGTTAAAACATGTATCTACCAGGGCTCGAACCTGGGACCTTCTGCGTGTTAGGCGGACGTGATAACCACTACACCATATATACTTGGCTTTTGGGAGTTTTCGAAGAGATCTACCTTATTATTATGTCTAATCACGATGGTCAAAACATATCCCTATCAGCGCTCAAACCTGGGACCTTCAGCGTGTTAGGCAGACGTGATAACCACTACACCATAGACCCGTGTTAATATAAAGTTTTCTAAGAGATCCAGCTTATAACTATGTCTAATCACGATGGTCCAAACATGTATCTATCAGGGCTCGAACCTGACACCTTTCGCGTGTTAGGCGGACGTGATAACCACTACACCATATATACTTGGCTATTGGGAGTTTTCGAAGAGATCTACCTTATTATTATGTCTAATCACGATGGTCAAAACATGTCCCTACCAGCGCTCAAACCTGGGACCTTCCGCGTGTTAAACAGACGTGATAACCACTACTCCATAGATACGTGTTAATATAAGGTTTTCGAAGAGATCCAGCTTATTACTATGTCTAATCACGATGGTCAAAACATGTATCTATCAGGGCTCGAACCTGGGACCTTCCGCGTATTAGGCGGACGTGCTAACCACTACACCATAGATACGTGTTTATTTAAGTTTTCGAAGAAATCTAGCTTATTACTATGTCTAATCACGATGGTCATAACATGTATCTATCATGGCTCGAACCTGACACTTTCCGCGTGTTGGGCGGACGTGATAACCACTACACCATAGATACTTGGTTATTGTGAGTTTTCGAAGAGATCTACCCTATTATTATGTCTAATCACGATGGTTAAAACATGTATCTATCAGGGCTCGAACCTGGGACCATCCACGTGTTAGGCGGACGTGATAACCACTAGACCATAGATACGTGTTAATATAAGGTTTTCGAAGAGATCCAGCTTATTACTATGTCTAATCACGATGGTCCAAACATGTATCTACCAGGACTCGAACCTGGGACCTTCCGCGTGTTAGGCGGACGTGATAACCACTACACCATATATACTTGGCTATTGGGTGTTTTCGAAGAGATCTACCTTATTATTATGTCTAATCACGATGGTCAAAACATATCCCTACCAGCGCTCAAACCTGGGACCTTCAGCGTGTTAGGCAGACGTGATAGTCACTACACCATAGATACGTGTTAATATAAAGTTTTCTAAGAGATCCAGCTTATAACTATGTCTAATCACGATGGTCCAAACATGTATCTATCAGGGCTCGAACCTGACACCTTTCGCGTGTTAGGCGGACGTGATAACCACTACACCATTGATACTTGGCTATTGTAAGTTTTCGAAGAGATCTACCTTATAATTATGTCTAATCACGATGGTCAAAACATGTCCCTACCAGCGCTCAAACCTGGGACCTTCCGCGCGTTAGGCAGACGTGATAACACCTACTCCATAGATACGTGTTAATATAAGGTTTTCGAAGAGATCCAGCTTATTACTATGTCTAATCACGATGGTCCAAACATGTATCTATCAGGGCTCGAACCTGGGACGTGATAACCACTACACCATATATACTTGGCTATTGGGAGTTTTCGAAGAGATCTACCTTATTATTATGTCTAATCACGATGGTCAAAACATATCCCTACCAGCGCTCAAACCTGGGACCTTCAGCGTGTTAGGCAGACGTGATAACCACTACACCATAGATACGTGTTAATATAAAGTTTTCTAAGAGATCCAGCTTATAACCATGTCTAATCACAATGGTCAAAACATGCATCTATCAGGGCTCGAACCTGGGACCTTCCGCTTGTTGGGCGGACGTGATAACCACTACACCATAGATATTTGGTTATTGTGAGTTTTCGAAGAGATCTACCCTATTATTATGTCTAATCACGATGGTCAAAACATGTCCCTTCCAGCGCTCAAACCTGGGACCTTCCGCGTGTTAGGCAGACGTGATAACCACTACACCATAGATACTTGGCTATTGTGAGTTTTCGAAGAGATCTACCTTATTATTATGTCTAATCACGATGGTTAAAACAAGTATCTATCAGGGCTCGAACCTGACACCTTCCGCGTGTTAGGCGGACGTGATAACCACTACACCATAGATACTTGGCTACTGTGAGTTTTCGAAGAGATCTACCTTATTATTATGTCTAATCACGATGGTCAAATCATGTCCCTTCCAGCGCTCAAACCTGGGACCTTCAGCGTGTTAGGCAGACGTGATAACCACTACACCATAGATACGTGTTAATATAAAGTTTTCTAAGAGATCCAGCTTATAACCATGTCTAATCACAATGGTCAAAACATGCACCTATCAGGGCTCGAACCTGGGACCTTCCGCGTTTTGGGCGGACGTGATAACCACTACACCATAGATACTTGGCTATTGTGAGTTTTCGAAGAGATCTACCTTATTATTATGTCTAATCACGATGGTTAAAACATGTATCTATCAGGGCTCGAACCTGACACCTTCCGCGTGTTGGGCGGTCGTGATAACCACTACACCATAGATACTTGGTTATTGTGAGTTTTCGAAGAGATCTACCCTATTATTATGTCTAATCACGATGGTCAAAACATGTCCCTTCCAGCGCTCAAACCTGGGACCTTCCGCGTGTTAGGCAGACGTGATAACCACTACACCATAGATACTTGGCTATTGTGAGTTTTCGAAGAGATCTACCTTATTATTATGTCTAATCACGATGGTTAAAACATGTATCTACCAGGGCTCGAACCTGGGACCTTCTGCGTGTTAGGCGGACGTGATAACCACTACACCATATATACTTGGCTTTTGGGAGTTTTCGAAGAGATCTACCTTATTATTATGTCTAATCACGATGGTCAAAACATATCCCTATCAGCGCTCAAACCTGGGACCTTCAGCGTGTTAGGCAGACGTGATAACCACTACACCATAGACCCGTGTTAATATAAAGTTTTCTAAGAGATCCAGCTTATAACTATGTCTAATCACGATGGTCCAAACATGTATCTATCAGGGCTCGAACCTGACACCTTTCGCGTGTTAGGCGGACGTGATAACCACTACACCATATATACTTGGCTATTGGGAGTTTTCGAAGAGATCTACCTTATTATTATGTCTAATCACGATGGTCAAAACATGTCCCTACCAGCGCTCAAACCTGGGACCTTCCGCGTGTTAAACAGACGTGATAACCACTACTCCATAGATACGTGTTAATATAAGGTTTTCGAAGAGATCCAGCTTATTACTATGTCTAATCACGATGGTCAAAACATGTATCTATCAGGGCTCGAACCTGGGACCTTCCGCGTATTAGGCGGACGTGCTAACCACTACACCATAGATACGTGTTTATTTAAGTTTTCGAAGAAATCTAGCTTATTACTATGTCTAATCACGATGGTCATAACATGTATCTATCATGGCTCGAACCTGACACTTTCCGCGTGTTGGGCGGACGTGATAACCACTACACCATAGATACTTGGTTATTGTGAGTTTTCGAAGAGATCTACCCTATTATTATGTCTAATCACGATGGTTAAAACATGTATCTATCAGGGCTCGAACCTGGGACCATCCACGTGTTAGGCGGACGTGATAACCACTAGACCATAGATACGTGTTAATATAAGGTTTTCGAAGAGATCCAGCTTATTACTATGTCTAATCACGATGGTCCAAACATGTATCTACCAGGACTCGAACCTGGGACCTTCCGCGTGTTAGGCGGACGTGATAACCACTACACCATATATACTTGGCTATTGGGTGTTTTCGAAGAGATCTACCTTATTATTATGTCTAATCACGATGGTCAAAACATATCCCTACCAGCGCTCAAACCTGGGACCTTCAGCGTGTTAGGCAGACGTGATAGTCACTACACCATAGATACGTGTTAATATAAAGTTTTCTAAGAGATCCAGCTTATAACTATGTCTAATCACGATGGTCCAAACATGTATCTATCAGGGCTCGAACCTGACACCTTTCGCGTGTTAGGCGGACGTGATAACCACTACACCATTGATACTTGGCTATTGTAAGTTTTCGAAGAGATCTACCTTATAATTATGTCTAATCACGATGGTCAAAACATGTCCCTACCAGCGCTCAAACCTGGGACCTTCCGCGCGTTAGGCAGACGTGATAACACCTACTCCATAGATACGTGTTAATATAAGGTTTTCGAAGAGATCCAGCTTATTACTATGTCTAATCACGATGGTCCAAACATGTATCTATCAGGGCTCGAACCTGGGACGTGATAACCACTACACCATATATACTTGGCTATTGGGAGTTTTCGAAGAGATCTACCTTATTATTATGTCTAATCACGATGGTCAAAACATATCCCTACCAGCGCTCAAACCTGGGACCTTCAGCGTGTTAGGCAGACGTGATAACCACTACACCATAGATACGTGTTAATATAAAGTTTTCTAAGAGATCCAGCTTATAACCATGTCTAATCACAATGGTCAAAACATGCACCTATCAGGGCTCGAACCTGGGACCTTCCGCGTTTTGGGCGGACGTGATAACCACTACACCATAGATACTTGGCTATTGTGAGTTTTCGAAGAGATCTACCTTATTATTATGTCTAATCACGATGGTTAAAACATGTATCTATCAGGGCTCGAACCTGACACCTTCCGCGTGTTGGGCGGACGTGATAACCACTACACCATAGATACTTGGTTATTGTGAGTTTTCGAAGAGATCTACCCTATTATTATGTCTAATCACGATGGTCAAAACATGTCCCTTCCAGCGCTCAAACCTGGGACCTTCCGCGTGTTAGGCAGACGTGATAACCACTACACCATAGATACTTGGCTATTGTGAGTTTTCGAAGAGATCTACCTTATTATTATGTCTAATCACGATGGTTAAAACAAGTATCTATCAGGGCTCGAACCTGACACCTTCCGCGTGTTAGGCGGACGTGATAACCACTACACCATAGATACTTGGCTACTGTGAGTTTTCGAAGAGATCTACCTTATTATTATGTCTAATCACGATGGTCAAATCATGTCCCTTCCAGCGCTCAAACCTGGGACCTTCAGCGTGTTAGGCAGACGTGATAACCACTACACCATAGATACGTGTTAATATAAAGTTTTCTAAGAGATCCAGCTTATAACCATATCTAATCACAATGGTCAAAACATGCACCTATCAGGGCTCGAACCTGGGACCTTCCGCGTTTTGGGCGGACGTGATATCCACTACACCATACCTACTTGGCTATTGTGAGTTTTCGAAGAGATCTACCTTATTATTATCTCTAATCACGATGGTTAAAACATGTATCTATCAGGGCTCGAACCTGACACCTTCCGCGTGTTGGGCGGACGTGATAACCACTACACCATAGATACTTGGTTATTGTGAGTTTTCGAAGAGATCTACCTTATTATTATGTCTAATCACGATGGTCAAAACATGTCCCTTCCAGCGCTCAAACCTGGGACCTTCCGCGTGTTAGGCAGACGTGATAACCACTACACCATAGATACTTGGCTATTGTGAGTTTTCGAAGAGATCTACCTTATTATTATGTCTAATCACGATGGTTAAAACATGTATCTACCAGGGCTCGAACCTGGGACCTTCCGCGTGTTAGGCGGACGTGATAACCACTACACCATATATACTTGGCTTTTGGGAATTTTCGAAGAGATCTACCTTATTATTATGTCTAATCACGATGGTCAAAACATATCCCTATCAGCGCTCAAACCTGGGACCTTCAGCGTGTTAGGCAGACGTGATAACCACTACACCATAGACACGTGTTAATATAAAGTTTTCTAAGAGATCCAGCTTATAACTATGTCTAATCACGATGGTCCAAACATGTATCTATCAGGGCTCGAACCTGACACCTTTCGCGTGTTAGGCGGACGTGATAACCACTACACCATATATACTTGGCTATTGGGAGTTTTCGAAGAGATCTACCTTATTATTATGTCTAATCACGATGGTCAAAACATGTCCCTACCAGCGCTCAAACCTGGGACCTTCCGCGTGTTAAACAGACGTGATAACCACTACTCCATAGATACGTGTTAATATAAGGTTTTCGAAGAGATCCAGCTTATTACTATGTCTAATCACGATGGTCCAAACATGTATCTATCAGGGCTCGAACCTGACACCTTTCGCGTGTTAGGCGGACGTGATAACCACTACACCATATATACTTGGCTATTGGGAGTTTTCGAAGAGATCTACCTTATTATTATGTCTAATCACGATGGTCAAAACATATCCCTACCAGCTCTCAAATCTGGGACCTTCAGTGTGTTAGGCAGACGTGATAACCACTACACCATAGATACGTGTTAATATAAAGTTTTCTAAGAGATCCAGCTTATAACTATGTCTAATCACGATGGTCAAAACATGTATCTATCAGGGTTCGAACCTGGGACCTTCCGCGTATTAGGCGGACGTGCTAACCACTACACCATAGATACGTGTTTATTTAAGTTTTCGAAGAAATCTAGCTTATTACTGTGTCTAATCACGATGGTCACAACATGTATCTATCAGGGCTCGAACCTGACACTTTCCGCGTGTTGGGCGGACGTGATAACCACTACACCATAGATACTTGGTAATTGTGAGTTTTCGAAGAGATCTACCCTATTATTATGTCTAATCACGATGGTTAAAACATGTACCTATCAGGGCTCGAACCTGGGACCTTCCACGTGTTAGGCGGACGTGATAACCACTACACCATAGATACGTGTTAATATAAGGTTTTCGAAGAGATCCAGCTTATTACTATGTCTAATCACGATGGTCCAAACATGTATCTACCAGGGCTCGAACCTGGGACCTTCCGCGTGTTAGGCGGACGTGATAACCACTAGACCATATATACTTGGCTATTGGGTGTTTTCGAAGAGATCTACCTTATTATTATGTCTAATCACGATGGTCAAAACATATCCCTACCAGCGCTCAAACCTGGGACCGTCAGCGTGTTAGGCAGACGTGATAGTCACTACACCATAGATACGTGTTAATATAAAGTTTTCTAAGAGATCCAGCTTATAAATATGTCTAATCACGATGGTCCAAACATGTATCTATCAGGGCTCGAACCTGACACCTTTCGCGTGTTAGGCGGACGTGATAACCACTACACCATTGATACTTGGCTATTGTAAGTTTTCGAAGAGATCTACCTTATAATTATGTCTAATCACGATGGTCAAAACATGTCCCTACAGCGCTCAAACCTGGGACCTTCCGCGCGTTAGGCAGACGTGATAACCACTACTCCATAGATGCGTGTTAATATAAGGTTTTCGAAGAGATCCAGCTTATTACTATGTCTAATCACGATGGTCCAAACATGTATCTATCAGGGCTCGAACCTGGGACGTGATAACCACTACACCATATATACTTGGCTATTGGGAGTTTTCGAAGAGATCTACCTTATTATTATGTCTAATCACGATGGTCAAAACATATCCCTACCAGCGCTCAAACCTGGGACCTTCAGCGTGTTAGGCAGACGTGATAACCACTACACCATAGATACGTGTTAATATAAAGTTTTCTAAGAGATCCAGCTTATAACCATGTCTAATCACAATGGTTAAAACATGCACCTATCAGGGCTCGAACCTGGGACCTTACGCGTTTTGGGCGGACGTGATAACCACTACACCATAGATACTTGGCTATTGTGAGTTTTCGAAGAGATCTACCTTATTATTAAGTCTAATCACGATGGTTAAAACATGTATCTATCAGGGCTCGAACCTGACACCTTCCGCGTGTTGGGCGGACGTGATAACCACTACACCATAGATACTTGGTCATTGTGAGTTTTCGAAGAGATCTACCCTATTATTATGTCTAATCACGATGGTCAAAACATGTCCCTTCCAGCGCTCAAACCTGGGACCTTCCGCGTGTTAGGCAGACGTGATAACCACTACACCATAGATACTTGGCTATTGTGAGTTTTCGAAGAGATCTACCTTATTATTATGTCTAATCACGATGGTCCAAACATGTATCTATCAGGGCTCGAACCTGACACCTTTCGCGTGTTAGGCGGACGTGATAACCACTACACCATATATACTTGGCTATTGGGAGTTTTCGAAGAGATCTACCTTATTATTATGTCTAATCACGATGGTCAAATCATGTCCCTTCCAGCGCTCAAACCTGGGACCTTCCGCGTGTTAGGCAGACGTGATAACCACTACACCATAGATACGTGTTAATATAAGGTTTTCGAAGAGATCCAGCTTATTACTATGTCTAATCACGATGGTCCAAACATGTATCTACCAGGGCTCGAACCTGGGACCTTCCGCGTGTTAGGCGGACGTGATAACCACTACACCATATATACTTGGTTATTGGTTGTTTTCGAAGAGATCTACCTTATTATTATGTCTAATCACGATGGTCAAAACATATCCCTACCAGCGCTCAAACCTGGGGCCTTCCGCGTGTTAGGCAGACGTGATAACCACTACACCATAGATACGTGTTAATATAAGGTTTTCGAGGAGATCCAGCTTATTACTATGTCTAATCACGATGGTCCAAACATGTATCTACCAGGGCTCGAACCTGGGACCTTCCGCGTGTTAGGCGGACGTGATAACCACTACACCATAGAGACTTGGTTATTGTGAGTTTTCGAAGAGATCTACCTTATTATTATGTCTAATCACGATGGTCAAAACATGTTACTATCAGGGCTCGAACCTGACACCTTCCGCGTGTTAGGCGGACGTCATAACCACTACACCATAGATACTTGGTTATTGTGAGTTTTCGAGGAGATCAGGGCTCGAACCTGACACCTTGCGCGTGTTAGGCGGACGTGATAACCACTACACCATAGATACTTGGCTATTGTAAGTTTTCGAAGAGATCTATCTTATTATTATGTCTAATCACGATGGTCAAAACATGTATCTACCAGGGCTCGAACCTGGGACCTTCCGCGTGTTTGGCGGACGTGATAACTACTACACAATAGATACGTGTTAATATAAAGTTTTCGAAGAGATCAAGCTTATTACTATGTCTAATCACGATGGTCAAAACATGTATCTATCAGGGCTCGAACTTGACACCTTCCGCGTGTTAGGCGGACGTGATAACCACTACACCATAGATACTTGGTTATTGTGAGTTTTCGAAGAGATCTACCTTATTATTATGTCTAATCACGATGGTCAAAACATGTATCTTCCAGGGCTCGAACCTGGGACCTTCCGCGTGCTTGGCGGACGTGATAACTACTACACAATAGATACGTGTTAATATAAAGTTTTCGAAGAGATCTAGCTTATTACTATGTCTAATCACGATGGTCAAAACATGTATCAATCAGGGCTCGCACCTGAAACCTTCCGCGTGTTAGGCAGACGTGATAACCACTACACCATAGATACATGGCTATTGTGAGTTTTCGAAGAGATCTACCTTATTATTATGTCTAATCACGATGGTTAAAACAAGTATCTATCAGGGCTCGAACCTGACACCTTCCGCGTGTTAGGCGGACGTGATAACCACTACACCATAGATACTTGGCTATTGTGAGTTTTCGAAGAGATCTACCTTATTATTATGTCTAATCACGATGGTCAAATCATGTCCCTTCCAGCGCTCAAACCTGGGACCTTCCGCGTGTTAGGCAGACGTGATAACCACTACACCATAGATACGTGTTAATATAAGGTTTTCGAAGAGATCCAGCTTATTACTATGTCTAATCACGATGGTCCAAACATGTATCTATCAGGGCTCGAACCTGGGACGTGATAACCACTACACCATATATACTTGGCTATTGGGAGTTTTCGAAGAGATCTACCTTATAATTATGTCTAATCACGATGGTCAAAACATGTCCCTAATAGCGCTCAAACCTGGGACCTTCCGCGCGTTAGGCAGACGTGATAACCACTACTCCATAGATGCGTGTTAATATAAGGTTTTCGAAGAGATCCAGCTTATTACTATGTCTAATCACGATGGTCCAAACATGTATCTATCAGGGCTCGAACCTGGGACGTGATAACCACTACACCATATATACTTGGCTATTGGGAGTTTTCGAAGAGATCTACCTTATTATTATGTCTAATCACGATGGTCAAAACATATCCCTACCAGCGCTCAAACCTGGGACCTTCAGCGTGTTAGGCAGACGTGATAACCACTACACCATAGATACGTGTTAATATAAAGTTTTCTAAGAGATCCAGCTTATAACCATGTCTAATCACAATGGTCAAAACATGCACCTATCAGGGCTCGAACCTGGGACCTTACGCGTTTTGGGCGGACGTGATAACCACTACACCATAGATACTTGGCTATTGTGAGTTTTCGAAGAGATCTACCTTATTATTATGTCTAATCACGATGGTTAAAACATGTATCTATCAGGGCTCGAACCTGACACCTTCCGCGTGTTGGGCGGACGTGATAACCACTACACCATAGATACTTGGTCATTGTGAGTTTTCGAAGAGATCTACCCTATTATTATGTCTAATCACGATGGTCAAAACATGTCCCTTCCAGCGCTCAAACCTGGGACCTTCCGCGTGTTAGGCAGACGTGATAACCACTACACCATAGATACTTGGCTATTGTGAGTTTTCGAAGAGATCTACCTTATTATTATGTCTAATCACGATGGTCCAAACATGTATCTATCAGGGCTCGAACCTGACACTTTCCGCGTGTTAGGCGGACGTGATAACCACTACACCATATATACTTGGCTATTGGGAGTTTTCGAAGAGATCTACCTTATTATTATGTCTAATCACGATGGTCAAATCATGTCCCTTCCAGCGCTCAAACCTGGGACCTTCCGCGTGTTAGGCAGACGTGATAACCACTACACCATAGATACGTGTTAATATAAGGTTTTCGAAGAGATCCAGCTTATTACTATGTCTAATCACGATGGTCCAAACATGTATCTACCAGGGCTCGAACCTGGGACCTTCCGCGTGTTAGGCGGACGTGATAACCACTACACCATATATACTTGGTTATTGGGTGTTTTCGAAGAGATCTACCTTATTATTATGTCTAATCACGATGGTCAAAACATATCCCTACCAGCGCTCAAACCTGGGGCCTTCCGCGTGTTAGGCAGACGTGATAACCACTACACCATAGATACGTGTTAATATAAGGTTTTCGAAGAGATCCAGCTTATTACTATGTCTAATCACGATGGTCCAAACATGTATCTACCAGGGCTCGAACCTGGGACCTTCCGCGTGTTAGGCGGACGTGATAACCACTACACCATAGAGACTTGGTTATTGTGAGTTTTCGAAGAGATCTACCTTATTATTATGTCTAATCACGATGGTCAAAACATGTTACTATCAGGGCTCGAACCTGACACCTTCCGCGTGTTAGGCGGACGTCATAACCACTACACCATAGATACTTGGTTATTGTGAGTTTTCGAAGAGATCCAGCTTATTAATATGTCTAATCACGATGGTCAAAGCATGAATCTATCAGGGCTCGAACCTGACACCTTGCGCGTGTTAGGCGGACGTGATAACCACTACACCATAGATACTTGGCTATTGTAAGTTTTCGAAGAGATCTATCTTATTATTATGTCTAATCACGATGGTCAAAACATGTATCTACCAGGGCTCGAACCTGGGACCTTCCGCGTGTTTGGCGGACGTGATAACTACTACACAATAGATACGTGTTAATATAAAGTTTTCGAAGAGATCAAGCTTATTACTATGTCTAATCACGATGGTCAAAACATGTATCTATCAGGGCTCGAACTTGACACCTTCCGCGTGTTAGGCGGACGTGATAACCACTACACCATAGATACTTGGTTATTGTGAGTTTTCGAAGAGATCTACCTTATTATTATGTCTAATCACGATGGTCAAAACATGTCCCTTCCAGCGCTCAAACCTGGGACCTTCCGCGTGTTAGGCAGACGTGATAACCACTACACCATAGATACTTGGCTATTGTGAGTTTTCGAAGAGATCTACCTTATTATTATGTCTAATCACGATGGTCCAAACATGTATCTATCAGGGCTCGAACCTGACACTTTTCGCGTGTTAGGCGGACGTGATAACCACTACACCATATATACTTGGCTATTGTGAGTTTTCGAAGAGATCTACCCTATTATTATGTCTAATCACGATGGTCCAAACACGTCCCTACCAGGGCTCGAACCTGGGACGTTCCGCGTGTAAGGCGGACGTGATAACCACTACACCATATATACTTGATTATTGTGAGTTTTCGAAGAGATCTACCTTATTATTATGTCTAATCACGATGGTCAAAACATGTCCCTACCAGGGCTCGAACCTGGGACCTGCCGCGTGTTAGAGGGACGTGGTAGCCACTGCACTATAGATACTTGTTAATATAAAGTTTTCGAAGAGAACTAGCTTATAACTATGTCTAATCACGTTGGTCAAAACATGTATCTATCAGGGCTCGAACTTGACACCTTCCGCGTGTTAGGCGGACGTGATAACCACTACACCATAGATACTTGGTTATTGTGAGTTTTCGAAGAGATCTACCTTATTATTATGTCTAATCACGATGGTCAAAACATGTCCCTTCCAGCGCTCAAACCTGGGACCTTCCGCGTGTTAGGCAGACGTGATAACCACTACACCATAGATACTTGGCTATTGTGAGTTTTCGAAGAGATCTACCTTATTATTATGTCTAATCACGATGGTCCAAACATGTATCTATCAGGGCTCGAACCTGACACTTTTCGCGTGTTAGGCGGACGTGATAACCACTACACCATATATACTTGGCTATTGTGAGTTTTCGAAGAGATCTACCCTATTATTATGTCTAATCACGATGGTCCAAACACGTCCCTACCAGGGCTCGAACCTGGGACGTTCCGCGTGTAAGGCGGACGTGATAACCACTACACCATATATACTTGATTATTGTGAGTTTTCGAAGAGATCTACCTTATTATTATGTCTAATCACGATGGTCAAAACATGTCCCTACCAGGGCTCGAACCTGGGACCTGCCGCGTGTTAGAGGGACGTGGTAGCCACTGCACTATAGATACTTGTTAATATAAAGTTTTCGAAGAGAACTAGCTTATAACTATGTCTAATCACGTTGGTCAAAACATGTATCTATCAGGGCTCGAACCTGACACCTTCCGCGTGTTAGGCGGACGTGATAACCACTACATCATATATACTTGGTTATTATGAGTTTTCGAAGAGATCTACCTTATTATTATGTCTAATCACGATGGTCAAAACATGTATCTACCAGGGCTCGAACCTGGGACCTTCCGCGAGTTAGGCGGACGTGATAACCACCACACCATAGATACGTGTTAATATAAAGTTTTCGAAGAGATCCAGCTTATTACTATGTCTAATCACGATGGTCAAAACATGTATCTATCAGGGCTCAAACCTGACACTTTCCGCGTGTTAGGCGGACGTGATAACCACTACACAATAGATACTTGGTTATTATGAGTTTTCGAAGAGATCTACCTTATTATTATGTCTAATCACGATGGTCAAAACATGTATCTACCAGGGCTCGAACCTGGGACCTTCCGCGTGTTTGGCGGACGTGATAACTACTACACAATAGATACGTGTTAATATAAAGTTTTCGAAGAGATCAAGCTTATTGCTATGTCTCATCACGATGGTCAAAACATATATCTATCAGGGCTCGAACCTGACACCTTCCGCGTGTTAGGCGGACGTGATAACCACTACACCATAGATACTTGGTTATTGTGAGTTTTCGAAGAGATCTACCTTATTATTATGTCTAATCACGATGGTCAAAACATGTATCTACCAGGGCTCGAACCTGGGACCTTCCGCGTGCTTGGCGGACGTGATAACTACTACACAATAGATACGTGTTAATATAAAGTTTTCGAAGAGATCTAGCTTATTACTATGTCTAATCACGAAGGTCAAAACTTGTATCTATCAGGGCTCGCACCTGAAACCTTCCGCGTGTTTGTCGGACGTGATAACCACTACACCATAGATACTTGGTCATTGTGAGTTTTCGAAGAGATCTACCCTATTATTATGTCTAATCACGATGGTCCAAACACGTCCCTACCAGGGCTCGAACCTGGGACCTTCCGCGTGTTAGGCAGACGTGATAACCACTACACCATAGATACTTGATTATTGTGAGTTTTCGAAGAGATCTACCTTATTATTATGTCTAATCACGATGGTCAAAACATGTCCCTACCAGGGCTCGAACCTGGGACCTTCCGCGTGTTAGAGGGACGTGGTAGCCACTACACCATAGATACGTGTTAATATAAAGTTTTCGAAGAGATCTAGCGTATAACTATGTCTAATCACGTTGGTCAAAACATGTATCTATCAGGGCTCGAACCTGACACCTTCCGCGTGTTAGGCGAACGTGATAACCACTACATCATATATACTTGGTTATTATGAGTTCTCGAAGAGATCTACCTTATTATTATGTCTAATCACGATGGTCAAAACATGTATCTACCAGGGTTCGAACCTGGGACCTTCCGCGAGTTAGGCGGACGTGATAACCACCACACCATAGATACTTGGCTATTTTGAGTTTTCGAAGAGATCTACCTTATTACTATGTCTAATCACGATGGTCAAAGCATGAATCTATCAGGGCTCGAACCTGACACCTTGCGCGTGTTAGGCGGACGTGATAACCACTACACCATAGATACTTGGCTATTGTGAGTTTTCGAAGAGATCTACCTTATTATTATGTCTAATCACGATGGTCAAAACATGTATCTACCAGGGCTCGAACCTGGGACCTTCCGCGTGTTTGGCGGACGTGATAACTACTACACAATAGATACGTGTTAATATAAAGTTTTCGAAGAGATCAAGCTTATTATTATGTCTAATCACGATGGTCAAAACATGTATCTATCAGGGCTCGAACCTGACACCTTCCGCGTGTTAGGCGGACGTGATAACCACTACACCATAGATGCTTGGCTATTGTGAGTTTTCGAAGAGATCTACCTTATTACTATGTCTAATCACGATGGTCAAAGCATGAATCTATCAGGGCTCGAACCTGACACCTTGCGCGTGTTAGGCGGACGTGATAACCACTACACCATAGATACTTGGCTATTGTGAGTTTTCGAAGAGATCTACCTTATTATTATGTCTAATCACGATGGTCAAAACATGTATCTACCATGACTAGAACCTGGGACCTTCCGCGTGTTTGGCGGACGTGATAACTACTACACAATAGATACGTGTTAATATAAAGTTTTCGAAGAGATCAAGCTTATTACTATGTCTAATCACGATGGTCAAAACATGTATCTATCAAGGCTCGAACCTGACACCTTCCGCGTGTTAGGCGGACGTGATAACCACTACACCATAGATACTTGGTTATTGTGAGTTTTCGAAGAGATCTACCTTATTATTATGTCTAATCACGATGGTCAAAACATGTATCTACCAGGGCTCGAACCTGGGACCTTCCGCGTGCTTGGCGGACGTGATAACTACTTCACAATAGATACCGGTTAATATAAAGTTTTCGAAGAGATCTAGCTTATTACTATGTCTAATCACGATGGTCAAAACATGTATCTATCAGGGCTCGCACCTGAAACCTTCCGCGTGTTAGGCGGACGTGATAACCACTACACCATAGTTACTTGGTCATTGTGAGTTTTCGAAGAGATCTACCCTATTATTATGTCTAATCACGATGGTCCAAACACGTCCTTACCAGGGCTCGAACCTGGGACCTTCCGCGTGTTAGGCGGACGTGATAACCACTACATCATATATACTTGGTTATTATGAGTTTTCGAAGAGATCTACCTTATTATTACGTCTAATCACGATGGTCAAAACATGTATCTACCAGGGCTCGAACCTGCGACCATCCGCGAGTTAGGCGGACGTGATAACCACCACACCATAGATACGTGTTAATATAAAGTTTTCGAGGAGATCCAGCTTATTACTATGTCTAATCACGATGGTCAAAACATGTATCTATCAGGGTTCGAACCTGACACCTTCCGCGTGTTAGGCGGACGTGATAACCACTACACCATAGATACTTGGCTATTGTAAGTTTTCGAAGAGATCTACCTTATTATTATGTCTAATCACGATGGTCAAAACATGTCCCTACCAGCGCTCAAACCTGGGACCTTCCGCGTGTTAAGCAGACGTGATAACCACCACACCATAGATACGTGTAAATATAAAGTTTTCGAAGAGATCCAGCTTATTACTATGTCTAATCACGATGGTCATAACATGTAGCTATCAGGGCTCGAACCTGACACTTTTCGCGTGTTAGGCGGACGTGATAACCACTACACCATAGATACTTGGCTATTGGGAGTTTTCGAAGAGATCTACTTTATTATTATGTCTAATCACGATGGTCAAAACATGTCCCTACCAGGGCTCGAACCTGGGACCTTCCGCGTGTTAGGCGGACGTGGTAGCCACTACACCATAGATACGTGTTAATATAAAGTTTTCGAAGAGATCTAGCTTATAACTATGTCTAATCAAGATGGTCAAAACATGTATCTATCAGGGCTCGAACCTGACACCTTCCGCGTGTAAGGCGGACGTGATAACCACTACATCATATATACTTGGTTATTATGAGTTTTCGAAGAGATCTACCTTATTATTATGTCTAATCACGATGGTCAAAACATGTATCTACCAGCGCTCAAACCTGGGACCTTCCGTGTGTTAGGCGGACGTGATAACCACTACACCATAGATACTTGGTTATTGTGAGTTTTCGAAGAGATCTACCTTATTATTTTGTCAAATCACGATGGTCTAAACATGTATCTACCAGGGCTCGAACCAGGGACCTTCCCAGTGTTAGGCGGACGTGGTAGCCACTTCACCATAGATACGTGTTAATATAAAGTTTTCGAAGAGATCTAGCTTATAACTATGTCTAATCACGATGGTCAAAACACTTATCTATCAGGGCTCGAACCTGACACCTTGCGCGTGTTAGGCGGACGTGATAACCACTACACAATAGATACGTGTTAATATAAAGTTTTCGAAGAGATCTAGCTTATAACTATGTCTAATCACGATGGTCAAAACATGTATCTACCAGGGCTCGAACCTGGGACCTTCTGCGTGTTAGGCGGACGTGATAACCACTACACCATAGATACTTGGTTATTGTGAGTTTTCGAAGAGATCTAACTTATAATTATGTCTAATCACGATGGTTAAAACATGTATCTACCAGGGCTCGAACCTGGGACCTTCCGCTTGTTAGGCGGACGTGATAACTACTACACAATAGATACGTGTTAATATAAAGTTTTCGAAGAGATCTAGCTTATAAGTATGTCTAATCACGTTGGTCAAAACATGTATCTATCAGGGCTCGAACCTGACACCTTCCGCGTGTTAGGCGGACGTGGTAGCCACTACATCATATATATTTGGTTATTATGAGTTTTCGAAGAGATCTACCTTATTACTATGTCTAATCACGATGGTCAAAGCATGAATCTATCAGGGCTCGAACCTGACACCTTGCGCGTGTTAGGCGGACGTGATAACCACTACACCATAGATACTTGGCTATTGTGAGTTTTCGAAGAGATCTACCTTATTATTATGTCTAATCACGATGGTCAAAACATGTATCTACCAGGGCTCGAACCTGGGACCTTCCGCGTGTTTGGCGGACGTGATAACTACTACACAATAGATACGTGTTAATATAAAGTTTTCGAAGAGATCAAGCTTATTACTATGTCTAATCACGATGGTCAAAACATGTATCCATCAGGGCTCGAACCTGACACCTTCCGCGTGTTAGGCGGACGTGATAACCACTACACCATAGATACTTGGCTATTGTGAGTTTTCGAAGAGATCTACCTTATTACTATGTCTAATCACGATTGTCAAAGCATGAATCTATCAGGGCTCGAACCTAACACCTTGCGCGTGTTAGGCGGACGTGATAACCACTACACCATAGATACTTGGCTATTGTGAGTTTTCGAAGAGATCTACCTTATTATTATGTCTAATCACGATGGCCAAAACATGTATCTACCATGGCTCGAACCTGGGACCTTCCGCGTGTTTGGCGGACGTGATAACTACTACACAATAGATACGTGTTAATATAAAGTTTTCGAAGAGATCAAGCTTATTATTATGTCTAATCACGATGGTCAAAACATGTCCCTACCAGGGCTCGAACCTGGGACCTTCCGCGTGTTAGAGGGACGTGGTAGCCACTACACCATAGATACGTGTTAATATAAAGTTTTCGAAGAGATCTAGCGTATAACTATGTCTAATCACGTTGGTCAAAACATGTATCTATCAGGGCTCGAACCTGACACCTTCCGCGTGTTAGGCGAACGTGATAACCACTACATCATATATACTTGGTTATTATGAGTTTTCGAAGAGATCTACCTTATTATTATGTCTAATCACGATGGTCAAAACATGTATCTACCAGGGTTCGAACCTGGGACCTTCCGCGAGTTAGGCGGACGTGATAACCACCACACCATAGATACTTGGCTATTTTGAGTTTTCGAAGAGATCTACCTTATTACTATGTCTAATCACGATGGTCAAAGCATGAATCTATCAGGGCTCGAACCTGACACCTTGCGCGTGTTAGGCGGACGTGATAACCACTACACCATAGATACTTGGCTATTGTGAGTTTTCGAAGAGATCTACCTTATTATTATGTCTAATCACGATGGTCAAAACATGTATCTACCAGGGCTCGAACCTGGGACCTTCCGCGTGTTTGGCGGACGTGATAACTACTACACAATAGATACGTGTTAATATAAAGTTTTCGAAGAGATCAAGCTTATTATTATGTCTAATCACGATGGTCAAAACATGTATCTATCAGGGCTCGAACCTGACACCTTCCGCGTGTTAGGCGGACGTGATAACCACTACACCATAGATGCTTGGCTATTGTGAGTTTTCGAAGAGATCTACCTTATTACTATGTCTAATCACGATGGTCAAAGCATGAATCTATCAGGGCTCGAACCTGACACCTTGCGCGTGTTAGGCGGACGTGATAACCACTACACCATAGATACTTGGCTATTGTGAGTTTTCGAAGAGATCTACCTTATTATTATGTCTAATCACGATGGTCAAAACATGTATCTACCATGACTAGAACCTGGGACCTTCCGCGTGTTTGGCGGACGTGATAACTACTACACAATAGATACGTGTTAATATAAAGTTTTCGAAGAGATCAAGCTTATTACTATGTCTAATCACGATGGTCAAAACATGTATCTATCAAGGCTCGAACCTGACACCTTCCGCGTGTTAGGCGGACGTGATAACCACTACACCATAGATACTTGGTTATTGTGAGTTTTCGAAGAGATCTACCTTATTATTATGTCTAATCACGATGGTCAAAACATGTATCTACCAGGGCTCGAACCTGGGACCTTCCGCGTGCTTGGCGGACGTGATAACTACTTCACAATAGATACCGGTTAATATAAAGTTTTCGAAGAGATCTAGCTTATTAATATGTCTAATCACGATGGTCAAAACATGTATCTATCAGGGCTCGCACCTGAAACCTTCCGCGTGTTAGGCGGACGTGATAACCACTACACCATAGTTACTTGGTCATTGTGAGTTTTCGAAGAGATCTACCCTATTATTATGTCTAATCACGATGGTCCAAACACGTCCTTACCAGGGCTCGAACCTGGGACCTTCCGCGTGTTAGGCGGACGTGATAACCACTACATCATATATACTTGGTTATTATGAGTTTTCGAAGAGATCTACCTTATTATTACGTCTAATCACGATGGTCAAAACATGTATCTACCAGGGCTCGAACCTGCGACCATCCGCGAGTTAGGCGGACGTGATAACCACCACACCATAGATACGTGTTAATATAAAGTTTTCGAGGAGATCCAGCTTATTACTATGTCTAATCACGATGGTCAAAACATGTATCTATCAGGGTTCGAACCTGACACCTTCCGCGTGTTAGGCGGACGTGATAACCACTACACCATAGATACTTGGCTATTGTAAGTTTTCGAAGAGATCTACCTTATTATTATGTCTAATCACGATGGTCAAAACATGTCCCTACCAGCGCTCAAACCTGGGACCTTCCGCGTGTTAGGCAGACGTGATAACCACCACACCATAGATACGTGTAAATATAAAGTTTTCGAAGAGATCCAGCTTATTACTATGTCTAATCACGATGGTCATAACATGTAGCTATCAGGGCTCGAACCTGACACCTTTCGCGTGTTAGGCGGACGTGATAACCACTACACCATAGATACTTGGCTATTGGGAGTTTTCGAAGAGATCTACTTTATTATTATGTCTAATCACGATGGTCAAAACATGTCCCTACCAGGGCTCGAACCTGGGACCTTCCGCGTGTTAGGCGGACGTGGTAG
Source organism: Phalangium opilio (assembly GCF_054372755.1). Classification (NCBI taxonomy): domain Eukaryota; kingdom Metazoa; phylum Arthropoda; class Arachnida; order Opiliones; family Phalangiidae; genus Phalangium; species Phalangium opilio. The sequence goes on from NW_028324169.1 coordinate 1,860,687, forward strand.
CCACTACACCATAGATACGTGTTAATATAAAGTTTTCGAAGAGATCTAGCTTATAACTATGTCTAATCAAGATGGTCAAAACATGTATCTATCAGGGCTCGAACCTGACACCTTCCGCGTGTAAGGCGGACGTGATAACCACTACATCATATATACTTGGTTATTATGAGTTTTCGAAGAGATCTACCTTATTATTATGTCTAATCACGATGGTCAAAACATGTATCTACCAGCGCTCAAACCTGGGACCTTCCGTGTGTTAGGCGGACGTGATAACCACTACACCATAGATACTTGGTTATTGTGAGTTTTCGAAGAGATCTACCTTATTATTTTGTCAAATCACGATGGTCTAAACATGTATCTACCAGGGCTCGAACCAGGGACCTTCCCAGTGTTAGGCGGACGTGGTAGCCACTTCACCATAGATACGTGTTAATATAAAGTTTTCGAAGAGATCTAGCTTATAACTATGTCTAATCACGATGGTCAAAACACTTATCTATCAGGGCTCGAACCTGACACCTTGCGCGTGTTAGGCGGACGTGATAACCACTACACAATAGATACGTGTTAATATAAAGTTTTCGAAGAGATCTAGCTTATAACTATGTCTAATCACGATGGTCAAAACATGTATCTACCAGGGCTCGAACCTGGGACCTTCTGCGTGTTAGGCGGACGTGATAACCACTACACCATAGATACTTGGTTATTGTGAGTTTTGGAAGAGATATAACTTATAATTATGTCTAATCACGATGGTCAAAACATGTATCTACCAGGGCTCGAACCTGGGACCTTCCGCTTGTTAGGCGGACGTGATAACTACTACACAATAGATACGTGTTAATATAAAGTTTTCGAAGAGATCTAGCTTATAAGTATGTCTAATCACGTTGGTCAAAACATGTATCTATCAGGGCTCGAACCTGACACCTTCCGCGTGTTAGGCGGACGTGGTAGCCACTACATCATATATACTTGGTTATTATGAGTTTTCGAAGAGATCTACCTTATTATTATGTCTAATCACGATGGTCAAAACATGTATCTACCAGGGTTCGAACCTGGGACCTTCCGCGAGTTAGGCGGACGTGATAACCACCACACCATAGATACTTGGCTATTGTGAGTTTTCGAAGAGATCTACCTTATTACTATGTCTAATCACGATGGTCAAAGCATGAATCTATCAGGGCTCGAACCTGACACCTTGCGCGTGTTAGGCGGACGTGATAACCACTACACCATAGATACTTGGCTATTGTGAGTTTTCGAAGAGATCTACCTTATTATTATGTCTAATCACGATGGTCAAAACATGTATCTACCAGGGCTCGAACCTGGGACCTTCCGCGTGTTTGGCGGACGTGATAACTACTACACAATAGATACGTGTTAATATAAAGTTTTCGAAGACATCAAGCTTATTACTATGTCTAATCACGATGGTCAAAACATGTATCTATCAGGGCTCGAACCTGACACCTTCCGCGTGTTAGGCGGACGTGATAACCACTACACCATAGATACTTGGCTATTGTGAGTTTTCGAAGAGATCTACCTTATTACTATGTCTAATCACGATTGTCAAAGCATGAATCTATCAGGGCTCGAACCTAACACCTTGCGCGTGTTAGGCGGACGTGATAACCACTACACCATAGATACTTGGCTATTGTGAGTTTTCGAAGAGATCTACCTTATTATTATGTCTAATCACGATGGCCAAAACATGTATCTACCATGGCTCGAACCTGGGACCTTCCGCGTGTTTGGCGGACGTGATAACTACTACACAATAGATACGTGTTAATATAAAGTTTTCGAAGAGATCAAGCTTATTACTATGTCTAATCACGATGGTCAAAACATGTATCTATCAAGGCTCGAACCTGACACCTTCCGCGTGTTAGGCGGACGTGATAACCACTACACCATAGATACTTGGTTATTGTGAGTTTTCGAAGAGATCTACCTTATTATTATGTCTAATCACGATGGTCAAAACATGTATCTACCAGGGCTCGAACCTGGGACCTTCCGCGTGCTTGGCGGACGTGATAACTACTACACAATAGATACCGGTTAATATAAAGTTTTCGAAGAGATCTAGCTTATTACTATGTCTAATCACGATGGTCAAAACATGTATCTATCAGGGCTCGCACCTGAAACCTTCCGCGTGTTAGGCGGACGTGATAACCACTACACCATAGTTACCTGGTCATTGTGAGTTTTCGAAGAGATCTACCCTATTATTATGTCTAATCACGATGGTCCAAACACGTCCTTACCAGGGCTCGAACCTGGGACCTTCCGCGTGTTAGGCGGACGTGATAACCACTACACCATGGATACTTGATTATTGTGAGTTTTCGAAGAGATCTACCTTATTATTATGTCTAATCACGATGGTCAAAACATGTCCCTACCAGGGCTCGAACCTGGGACTTTCCGCGTGTTAGAGGGACGTGGTAGCCACTACACCATAGATACGTGTTAATATAAAGTTTTCGAAGAGATCTAGCTTATAACTATGTCTAATCACGTTGGTCAAAACATGTATCTATCAGGGCTCGAACCTGACACCTTCCGCGTGTTAGGCGGACGTGATAACCACTACATCATATATACTTGGTTATTATGAGTTTTCGAAGAGATCTACCTTATTATTATGTCTAATCACGATGGTCAAAACATGTATCTACCAGGGCTCGAGCCTGCGACCATCCGCGAGCTAGGCGGACGTGATAACCACCACACCATAGATACGTGTTAATATAAAGTTTTCGAAGAGATCCAGCTTATTACTATGTCTAATCACGATGGTCAAAACATGTATCTATCAGGGTTCGAACCTGACACCTTCCGCGTGTTAGGCGGACGTGATAACCACTACACCATAGATACTTGGCTATTGTAAGTTTTCGAAGAGATCTACCTTATTATTATGTCTAATCACGATGGTCAAAACATGTCCCTACCAGCGCTCAAACCTGGGACCTTCCGCGCGTTAGGCAGACGTGATAACCACTACACCATAGATACGTGTTAATATAAGGTTTTCGAAGAGATTCAGCTTATTACTATGTCTAATCACGATGGTCCAAACATGTATATATCACGGCTCGAACCTGACACCTTTCGCGTGTTAGGCGGACGTGATAACCACTACACCATATATACTTGGCTATTGGGAGTTTTCGAAGAGATCTACCTTATTATTATGTCTAATCACGATGGTCAAAACATGTCCCTACCAGCGCTCAAACCTGGGACCTTCCGCGTGTTAGGCAGACGTGATAACCACCACACCATAGATACGTGTTAATATAAAGTTTTCGAAGAGATCCAGCTTATTACTATGTCTAATCACGATGGTCATAACATGTAGCTATCAGGGCTCGAACCTGACACCTTTCGGGTGTTAGGCGGACGTGATAACCACTACACCATAGATACTTGGCTATTGGGAGTTTTCGAAGAGATCTACCTTATTATTATGTCTAATCACGATGGTCAAAACATGTCCCTACCAGGTTTCGAACCTGGGACCTTCCGCGTGTTAGGCGGACGTGGTAGCCACTACACCATAGATACTTGGTTATTGTGAGTTTTCGAAGAGATCTACCTTATTATTATGTCTAATCACGATGGTCAAAACATGTATCTACCAGCGCTCAAACCTGGGACCTTCCGTGTGTTAGGCGGACGTGATAATCACTACACCATAGATACTTGGTTATTGTGAGTTTTCGAAGAGATCTACCTTATTATTTTGTCAAATCACGATGGTCTAAACATGTATCTACCAGGGCTCGAACCTGGGACCTTCCGAGTTTTAGGCGGACGTGGTAGCCACTACACCATAGATACGTGTTAATATAAAGTTTTCGAAGAGATCTAGCTTATAACTATGTCTAATCACGATGGTCAAAACACTTATCTATCAGGGCTCGAACCTGACACCTTGCGCGTGTTAGGCGGACGTGATAACCACTACACAATAGATACGTGTTAATATAAAGTTTTCGAAGAGATCTAGCTTATAACTATGTCTAATCACGATGGTCAAAACATGTATCTACCAGGGCTCGAACCCGGGACATTCCGCGTGTTAGGCGGACGTGATAACCACTACACCATAGATACTTGGTTATTGTGAGTTTTCGAAGAGATCTACCTTATTATTATGTCTAATCACGATGGTCAAAACATGTAACTATCAGGGCTCGAACCTGACACCTTGCGCGTGTTAGGCGGACGTGATAACCACTACACCATAGATACTTGGCTATTGTGAGTTTTCGAAGAGATCTAACTTATAATTGTGTCTAATCACGATGGTCAAAACATGTATCTACCAGGGCTCGAACCTGGGACCTTCCGCTTGTTAGGCGGACGTGATAAATACTACACAATAGATACGTGTTAATATAAAGTTTTCGAAGAGATCTAGCTTATAACTATGTCTAATCACGATGGTCAAAACACTTATCTATCAGGGCTCGAACCTGAGACTTTCCGCGTGTTAGGCGGACGTGATAACCACTACAACATAGATACTTGGTTATTCTAAGTTTTCAAAGAGATCTACCTTATTATTATGTCTAATCACGATGGTCAAAACATGTCCCTACCAGCGCTCGAACCTGGGACCTTCCGCGTGTTAGGCGGACGTGATAACCACTACACCATAGATACGTGTTAATATAAAGTTTTCGAAGAGATCCAGCTTATTACTATGTCTAATCACGATGGTCATAACATGTAGCTATCAGGGCTCGAACCTGACACCTTTCGCTTGTTAGGCGGACGTGATAACCACTACACCATAGATACTTGGCTATTGGGAGTTTTCGAAGAGATCTACCTTATTATTATGTCTAATCACGATGGGCAAAACATGTATCTACCAGGGCTCGAACCTGGGACCTTCCGCGTGTTAGGCGGACGTGGTAGCCACTACACCATAGATACGTGTTAATATAAAGTTTTCGAAGAGATCTAGCTTATAACTATGTCTAATCACGATGGTCAAAACATGTATCTATCAGGGCTCGAACCTGACACCTTCCGCGTTTAAGGCGGACGTGATAACCACTACATCATATTCTAGAGGGCCGGTAGGCCCTTCTAGATAAGATCCCACACCCTCCCGTAATGTTAAATGAAAATTCACAGATTTTCGCCGATTTTCCCATAGGAATAACATGGGGTTTTTGGTGCTCCTGTACATCGAATCATTTAAAAACTACATGGGAGTTAGCTTTCGGAATACTTTTAAATTAACAAGTAACTATTCAAGGTGTGCCTTTTTCAAGTTTCACCAAATTTAATTAAGTCTAAGTATGTTAATTTCATTAAAAATGTAAGTACCTCAAAAGATAATTCTACAGCAGACGACGCTAATTGTTCGTTACTCTACAGTAGACGACGCTAATTTGCCATTTCACCGCCTTGAAACTTTAACTTGATATTTTTAAATAAATATAACACTATATTTATTAAAAACTTCTCTGGCGGGTCTAATTTTCGTTTAATTATGTGTCTCGGTTGAAATTCTATACTTAAGATACCTTTTTAATTTATATTTTAGATGTTAGTTTCGACCAAGGCTTAAGTTGCCTTACTTAGGCCATGGATTTATAATAGGAGCTTACGCTTCATGGATATTTCCCTGTAGCCTTCAGTAAGGCATTTTGATTTTAAACACATTTATGTCACAAAAATTCGCGCGGGTGGGGACGTAGAAATTGAAGCAAACTTTTTTCTTTAGGCGCGCGCGATCGCGCGCTATTCAAAATTTGAACTCGATCACGTGAAAAACTTCAATCCCCCTCTGAATTTGCCTCAAATTCTACGTCACAAACGCGCGTGCCAGGCTGGTACTATTTTAGACGAGGAATAAATGTTGTGCGCATTTTAAGGTGAGTGAAATATCCAGGAAGCGTAAGCTTCTATTCTAAATCCATGCTTAGGCAGACTATTGAGTGAGTCTATGCAATGGGTGATTGTAAAAGCTGGAAGGATAGATGGATCAGTGTTGGAAATAAGGATATTTTTAAAACTGGACCTGTGGCCTAGGTATTTTAATTAAAATAACTGTCCACGGTGCCAATCACTGTAAACGTACAAGGGCAGTGCACGCAATGTCATGGATAATTGCAATCGTAAAGTGGACTGTAAAAGATACGGCTTTGATAGTTTAAAATCGTGGCAGGTTTGTTTTGAAGTTGACTATAAAGCTCGGGTTCTAAAACGAATTGTGAGCCGTATCATATAAGAATTAGTAAAAGTGTAGAACCATTTTTAACCTCGTCCTAGAAGTGAAAAATTTCGCATTTCAGGCAAATATTATTTTATAATAGATTAATACAAATAAAGACTGAAGGAACAGATATTATATAAAAAAGGACTTGGTTTGCCCAAGCCTAAAAAACAAAACGATAAGAGTTTTTTCCAGTTGACTGAAGCGCGGATATTTTATTTTTCTATATAATTTTAAAGACAATCTGTATTTTACTACTCTTTGATTTAATCTCCTGATTTTACTGGTAATGGATTTATTTCCTATAAATTAATTGAAATAAAATATTATCTCACATTTTTCATGATAAAATTTTTACGAAAATGGAATTGTTGTTGAAAAATCTGAGATAAGATATTTTATTTCAATTAATTTATAGGAAATAAATCCATTACCAGTAAAATCAGGAGATTGATTTAAAGAGTAGTAAAATACAGATTGTCCTTAAAATTATATATAAAAATAAAATATCCGCGCTTCAGTCAACTGGAAAAAACTCTTATCGTTTTGTTTTTTAGGCTTGGGCAAACCAAGTCCTTTTTTATATAATCTACTTTGTTATTATGAGTTTTCGAAAATATCTACCTTATTATTATGTCTAATCACGATGGTCAAAACATGTATCTACCAGCGCTCAAACCTGGGACCTTCCGTGTGTTAGGCGGACGTAATAACCACTACACCATAGATACTTGATTATTGTGAGTTTTCGAAGAGATCTACCTTATTATTTTGTCAAATCACGATGGTCTAAACATGTATCTACCAGGGCTCGAACCTGGGACCTTCCGAGTGTTAGGCGGACGTGGTAGCCACTACACCATAGATACGTGTTAATATAAAGTTTTCGAAGAGATCTAGCTTATAACTATGTCTAATCACGATGGTCAAAACACTTATCTATCATGGCTCGAACCTGACACCTTGCGCGTGTTAGGCGGACGTGATAACCACTACACAATAGATACGTGTTAATATAAGGTTTTCGAAGAGATCTAGCTTATTACTATGTCTAATCACGATGGTCAAAACATGTCCCTACCAGGGCTCGAACCTGGGACCTTCAGCGTGTTAGGCGGACGTGATAACCACTACACCATAGATACGTTTCAATATAAACTTTTCGAAGAGATCTAGCTTATTACTATGTCTAATCACGATAGTCATAACATGTATCTACCACGGCTCGAACCTGGGACCTTCCGCGTGTTAGGCGGACGTGATAACCACTACACCATAGATACTTGGTTATTGTGAGTTTTCGAAGAGATCTACCTTATTATTATGACTAATCACGATGGTCAAAACATGTTACTATCAGGGCTCGAACCTGACACCTTGCGCGTGTTAAGCGGACGTGATAACCACTACACCATAGATACTTGGCTATTGTGAGTTTTCGAAGAGATCTAACTTATAATTATGTCTAATCACGATGGTCAAAACATGTATCTACTAGGGCTCGAACCTGGGACCTTCCGCTTGTTAGGCGGACGTGATAACTACTACACAATAGATACGTGTTAATATAAAGTTTTCGAAGAGATCTAGCTTATAACTATGTCTAATCACGATGGTCAAAACACTTATCTATCAGGGCTCGAACCTGAGACCTTCCGCGTGTTAGGCGGACGTGATAACCACTACAACATAGATACTTGGTTATTCTAAGTTTTCGAAGAGATCTACCTTATTATTATGTCTAATCACGATGGTCCAAACATGTCCCTACCAGGGCTTGAACCTGGGACCTTCCGCGTGTTAGGCGGACGTGATAACCACTACACCATAGATACTTGGTTATTGTGAGTTTTCGAAGAGATCTACCTTATTATTATGTCTAATCACGATGGTCAAAACATGTATCAACCAGGGCTCGAACCTGGGACCTTCCGCGTGTCAGGCGGACGTGATAACCACCACACCATACATACGTGTTAATATAAAGTTTTCGAAGAGATCCAGCTTATTACTATGTCTAATCACGATGGTCATAACATGTAGCTATCAGGGCTCGAACCTGACACCTTTCGCGTGTTAGGCGGACGTGATAACCACTACACCATAGATACTTGGCTATTGGGAGTTTTCGAAGAGATCTACTTTATTATTATGTCTAATCAGGATGGTCAAAACATGTCCCTAATAGGGCTCGAACCTGGGACCTTCCGTGTGTTAGGCGGATGTGATAACCACTACACCATAGATACTTGGTTATTGTGAGTTTTCGAAGAGATCTACCTTCTTATTTTGTCAAATCACGATGGTCTAAACATGTATCTACCAGGGCTCGAACCTGGGACCTTCCGAGTGTTAGGCGGACGTGGTAGCCACTACACCATAGATACGTGTTAATATAAAGTTTTCGAAGAGATCTAGCTTATTACTATGTCTAATCACGATGGTCAAAACACTTATCTATCAGGGCTCGAACCTGAGACCTTCCGCGTGTAAAGCGAACGTGATAACCACTACACCATAGATACTTGGTTATTCTGAGTTTTCGAAGAGATTTACCTTATTATTATGTCTAATCACGATGGTCAAAACATGTCCCTACCAGCGCTCAAACCTGCGACCTTCCGCGTGTTAGGCAGACGTGATAACCACAACACCATAGATACGTGTTAAGATAAAGTTTTCGAAAAGATTCAGCTTATTACTATGTCTAATCACGATGGTCAAAACATGTATCTATCAGTGCTCGAACCTGACACCTTCCGCGTGTTAGGCGGACGTGATAACCACTACACCATAGATACTTGGTTATTGTGAGTTTTCGAAGAGATCTACCTTATTATTATGTCTAATCACGATGGTCAAAACATGTCCCTACCAGCGCTCAAACCTGCGACCTTCCGCGTGTTAGGCAGACGTGATAACCACAACACCATAGATACGTGTTAAGATAAAGTTTTCGAAGAGATTCAGCTTATTACTATGTCTAATCACGATGGTCATAACATGTAGCTATCAGGGCTCGAACCTGACACCTTTCGCGTGTTAGGCGGACGTGATAACCACTACACCATAGATACTTGGCTATTGGGAGTTTTCGAAGAGATCTACCTTATTATTATGTCTAATCACGATGGTCAAAACATGTCCCTACCAGGGCTCGAACCTGAGACCTTCCGCGGGTTAGGCGGACGTGGTAGCCACTACACCATAGATACGTGTTAATATAAAGTTTTCGAAGAGATCTAGCTTATAACTATGTCTAATCACGATGGACAAAACATGTATCTATCAGGGCTCGAACCTGACACCTTCCGCGTGTTAGGCGGACGTGATAACCACTACATCATATATACTTGGTTAGTATGAGTTTTCGAAGAGATCTACCTTATTATTATGTCTAATCACGATGGTCAAAACATGTATCTACCAGGGCTCGAACCTGGGACCATCCGCGTGTTAGGCGGACGTGATAACCACCACACAAGAGATACGTGTTAATATAAAGTTTTCGAAGAGATCCAGCTTATTACTATGTCTAATCACGATGGTCAAAACATGTATCTATCAGGGCTCGAACCTGACACCTTCCGCGTGTTAGGCGGACGTGATAACCACTACACCATAGATACTTGGCTATTGTGAGTTTTCGAAGAGATCTACCTTATTACTATGTCTAATCACGATGGTCATAACATGTAGCCATCAGGGCTCGAACCTGACACCTTTCGCGTGTTAGGCGGACGTGATAACCACTACACCATAGATACTTGGCTATTGGGAGTTTTCGAAGAGATCTACCTTATTATTATGTCTAATCACGATGGTCAAAACATGTCCCTACCAGGGCTCGAACCTGGGACCATCCGCGTGTTAGGCGGACGTGATAACCACCACACAAGAGATACGTGTTAATATAAAGTTTTCGAAGAGATCAAGCTTATTACTATGTCTAATCATGATGGTCAAAACATGTATCTATCAGGGCTCGAACCTGACACCTTCCGCGTGTTAGGCGGACGTGATAACCACTACACCATAGATACTTGGCTATTGTGAGTTTTCGAAGAGATCTACCTTATTATTATGTCTAATCACGATGGTCAAAACATGTCCCTACCAGCGCTCAAACCTGGGACCTTCCGCGTGTTAGGCAGACGTGATAACCACTACACCATAGATACGTGTTAATATTAAGTTTTCGAAGAGATCCAGCTTATTACTATGTCTAATCACGATGGTCCAAACATGTATCTATCAGTTCTTGAACCTGGGACCTTCCGCGTGTAAAGCGGACGTGATAACAACTACACCATAGATACTTGGTTAATATGAGTTTTCGAAGAGATCTACCTTATTATTATGTCTAATCACGATGGTCAAAACATGTATCTACCAGGGCTCGAACCTGGGACCATCCGCGTGTTAGGCGGACGTGATAACCACCACACAAGAGATACGTGTTAATATAAAGTTTTCGAAGAGATCCAGCTTATTACTATGTCTAATCACGATGGTCAAAACATGTATCTATCAGGGCTCGAACCTGACACCTTCCGCGTGTTAGGCGGACGTGATAACCACTACACCATAGATACTTGGCTATTGTGAGTTTTCGAAGAGATCTACCTTATTACTATGTCTAATCACGATGGTCATAACATGTAGCCATCAGGGCTCGAACCTGACACCTTTCGCGTGTTAGGCGGACGTGATAACCACTACACCATAGATACGTGTTAATATAAAGTTTTCGAAGAGATCCAGCTTATTACTATGTCTAATCACGATGGTCCAAACATGTATCTATCCGGGCTCGAACCTGGGACCTTCCGCGTGTAAAGCGGACGTGATAACCACTACACCATAGATACTTGGTTATTGTGGGTTTTCGAAGAGATCTACCCTATTATTATGTCTAATCACGATGGTCCAAACATGTCCCTACCAGGGCTCGAACCAGGGACCTTCCGTGTGTTAGGCGGACGTGATAACCACTACACCATAGATACTTGATTATTGTGAGTTTTCGAAGAGATCTACCCTATTATTATGTCTAATCACGATGGTCAAAACATGTCCCTACCAGGGCTCGAACCTGGGACCTTCCTCGTGTTAGGCGGACGAGGTAGCCACTACACCATAGATACGTGTTAATATAAAGTTTTCGAAGAGATTTAGCTTATAACTATGTCCAATCACGTTGGCCAAAACATGTATCTATCAGGGCTCAAACCTGACACCTTCCGCGTGTTAGGCGGACGTGATAACCACTACATCATATATACTTAGTTATTATGAGTTTTCGAAGAGATCTACCTTATTATTATGTACAATCACGATGGTCAAAACATGTATCTACCAGGGCTCGAACCTGGGACCTTCCGCGTGTTAGGCGGACGTGATAACCACTACACCATATATACTTGCCTATTGGGAGTTTTCGAAGAGATCTACCTTATTATTATGTCTAATCACGATGGTCAAAACATATCCCTACCAGCGCTCAAACCTGGGACCTTCCGCATGTTAGGCCGACGTGATAACCACTACACCATAGATACGTGTTAATATAAAGTTTTCTAATAGCGTTTTCCTTTGTGTCCTCGCGGAGCGCTCCCATGGAGGAATAAAACTAGGAGATCCTTTTCTTCAAAAACAGTCTTTAACGTTTTCCGTTGTGGTCGCCAGAGAGCGCTCCGAGATCGCTCCATATTTTCGTGCTACGTCATCGCTCTAGCTCGGAGGACCGAATATAGTTGCTCCCAATGAAAGACAAGAGATTTTTGAGAGCGGTTTTGTGACGCGTCGTCTGGTAATCTCGTCGTGATTGTTAGGCCAAGGGCTAAATATTTTGAGAATTATTATGGCTTCCAATCATCATGATCAAATTATTTTTGAGTCTTTTTATTGTAACGATAAAAACGAAATACAAAGACATAATAACGGAGAAATATTATGTATCGTAATTAAAAATGGTAAGTTCTTTCTTTATTTTGTTTCTATTGTAAAAAGCTTAGCTTGGCCCGCTTGGGTAAAATTGATGAGGCTTATAACCTACAATTTTACCAAGATTCAACAAAGTTGATTGTTTACATGTATAGAAAAAAGATGGAAATCATGACAATCTTTTTCTAGATGCCATGAGTAAAAGCCACATTTTCTATTTTATGAATGTATTCTGATTTATTGAACACGTTATTATGGTAATTATCAATTTGTCTCAACATTGTAGGTGAACGATTCTTAATGACGTTCAGTGATAAGCAACTAAAAGATTGTGGACTTATCAATTACCAGACCAAACCTTCCTTGGCTACACAAGAACCATCGACATCTAATAGCATTTCGTCACCACAGCCACTGACTTCTAATCGCGTTTCGTCACCACAACTATCGACATCTAATCGCGTTTCGCCACCACAACTATCGACATCTAATCGCGTTTCGTCACCACAACTATCGACTTCTAATCGCGTATCTTCACCACAACTATCAACTTCTAATCGCGTATCTTCACCACAACTCTCAACGTCTAATCCTGTTTCTTCACCACAACCTTCCCTTTCTCCCACTGTTGTCTCACCACTTCAATCCTCTGATGATAAACCGTCAAAAGGTAAATTCAGATACTCATTCATTGATTGAAGAACAATACAGGTGATTAATTTCGCTATTTAATTTAGAATGGGGTACAACAGAAACCAAGCTACTGTTAGATAAGTATGAAACCTACATGATTCAGGTAGGACCAATGAAGAAATTCAAGAACAAGAAAACAATGTGGACCAAAATCTCTAGCGATATTGAAGAGATCTTAGGCATCGTCTGGACTTCGGATCAATGTAGCACACGTTACAAAACTGTGATGAAGAGAAAGAAAGATTCGGAGAAAAATAATAAAACTTCAGGCTCAACAAGAAAAGATGTTGAATATGAAAATGAAATATCAAAGATTTCCGCTTTAGACGACAGCATCGAACCAGAAGTTTTAAGAGGTGTTACGCGTGTAGAAATTGCTGAAAAACGCCCATCAGAAACAGTGGCTACGGATGGTTCCAAAAAGAAAAAGGTAAGAAACAATGACAAATTGACTGAAACTTTATACAATATAAATAAAATTAAGGAAGAGGCCAAAGAAAGGCGTCATAAAGAAAAAATGGACCTCTTACGTGAATTATTTTCAAAAAAAAATGACTAATTTGAAAAAAAAACTTTGTTCCATTCATCTTCATATGTTCAAAAAAACATTGTATCATCTATTTTCAAACAAATTTGCTTCATTATTATTTATTTTCAAAAAAAATTGTATCATCATTATTTATTTTCAAGAAACATTTCTATCATTATTTATTTTCAAAAAACATGTCTGTCATTATTTATTTAAAAAAACAAAAAGACATTGTATCATTATTATCAAAAAACATGTCTGGCATTATTTATTTAAAAAAAACAAAACAAAAAGACATTGTATCATTATTATCAAAAAACATGTCTGTCATTATTTATTTAAAAAAAACAAAACAAAAAGACATTGTATCATTATTATCAAAAAACATGTCTGTCATTATTTATTTCAAAAAAACAAAAAGACATTGTATCATTATTATTTTCAAAACAGAAATCAAAAAACGCAAATTGTATCATTAATCATTATTTATTTTCAAAAAACATTACTATCATTATTTATTTAAAAAAACAAAAAGACATTGTATCATTATTATTTTCAAAACAGAAATAAACAAATGCAAATTGTATCATTAATCATTATTTACTTTCAAAAAACATTTCTATCACTATTTATGTAAAAAAAACAAAAAGACATTGTATCATTATTATTTTCAAAACAGAAATCAAAAAACGCAAATTGTATCATTAATCAATAATTATTTTCTTTAAAAAATACACATTCGTTATTTGTTGTCAAAAAAAGTCAATCACAACTTTGAAACCAAACAAATTATATCAATCATTACTTTTCCAAAAATCTCACTCATTTTGAAAAAAAAAACAAACGTATCATAAATCATTATTTATTTTGAAAAAAAGTATCAGAAATCAGTACTTGATTAAACCAAAATGGCATTTGAGCGAAAGATCTAAAGTTGTTTATCTGAATTTATTTTAATCCATCGCAGATTCTTTTTCTTTTCGCTTCCCCGCGAGCTAGTAAATCTTTAATCCGTTCATTTTGATGTTCAATTTCTTCAGGACAAGGTTCTGGCAAATTATCATCCGTTTCACTATCAGAACTATCATCATTGCTACCAGAAGCATCAGATACCCATTGGTCTTTGTGATCTATGCAGAGATTATGCAGTACACAACATGCCATAATAAATTTCGACATGCGATTTACTCCGTGAAAATCTATCCTTGTTAATTGACGAAAACGTTGCTTTAAAATACCAAAAGTATTTTCAATTAAAACCCTAGTAGCACAAAATCTAAGATTGTATAGTTTTTGTTTTTCAGTTAGAGGCCTGGAATCGGGGTAAGGTTTTAGAAGCCATTCTCTTAAAGGATATGCAGCATCTCCAATGATGTGATATTCATTAGAACACAAATTAGGTAGTTCTTTGTTGATAAACGATAGCTTAAGAACTCGTGAGTCATGAATTTTGCTGGGTATGCCGGTAAAAACATCTAGAAACCTTCTATTTGGGTCACAAATTCCTTGTAATGTTATTGACGCCATGTCATGCCTATTAGTGTATGTTGATTTAATTTTGTGAGCTGGAGTTCTTATGCTGATGTAACTACCATCAATACATCCCAGAATACCAGGAAAGCCTGCTACCTAATCAAAATTGTATAACATTCAATAGTTTGGCAAAATGTGTGGAGATATAGTAAATACGTCTCTAAAATCTTGTTCAATTTTGTCTTTTTCTTCTCGGGTTGATGGAAATTTAATTATCGTCGGTGCAATCTTGACCAAAAATTCTAGCACACGTTGAATAATCCTAAACATTGACGTTTCAGCAATGCCAAATCGGCCAGCCACAACACGCATGCAAGATTTGTTTCCAGCAAACCTGGAAATTATTCTAAACGTTTTAATATAAAATAAAAATATGAAAACGCTTTCAAGTCACAAACATACCACAGAAACGCTAAAATATGGGTTTCAGCAGTAATTGGGTTCCGGCCACCATGTTTCGCATTCACTGGAAAGAATTCAGATTCCTCAAAACGTGCAATGATCGAGGCACAAGTATCACGTTTCAAACGAAAGTTCCTTCTAAACTATGTAAATACCATAATTACATCAATTAGTATATATCAAGAACGAATTTAGGATGGTATCCTGAATTCGTTCTTGATATCATGCGTTTCATATAATTGATTAATCAATTACCCTCAATTACTTACTTCTTCATCTGTATATTCTTCGACAACATTTCCAATGTAATGCATAATTTTTGGTCGTTTTGTTCTAGTTTTGAGTATCAGCAAAATGTCTTCATCGGAACTGTCTGTAGATGATTCAAGAAATAGATACGACACTCTCATTTCGTTCGTCGCCATTTTGAAAACGTCTGTAACTACGTCATAAGGCGCTCGATTTTGGTCGCTCCGTCTCCCGAGTCGGAGCGGTTGGGATCAATCCGGGAGCAAACCGGGAGGGAGCGACTGGGCCAATGTAAGACACGCCTCCGTCTCGGAGCAGCTTTCTTTTTTCCTATGAAAGACGATTTATTTTTCGGAGCGCTCCGGGAGCGCTCGGATCAACTCAAAGAAAAACGCTCTTTAACGAAGCTGGAAACTACTACTACCATTTTTATTGCTCCATGGGAGCGCTCCGCGAGGACACAAAGGAAAACGCTATAAGAGATCCAGCTTATAACTATGTCTAATCACGATGGTCAAAACATGTATCTATCAGGGCTCGAACCAGGGACCTTCCGCGTGTTAGGCGGACGTGATAACCACTACACCATAGATACGTGTTAATTTAAGTATTCGAAGAGATCTAGCTTATTACTATGTCTAATCATGATGGTCATAACATGTATCTATCAGGGCTCGAACCCAACACCTTCCGCGTGTTGGGCGGACGTGATAGCCACTACACCATAGATACTTGGTTATTGTGAGTTTTCGAAGAGATCTATTCTATTATTATGTCTAATCACGATGGTCCCAACATGTCCCTACCAGGGCTCGAACCTGGGACTTTCCGCGTGTTAGGCGGACGTGATAACCACTACACCATAGATACTTGATTATTGTGAGTTTTCGAAGGGATCTACCTTATTATTATGTCTAATCACGATGGTCAAAACATGTCCCTACCAGGGCTCGAACCTGGGACCTTCCGCGTGTTAGGCGGACGTGGTAGCCACTACACCATAGATACGTGTTAATATAAAGTTTTCGAAGAGATCTAGCTTATAACTATGTCTAATCACGTTGGTCAAAACATGTATCTATCAGGGCTCGAACCTGACACCTTCCGCGTGTCAGGCGGACGTGATAACCACTGCATCATATATACTTAGCTATTATGAGTTTTCGAAGAGATCTACCTTATTATTATGTCTAATCACGATGGTCAAAACATGTATCTACCAGGGCTCGAACCTGGGACCATCCGCGTGTTAGGCGGACGTCATAACCACCACACCATAGATACGTGTTAATATAAAGTTTTCGAAGAGATACAGCTTATTACTATGTCTAATCACGATGGTCAAAACATGTCCCTACCAGCGCTCAAACCTGGGACCTTCCGCGTGTTAGGCAGACGTTGTTGAGACTTAGACTAAAAAATAGGCGAATAGACCAAAATAATATTAGAAATAAGATTAGTGTTTTAACTCAACTAGTTTTTTATATATCTGTGTATATACTAAGATTGTGTAACGAAAAAGGCAGTTGTCACTTCAGTTATCAGTTGTAAGCTAGCTTTAATTTGTAACCAGTATAAGTCTTTAAGATACCATGTACGCAACTCAATAAGAGTTAAGTTTTTATAGTAAAATAAACCACTACTTGCAATGCGTTACCAAGTCTAGATTAAAGTTATTCCCACATATACCAACTCTTCAGTATTAAGACGTAACATAATGGTGCCGAAACCCGGGATGGAGCTTACTAAGTTAAAGCTCAGCAAGAAGGAGGTTACCGTCTCGACCTAACGACGTTAAGATATCAAGAAGCCATCTTAACGATCTACCAATAGAGCTGGTCGTCAAGAACACTGTGAGAGTTGTGTAATATGGAACGAATACTAAAGCAAAGAAGCGCCCTAAGACAGCGAACAACGAAGATAATCCAGAGCATCGCAAGTGAGATACAAAAGGAAGAAGAAGCGAGCAAAGAAAGCCTAGAGACGCTACTGGAGCAACTACAAGAAAAGGAAGAAAGACTGAGAGCCAAAGACGAAGAACTGGAGGAACTGATACCTGAGGGCTTACTTGAAGAAGAAACAAACGAGGTAGAGGAGGTTCGAGAGATCATAGCTGCGAACAAGGTCAAGCTTAAGAGAAGGCTACAAAAATTTGAAGAAGAATGGCCAAGACAAGCTCTGAGGGAAGAGTCTACCCATCGGACGGCAGTAAAATTACCCCAAGTTGTAATTCCAAAATTCAATGGAGACCATACCCAGTGGCGAAGTTTCTGGGATCAATTCAATGCGGCAATCCATGAGAAAGAAGACATCGGAAGGGTCACTAAGTTCGTATACCTTAAGTCTTATATGGAAGGAGCCGCCTTCAACGCCTTGACCGGTATGTCGCTGACAGAAGAAAATTATGAGATCGCTGTTAACCATCTGAAAAGACGTTTTGGACGAAAGGCTGTCGCCATCAACTGCCATTTAAATAAGATAACCAGTCTGAACCCGGTCAAACGGTCAACGGACGTCGTGGCTTTGAGATCCCTTTACGACGCTTGCGATATTCAAGTCAAGGGTTTATCAGCTCTTGGGGTCCCGTCGGCAAACTATGGATACATGTTCTGTCATATGGTAATCAAGTTGCTACCCCAAGATATAGCCTTGGATTACACTAGAAAGTTGGACATCGAGGAAGAATATGATGTCGAGATCCTCATGGAGCACCTGAGATCAGAAGTTGAATGTCGCGAGAGAGCACTCGTTCTAAATAAGCCATCCCGAGAAGCCGATGAGGGTCATCCGGGTCCCAGTAGTAATGAACGGTTTAGCCGAAGAGAGCAGCACATTTCAAGATTCAATAATTACCCTCCAAGAAACAGGACGCCAACAACCGCAGTATTGAATGTCACCGTGTCAGGCCCGAAAACATGCTGTTATTGTGAAGACACCAGCCACAAACCAGAAGATTGCCAATCCGCATCTCTGCAGCGTAAATTGGATATCTTATCTCAGCAGGGAAGATGTTTCTTGTGTTTAAAGACCAGACACACAGCTAGGCGTTGCAAGTCGAGAAGAAGATGCGAGAAATGTCAACGTAGGCATCACAAGTCCATCTGCAGGGAGATATATTTCGAGAAATCAGAGACGTCGGCTACTAATGGTGAGAAAGCAGATGACGACACGGCAGCGGTGTCCATGGCGGCGGTTGTTCCTGGAGGGCAGTCCTATGGTCAAGACGTATTACTCCAACCGATCGTAGTATACGCAGAAGGAGATGGCGAAAAGGTCCCAATAAGATGTCTTCTGGACAATGGTGCACAGAGATCATTCATTTCACAAGATCTGGTTGACAAGCTAAAGTTACCAGTTGAAGGTCAAGGAACTATTCACGTCGGAGGGTTTGAGAGTAATAAGTCAAGCACCTCAGTCAGAAGAAAGGTCAAAATCACGCTGATCAATCTCATCGATCCAGAGAGCCGATTCATGTTGACAGTTTTCGAGAGTCCGAAGATACTCGGAGCAACCATCAAGATGCCTGGAGAAGAAATACGACAGAAGGTGGCACAAAACGGAATAAAACTGGCGGATATCACGGAGATAGAGGGAAAATCCATACCGAGAGAGATATCCATGCTGATTGCAGCAGACTACTACTGGACAATAGTCACGGGAAAAATCCATCGTTTGAGCAACTCCTTCGTAGCCTTGGAAAGTAAATTAGGATGGGCCGTCCAGGGTCCGACTCCAATGACAGCTAACGTATTCGCTCAGGCTGTTGTCGTTATGAATACCGCCATTGAAGTAGAAGACGAAGTTAACGAGAACCTGAAAGCATTCTGGGAAATCGAATCCTTGGGGATTAAAGAAGAGGGCCTACTATCAAAGGCTGACGAAGACATCGTTGCCGAGCATAATGCCTCTGTCCGGTTTCAAGATGGTCGATACGAGGTTAGACTTCCCTGGAGATCGAGTCGAGAAGAACTGGGCCATAACCTTGGTTTGGCAAGTCAGCGAATGCACGGCCTCGTGAAGAAGTTGCCACGGGATCCTGTGCTGTTCCATCGATATCAGGACACCTTCCAAGATTAACTGAAGCAAGGCATAATAGAGATAGTACCAGAGAAGGAGATCAACAGTGATGGGCCGAAGTTTTACATTCCCCACTTCCCAGTAATTCGAGAGGAGAAAGAAACAACGAAATTCCGAGTAGTCCACGACGCTGCCGCACATGAAAAGGGAAAACCATCCTTGAACTCCCTACTACATCCAGGACCAAATCTAAATCCTGATCTGTTGGCGACTCTGATGAGATTCCGAAATGGAAAGATAGCTATTATGGCCGACGTCGAGAAGGCCTTCCTTATGATTTCATTGATACCAGAAGATCGGGAATTTACAAGGTTTCTCTGAATAAAGGGGAGAGGAGTCTCTTCAACCATCTACTCTGACAATGCCAGACCCTTCAGAAGAGCGGGCAAAGACCTACAGAAGCTGTACGAGAACGTGGAAGGAGGACCATTTCAAGAGTATCTTGGTCATCGAAAAATTAAATGGAAAAATATCGTTGAGCGTGCCGCCTGGTGGGGCGGGTTCTGGGAGAGACTTGTCCGGAGCGTTAAAATCAGCCTAAAGAAATCACTAGGGAGAAAAACCCTCTCCCAAGAAGAACTTAACACTATTCTTACCTCAATAGAAGCAGTCGGAAATTCTAGACCTCTGACGTACAGTGAAGCCGACCCTGGAGAACCCTCGCCGTTAACCCCAGCACATTTCCTGATTGGGAAACGAGCCACTTCAGTTCCTGTCCACAACCTTGCGAATGTTGATCTCAATCCCAATAGAAGCCAACTTCAAGTCCGACTCAAGCATCGAAACACTCTAGTAAATCAGTTCTGGAAGCGCTGGCGAAATCATTATCTTCTCGAGCTCCGTTCAGCCCACAGTACCAAAACAGTAGTCAATCCAGTCCCATTCAAGGTCGATGACGTGGTCCTTGTAGAAGAAGCTAAGCTACCTCGCCAAGTATGGCGTATTGGACGAATCACCGAAACCCATCCCTGTCGTGACGGGAAGATACGAGCCTGTACTATTCATCTACCTGGAAAAGTGAACATCCGACGAGCAGTACAAAATCTCTATAACTTGGAAATTAATGAACAGTCGACCACCTTTCATGGGGCGGAGGATGTTGAGACTTAGACTAAAAAATAGGCGAATAGACCAAAATAATATTAGAAATAAGATTAGTGTTTTAACTCAACTAGTTTTTTATATATCTGTGTATATACTAAGATTGTGTAACGAAAAAGGCAGTTGTCACTTCAGTTATCAGTTGTAAGCTAGCTTTAATTTGTAACCAGTATAAGTCTTTAAGATACCATGTACGCAACTCAATAAGAGTTAAGTTTTTATAGTAAAATAAACCACTACTTGCAATGCGTTACCAAGTCTAGATTAAAGTTATTCCCACATATACCAACTCTTCAGTATTAAGACGTAACAGACGTGATAACCACTACACCATAGATACGTGTTAATTTGAGGTTTTCAAAGAGATCCAGCTTATTACTATGTCTAATCACGATGGTCCAAACATGTATCTATCAGGGCTCGAACCTGACACCTTTCGCGAGTTAGGCGGACGTGATAACCACTACACCATATATACTTGGCTATTGGGAGTTTTCGAAGAGATCTACCTCATTATTATGTCTAATCACGATGGTCAAAACATGTCCCTACCAGCGCTCAAACCTGGGCCTTTCCGCGTGTTAGGCAGACGTGATAACCACTACACCATAGATACGTGTTAATATAAGGTTTTCGAAGAGATCCAGCGTATTACTATGTCTAATCACGATGGTCCAAACATGTATCTATCAGGGCTCGAACCTGACACCTTTCGCGTGTTAGGCGGACGTGATAACCACTACACCATATATACTTGGCTATTGGGAGTTTTCGAAGAGATCAACCTTATTATTATGTCTAATCACGATGGTCAAAACATATCCCTACCAGCGCTCAAACCTGGGACCTTCAGCGTGTTAGGCAGACGTGATAACCACTACACCATAGATACGTGTTAATATAAAGTTTTCTAAGAGATCCAGCTTATAACCATGTCTAATCACGATGGTCAAAACATGTATCTATCAGGGCTCGAACCTGGGACCTTCCGCGTGTTAGGCGGACGTGATAACCACTACACCATAGATACGTGTTAATTTAAGTTTTCGAAGAGATCTAGCTTATTACTATGTCTAATCACGATGGTCATAACATGCATCTATCAGGGCTCAAACCTGACACCTTCCGCGTGTTGGACGGACGTGATAACCACAACACCATAGATACTTGGCTATTGTGAGTTTTCGAAGAGATCTACCTTATTTTTATGTCTAATCACGATGGTCAAAACATATCCCTACCAGCGCTCAAACCTGGGACCTTCAGCATGTTAGGCAGACGTGATAACCACTACACCATAGATACGTGTTAATATAAAGTTTTCTAAGAGATCCAGCTTATAACCATGTCTAATCACGATGATCAAAACTTGTATCTATCAGGGCTCGAACCTGACACCTTTCGCGAGTTAGGCGGACGTGATAACCACTACACCATATATACTTGGCTATTGGGAGTTTTCGAAGAGATCTACCTTATTATTATGTCTAATCACGATGGTCAAAACATGTCCCTACCAGCGCTCAAACCTGGGCCCTTCCGCGTGTTAGGCAGACGTGATAACCACTACACCATAGATACGTGTTAATATAAGGTTTTCGAAGAGATCCAGCTTATTACTATGTCTAATCACGATGGTCCAAACATGTATCTATCAGGGCTCGAACCTGACACCTTTCGCGTGTTAGGCGGACGTGATAACCACTACACCATATATACTTGGCTATTGGGAGTTTTCGAAGAGATCAACCTTATTATTATGTCTAATCACGATGGTCAAAACATATCCCTACCAGCGCTCAAACCTGGGACCTTCAGCGTGTTAGGCAGACGTGATAACCACTACACCATAGATACGTGTTAATATAAAGTTTTCTAAGAGATCCAGCTTATAACCATGTCTAATCACGATGGTCAAAACATGTATCTATCAGGGCTCGAACCTGGGACCTTCCGCGTGTTAGGCGGACGTGATAACCACTACACCATAGATACGTGTTAATTTAAGTTTTCGAAGAGATCTAGCTTATTACTATGTCTAATCACGATGGTCATAACATGCATCTATCAGGGCTCAAACCTGACACCTTCCGCGTGTTGGACGGACGTGATAACCACAACACCATAGATACTTGGCTATTGTGAGTTTTCGAAGAGATCTACCTTATTTTTATGTCTAATCACGATGGTCAAAACATATCCCTACCAGCGCTCAAACCTGGGACCTTCAGCATGTTAGGCAGACGTGATAACCACTACACCATAGATACGTGTTAATATAAAGTTTTCTAAGAGATCCAGCTTATAACCATGTCTAATCACGATGATCAAAACTTGTATCTATCAGGGCTCGAACCTGACACCTTTCGCGAGTTAGGCGGACGTGATAACCACTACACCATATATACTTGGCTATTGGGAGTTTTCGAAGAGATCTACCTTATTATTATGTCTAATCACGATGGTCAAAACATGTCCCTACCAGCGCTCAAACCTGGGCCCTTCCGCGTGTTAGGCAGACGTGATAACCACTACACCATAGATACGTGTTAAGATAAGGTTTTCGAAGAGATCCAGCTTATTACTATGTCTAATCACGATGGTCCAAACATGTATCTATCAGGGCTCGAACCTGACACCTTTCGCGTGTTAGGCGGACGTGATAACCACTACACCATATATACTTGGCTATTGGGAGTTTTCGAAGAGATCTACCTTATTATTATGTCTAATCACGATGGTCAAAACATATCCCTACCAGCGCTCAAACCTGGGACCTTCAGCGTGTTAGGCAGACGTGATAACCACTACACCATAGATACGTGTTAATATAAAGTTTTCTAAGAGATCCAGCTTATAACCATGTCTAATCACGATGGTCAAAACATGTATCTATCAGGGCTCGAACCTGGGACCTTCCGCGTGTTAGGCGGGCGTGATAACCACTACACCATAGATACGTGTTAATTTAAGTTTTCGAAGAGATCTAGCTTATTACTATGTCTAATCACGATGGTCATAACATGCATCTATCAGGGCTCAAACCTGACACCTTCCGCGTGTTGGACGGACGTGATAACCACAACACCATAGATACTTGGCTATTGTGAGTTTTCGAAGAGATCTACCTTATTATTATGTCTAATCACGATGGCCCAAACCAGGGCTCGAACCTGGGACCTTCCGCTTGTTAGGCGGACGTGGTAGCCACTACACCATAAATACGTGCTAATATAAAGTTTTCGAAGAGATCTAGCTTATAACTATGTCTAATCACGATGGTCAAAACATGTATCTATCAGGGCTCGAACCTGGGACCTTCCGCGTATTAGGCGGACGTGCTAACCACTACACCATAGATACGTGTTAATTTAAGTTTTCGAAGAGATCTAGCTTATTACTATGTCTAATCACGATGGTCATAACATGCATCTATCAGGGCTCAAACCTGACACCTTCCGCGTGTTGGACGGACGTGATAACCACTACACCATAGATACTTGGCTATTGTGAGTTTTCGAAGAGATCTACCTTATTATTATGTCTAATCACGATGGTTAAAACATGTATCTATCAGGGCTCGAACCTGACACCTTCCGCGTGTTGGGCGGACGTGATAACCACAACACCATAGATACTTGGCTATTGTGAGTTTTCGAAGAGATCTACCTTTTTATTATGTCTAATCACGATGGTTAAAACATGTATCTATCAGGGCTCGAACCTTACACCTTCCACGTGTTAGGCGGACGTGATAACCACTAGAGCATAGATACTTGGCTATTGTGAGTTTTCGAAGAGATCTACCTTATTATTATGTCTAATCACGATGGTCAAATTATGTCCCTTCCAGCGCTCAAACCTGGGACCTTCCGCGTGTTAGGCAGACGTGATAACCACTACACCATAGATACGTGTTAATATAAGGTTTTCGAAGAGATCCAGCTTATTACTATGTCTAATCACGATGGTCCAAACATGTATCTATCAGGGCTCGAACCTGGGACCTTCCTCGTGTTAGGCGGACGTGATAACCACTACACCATATATACTTGGCTATTGCGAGCTTTCGAAGAGATCTACCTTATTATTATGTCTAATCACGATGGTCAAAACATATCCCTACCAGCGCTCAAACCTGGGACCTTCAGCGTGTTAGGCAGACGTGATAACCACTACACCATAGATACGTGTTAATATAACGTTTTCTAAGAGATCCAGCTTATAACTATGTCTAATCACGATGGTCAAAACATGTATCTATCAGGGCTCGAACCTGGGACCTTCCGCGTGTTAGGCGGACGTGCTAACCACTACACCATAGATACGTGTTTATTTAAGTTTTCGAAGAAATCTAGCTTATTACTATGTCTAATCACGATGGTCATAACATGTATCTATCAGGGCTCGAACCTGACACTTTCCGCGTGTTGGGCGGACGTGATAACCACTACACCATAGATACTTGGTTATTGTGAGTTTTCGAAGAGATCTACCCTATTATTATGTCTAATCACGATGGCCCAAACCAGGGCTCGAACCTGGGACCTTCCGCGTGTTAGGCGGACGTGGTAGCCACTACACCATAAATACGTGCTAATATAAAGTTTTCGAAGAGATCTAGCTTATTACTTTGTCTAATCACGATGGTCATAACATGCATCTATCAGGGCTCAAACCTGACACCTTCCGCGTGTTGGACGGACGTGATAACCACAACACCATAGATACTTGGCTATTGTGAGTTTTCGAAGAGATCTACCTTATTATTATGTCTAATCACGATGGTTAAAACATGTATCTATCAGGGCTCGAACCTGACACCTTCCGCGTGTTAGGCGGACGTGATAACCACTACAGCATAGATACTTGGCTATTGTGAGTTTTCGAAGAGATCTACCTTATTATTATGTCTAATCACGATGGTCAAAACATATCCCTACCAGCACTCAAACCTGGGACCTTCAGCGTGTTAGGCAGACGTGATAACCACTACACCATAGATACGTGTTAATATAAAGTTTTCTAAGAGATCCAGCTTATAACCATGTCTAATCACGATGGTCAAAACATGTATCTATCAGGGCTCGAACCTGGGACCTTCCGCGTGTTAGGCGGACGTGATAACCACTACACCATAGATACGTGTTAATTTAAGTTTTCGAAGAGATCTAGCTTATTACTATGTCTAATCACGATGGTCATAACATGCATCTATCAGGGCTCAAACCTGACACCTTCCGCGTGTTGGACGGACGTGATAACCACTACACCATAGATACTTGGCTATTGTGAGTTTTCGAAGAGATCTACCTTATTATTATGTCTAATCACGATGGTTAAAACATGTATCTATCAGGGCTCGAACCCGACACCTTCCGCGTGTTGGGCGGACGTGATAACCAAAACACCATAGATACTTGGCTATTGTGAGTTTTCGAAGAGATCTACCTTATTATTATGTCTTATCACGATGGTTAAAACATGTATCTATCAGGGCTCGAACCTTACACCTTCCACGTGTTAGGCGGACGTGATAACCACTACAGCATAGATACTTGGCTATTGTGAGTTTTCGAAGAGATCTACCTTATTATTATGTCTAATCACGATGGTCAAATTATGTCCCTTCCAGCGCTCAAACCTGGGACCTTCCGCGTGTTAGGCAGACGTGATAACCACTACACCATAGATACGTGTTAATATAAGGTTTTCGAAGAGATCCAGCTTATTACTATGTCTAATTACGATGGTCCAAACATGTATCTATCAGGGCTCGAACCTGGGACCTTCCTCGTGTTAGGCGGACGTGATAACCACTACACCATATATACTTGGCTATTGCGAGCTTTCGAAGAGATCTACCTTATTATTATGTCTAATCACGATGGTCAAATTATGTCCCTTCCAGCGCTCAAACCTGGGACCTTCCGCGTGTTAGGCAGACGTGATAACCACTACACCATAGATACGTGTTAATATAACGTTTTCTAAGAGATCCAGCTTATAACTATGTCTAATCACGATGGTCAAAACATGTATCTATCAGGGCTCGAACCTGGGACCTTCCGCGTATTAGGCGGACGTGCTAACCACTACACCATAGATACGTGTTTATTTAAGTTTTCGAAGAAATCTAGCTTATTACTATGTCTAATCACGATGGTCATAACATGTATCTATCAGGGCTCGAACCTGACACTTTCCGCGTGTTGGGCGGACGTGATAACCACTACACCATAGATACTTGGTTATTGTGAGTTTTCGAAGAGATCTACCCTATTATTATGTCTAATCACGATGGCCCAAACCAGGGCTCGAACCTGGGACCTTCCGCGTGTTAGGCGGACGTGGTAGCCACTACACCATAAATACGTGCTAATATAAAGTTTTCGAAGAGATCTAGCTTATTACTTTGTCTAATCACGATGGTCATAACATGCATCTATCAGGGCTCAAACCTGACACCTTCCGCGTGTTGGACGGACGTGATAACCACAACACCATAGATACTTGGCTATTGTGAGTTTTCGAAGAGATCTACCTTATTATTATGTCTAATCACGATGGTTAAAACATGTATCTATCAGGGCTCGAACCTGACACCTTCCGCGTGTTAGGCGGACGTGATAACCACTACAGCATAGATACTTGGCTATTGTGAGTTTTCGAAGAGATCTACCTTATTATTATGTCTAATCACGATGGTCAAAACATATCCCTACCAGCACTCAAACCTGGGACCTTCAGCGTGTTAGGCAGACGTGATAACCACTACACCATAGATACGTGTTAATATAAAGTTTTCTAAGAGATCCAGCTTATAACCATGTCTAATCACGATGGTCAAAACATGTATCTATCAGGGCTCGAACCTGGGACCTTCCGCGTGTTAGGCGGACGTGATAACCACTACACCATAGATACGTGTTAATTTAAGTTTTCGAAGAGATCTAGCTTATTACTATGTCTAATCACGATGGTCATAACATGCATCTATCAGGGCTCAAACCTGACACCTTCCGCGTGTTGGACGGACGTGATAACCACTACACCATAGATACTTGGCTATTGTGAGTTTTCGAAGAGATCTACCTTATTATTATGTCTAATCACGATGGTTAAAACATGTATCTATCAGGGCTCGAACCCGACACCTTCCGCGTGTTGGGCGGACGTGATAACCAAAACACCATAGATACTTGGCTATTGTGAGTTTTCGAAGAGATCTACCTTATTATTATGTCTTATCACGATGGTTAAAACATGTATCTATCAGGGCTCGAACCTTACACCTTCCACGTGTTAGGCGGACGTGATAACCACTACAGCATAGATACTTGGCTATTGTGAGTTTTCGAAGAGATCTACCTTATTATTATGTCTAATCACGATGGTCAAATTATGTCCCTTCCAGCGCTCAAACCTGGGACCTTCCGCGTGTTAGGCAGACGTGATAACCACTACACCATAGATACGTGTTAATATAAGGTTTTCGAAGAGATCCAGCTTATTACTATGTCTAATCACGATGGTCCAAACATGTATCTATCAGGGCTCGAACCTGGGACCTTCCTCGTGTTAGGCGGACGTGATAACCACTACACCATATATACTTGGCTATTGCGAGCTTTCGAAGAGATCTACCTTATTATTATGTCTAATCACGATGGTCAAATTATGTCCCTTCCAGCGCTCAAACCTGGGACCTTCCGCGTGTTAGGCAGACGTGATAACCACTACACCATAGATACGTGTTAATATAACGTTTTCTAAGAGATCCAGCTTATAACTATGTCTAATCACGATGGTCAAAACATGTATCTATCAGGGCTCGAACCTGGGACCTTCCGCGTATTAGGCGGACGTGCTAACCACTACACCATAGATACGTGTTTATTTAAGTTTTCGAAGAAATCTAGCTTATTACTATGTCTAATCACGATGGTCATAACATGTATCTATCAGGAATCGAACCTGACACTTTCCGCGTGTTGGGCGGACGTGATAACCACTACACCATAGATACTTGGTTATTGTGAGTTTTCGAAGAGATCTACCCTATTATTATGTCTAATCACGATGGCCCAAACCAGGGCTCGAACCTGGGACCTTCCGCGTGTTAGGCGGACGTGGTAGCCACTACACCATAAATACGTGCTAATATAAAGTTTTCGAAGAGATCTAGCTTATAACTATGTCTAATCATGTTGGTCAAAACATGTATCTATCAGGGCTCGAACCTGACACCTTCCGCGTGTTAGGCGGACGTGATAACCACTACATCATATATACTTGGTTATTATGAGTTTTCGAAGAGATCTACCTTATTATTATGTCTAATCACGATGGTCAAAACATGTATCTACCAGGGCTCGAACCTGGGACCTTCCGCGTGTTAGGCGGACGTGATAACCACCACACCATAGATACGTGTTAATATAAAGTTTTCGAAGAGATCCAGCTTATTACTATGTCTAATCACGATGGTCAAAACATGTATCTATCAGGGTTCGAACCTGACACCTTCCGCGTGTTAGGCGGACGTGATAACCACTACACCATAGATACTTGGCTATTGTAAGTTTTCGAAGAGATCTACCTTATTATTATGTCTAATCACGATGGTCAAAACATGTCCCTACCAGCGCTCAAACCTGGGACCTTCCGCGCGTTAGGCAGACGTGATAACCACTACACCATAGATACGTGTTAATATAAGGTTTTCGAAGAGATCCAGCTCATTACTATGTCTAATCACGATGGTCCAAACATGTATCTATCACGGCTCGAACCTGACACCTTTCGCGTGTTAGGCGGACGTGATAACCACTACACCATATATACTTGGCTATTGGGAGTTTTCGAAGAGATCTACCTTATTATTATGTCTAATCACGATGGTCAAAACATGTCCCTACCAGCGCTCAAACCTGGGACCTTCCGCGTGTTAGGCAGACGTGATAACCACTACTCCATAGATACGTGTTAATATAAGGTTTTCGAAGAGATCCAGCTTATTACTATGTCTAATCACGTTGGTCCAAACATGTATCTATCAGGGCTCGAACTTGACACCTTTCGCGTGTTAGGCGGACGTGATAACCACTACACCATATATACTTGGCTATTGGGAGTTTTCGAAGAGATCTATCTTATTATTATGTCTAATCACGATGGTCAAAACATGTCCCTACCAGCGCTCAAACCTGGGACCTTCCGCGTGTTAGGCAGACGTGATAACCACTACTCCACAGATACGTGTTAATATAAGGTTTTCGAAGAGATCCAGCTTATTACTATGTCTAATCACGTTGGTCCAAACATGTATCTATCAGGGCTCGAACTTGACACCTTTCGCGTGTTAGGCGGACGTGATAACCACTACACCATATATACTTGGCTATTGGGAGTTTTCGAAGAGATCTACCTTATTATTATGTCTAATCACGATGGTCAAAACATATCCCTACCAGCGCTCAAACCTGGGACCTTCAGCGTGTTAGGCAGACGTGATAACCACTACACCATAGATACGTGTTAATATAAAGTTTTCTAAGAGATCCAGCTTATAACCATGTCTAATCACAATGGTCAAAACATGCATCTATCAGGGCTCGAACCTGGGACCTTCCGCGTGTTAGGCGGACGTGATAACCACTACACCATAGATACGTGTTAATTTAAGTTTTCGAAGAGATCTAGCTTATTACTATGTCTAATCACGATGGTCATAACATGCATCTATCAGGGCTCGAACCTGACACCTTCCGCGTGTTGGGCGGACGTGATAACCACTACACCATAGATACTTGGCAATTGTGAGTTTTCGAAGAGATCTACCTTATTATTATGTCTAATCACGATGGTTAAAACATGTATCTATCAGGGCTCGAACCTGACACCTTCCGCGTGTTGGGCGGACGTGATAACCACTACACCATAGTTACTTGGTTATTGCGAGATTTCGAAGAGATCTACCCTATTATTATGTCTAATCACGATGGTCAAAACATGTCCCTTCCAGCGCTCAAACCTGGGACCTTCCGCGTGTTAGGCAGACGTGATAACCACTACACCATAGATACTTGGTTATTATGAGTTTTCGAAGAGATCTACCTTATTATTATGTCTAATCACGATGGTCAAAACATGTATCTACCAGGGCTCGAACCTGGGACCTTCCGCGTGTTAGGCGGACGTGATAACCACCACACCATAGATACGTGTTAATATAAAGTTTTCGAAGAGATCCAGCTTATTACTATGTCTAATCACGATGGTCCAAACATGTATCTATCAGGGCTCGAACCTGACACCTTTCGCGAGTTAGGCGGACGTGATAACCACTACACCATATATACTTGGCTATTGGGAGTTTTCGAAGAGATCTACCTCATTATTATGTCTAATCACGATGGTCAAAACATGTCCCTACCAGCGCTCAAACCTGGGTTTTCCGCGTGTTAGGCAGACGTGATAACCACTACACCATAGATACGTGTTAATATAAGGTTTTCGAAGAGATCCAGCGTATTACTATGTCTAATCATGATGGTCCAAACATGTATCTATCAGGGCTCGAACCTGACACCTTTCGCGTGTTAGGCGGACGTGATAACCACTACACCATATATACTTGGCTATTGGGAGTTTTCGAAGAGATCAACCTTATCATTATGTCTAATCACGATGGTCAAAACATATCCCTACCAGCGCTCAAACCTGGGACCTTCAGCGTGTTAGGCAGACGTGATAACCACTACACCATAGATACGTGTTAATATAAAGTTTTCTAAGAGATCCAGCTTATAACCATGTCTAATCACGATGGTCAAAACATGTATCTATCAGGGCTCGAACCTGGGACCTTCCGCGTGTTAGGCGGACGTGATAACCACTACACCATAGATACGTGTTAATTTAAGTTTTCGAAGAGATCTAGCTTATTACTATGTCTAATCACGATGGTCATAACATGCATCTATCAGGGCTCAAACCTGACACCTTCCGCGTGTTGGACGGACGTGATAACCACAACACCATAGATACTTGGCTATTGTGAGTTTTCGAAGAGATCTACCTTATTATTATGTCTAATCACGATGGTTAAAACATGTATCTATCAGGGCTCGAACCTGACACCTTCCGCGTGTTAGGCGGACGTGATAACCACTACAGCATAGATACTTGGCTATTGTGAGTTTTCGAAGAGATCTACCTTATTATTATGTCTAATCACGATGGTCAAAACATATCCCTACCAGCGCTCAAACCTGGGACCTTCAGCATGTTAGGCAGACGTGATAACCACTACACCATAGATACGTGTTAATATAAAGTTTTCTAAGAGATCCAGCTTATAACCATGTCTAATCACGATGATCAAAACATGTATCTACCAGGGCTCGAACCTGACACCTTTCGCGAGTTAGGCGGACGTGATAACCACTACACCATATATACTTGGCTATTGGGAGTTTTCGAAGAGATCTACCTTATTATTATGTCTAATCACGATGGTCAAAACATGTCCCTACCAGCGCTCAAACCTGGGCCCTTCCGCGTGTTAGGCAGACGTGATAACCACTATACCATAGATACGTGTTAATATAAGGTTTTCGAAGAGATCCAGCTTATTACTATGTCTAATCACGATGGTCCAAACATGTATCTATCAGGGCTCGAACCTGACACCTTTCGCGTGTTTGGCGGACGTGATAACCACTACACCATATATACTTGGCTATTGGGAGTTTTCGAAGAGATCTACCTTATTATTATGTCTAATCACGATGGTCAAAACATATCCCTACCAGCGCTCAAACCTGGGACCTTCAGCGTGTTAGGCAGACGTGATGACCACTACACCATAGATACGTGTTAATATAAAGTTTTCTAAGAGATCCAGCTTATAACCATGTCTAATCACGATGGTCAAAACATGTATCTATCAGGGCTCGAACCTGGGACCTTCCGCGTGTTAGGCGGACGTGATAACCACTACACCATAGATACGTGTTAATTTAAGTTTTCGAAGAGATGTAGCTTATTACTATGTCTAATCACGATGGTCATAACATGCATCTATCAGGGCTCAAACCTGACACCTTCCGCGTGTTGGACGGACGTGATAACCACAACACCATAGATACTTGGCTATTGTGAGTTTTCGAAGAGATCTACCTTATTATTATGTCTAATCACGATGGTTAAAACATGTATCTATCAGGGCTCGAACCTGACACCTTCCGCGTGTTAGGCGGACGTGATAACCACTACAGCATAGATACTTGGCTATTGTGAGTTTTCGAAGAGATCTACCTTATTATTATGTCTAATCACGATGGTAAAAACATATCCCTACCAGCGCTCAAACCTGGGACCTTCAGCGTGTTAGGCAGACGTGATAACCACTACACCATAGATACGTGTTAATATAAAGTTTTCTAAGAGATCCAGCTTATAACCATGTCTAATCACGATGGTCAAAACATGTATCTATCAGGGCTCGAACCTGGGACCTTCCGCGTGTTAGGCGGACGTGATAACCACTACACCATAGATACGTGTTAATTTAAGTTTTCGAAGAGATCTAGCTTATTACTATGTCTAATCACGATGGTCATAACATTCATCTATCAGGGCTCAAACCTGACACCTTCCGCGTGTTGGACGGACGTGATAACCACTACACCATAGATACTTGGCTATTGTGAGTTTTCGAAGAGATCTACCTTATTATTATGTCTAATCACGATGGTTAAAACATGTATCTATCAGGGTTCGAACCTGACACCTTCCGCGTGTTGGGCGGACGTGATAACCACAACACCATAGATACTTGGCTATTGTGAGTTTTCGAAGAGATCTACCTTATTATTATGTCTAATCACGATGGTTAAAACATGTATCTATCAGGGCTCGAACCTTACACCTTCCACGTGTTAGGCGGACGTGATAACCACTACAGCATAGATACTTGGCTATTGTGAGTTTTCGAAGAGATCTACCTTATTATTATGTCTAATCACGATGGTCAAATTATGTCCCTTCCAGCGCTCAAACCTGGGACCTTCCGCGTGTTAGGCAGACGTGATAACCACTACACCATAGATACGTGTTAATATAAGGTTTTCGAAGAGATCCAGCTTATTACTATGTCTAATCACGATGGTCCAAACATGTATCTATCAGGGCTCGAACCTGGGACCTTCCTCGTGTTAGGCGGACGTGATAACCACTACACCATATATACTTGGCTATTGCGAGTTTTCGAAGAGATCTACCTTATTATTATGTCTAATCACGATGGTCAAAACATATCCCTACCAGCGCTCAAACCTGGGACTTTCAGCGTGTTAGGCAGACGTGATAACCACTACACCATAGATACGTGTTAATATAACGTTTTCTAAGAGATCCAGCTTATAACTATGTCTAATCACGATGGTCAAAACATGTATCTATCAGGGCTCGAACCTGGGACCTTCCGCGTATTAGGCGGACGTGCTAACCACTACACCATAGATACGTGTTGATTTAAGTTTTCGAAGAAATCTAGCTTATTACTATGTCTAATCACGATGGTCATAACATGTATCTATCAGGGCTCGAACCTGGGACCTTCCGCGTGTTAGGCAGACGTGATAACCACTACTCCATAGATACGTGTTAAAATAAGGTTTTCGAAGAGATCCAGCTTATTACTATGTCTAATCACGTTGGTCCAAACATGTATCTATCAGGGCTCGAACTTGACACCTTTCGCGTGTTAGGCGGACGTGATAACCACTACACCATATATACTTGGCTATTGGGAGTTTTCGAAGAGATCTATCTTATTATTATGTCTAATCACGATGGTCAAAACATGTCCCTACCAGCGCTCAAACCTGGGACCTTCCGCGTGTTAGGCAGACGTGATAACCACTACTCCATAGATACGTGTTAATATAAGGTTTTCGAAGAGATCCAGCTTATTACTATGTCTAATCACGTTGGTCCAAACATGTATCTATCAGGGCTCGAACTTGACACCTTTCGCGTGCTAGGCGGACGTGATAACCACTACACCATATATACTTGGCTATTGGGAGTTTTCGAAGAGATCTACCTTATTATTATGTCTAATCACGATGGTTAAAACAAGTATCTATCAGGGCTCGAACCTGACACCTTCCACGTGTTAGGCGGACGTGCTAACCACTACACCATATATACTTGCGTATTGGGAGTTTTCGAAGAGATCTACCTTATTATTATGTCTAATCACGATGGTTAAAACAAGTATCTATCAGGGCTCGAACCTGACACCTTCCGCGTGTTAGGCGGACGTGATAACCACTACACCATAGATACTTGGCTATTGTGAGTTTTCGAAGAGATCTACCTTATTATTATGTCTAATCACGATGGTTAAAACATGTATCTATCAGGGCTCGAACCTGACACCTTCCGCGTGTTGGGCGGACGTGATAACCACTACACCATAGATACTTGGTTATTGTGAGTTTTCGAAGAGATCCAGCTTATAACTATGTCTAATCACGATGGTCCAAACATGTATCTACCAGGGCTCGAACCTGGGACCTTCCGCGTGTTAGGCGGACGTGATAACCACTACACCATATATACTTGGCTATTGGGAGTTTTCGAAGAGATCTACCTTATTATTATGTCTAATCACGATGGTCAAAACATATCCCTACCAGCGCTCAAACCTGGGACCTTCAGCGTGTTAGGCAGACGTGATAACCACTACACCATAGATACGTGTTAATATAAAGTTTTCTAAGAGATCCTGCTTATAACTATGTCTAATCACGATGGTCCAAACATGAATCTATCAGGGCTCGAACCTGACACCTTTCGC
Organism: Phalangium opilio; assembly: GCF_054372755.1. NCBI lineage: Eukaryota > Metazoa > Arthropoda > Arachnida > Opiliones > Phalangiidae > Phalangium > Phalangium opilio. Next base: position 1,896,369 of record NW_028324169.1, read on the forward strand.
GTGTTAGGCGGACGTGATAACCACTACACCATATATACTTGGCTATTGGGACTTTTCGAAGAGATCTACCTTATTATTATGTCTAATCACGATGGTTAAAACAAGTATCTATCAGGGCTCGAACCTGACACCTTCCGCGTGTTAGGCGGACGTGATAACCACTACACCATAGATACTTGGCTATTGTGAGTTTTCGAAGACATCTACCTTATTATTATGTCTAATCACGATGGTTAAAACATGTATCTATCAGGGCTAGAACCTGACACCTTCCGCGTGTTGGGCGGACGTGATAACCACTACACGATAGATACTTGGTTATTGTGAGTTTTCGAAGAGATCTACCCTATTATTATGTCTAATCACGATGGTCAAAACATGTCCCTTCCAGCGCTCAAACCTGGGACCTTCCGCGTGTTAGGCAAACGTGATAACCACTACACCATAGATACTTGGCTATTGTGAGTTTTCGAAGAGATCTACCTTATTATTATGTCTAATCACGATGGTTAAAACATGTATCTATCAGGGCTCGAACCTGACACCTTCCACGTGTTAGGCGGACGTGATAACCACTACAGCATAGATACTTGGCTATTGTGAGTTTTCGAAGAGATCTACCTTATTATTATGTCTAATCACGATGGTCAAATTATGTCCCTTCCAGCGCTCAAACCTGGGACCTTCAGCGTGTTAGGCAGACGTGATAACCACTACACCATAGATACGTGTTAATATAAAGTTTTCTAAGAGATCCAGCTTATAACTATGTCTAATCACGATGGTCAAAACATGTATCTATCAGGGCTCGAACCTGGGACCTTCCGCGTATTAGGCGGACGTGCTAACCACTACACCATAGATACGTGTTTATTTAAGTTTTCGAAGAAATCTAGCTTATTACTATGTCTAATCACGATGGTCATAACATGTATCTATCAGGGCTCGAACCTGACACTTTCCGCGTGTTGGGCGGACGTGATACCCACTACACCATAGATACTTGGTTATTGTGAGTTTTCGAAGAGATCTACCCTATTATTATGTCTTATCACGATGGCCCAAACCAGGGCTCGAACCTGGGACCTTCCGCGTGTTAGGCGGACGTGGTAGCCACTACACCATAGATACGTGTTAATATAAAGTTTTCGAAGAGATCTAGCTTATAACTGTCTAATCATGTTGGTCAAAACATGTATCTATCAGGGCTCGAACCTGACACCTTCCGCGTGTTAGGCGGACGTGATAACCACTACATCATATATACTTGGTTATTATGAGTTTTCGAAGAGATCTACCTTATTATTATGTCTAATCACGATGGTCAAAACATGTATCTACCAGGGCTCGAACCTGGGACCTTCCGCGTGTTAGGCGGACGTGATAACCACCACACCATAGATACGTGTTAATATAAAGTTTTCGAAGAGATCCAGCTTATTACTATGTCTAATCACGATGGTCAAAACATGTATCTATCAGGGTTCGAACCTGACACCTTCCGCGTGTTACGCGGACGTGATAACCACTACACCATAGATACTTGGCTATTGTAAGTTTTCGAAGAGATCTACCTTATTATTATGTCTAATCACGATGGTCAAAACATGTCCCTACAAGCGCTCAAACCTGGGACCTTCCGCGCGTTAGGCAGACGTGATAACCACTACACCATAGATACGTGTTAATATAAGGTTTTCGAAGAGATCCAGCTCATTACTATGTCTAATCACGATGGTCCAAACATGTATCTATCACGGCTCGAACCTGACACCTTTATCGTGTTAGGCGGACGTGATAACCACTACACCATATATACTTGGCTATTGGGAGTTTTCGAAGAGATCTACCTTATTATTATGTCTAATCACGATGGTCAAAACATATCCCTACCAGCGCTCAAACCTGGGACCTTCAGCGTGTTAGGCAGACGTGATAACCACTACACCATAGATACGTGTTAATATAAAGTTTTCTAAGAGATCCAGCTTATAACCATGTCTAATCACAATGGTCAAAACATGCATCTATCAGGGCTCGAACCTGGGACCTTCCGCGTGTTAGGCGGACGTGATAACCACTACACCATAGATACGTGTTAATTTAAGTTTTCGAAGAGATCTAGCTTATTACTATGTATAATCACGATGGTCATAACATGCATCTATCAGGGCTCGAACCTGACACCTTCCGCGTGTTGGGCGGACGTGATAACCACTACACCATAGATACTTGGCTATTGTGAGTTTTCGAAGAGATCTACCTTATTATTATGTCTAATCACGATGGTTAAAACATGTATCTATCAGGGCTCGAACCTGACACCTTCCGCGTGTTGGGCGGACGTGATAACCACTACACCATAGTTACTTGGTTATTGCGAGTTTTCGAAGAGATCTACCCTATTATTATGTCTAATCACGATGGTCAAAACATGTCCCTTCCAGCGCTCAAACCTGGGACCTTCCGCGTGTTAGGCAGACGTGATAACCACTACACCATAGATACTTGGTTATTATGAGTTTTCGAAGAGATCTACCTTATTATTATGTCTAATCACGATGGTCAAAACATGTATCTACCAGGGCTCGAACCTGGGACCTTCCGCGTGTTAGGCGGACGTGATAACCACCACACCATAGATACGTGTTAATATAAAGTTTTCGAAGAGATCCAGCTTATTACTATGTCTAATCACGATGGTCAAAACATGTATCTATCAGTAGTAGAGACTATACAGATACGCATGGATCCAAGATGGCCGCCACCCCAAGATGGCCGCCACTACCCAACTCCAACCAAACTTCCAACCCTAGATTGGTTTCAAACCAAGGTTTTGAGACAAGTCCGGACTGGCCCGAGCTCTTACAGGCTATTTTCAAACCCCATGACGTCATCTTATTAACTCAAACCAAAACTTAAACTATATTCATCGCTGGCCTGCTAGTAATGGGCTCGATTTCATAAAGAGTTAATGAAACGTTAACTATGAACCCGTAAACAAAAAAGAAAATGCGGCACAGCATATTGGGAGGGTTCCAATTGTAAATGATATTTAAATAGCTAGTACAATAAGCCTATAATTATAAGTCTGAAAAGAAAATACAGATTTACAAATAAAAATTTTTAATAACATAAAGTATATACAATAACTAGCAAAAAGACATGTATAATAATAACAAAGATAGTTACAAAAGAACCCACCCCCATTAAAAAATGACTAGACACCAGTCGAGCCAAACCCCCCACTCCCACGAAGCGTTGGGGTTAGATTCTAGAAACAATATATAAAACGTGTTACACGCTGAATCCTAAATTAAAACTAAAGTTATTTACCGCTGCTTCCAACGGCCTTAACAATAGCACCGGTGTAACTATTAATTGGGCAACTCTATCGCCACGCCGGACAGTGTAGGGGGTTTCCCCTACGTTGGCTATGACCACTTTCAGGGGGCCCCGATAGTCGGCGTCTATTGTTATTCTTTAGAAATATTATACTGTTGGGCATTATAAAATAGGTAATAAACATACCTATAGTCCCTTCGGCGACAAACAGCCCTTGGACCGTTAAGCTACTACGGCCAACAATGCGACCGTAGCTGTTCGCCGGTAGCATAACGGCTAACCCGGTCGACAAGATTTTGACACCATGCGGTTCAATCACGGTATCTACTGGACAAAACAAGTCCAGTCCGGCCGAGTGGGGAGTGGCACGACGAGGAGTAAGCGCTGCCGGATGAATTTTGACAAACGACAGGGCGGGTAATCGAGGAGCGGTAGAGAAAGACATCTTGGTTGGGATTGTTTTTTAAGTAACAGAAGTTAAACAACTGATAACTTTCACCTTGAAACACGGGGCTTATATAGTAAATTATGGAGGTTAAATCTAATAGTGTCTAGTTTTCAAGATTCTTAAGAAACTATTTTTTCGATAATAAGGAAAAAGTTAATTAGGTATATATTCATAGAATGAGAAATCTCTCCAAGGTCTAGGTTTATTTTTCTATATGCAAAACTTGTCTAGTCACGATTTAAATAATTCAAATAAGATCGTGTGATATTAAAAATTTATGCGCGAAGGTTAAGAAGGAGTTACCTTGACAGAAGGCCGAGGGGGGCAGGTTTTTTTATGGGTCTGCAAAGTTTGTTTGAGCCTGTCTGGGCGTGATTTGAATAATATATTTTGAATAATATGTATAAGATTTCTTTATAGGCAAAATTTTTTGATGAAGGTTAAAAGTAATTATTTTGGAAGGAAGTAAAATTATTTTTAACATGATTTAAATATGAATAAACGTATATTAATATTAAACTATAGAGGTGTTTTTTATATGCGTATCTACGCTAATATCCTTCATAATCTCCAGTATCAACTCGTCAATAAAAAATGCATTTAAGGTTAAATTAACAAATCGCTTGTTGATACACTTAATAAAAGTAAAATAAGGTGGTTTTATAAAAAAAACCATATCTGGGCCTGTATTCTAAAAAAATGGCCCTGAGATTTTGGTATAAAAGCTGGAGCATCGGCATTGTATTTTCACAATCTAACTTGCCACCATGAACAAGTATCAAGAATCGCAGTCTCTATCACAATCGCTCCTTAATTCACCGCCGTCGTCGCAAGAAAATTTTCCAGCCCCTTCTACCAGCAGTGGAAAAAGAACCATCACCCAGTTCCTGAAGCCAGAACCCCTCGAAATACTGCTGGACTCGGACGACGAAAGCTTTGTGCAGGACGTCCTGCAGAAAAATATTGTCGGGTCCAGTGGTATTGAGGGCTCCTTTCGCGTTAGAAAGGAAGGGCAGTACTACGAAACTAAAGTCCCCCCACGCCAGGGGGATTACTTTATAGACGCGGCAGTCTATAAATTTTTCGATATTAGAAACTCCCAGCCTGATAAGGTCTGGGAGTGTAACCACAAAAGACTGAAAATAGTTTAAAAAAAAACAACAAAGAAGGCGTTAAATTCCTTAACGCCTTCAAGAAGCTGGTGGAGACCGTCAAACAGGACGAGGAAGCTAAACAGCAGCCCCCCAGTAAAGTACGTATCTATTTAACAATAAATCTGCAAGCCAAGTCTTTTCTAATTGTTTTATTTCTGATAGAAATTTAAAAAATGAGCGACAGCAGTAGCAGCGACAGCGAGTCGGAGGGTAGTGAGAGAGAAGAACACGCGCAGGTAAACCGGTACTACACAATTGAGCGGCAGCTAGACAAAACGAGTCGCAAATGGCACTGTAAACAAATCGATTTGCGTATAGCTTTCAAAAATTTGGATGACATCCCAACACGAGATTTTTTTCGAATTTTTCGAAAAATTCTCGACGAAGTTATACGGAAATTAGTAACCGAGAATCCCGGGTATAATCGGGTTCGATTTGTTTTAAGCTCCCCCGGATTGACGACCCCCGTTAATATTAAATTTATAAAAATTGATAAATTCACCAGTAAACGAATTATGCGCACCATCTATAGAGTAACGCAATCTAGTCGAGACTTTGTCTTTAATGGTGAAGATTTTCAGTTTGACATAATTTTTTTAAACCTCGACGCTAATATAGGGACTTATTATAAATCCACTAAAAATAGAACTTTGGTTAATTTGGATTATTTTGTTAAACAAAATAACCAGTTTATTTTTATGGAGAACAATGATAATCTCTGTTTTGCTCGAAGTTTAGTTCTGGGTAAAGAGATGGCCGATCGCAATTTTTATCAACAAAATAAGCAAGGTCCTCCCTTTAATCGGAACAATTTTGACAAACTGAGACGCAATAGTGACCTTCAAGGTAACATTGCGAAAATCTTGCACCGAAAAGCCGGCGTCCCCGAAGGTTTCGTTACTCTAGAGGATATTCAAAAATTTCAAAATTATTTCGCTCCCCATTATCGGATCGTAATAGTTGATGCTGCGAATAATTTTAACATATTTTTCAAAGGACCCCAAGCGCCTAAATTTATCTATCTCTTAAAAATTGGCGACCATATCCACCCTGCAAAAACTTGGCACGGCAAGATGGGGGGTTGTATCTCTTGCGATTTATGCTTAAAATCGTTTTATAAATACGAATTGTTAAAAGAGCATAAATGCCCCGAGGATACGAAACCCTATATCTGTTTCCGCTGCCAAGGAGAAGCTTTTCATTCGACCAGCGAGGACGTTTTAAAACGCTGTGACAAATGCCACCGCTATTTCTTCCCCGGCCCCTGCTTCGACACTCATGTTCTTAATGGCACCTGCGATAGTCAGAAGCGATGTTTAGAGTGTGGGCGGCTGATGGGGGACAATCACGACTGCAATCCCGAATGCTCTCAGTGTAAAGTAGTTCATCCGCCAGGCGAGCATTTTGTTATGCCTTTGGAAACCAAAATGAAAGCCTCGCGGTTTATTTATTACGACATTGAGACTATTCTTAGAAATAATATCCATGTCCCCATTTTACTAGTTTGCGACGTAGAGACTGAAGCTGGCTTTGAAACCAAAATTTTTTACGGCGCCAATTGCGTCGAGCAATTTTTAAATTATTTATTTAGCGTAGAGCAGGTAGTTTTGACTGGACAAAAACGTAAAACGTACCGACCACGCTTTACTAACACTCAAGTCGTAGCTCATTACGCGAAAGCTTTTGATAACTTCTTAATTCTTAACGCTTTAGTTCATAGACACGTCACCCCTGCCGTTACTTTTGATGGCAGTAAAATTCTTATGATTCATCTCGAGGGACCGCAAATTAGATTTCTCGATAGCTATAACTATATTAGTCAGCCTTTGCGTAATTTCACCAGCATGTTTAGCCTCGGCGATGTGGCGAAAGGATTCTTTCCATTTGATTTTCATACCGAAGAAAATCTTAATTACATTGGTGTCATCCCTGAAGCTTCGTACTTTAACGTAGCTCAAATGAAAGACAATGATTATGGGGATTTTCAAACTTGGTACGCGTCAATGGAAGGATCTATTTACAACATCAAAGAGGAGCTTATTAAATATTGCATTCAAGATGTCCGAGTCCTGAGACAAGGCGTCGAAGCTTTTAGAAAAATCTACGTTGATCTAACAAAATTAGACCCTTTCTGCTTAAAAAATATCACTTTGGCGGGTGCTCTAACAACTATTTATCTTAACAATTACTATTAACCTTACAGCATGGGTATTGTTCCTTCTAACGGCTATAACGCAAAACTTAATCACAGTCAAATTAGCTTAAAATATCTCGCTTGGGTGGGAAAAACGGAAGATATAAAATTGCGCACTGCTTTAAGCTACGGGGGAGAATATCGCGTGGGTCGCTATTTAGTCGATGGTTATAGCGAAACTCCGCCCAAAATCTACGATTTCCACGGTTGCTACTTTCACGGTTGTCCATGTCAAAAACTAAATGTCTACAATACCCAACTCAAGGCTAGCAACAGATTTCTGTACGAGCGGACTCTAGATAGAGAGCTTTTTATTAAAGAGAATATGCCCGGCTACGAGTACACATCGATTTTTGAGTGTCAATTTGTTAAGCTTTTAAAAGAAAACGCCGAAGCTAAGGCTTTCTGCAAAAGTTTAACTTTTCGACCTCAAATATCAGCTCGTAGCGCTCTCTATGGGGGACGAACGGAAAATTTTTTTCTCAACTGCCACGTGCAAGGCGAGGAGAAAATTTTCTACAAGGATATTATTTCTTTGTATCCGAAAGTCTGTCGTGATTTTCCGTACCCTAGCGGCCATCCCATTATCTATAACAGAGATTTTGACAAATCGCCAGGGTGGTATTTTGGTGTTATGAGTTGTCGCCTGCTGGCCCCTCAAGATCTTCACATCCCCTTAATTCCTTTCCGCAGCGGTGGTAAATTAGCCTACGCCCTCTGTCGCACGTGTTTAGAACTGCGAGCGGAAATCTGCGATCATACTGTCAATGAACGAGCTTTCGAATCAGTCTGGCCAACGGTCGAAGTCTATGCCGCTTTGGAACATGGCTATAAACTCCTCGATATATTCGAAGTTTATCACTATCCCAAAAAGGAATACTTCTTCTCGCAGTACATGACTGATTTTATCGCCTTGAAAGTGAAGAATTCCGGATTTCCCGCTCATGCGCAAACGCCTTTGCAAAAAGAAGCGTATATCGCGGATATGAACCGGAATGAAAAGCTTTCTCTAACAGTGGCGGATATTCAATCAAATCCTTCCCTGCGTAATATCGCTAAAATTAATTTAAATTCTTTATGGGGTCGCATGGCTTTAAATACCGGTAAAATTCGCAGCATCTTTATTAACAACTATTACGAATTGATACGATACGCGAGCGATTACACTCTGGAACTAGTCGATTTGCGGCCAATTACGGAGTCAATCGCTCTCTTATCGTATAAGGCCAAAAGCGATTACGTTTCGGATTACAAACTGGGTTCGGCCATCGTGGGCAGTTTTGTCTCGTGCTACGGGCGACTCGAATTGAACAAGATGCTGCTTCAATTAGACCGCGCAGCCTTGTATTGTGACACCGACTCGATAATCTACCGCCATCTACCGGGAAAATTTAACATTCCCACCGGCAATCATATCGGTTGCTGGGCGGACGAACTCGACGGTGATTATATAACTTCCTTTTGTAGTACCGGTGCCAAAAGTTACTCGTTTCGCACTAGCAAAGGAAAAAAAGTCAAGAAAATTAAAGGGTTGACGTTAAATCGAGAAAATCTGGAAAAACTTGACTTTGAAACCTTTGAAAGTGTGGCGATGAATCCGGAAAAGGAAGTTACAGTCAATGTCCCTTTTAATTTTAAACGGGACAAATACAAGCTGCAGCTAGAGGCCGTTAAAATCACCAAAAGATTTCGCCAAACCTCGAATAAGAGATTGTTGAACGCCGATTTGACAACCAGTCGACCGTACGGTTTTAAAGAGTCAGCATCCGCTTCAACATCTCTTTCGCATGAATTACGAGGCTAGGCGAAGACATACTTTCGAGGGCTTGTGGGAATCTTGCGTTCCCATCGAAGCCCTGGCCAAAGACGGTTTCTATCTTGCAGATGTAGAAACACAGACGACGCGCTGCGCCTTTTGCGGCATTGCCCTGTACCAGTGGCGTTGCACGGACAGTCCATCCAGGGAATATCGTAAGCACAGTCCATCGTGCGCGATGGTTTCCAAAAAGCGGTGCAACAACAAACCACTGCGGCAAGGGTTTCCCGACTTCCCGACCAACGATGGCACGGATGTTTGCGACCATCTGGTTCAGACATGCCCAACCACCACCAACGAAGAGCGGTCGGGAACCGAAAAAGTGCGCGTGCGCATCCATCCGTCGTGTTCGCTACAGTAGTGCGTGTTTACATCTTACCACCCTCCGAGTCGCGCGTCAACTTTAACCTCCTCAACGCCCAACGCTTCCGCCAGCGTTGTCTGGAATTAGAAGAGAAACTTTTTAAAAAAACAATTACTTCATAGGGGAATTTTTTTTTGGGTAAAAGGGCTTCGTTTATATTGTTGAAATATTTTCTAATTTGTGTTTATTAAGGGTCTTTGGGTTAATTGTATTTTTGATTATATATATATATATATATATAAACTGTTAATTAAAATAAAAATGTTTATTAATCAAGATGAATCCAGCCGAGTCAGTCTCACATTTTTTAAAGTTCCAAACACCCGCTCAGTTTCTAATCGTGGGGCCAACGCAAGCGGGGAAGAGTTTTCTTTTAAGTAACTTATTGCAAAATCATCAGCTTATGTTTGACCCACCGCATAAAAAGGTTATTTATTGCTACGCGGCCTGGCAGCCAAACTACGAAAAATTGAAACAATTGATTCCGGGAATTCAATTTATTCAAGGATTGCCAACGGCTGATCCAGACTTTTGGGAAATGAATCGCGATTCCTACTTGATACTAGACGACTTAGCTAGTCAATTATTTAAGCAAGCTCATATTGCCCATTTAGTGTGCGTGACGTCGCATCATTTAGGGTATACGGTCATTATTATTACTCAACAACTGTTTCCCAAGGGTAGCCAATCGCGGATAATTTCTCAAAACTCTTCCTATTTTATAATAATGAAAAATCCTCGAGATGTTGCCTCTATTAGATATTTAACGCAACAAATAAGTCCAGATAACCCGAGACGTATTACGGATGCGTACAGGCTAGCCACTAAAGAACCCTATAGTTATTTGTTAATTGATTTAAAACAAGAAACTCCGGAAAATTTACGATTAAGGTCGCGTGTTCTACCTCACGAATCGCCTATGTATGTCTATGTCGATTAAATTTAATTGTCATTTGAATAATGGCCCCACGCGTTAAACATCGATCAGGAAAACGCTCCCGACTCGTCGTAGCCCGTCCCTCGACAAAGTTTGCCAAATTTGTCCCTTATTTACAAAGTTTGCGTCAAACTAGCTGTAAACAACGGCGAACCCTCTTAAACAATAGTAGCACGCCCCAATTAAAAAGCATTCAGACAATTTGTAAGAATTTAAAGGGCGGGGGCATTTATTTGAGTAAAGACCGTAAGAAAAAGCTAGCAAAGTACAAGAAAATTATTAGACAACTCGGATCAAGTACCTTGTCGCAGAAAAGCAAAAAAAAGCTGTTGTTGCAGCAATCAGGTGGCTTTCTTACGACGTTGCTTGCAGCTATCCTGCCCTCAATTGTCCAAGCCATAGCTGCTAAACTATGAAACAAATGGTGCTTGTGCCCGCTAGCGCAGTAACTTCAACAGCTGCCCAACAACACTCGGTCTTGGACCGAGAGATTGATGATATTTTAAAATCGCCATTGAATGCTTACGATAAATTATATAAATATTTAGACGCTTTTAAGAAATATTTAAGTATCGAGAAACAAATTCCTTTACCTAAATTTGAGGTCGTAACACAAGCAATGTCCAATGTCCCCACGCCGCCATTACCGGTCACCCCTAAAATGCCCCCGCGAAAAAAACAATTGTCATGGCCGAACTATGCCACGTCATCACCGACAACAAGCGCGTCGGGCAGTTCTTTTACTACGCCTAAACGAACCGAGCCTTGGCAAAAGGTTTTTAAAAGCGAAACGGCTGCGGGGACACCAACACGAGAAGATTTTTACCAGCAATATGGGCCGACCTATGTTGGAGATATGGTGAAACGGCAGGCCGAAGTTCTTGCAAATCGTTTGCAAAACACATTTTTTACGCCAAAAAGAGAGCTAGAAGAAGGGGCTGTCGGTTATGCAAATCCGGACGCTTTTCAAGAAGAAATTGTCGATGAACAAGAGAATTTAGCGGAGGCAAACGGGGACAATTTAACGGACTTGGAAAATCTGTTTGAGACGGCCTCCGCTAAACAGAAGAACAAGAAAAAACAGAAAAAACCTCGGAAAAAGAAAGACGAACTTCAAAATCTCGGTCCAGTAGTGCCATCTAACGAACGAAGAGCTAAACACCATAAATGGCGTGATATTGATTAAATGTAATATTAAGACAAATAAAAAATTGTTTTATTGTGAACAATATCTGTGTACATGTTTTTTTAAATGTAAAGATAAATATAATAAGGCGACATAGTCGTTAAGTTTAAGGTTATCAGCGTAAATAGCGTCTAATATCGTCTGTTTAGCCACGCCCTCGCAACGGAGCGCTAGGTACAGACTACAATGCAGACCGCACAGTTGAAAAAATGGATGTTGAATTTGTTGTTTATTGTAAACAACTCGTTTCCCGTATCGTTTTAAATTAACTTTATAGTATCGCGGCGACTTTCCGTAAGTGCAAAACATTTCTACCGTGTCATTGTTAGAAAAGCATGCTATCCAATGTTCTCCCGCCTCTCCAGCTGCTTCGTTATTGAATATAAAGCAAAATTTGGGCCTTTTAGGATGTGCTGGGAGTTTATTTACGGGGAAGCATCCTAAATAGTAGGGTCGCGTTCTTTTGTCGCAAGTTAAAAGAGCGTTTATTTGCGAAGTGTTCATAATTTATTCTTGACAAGGCCCGTCTCAGGTAACGAGACTTTTTGTAGTTCGGCGCCGTAGAAAACACCCAAAATTTGCTCCCCCTTTAAATCCGCTACGCGATAGACGGGTGGTGACCTGGGTATGACGTCAACAACGCGAAATATTTCGTCAGTAAATGTGCCACCCGAGCTAATTTTTCTAAATACCCGACTAGCTATAGAGAGACGCACGTGATCGCCAACTTTAAGCCTCGGTGCGTATCGATTAATGCCGTTTGATTTCCCGTACAGTTTATTCCAAATGATTGACTCGTTATCTATATTAACATGAGCCGGTGCAATTCCAGTAGTTGAATGAACCCGTTCATTATAGGCTTGAGTAATTAAAGGTAAATATTTAACGTAATTTTTATTCCCTGTGGCTGTAATAACCCGGGCAATTTGTTCCTTAATTGTTCTAATAAAGCGTTCCGCTAGACTGGCCTTATGCTGACTCCGGGCAAAATGTATTTGCACATTGTGCCGTTTCAAGAAGGAAGCAAAGTTGCGCGAACTAAATTCCCCACCAAAGTCAGTGTATATTTTTAAAGGGATCCTCTCTCGAAATATTTTTTTAAAAGCTTCGATAACCTCGCCAGATGTTTTGTTTCTAAGAGGTATTGTCCATCCGTAGCGGCTTAAGACGTCAATGACGCACAAAACATAGCGAACATTTTTATTAAAACGTTTCAATTTTGGTAGATCCAACAAATCAGCTTGAAAAACATCGTCCATGCTCGAAGCGTACACCTGGTTGGTTTTGAATCGGAAACGTCGAAATCGGTGTTTCGTGTAGGCCGGTTGTTTCTCGAGAAAGGCGACTAATTTTGCTTTTGGCACGTGCGGTAAGGCCTTTTGTAACCTCGCTAGCGACCCATAGGCGGCCGGATTAGCCACGTCGTAATAAATTTTTCTAATTTTAGCGTCCATGTCTTAACAAGTATAAATAACGACTAAATGGTTTCCCAATAATTAACTTTATTTAATACACACAAAGGTATTTTATAATAAAAACAATATCAGTTAAACAAATACGCTATATCAGTACATTTATTTTAATAGCCATAAATCAAGGCATTCTTTAAATCGGCAAAACTGTTGACAAAATAAGCGTAAATATCCTCTTGATCCTCGATCCATCCGTGTTCAGTCTCAAATTGATGCAAAATTTTCTCACGATCCAATTGAGGCAGCGCTTCGTGCAAATTACGTTCGACTCGATCGCTGAAATTTGTGTCAAATTCCGAGCAGCTTTGAGAGTGGCATATTTGTTTTCGACACTCGACGTTGGCGCAAGTGGAAGTGACGTCAAACAAAGTGGTAGTGAGCTCGTTTAAAATTAATTCGCGCATGCGACAGACAGCTATCCCTTTAGCTTTGAGATCCTCGTCAATCAGCGGCTTTAAATCAATCAATGTCTGCCATCCTGTTTTGTTCAGGCTGAATCCTTCGCTGGTGCTAAAGTTCAGGAAATAACGACTGCCGCTGCCTCGTTCATAGTATCGAAGATCGATTATACGTTCATCTTTCGAGTTGACGAAGCATTCCAGCTTGAGGCGCTCTTTGACGGGCAGCCAAATATGATAGCGAGGTATTTTTCCGTCAAAAAAGGACGTGAGTTCATTTTGAAACCGAAACAAAGCGTACCAGGCCTTAGGTTTTAATATAGTTTTTGTACGCGTATCCGATCTTTGAATTAATATTTTAGGTTCAATTGACTCAATGACGCAAATGTCGAGCTTTGGCGTGACGGTGTGTACTGGGTGCATATTGGCTCGCGACTGATATTGTATTTATAAAGTTTTAGTCTTTTATACGTTGGGGTGATTATAAATAATTTCTCTGTTTTTAGATATTATTAATTGGTTGTTTGGAAATTCGGCCATGACAATACACGTGACGTTTTCGGTTAGCGGAGAGCTAAATCTTAACGATAACCGCAAGTTACCAGTCTGGGGCATGGAATTTAAACCTAACGAAGCGAGATGTTCTCTACTCAAATCAAAAACAACGACAAAAAAGCCCTTCTTATATAAATCGTAAGAAATTATATTTCCCCGGTCAAGACCTAATATCTCGAGACCCTCGAATAAAGAATTGTAACATCTAACGTATTGACCGTCGTCAAAATTAGGCGTAAACGGGATATCGGGATAATTTTGAGAATTTAAAGAGAATTGCATGAAATCGAGTTTGAAATGTTGGAGATCCAGGGGGTTGGAAGTTGCGCCCCCTATAAATTTTTTATTAGTAACGAAAGCCACGACAGTTCGCGAGGGTAATTGCCCCGTAAACAAGCTGTCCCTAATAAAATCTTGCGTTCCGGTGGTTATTAAGAAATTTTTCATAACAATAGAGTTTACTTCGTAGCGAGCGTTTATTCCCGAGTTTAACATCTGAGCGTGAGCTAGTTGCAGTTCGGGATTAACCTCAATTTCACGCGTAAACAAGGTGCATTCCGTTAAATCAATCTTATACTTTTTGCCCGTTTCATTGTGAATAATAGCGAAATCCGTGGAGCTTCGATGAAGTCTAATTCGCACCTCGATATTATCTAGTAAGAATTTGGGCGTTTTGAACATACCCAGAAATAATTCGCCAATTACATCGCACGTCTTTGATTTTGCCACGCGTTTAGCGCGACGACCAATACCATTATCTTCTTTGTTAATATTGGCGTCTTCTAAAGCCGTCGCCGGATCGATAATGGTATCCAAATAATATAACATAGAAGTTAACCAGGAATTGGCCGCCGTTTGTCCATAATTTAAAAGTATTTTAAAATAGGCCATATATGGGTACATATTATTAGGTTGCTGGATGGCAACGCCATTAAGAAATAATTCTACTTGACAAAATAGCGAGGCAATTATTAAATTTGTTACCGAGACTTTCTTTTCCGCATCTGGAACGGCCGTGCCGTCCTCGTGTAAAACGCGAAATTTTAATCTCAAAAGAGTTTTAGTCAAATCATGATAATTGTTAGAGGGAGGAATGATAAATTCTACATATTTAGCATTAGCTAGTGGGGCAATTGGATAATGAGCAGTCGTTTTAGTCCCAACAATATTATTATTCACCACTGGCTTTTCAAATACTTCAAAATCGGATAGAACACTTTCGTAGGTCGACATGTTTAGTCTAGAAAATCGCGTTTAGTGCGTCGCTTAACACGTTTGCTCCGGCTTGTTTTAGCAGTCCTCTTTCGTTTTCGGCCCGTCCCGCTCTGAGTGTTGACGAACCGGTCCACGCCTTTATGTAGTAGGGAATTTATAGATTGTTTGACATTTCGTTTAATCGATTCTCGAGGTGATATTCCGGGGTTTTGTGCATCGCTAATTACTCTACTCGTTAACCCAACAGCTTCGGACGCTAAAGTACTAACGGCCGGCCTAATAAAGGGTGTAATTTTGCGCAATAAAGAATTGAAAATACCGCCTACACTAAAACGACCCCCCGATTGGAAAACGTTTGCGTGTAAAGCCGGAAGGGAGGATCCTCTTTGGAAATACAGAGTGTATCTATTAGGTACCATTGCTCCTGTTCTATTGACGTCGACGCCTAAAAAACAGTTTAATATATACTTTGCCTAAATTAAACGGGATATTTTCCCCGTAATCGGATTTCAATTCAATTTCAATTTCTTGTATATCGCTGGTTGAAATCGGATAAAAGTCGATATTATTAAATATTTCCTGGTTCTCCTCGTCTAGCAGCGAAAAAGCCGGCATTTTTATGAAACGTAGCAGAGGGGCTTGACCACCACCCACTACTTGTTGACGGATAATATTGGTATAAACAAACATGGCATCGACGCCTCTCATGATATCCGCGGGATACTCTGACGTCTCGCTGTTGATATACCGATCCAATTGATTACTACTAAAACCTAGCAATCGTCCCAGTCCTCGTCCGGGTGTTGTTTTGGGAAACAAAATTGAGACCGTATCGTTCAGTTTTGAAACCGTGACGGTTCCGTCTACATTCTGCCAAAATTTTAGACTTTTTCTATGCGTCGGCGACATGGCTTCGCTCATAGCACTTAAAACATCGTTAATATGATAATATACCCCGGGAGGAATCTCGCACGCGAAATTATCAACTCGTCTGGCTTGAGACCCGGGTACATACGGCTGGTCAGCCATATTTGGGTCTTCTGGAAATCTATCCACATCGTATTCGCTAGTCCAAAAATTATTATCCGCTGTCAGGGTCATTATTCTTAATCGAGGATTTACCAGAGCCACTCCCGAATGACTGTGTTGAAAAAATTCTCCCTCTTCGGGAATGTTAAATAACTTGGCCATTGGTCCAGCTACCGAGACGCGAACACCTGGCTCTATTTCGATACGAACATAAAATCTATCTTCCAGAGCATTTTTGAGAATGTACATTTTAAAATACTGGCGAGGCATATATTCTTGAACCCCCAATAACTGGTTTATGATTTTTAAATGTAAAGAGAAGGGAATTACGGCCCCGCTTGCCGTAAAATCGCAAATATATTCGCCCGCGGGTATTTTGATTTTTGCGACACTAGTCTTAGTAAATAGATGCATTAGTGAGTCATGAACGCGATAATTTACAAATGTGTCATCAGTTGTTTTGAAATGCGTAAAATTACGCTCTAAAGGTTTAGTGGATAGAAACGTCCCACCAACGTATTCAGCTTCTAAATTTAATATATCACGCAATTCCTTTGGGAAGAGCATTTCAATTTTTGCCGGACAATAGACTCTAAAATAACGTTCCGCTCCTTGCTTAATAACGCTAAATTCGGCCTGATGTAATCTTAAAGGGTCAAAATTGCGCGCAGTTATTTGGAGGTTTTCGGCAATTTCTTCATAAATCTTATAATCATCTGTCGATCTAAACTCGCCTGACACTTTAAAAAAGAAATAAAGCCAGGGTTCTTCCCAGGCGGTATAGCGCTTTATGGTTCTATTGACTCGATATTCTATGTATGCATTGTCTTTGTCTATAGTATATTCTTCTAACGTCATGCTCAAGGGTCCTAGTTGGTGTTTTCCGGAGTAATATCTATCGGGGTCAGCGCCAAGCAATTTAGCTACTTGGGGAGAAAATTTAATTTCCACCCATTCTGGTGTTTTGAAATTATACACGATAGCATACCCCCAATTATCTACTGTGTGGTATGTTACTTGAATTTTTTTAAATACTAATTTTTCTAAAGTGTTGGCTACGGCTCGATAAAGCCCTTCGGCGTTTTTCTCTGGCGTTTTACTGGCTTTAAAAGTTTGAGGTAAGAACAATACTGTGTAATTGTCATAATCTTCAGGGTTAATAGGCTTAGGCTCTTCGGGAATAATTGGTGCAGGCTTTTTTTTCGGCGGATCAACCGGCTGCGGAAACAAGGGTTTTTCATCAACCGGTGGTGGGGAGGGGGTCGGTAATATGGGTAGCTCAAAAGTAGAGGATGTTGTAGAGTCTGGAGATTTTGAGAGATCAGGCTTGGATAGGTCGGGGTTCGGTAAGTCAGGTTTTGAGGGGTCTGGAAATATATATATTTCCTCAACCTCTGTTGGCGAGGGGGTCGGCGTCAGTGGTTCAAAGATAGAGGGTTTCGGAACCTCGGGTGCTGGAATTTTAGGGGGGTCCGGAGCTGGTATTTTGGGGGGATCCGGAGCTGGTATTTTAGGGGGGTCCGGAGCTGGTATTTTGGGGGGATCCGGAGCTGGTATTTTAGGGGGGTCCGGAGCTGGTATTTTGGGGAGATCCGGAGCTTGTATTTTAGGGGGATCCGGAGCTGGTATTTTGGGGGGATCCGGAGCTGGTATTTTGGGGGAATCCGGAGCTGGCAGCTTCGGTAGTTCAGGCTTGGGTGGCTGCGGTTTTGGCTTTGGCTTTGGCTTTGGTAACTCGGGCTTAGGTGGTTTGGGCTTTGGGTAGTAGGGTTTCGGTAAGTCAGGTTTAGGTGGGTTTTGTTTTGGAGTTGTTTGTTTTGGAAAAGTTATTTTGGGTGGAGGGGTTATTTTAGCTGGCTGTGGTTGTACAAGTACTACGGGTTCAGTCGTAGCAACGGGTATCGGAAGAAAAGGCGTAGTTCGTGGTAAAATAGGTATAGATGGCGGTACAGGCCTATATTCCGGCTGGGGCTTTTTTCTTATTGGCGGAACTTCATAGTTTGTTTTACGTTTAATGGCTGCCTTAGGAATGTACTTGTAATCAAATTTTTTTTTAAAACTATCTCCAACATTATCAATTTCGATTTCCACGTAATTATTAGTGTAATTTAAACTTATATTTTTAGCATGCTTTGATACAGGATATTTGGATATATAGGGAACATCTTCGTAATTATTCTCTTTAAATTCAAATAGCGTGGCCAAGGGGGAATCAGCTGGTATTTTGAACCGTATGTTTTCCTCTCCTAAAACTTGCAGGTAAACGGGAAAGTTTGTATCTAACTGTTTTCCTAGGGCCCCGTCTTTATATTTATTCACTAATTTAAAAGATAATTTGCCTTTTAAATACGGATGACTGTTTACATCATCATTTAAAAGCTCAACAAAATTTTGAGGCAGTTCGTACTCTTTGGTCTTGGTATAACGATTGACTGGTATCTCTATTTTTTGATATTCAACAGGCTCTCGAATAGCCGCATATTTGTCACTATTTGGATCATTTACGACCTGAATTTCAAACTTGTTAAACTCTTCGCTTATATTCACCCAATGATTTGAAAATATGATTTCCGCCAACCCAACTTCATAATCACTAGTCAAGTTAAGGGGCTGATGCAAATAATTTTTAAAACTTGACTGAGTATTGTTTGGATATATATCTAGACACGTATTAGACGCTAGAGTTAAAAAAAGGCGTCATTCATGACTGACGCTTGTTCACCAACTAACACTGATCTCTTAGGCTAACGTTATTTTATACATAAAAAAAGATTGCCAATGGCTCGGTGGACTGGCCGGGATTTGAACTCGCCACCTTTTTGGGTATCACAATAGTAAACCCTGCCTTAAACCATTGAGCCATTGGCAATCTTGAAAAACACTCAGTTTATTTTCATCAAAACAACAAAATTGTTAAGCCTTTAAAGTCACTATCCTTGAACCATCTACATCAATAGTTCATTAACCCGTTTCCAATAAAAATATTATCCTCAAAACAAGGAAGGTTTTAAGTCATCATCCTTACACCATCTACGTGAAAGTCGTGAATACTTAATTAAACCGCATCCAATAAAATATTTTCCTCAAAACAAGGAAGGTTTTAAGTCGTCATCCTTGAACTATCTACGTCAATAATTAATTAAACCGCATCCAATAAAATATTTTCCTCAAAACAAGGAAGGTTTTAAGTCGTCATCCTTGCAGCATCTACGTGAAAGTCGTGAATAGTTAATTAAACCGCATCCAATAAAATAGATTAAAGATTGGGGGTCGGTAACAAATAAATTTATCGAAAGCATTGCCTAGAGAACTCTTCTAATATTAAATTTGACCTCGATCTTTTAGTATATAAGAACCGTGTTTTAAAGAGAGAGTTATCAGTTGTTTAACTAGACGCTTATCCATAAAACTACTCAGTACCAGTACGAAGATGTCTTTACCCGCCGATCGTGGACTCACACAGCTTTTGCTGTGTGAGAAGAGACCAAATTCGATTGTTCCATCTGGCTCTTCTCAGGAATAGTCTGGGAAGAGACCAAATTCGACTCATTAGAACCCGACTTGTCGGGTTCTAAGTTGGCTATCAAGTAAGATTTTCGGAATCATTTATAACAAAAATTTAGTTCTTCATAATTAAATAAAACATTACCGATTATAGTATGGAAAAAGAAAGTAGCCCTGATCCAATTGATAGCCAAGAATCAACCTTCATTGCGGTGTCATATGTGTACATACAACTGACTACCGCAATGAAGGAAAATCGAGTTTAAGTTAAGTCCTGCTACTTCTTCCGCTGGATACATTTTGGACACAAGAAGTAACGAAAAAACAACCAAGCCTCGGTGCATGATCTTCGAGAACCAATGGAGGACTTTACTTAAAATATCTTTCTCTAACAATCCTCGATTACCCTGCCTGTCTTTCATCAAAATTCATCCGGCATCGTTTATCTTACGCCACTTGACGTCAGCCATCAGAATGCATGAAGAAAGCTAGTGGCGCTAATTACGATTTAAAGAGCGGCTTTCAGTTAAGATTTCGACTAAAATATCAAGTTTTGAAAATCAAAATGTCACTTTGAACAAGATGCTTTTTACACTAGAGATAAGACCAATTACCTTCAAAATTACGATTTAAAAAGTGGTTTCATTAGCGGTAAAAGCGGCGGTAAATATTTTTGTTTTTTTAATTTAGAATTTAGTATGTAACATGGGAACAAACCACAACTCAAAGAAAAGAAGTATTGACCTTCTTAATGACAAACAATGGCAATATCTTTGTTTATATTTATATTCTTGTTATTCTCTATTTTATTATATATATTATTTGGTATTTGTTATTAAAAAATCTTTATTTGTATATTAGTCTTTGTTTCTCAGACATGGGCTTATGGCGGGAAATTCAAACAGGGGTCTGTCAAAATAACACAAGTCTGGGTTGGTTTAGACTTGTTTGGGGGGCATAGCATGGTGGAAGGCAGGAATACCCATAGCACGGTGGAAGGTAGGGAATATCAGGTAAGATTTCTCCATAAAATAACACAATCTAGGGTTGGCAGTTCATCAATCTAGGGTTGAAAAATAACACGCCCGAGCTCGGGCCAGTCCGGACTTGTCTGGGAAGTTTGGTTTGAGTTGGGTAGTGGCGGCCATCTTGGGGTGGCGGCCATCTTGGATCCATGCGTATCTGTATAGTCCCTACTACTTCTATCAGGGTTCGAACCTGACACCTTCCGCGTGTTAGGCGGACGTGATAACCACTACACCATAGATACTTGGCTATTGTAAGTTTTCGAAGAGATCTACCTTATTATTATGTCTAATCACGATGGTCAAAACATGTCCCTACCAGCGCTCAAACCTGGGACCTTCCGCGCGTTAGGCAGACGTGATAACCACTACACCATAGATACGTGTTAATATAAGGTTTTCGAAGAGATCCAGCTCATTACTATGTCTAATCACGATGGTCCAAACATGTATCTATCACGGCTCGAACCTGACACCTTTCGCGTGTTAGGCGGGCGTGATAACCACTACACCATATATACTTGGCTATTGGGAGTTTTCGAAGAGATCTACCTTATTATTATGTCTAATCACGATGGTCAAAACATGTCCCTACCAGCGCTCAAACCTGGGACCTTCCGCGTGTTAGGCAGACGTGATAACCACTACTCCATAGATACGTGTTAATATAAGGTTTTCGAAGAGATCCAGCTTATTACTATATCTAATCACGATGGTCCAAACATGTATCTATCAGGGTTCGAACTTGACACCTTTCGCGTGTTAGGTGGACGTGATAACCACTACACCATATATACTTGGCTATTGGGAGTTTTCGAAGAGATCTACCTTATTATTATGTCTAATCACGATGGTCAAAACATATCCCTACCAGCGCTCAAACCTGGGACCTTCAGCGTGTTAGGCAGACGTGATAACCACTACACCATAGATACGTGTTAATATAAAGTTTTCTAAGAGATCCAGCTTATAACCATGTCTAATCACAATGGTCAAAACATGCATCTATCAGGGCTCGAACCTGGGACCTTCCGCGTGTTAGGCGGACGTGATAACCACTACACCATAGATACGTGTTAATTTAAGTTTTCGAAGAGATCTAGCTTATTACTATGTCTAATCACGATGGTCATAACATGCATCTATCAGGGCTCGAACCTGACACCTTCCGCGTGTTGGGCGGACGTGATAACCACTACACCATAGATACTTGGCTATTGTGAGTTTTCGAAGAGATCTACCTTATTATTATGTCTAATCACGATGGTTAAAACATGTATCTATCAGGGCTCGAACCTGACACCTTCCGCGTGTTGGGCGGACGTGATAACCACTACACCATAGTTACTTGGTTATTGCGAGTTTTCGAAGAGATCTACCCTATTATTATGTCTAATCACGATGGTCAAAACATGTCCCTTCCAGCGCTCAAACCTGGGACCTTCCGCGTGTTAGGCAGACGTGATAACCACTACACCATAGATACTTGGCTATTGTGAGTTTTCGAAGAGATCCACCTTATTATTATGTCTAATCACGATGGTTAAAACAAGTATCTATCAGGGCTCGAACCTGACACCTTCCGCGTGTTAGGCGGACGTGATAACCACTACACCATAGATACTTGGCTATTGTGAGTTTTCGAAGAGATCTACCTTATTATTATGTCTAATCACGATGGTCAAAACATGTCCCTTCCAGCGCTCAAACCTGGGACCTTCCGCGTGTTAGGCAGACGTGATAACCACTACACCATAGATACGTGTTAATATAAGGTTTTCGAAGAGATCCAGCTTATTACTATGTCTTATCACGATGGTCCAAACATGTATCTACCAGGGCTCGAACCTGGGACCTTCCGCGTGTTAGGCGGACGTGATAACCACTACACCATATATACTTGGCTATTGGGAGTTTTCGAAGAGATCTACCTTATTATTATGTCTAATCACGATGGTCAAAACATATCCCTACCAGCGCTCAAACCTGGGACCTTCCGCGCGTTAGGCAGACGTGATAACCACTACACCATAGATACGTGTTAATATAAGGTTTTCGAAGAGATCCAGCTTATTACTATGTCTAATCACGATGGTCCAAACATGTATCTATCAGGGCTCGAAACCTGACACCTTTCGCGTGTTAGGCGGACGTGATAACCACTAGACCATATATACTTGGCTATTGGGAGTTTTCGAAGAGATCTACCTTATTTTTATGTCTAATCACGATGGTCAAAACATGTCCCTACCAGCGCTCAAACCTGGGACCTTCAGCGTGTTAGGCAGACGTGATAACCACTACACCATAGATACGTGTTAATATAAAGTTTTCTAAGAGATCCAGCTTATAACCATGTCTAATCACAATGGTCAAAACATGCATCTATCAGGGCTCGAACCTGGGACCTTCCGCGTGTTAGGCGGACGTGATAACCACTACACCATAGATACGTGTTAATTCAAGTTTTCGAAGAGATCTAGCTTATTACTATGTCTAATCACGATGGTCATAACATGCATCTATCAGGGCTCGAACCTGACACCTTCCACGTGTTAGGCGGACGTGATAACCACTACACCATATATACTTGGGTATTGGGAGTTTTCGAAGAGATCTACCTTATTATTATGTCTAATCACGATGGTTAAAACAAGTATCTATCAGGGCTCGAACCTGACACCTTCCGCGTGTTAGGCGGACGTGATAACCACTACACCATAGATACTTGGCTATTGTGAGTTTTCGAAGAGATCTACCTTATTATTATGTCTAATCACGATGGTTAAAACATGTATCTATCAGGGCTCGAACCTGACACCTTCCGCGTGTTGGGCGGACGTGATAACCACTACACGATAGATACTTGGTTATTGTGAGTTTTCGAAGAGATCTACCCTATTATTATGTCTAATCACGATGGTCAAAACATGTCCCTTCCAGCGCTCAAACCTGGGACCTTCCGCGCGTTAGGCAGACGTGATAACCACTACACCATAGATACGTGTTAATATAAGGTTTTCGAAGAGATCCAGCTTATTACTATGTCTAATCACGATGGTCCAAACATGTATCTATCAGGGCTCGAAACCTGACACCTTTCGCGTGTTAGGCGGACGTGATAACCACTAGACCATATATACTTGGCTATTGGGAGTTTTCGAAGAGATCTACCTTATTATTATGTCTAATCACGATGGTCAAAACATGTCCCTACCAGCGCTCAAACCTGGGACCTTCAGCGTGTTAGGCAGACGTGATAACCACTACACCATAGATACGTGTTAATATAAAGTTTTCTAAGAGATCCAGCTTATAACCATGTCTAATCACAATGGTCAAAACATGCATCTATCAGGGCTCGAACCTGGGACCTTCCGCGTGTTAGGCGGACGTGATAACCACTACACCATAGATACGTGTTAATTCAAGTTTTCGAAGAGATCTAGCTTATTACTATGTCTAATCACGATGGTCATAACATGCATCTATCAGGGCTCGAACCTGACACCTTCCACGTGTTAGGCGGACGTGATAACCACTACACTATATATACTTGGGTATTGGGAGTTTTCGAAGATATCTACCTTATTATTATGTCTAATCACGATGGTTAAAACAAGTATCTATCAGGGCTCGAACCTGACACCTTCCGCGTGTTAGGCGGACGTGATAACCACTACACCATAGATACTTGGCTATTGTGAGTTTTCGAAGAGATCTACCTTATTATTATGTCTAATCACGATGGTTAAAACATGTATCTATCAGGGCTCGAACCTGACACCTTCCGCGTGTTGGGTGGACGTGATAACCACTACACGATAGATACTTGGTTATTGTGAGTTTTCGAAGAGATCTACCCTATTATTATGTCTAATCACGATGGTCAAAACATGTCCCTTCCAGCGCTCAAACCTGGGACCTTCCGCGTGTTAGGCAGACGTGATAACCACTACACCATAGATACTTGGCTATTGTGAGTTTTCGAAGAGATCTACCTTATTATTATGTCTAATCACGATGGTTAAAACAAGTATCTATCAGGGCTCGAACCTGACACCTTCCGCGTGTTAGGCGGACGTGATAACCACTACACCATAGATACTTGGCTATTGTGAGTTTTCGAAGAGATCTACCTTATTATTATGTCTAATCACGATGGTCAAAACATGTCCCTTCCAGCGCTCAAACCTGGGACCTTCCGCGTGTTAGGCAGACGTGATAACCACTACACCATAGATACGTGTTAATATAAAGTTTTCTAAGAGATCCAGCTTATTACTATGTCTAATCACGATGGTCCAAACATGTATCTACCAGGGCTCGAACCTGGGACCTTCCGCGTGTTAGGCGGACGTGATAACCACTACACCATATATACTTGGCTATTGGGAGTTTTCGAAGAGATCTACCTTATTATTATGTCTAATCACGATGGTCAAAACATATCCCTACCAGCGCTCAAACCTGGGACCTTCAGCGTGTTAGGCAGACGTGATAACCACTACACCATAGATACGTGTTAATATAAAGTTTTCTAAGAGATCCAGCTTATTACTATGTCTAATCACGATGGTCCAAACATGTATCTACCAGGGCTCGAACCTGGGACCTTCCGCGTGTTAGGCGGACGTGATAACCACTACACCATATATACTTGGCTATTGGGAGTTTTCGAAGAGATCTACCTTATTATTATGTCTAATCACGATGGTCAAAACATATCCCTACCAGCGCTCAAACCTGGGACCTTCAGCGTGTTAGGCAGACGTGATAACCACTACACCATAGATACGTGTTAATATAAAGTTTTCTAAGAGATCCAGCTTATAACTATGTCTAATCACGATGGTCCAAACATGTATCTATCAGGGCTCGAACCTGACACCTTTCGCGTGTTAGGCGGACGTGATAACCACTACACCATATATACTTGGCTATTGTAAGTTTTCGAAGAGATCTACCTTATTATTATGTCTAATCACGATGGTCAAAACATGTCCCTACCAGCGCTCAAACCTGGGACCTTCAGCGTGTTAGGCAGACGTGATAACCACTACACCATAGATACGTGTTAATATAAAGTTTTCTAAGAGATCCAGCTTATAACTATGTCTAATCACGATGGTCCAAACATGGATCTATCAGGGCTCGAACCTGACACCTTTCGCGTGTTAGGCGGACGTGATAACCACTACACCATTGATACTTGGCTATTGTAAGTTTTTGAAGAGATCTACCTTATAATTATGTCTAATCACGATGGTCAAAACATGTCCCTACCAGCGCTCAAACCTGGGACCTTCCGCGCGTTAGGCAGACGTGATAACCACTACACCATAGATACGTATTAATATAAGGTTTTCGAAGAGATCCAGCTTATTACTATGTCTAATCACGATGGTCCAAACATGTATCTATCAGGGCTCGAACCTGACACCTTTCGCGTGTTAGGCGGACGTGATAACCACTACACCATACATACTTGGCTATTGGGAGTTTTCGAAGAGATCTACCTTATTATTATGTCTAATCACGATGGTCAAAACATATCCCTACCAGCGCTCAAACCTGGGACCTTCAGCGTGTTAGGCAGACGTGATAACCACTACACCATAGATACGTGTTAATATAAAGTTTTCTAAGAGATCCAGCTTATAACCATGTCTAATCACAATGGTCAAAACATGCATCTATCAGGGCTCGAACCTGGGACCTTCCGCGTGTTAGGCGGACGTGATAACCACTACACCATATATACTTGGCTATTGGGAGTTTTCGAAGAGATCTACCTTATTATTATGTCTAATCACGATGGTCAAAACATATCCCTACCAGCGCTCAAACCTGGGACCTTCAGCGTGTTAGGCAGACGTGATAACCACTACACCATAGATACGTGTTAATATAAAGTTTTCTAAGAGATCCAGCTTATAACCATGTCTAATCACAATGGTCAAAACATGGATCTATCAGGGCTCGAACCTGGGACCTTCCGCGTGTTGGGCGGACGTGATAACCACTACACCATAGATACGTGTTAATTCAAGTTTTCGAAGAGATCTAGCTTATTACTATGTCTAATCACGATGGTCCAAACATGTATCTATCAGGGCTCGAACCTGACACCTTTTGCGTGTTAGGCGGACGTGATAACCACTACACCATATATACTTGGCTATTGGGAGTTTTCGAAGAGATCTACCTTATTATTATGTCTAATCACGATGGTTAAAACAAGTATCTATCAGGGCTCGAACCTGACACCTTCCGCGTGTTAGGCGGACGTGATAACCACTACACCATAGATACTTGGCTATTGTGAGTTTTCGAAGAGATCTACCTTATTATTATGTCTAATCACGATGGTTAAAACATGTATCTATCAGGGCTCGAACCTGACACCTTCCGCGTGTTGGGCGGACGTGATAACCACTACACGATAGATACTTGGTTATTGTGAGTTTTCGAAGAGATCTACCCTATTATTATGTCTAATCACGATGGTCAAAACATGTCCCTTCCAGCGCTCAAACCTGGGACCTTCCGCGCGTTAGGCAGACGTGATAACCACTACACCATAGATACGTGTTAATATAAGGTTTTCGAAGAGATCCAGCTTATTACTATGTCTAATCACGATGGTCCAAACATGTATCTATCAGGGCTCGAAACCTGACACCTTTCGCGTGTTAGGCGGACGTGATAACCACTAGACCATATATACTTGGCTATTGGGAGTTTTCGAAGAGATCTACCTTATTATTATGTCTAATCACGATGGTCAAAACATGTCCCTACCAGCGCTCAAACCTGGGACCTTCAGCGTGTTAGGCAGACGTGATAACCACTACACCATAGATACGTGTTAATATAAAGTTTTCTAAGAGATCCAGCTTATAACCATGTCTAATCACAATGGTCAAAACATGCATCTATCAGGGCTCGAACCTGGGACCTTCCGCGTGTTAGGCGGACGTGATAACCACTACACCATAGATACGTGTTAATTCAAGTTTTCGAAGAGATCTAGCTTATTACTATGTCTAATCACGATGGTCATAACATGCATCTATCAGGGCTCGAACCTGACACCTTCCACGTGTTAGGCGGACGTGATAACCACTACACCATATATACTTGGGTATTGGGAGTTTTGGAAGATATCTACCTTATTATTATGTCTAATCACGATGGTTAAAACAAGTATCTATCAGGGCTCGAACCTGACACCTTCCGCGTGTTAGGCGGACGTGATAACCACTACACCATAGATACTTGGCTATTGTGAGTTTTCGAAGAGATCTACCTTATTATTATGTCTAATCACGATGGTTAAAACATGTATCTATCAGGGCTCGAACCTGACACCTTCCGCGTGTTGGGCGGACGTGATAACCACTACACGATAGATACTTGGTTATTGTGAGTTTTCGAAGAGATCTACCCTATTATTATGTCTAATCACGATGGTCAAAACATGTCCCTTCCAGCGCTCAAACCTGGGACCTTCCGCGTGTTAGGCAGACGTGATAACCACTACACCATAGATACTTGGCTATTGTGAGTTTTCGAAGAGATCTACCTTATTATTATGTCTAATCACGATGGTTAAAACAAGTATCTATCAGGGCTCGAACCTGACACCTTCCGCGTGTTAGGCGGACGTGATAACCACTACACCATAGATACTTGGCTATTGTGAGTTTTCGAAGAGATCTACCTTATTATTATGTCTAATCACGATGGTCAAAACATGTCCCTTCCAGCGCTCAAACCTGGGACCTTCCGCGTGTTAGGCAGACGTGATAACCACTACACCATAGATACGTGTTAATATAAAGTTTTCTAAGAGATCCAGCTTATTACTATGTCTAATCACGATGGTCCAAACATGCATCTATCAGGGCTCGAACCTGGGACCTTCCGCGTGTTAGGCGGACGTGATAACCACTACACCATATATACTTGGCTATTGGGAGTTTTCGAAGAGATCTACCTTATTATTATGTCTAATCACGATGGTCAAAACATATCCCTACCAGCGCTCAAACCTGGGACCTTCAGCGTGTTAGGCAGACGTGATAACCACTACACCATAGATACGTGTTAATATAAAGTTTTCTAAGAGATCCAGCTTATAACCATGTCTAATCACAATGGTCAAAACATGGATCTATCAGGGCTCGAACCTGGGACCTTCCGCGTGTTGGGCGGACGTGATAACCACTACACCATAGATACGTGTTAATTCAAGTTTTCGAAGAGATCTAGCTTATTACTATGTCTAATCACGATGGTCCAAACATGTATCTATCAGGGCTCGAACCTGACACCTTTTGCGTGTTAGGCGGACGTGATAACCACTACACCATATATACTTGGCTATTGGGAGTTTTCGAAGAGATCTACCTTATTATTATGTCTAATCACGATGGTTAAAACAAGTATCTATCAGGGCTCGAACCTGACACCTTCCACGTGTTAGGCGGACGTGATAACCACTACACCATATATACTTGGGTATTGGGAGTTTTCGAAGAGATCTACCTTATTATTATGTCTAATCACGATGGTCAAAACATGTCCCTTCCAGCGCTCAACCCTGGGACCTTCCGCGTGTTAGGCAGACGTGATAACCACTACACCATAGATACGTGTTAATATAAGGTTTTCGAAGAGATCCAGCTTATTACTATGTCTAATCACGATGGTCCAAACATGTATCTACCAGGGCTCGAACCTGGGACCTTCCGCGTGTTAGGCGGACGTGATAACCACTACACCATATATACTTGGCTATTGGGAGTTTTCGAAGAGATCTACCTTATTATTATGTCTAATCACGATGGTCAAAACATATCCCTACCAGCGCTCAAACCTGGGACCTTCAGCGTGTTAGGCAGACGTGATAACCACTACACCATAGATACGTGTTAATATAAAGTTTTCTAAGAGATCCAGCTTATAACCATGTCTAATCACAATGGTCAAAACATGCATCTATCAGGGCTCGAACCTGGGACCTTCCGCGTGTTAAGCGGACGTGATAACCACTACACCATAGATACATGTTAATATAAGGTTTTCGAAGAGATCCAGCTTATTACTATGTCTAATCACGATGGTCCAAACATGTATCTATCAGGGCTCGAACCTGACACCTTTCGCGTGTTTGGCGGACGTGATAACCACTACACCATATATACTTGGCTATTGGGAGTTTTGGAAGAGATCTACCCTATTATTATGTCTAATCACGATGGTCCAAACATGTCCCTACCAGGGCTCGAACCTGGGACCTTCAGCGTGTTAGGCAGACGTGATAACCACTACACCATAGATACGTGTTAATATAAAGTTTTCTAAGAGATCCAGCTTATTACTATGTCTAATCACGATGGTCCAAACATGTATCTACCAGGGCTCGAACCTGGGACCTTCCGCGTGTTAGGCGGACGTGATAACCACTACACCATAGATACGTGTTAATATAAAGTTTTCTAAGAGATCCAGCTTATTACTATGTCTAATCACGATGGTCCAAACATGTATCTACCAGGGCTCGAACCTGGGACCTTCCGCGTGTTAGGCGGACGTGATAACCACTACACCATATATACTTGGCTATTGGGAGTTTTCGAAGAGATCTACCTTATTATTATGTCTAATCACGATGGTCAAAACATATCCCTACCAGCGCTCAAACCTGGGACCTTCAGCGTGTTAGGCAGACGTGATAACCACTACACCATAGATACGTGTTAATATAAAGTTTTCTAAGAGATCCAGCTTATTACTATGTCTAATCACGATGGTCCAAACATGTATCTACCAGGGCTCGAACCTGGGACCTTCCGCGTGTTAGGCGGACGTGATAACCACTACACCATATATACTTGGCTATTGGGAGTTTTCGAAGAGATCTACCTTATTATTATGTCTAATCACGATGGTCAAAACATATCCCTACCAGCGCTCAAACCTGGGACCTTCAGCGTGTTAGGCAGACGTGATAACCACTACACCATAGATACGTGTTAATATAAAGTTTTCTAAGAGATCCAGCTTATAACTATGTCTAATCACGATGGTCCAAACAAGTATCTATCAGGGCTCGAACCTGACACCTTCCACGTGTTAGGCGGACGTGATAACCACTACACCATATATACTTGGGTATTGGGAGTTTTCGAAGAGATCTACCTTATTATTATGTCTAATCACGATGGTCAAAACAT
This sequence comes from Phalangium opilio, assembly GCF_054372755.1. NCBI lineage: Eukaryota > Metazoa > Arthropoda > Arachnida > Opiliones > Phalangiidae > Phalangium > Phalangium opilio. The sequence goes on from NW_028324169.1 coordinate 1,927,255, forward strand.
GTCCCTTCCAGCGCTCAACCCTGGGACCTTCCGCGTGTTAGGCAGACGTGATAACCACTACACCATAGATACGTGTTAATATAAAGTTTTCTAAGAGATCCAGCTTATAACTATGTCTAATCACGATGGTCCAAACATGGATCTATCAGGGCTCGAACCTGACACCTTTCGCGTGTTAGGCGGACGTGATAACCACTACACCATTGATACTTGGCTATTGTAAGTTTTTGAAGAGATCTACCTTATAATTATGTCTAATCACGATGGTCAAAACATGTCCCTACCAGCGCTCAAACCTGGGACCTTCCGCGCGTTAGGCAGACGTGATAACCACTACACCATAGATACGTATTAATATAAGGTTTTCGAAGAGATCCAGCTTATTACTATGTCTAATCACGATGGTCCAAACATGTATCTATCAGGGCTCGAACCTGACACCTTTCGCGTGTTAGGCGGACGTGATAACCACTACACCATACATACTTGGCTATTGGGAGTTTTCGAAGAGATCTACCTTATTATTATGTCTAATCACGATGGTCAAAACATATCCCTACCAGCGCTCAAACCTGGGACCTTCAGCGTGTTAGGCAGACGTGATAACCACTACACCATAGATACGTGTTAATATAAAGTTTTCTAAGAGATCCAGCTTATAACCATGTCTAATCACAATGGTCAAAACATGCATCTATCAGGGCTCGAACCTGGGACCTTCCGCGTGTTAGGCGGACGTGATAACCACTACACCATATATACTTGGCTATTGGGAGTTTTCGAAGAGATCTACCTTATTATTATGTCTAATCACGATGGTCAAAACATATCCCTACCAGCGCTCAAACCTGGGACCTTCAGCGTGTTAGGCAGACGTGATAACCACTACACCATAGATACGTGTTAATATAAAGTTTTCTAAGAGATCCAGCTTATAACCATGTCTAATCACAATGGTCAAAACATGGATCTATCAGGGCTCGAACCTGGGACCTTCCGCGTGTTGGGCGGACGTGATAACCACTACACCATAGATACGTGTTAATTCAAGTTTTCGAAGAGATCTAGCTTATTACTATGTCTAATCACGATGGTCCAAACATGTATCTATCAGGGCTCGAACCTGACACCTTTTGCGTGTTAGGCGGACGTGATAACCACTACACCATATATACTTGGCTATTGGGAGTTTTCGAAGAGATCTACCTTATTATTATGTCTAATCACGATGGTTAAAACAAGTATCTATCAGGGCTCGAACCTGACACCTTCCACGTGTTAGGCGGACGTGATAACCACTACACCATATATACTTGGGTATTGGGAGTTTTCGAAGAGATCTACCTTATTATTATGTCTAATCACGATGGTCAAAACATGTCCCTTCCAGCGCTCAACCCTGGGACCTTCCGCGTGTTAGGCAGACGTGATAACCACTACACCATAGATACGTGTTAATATAAGGTTTTCGAAGAGATCCAGCTTATTACTATGTCTAATCACGATGGTCCAAACATGTATCTACCAGGGCTCGAACCTGGGACCTTCCGCGTGTTAGGCGGACGTGATAACCACTACACCATATATACTTGGCTATTGGGAGTTTTCGAAGAGATCTACCTTATTATTATGTCTAATCACGATGGTCAAAACATATCCCTACCAGCGCTCAAACCTGGGACCTTCAGCGTGTTAGGCAGACGTGATAACCACTACACCATAGATACGTGTTAATATAAAGTTTTCTAAGAGATCCAGCTTATAACCATGTCTAATCACAATGGTCAAAACATGCATCTATCAGGGCTCGAACCTGGGACCTTCCGCGTGTTAAGCGGACGTGATAACCACTACACCATAGATACATGTTAATATAAGGTTTTCGAAGAGATCCAGCTTATTACTATGTCTAATCACGATGGTCCAAACATGTATCTATCAGGGCTCGAACCTGACACCTTTCGCGTGTTTGGCGGACGTGATAACCACTACACCATATATACTTGGCTATTGGGAGTTTTGGAAGAGATCTACCCTATTATTATGTCTAATCACGATGGTCCAAACATGTCCCTACCAGGGCTCGAACCTGGGACATTCAGCGTGTTAGGCAGACGTGATAACCACTACACCATAGATACGTGTTAATATAAAGTTTTCTAAGAGATCCAGCTTATAACTATGTCTAATCACGATGGTCCAAACATGTATCTATCAGGGCTCGAACCTGACACCTTTCGCGTGTTAGGCGGACGTGATAACAACCACACCATATATACTTGGCTATTGGGAGTTTTCGAAGAGATCTACCTTATTATTATGTCTAATCACGATGGTTAAAACAAGTATCTATCAGGGCTCGAACCTGACACCTTCCACGTGTTAGGCGGACGTGATAACCACTACACCATATATACTTGGGTATTGGGAGTTTTCGAAGAGATCTACCTTATTATTATGTCTAATCACGATGGTTAAAACAAGTATCTATCAGGGCTCGAACCTGACACCTTCCGCGTGTTAGGCGGACGTGATAACCACTACACCATAGATACTTGGCTATTGTGAGTTTTCGAAGAGATCTACCTTATTATTATGTCTAATCACGATGGTTAAAACAAGTATCTATCAGGGCTCGAACCTGACACCTTCCGCGTGTTAGGCAGACGTGATAACCACTACACCATAGATACTTGGCTATTATGAGTTTTCGAAGAGATCTACCTTATTATTATGTCTAATCACGATGGTTAAAACAAGTATCTATCAGGGCTCGAAAATGACACCTTCCGCGTGTTAGGCGGACGTGATAACCACTACACCATAGATACTTGGCTATTGTGAGTTTTCGAAGAGATCTACCTTATTATTATGTCTAATCACGATGGTCAAATAATGTCCCTTCCAGCGCTCAAACCTGGGACCTTCCGCGTGTTAGGCAGACGTGATAACCACTACACCATAGATACGTGTTAATATAAGGTTTTCGAAGAGATCCAGCTTATTACTATGTCTAATCACGATGGTCCAAACATGTATCTACCAGGGCTCGAACCTGGGACCTTCCGCGTGTGAGGCGGACGTGATAACAACTACACCATATATACTTGGCTATTGGGAGTTTTCGAAGAGATCTACCTTATTATTATGTCTAATCACGATGGTCAAAACATATCCCTACCAGCGCTCAAACCTGGGACCTTCAGCGTGTTAGGCAGACGTGATAACCACTACACCATAGATACGTGTTAATATAAAGTTTTCTAAGAGATCCAGCTTATAACCATGTCTAATCACAATGGTCAAAACATGCATCTATCAGGGCTCGAACCTGGGACCTTCCGCGTGTTAGGCGGACGTGATAACCACTACACCATATATACTTGGCTATTGGGAGTTTTCGAAGAGATCTACCTTATTATTATGTCTAATCACGATGGTCAAAACATATCCCTACCAGCGCTCAAACCTGGGACCTTCAGCGTGTTAGGCAGACGTGATAACCACTACACCATAGATACGTGTTAATATAAAGTTTTCTAAGAGATCCAGCTTATAACCATGTCTAATCACAATGGTCAAAACATGGATCTATCAGGGCTCGAACCTGGGACCTTCCGCGTGTTGGGCGGACGTGATAACCACTACACCATAGATACGTGTTAATTCAAGTTTTCGAAGAGATCTAGCTTATTACTATGTCTAATCACGATGGTCCAAACATGTATCTATCAGGGCTCGAACCTGACACCTTTTGCGTGTTAGGCGGACGTGATAACCACTACACCATATATACTTGGCTATTGGGAGTTTTCGAAGAGATCTACCTTATTATTATGTCTAATCACGATGGTTAAAACAAGTATCTATCAGGGCTCGAACCTGACACCTTCCACGTGTTAGGCGGACGTGATAACCACTACACCATATATACTTGGGTATTGGGAGTTTTCGAAGAGATCTACCTTATTATTATGTCTAATCACGATGGTCAAAACATGTCCCTTCCAGCGCTCAACCCTGGGACCTTCCGCGTGTTAGGCAGACGTGATAACCACTACACCATAGATACGTGTTAATATAAGGTTTTCGAAGAGATCCAGCTTATTACTATGTCTAATCACGATGGTCCAAACATGTATCTACCAGGGCTCGAACCTGGGACCTTCCGCGTGTTAGGCGGACGTGATAACCACTACACCATATATACTTGGCTATTGGGAGTTTTCGAAGAGATCTACCTTATTATTATGTCTAATCACGATGGTCAAAACATATCCCTACCAGCGCTCAAACCTGGGACCTTCAGCGTGTTAGGCAGACGTGATAACCACTACACCATAGATACGTGTTAATATAAAGTTTTCTAAGAGATCCAGCTTATAACCATGTCTAATCACAATGGTCAAAACATGCATCTATCAGGGCTCGAACCTGGGACCTTCCGCGTGTTAAGCGGACGTGATAACCACTACACCATAGATACATGTTAATATAAGGTTTTCGAAGAGATCCAGCTTATTACTATGTCTAATCACGATGGTCCAAACATGTATCTATCAGGGCTCGAACCTGACACCTTTCGCGTGTTTGGCGGACGTGATAACCACTACACCATATATACTTGGCTATTGGGAGTTTTGGAAGAGATCTACCCTATTATTATGTCTAATCACGATGGTCCAAACATGTCCCTACCAGGGCTCGAACCTGGGACATTCAGCGTGTTAGGCAGACGTGATAACCACTACACCATAGATACGTGTTAATATAAAGTTTTCTAAGAGATCCAGCTTATAACTATGTCTAATCACGATGGTCCAAACATGTATCTATCAGGGCTCGAACCTGACACCTTTCGCGTGTTAGGCGGACGTGATAACAACCACACCATATATACTTGGCTATTGGGAGTTTTCGAAGAGATCTACCTTATTATTATGTCTAATCACGATGGTTAAAACAAGTATCTATCAGGGCTCGAACCTGACACCTTCCACGTGTTAGGCGGACGTGATAACCACTACACCATATATACTTGGGTATTGGGAGTTTTCGAAGAGATCTACCTTATTATTATGTCTAATCACGATGGTTAAAACAAGTATCTATCAGGGCTCGAACCTGACACCTTCCGCGTGTTAGGCGGACGTGATAACCACTACACCATAGATACTTGGCTATTGTGAGTTTTCGAAGAGATCTACCTTATTATTATGTCTAATCACGATGGTTAAAACAAGTATCTATCAGGGCTCGAACCTGACACCTTCCGCGTGTTAGGCAGACGTGATAACCACTACACCATAGATACTTGGCTATTATGAGTTTTCGAAGAGATCTACCTTATTATTATGTCTAATCACGATGGTTAAAACAAGTATCTATCAGGGCTCGAAAATGACACCTTCCGCGTGTTAGGCGGACGTGATAACCACTACACCATAGATACTTGGCTATTGTGAGTTTTCGAAGAGATCTACCTTATTATTATGTCTAATCACGATGGTCAAATAATGTCCCTTCCAGCGCTCAAACCTGGGACCTTCCGCGTGTTAGGCAGACGTGATAACCACTACACCATAGATACGTGTTAATATAAGGTTTTCGAAGAGATCCAGCTTATTACTATGTCTAATCACGATGGTCCAAACATGTATCTACCAGGGCTCGAACCTGGGACCTTCCGCGTGTGAGGCGGACGTGATAACAACTACACCATATATACTTGGCTATTGGGAGTTTTCGAAGAGATCTACCTTATTATTATGTCTAATCACGATGGTCAAAACATATCCCTACCAGCGCTCAAACCTGGGACCTTCAGCGTGTTAGGCAGACGTGATAACCACTACACCATAGATACGTGTTAATATAAAGTTTTCTAAGAGATCCAGCTTATAACTATGTCTAATCACGATGGTCCAAACATGTATCTATCAGGGCTCGAACCTAACACCTTTCGCGTGTTAGGCGGACGTGATAACCACTACACCATAGATACGTGTTAATTCAAGTTTTCGAAGAGATCTAGCTTATTACTATGTCTAATCACGATGGCCATAACATGCATCTATCAGGGCTCGAACCTGACACCTTCCGCGTGTTGGGCGGACGTGATAACCACTACACCATAGATACTTGGCTATTGTGAGTTTTCGAAGAGATCAACCTTATTATTATGTCTAATCACGATGGTTAAAACATGTATCTATCAGGGCTCGAACCTGACACCTTCCGCGTGTTGGGCGGACGTGATAACCACTACACCATAGATACTTGGTTATTGTGAGTTTTCGAAGAGATCCAGCTTATAACTATGTCTAATCACGATGGTCCAAACATGTATCTACCAGGGCTCGAACCTGGGACCTTCCGCGTGTGAGGCGGACGTGATAACCACTACACCATATATACTTGGCTATTGGAAGTTTTCGAAGAGATCTACCTTATTATTATGTCTAATCACGATGGTCAAAACATATCCCTACCAGCGCTCAAACCTGGGACCTTCAGCGTGTTAGGCAGACGTGATAACCACTACACCATAGATACGTGTTAATATAAAGTTTTCTAAGAGATCCAGCTTATAACTATGTCTAATCACGATGGTCCAAACATGTATCTATCAGGGCTCGAACCTGACACCTTTCGCGTGTTAGGCGGACGTGATAACCACTACACCATATATACTTGGCTATTGGGAGTTTTCGAAGAGATATACCTTATAATTATGTCTAATCACGATGGTTAAAACAAGTATCTATCAGGGCTCGAACCTGACACCTTCCACGTGTTAGGCGGACGTGATAACCACTACACCATATATACTTGGGTATTGGGAGTTTTCGAAGAGATCTACCTTATTATTATGTCTAATCACGATGGTCAAAACATGTCCCTTCCAGCGCTCAACCCTGGGACCTTCCGCGTGTTAGGCAGACGTGATAACCACTACACCATAGATACGTGTTAATATAAGGTTTTCGAAGAGATCCAGCTTATTACTATGTCTAATCACGATGGTCCAAACATGTATCTACCAGGGCTCGAACCTGGGACCTTCCGCGTGTTAGGCGGACGTGATAACCACTACACCATATATACTTGGCTATTGGGAGTTTTCGAAGAGATCTACCTTATTATTATGTCTAATCACGATGGTCAAAACATATCCCTACCAGCGCTCAAACCTGGGACCTTCAGCGTGTTAGGCAGACGTGATAACCACTACACCATAGATACGTGTTAATATAAAGTTTTCTAAGAGATCCAGCTTATAACCATGTCTAATCACAATGGTCAAAACATGCATCTATCAGGGCTCGAACCTGGGACCTTCCGCGTGTTAAGCGGACGTGATAACCACTACACCATAGATACATGTTAATATAAGGTTTTCGAAGAGATCCAGCTTATTACTATGTCTAATCACGATGGTCCAAACATGTATCTATCAGGGCTCGAACCTGACACCTTTCGCGTGTTTGGCGGACGTGATAACCACTACACCATATATACTTGGCTATTGGGAGTTTTGGAAGAGATCTACCCTATTATTATGTCTAATCACGATGGTCCAAACATGTCCCTACCAGGGCTCGAACCTGGGACCTTCAGCGTGTTAGGCAGACGTGATAACCACTACACCATAGATACGTGTTAATATAAAGTTTTCTAAGAGATCCAGCTTATAACTATGTCTAATCACGATGGTCCAAACATGTATCTATCAGGGCTCGAACCTGACACCTTTCGCGTGTTAGGCGGACGTGATAACAACCACACCATATATACTTGGCTATTGGGAGTTTTCGAAGAGATCTACCTTATTATTATGTCTAATCACGATGGTTAAAACAAGTATCTATCAGGGCTCGAACCTGACACCTTCCACGTGTTAGGCGGACGTGATAACCACTACACCATATATACTTGGGTATTGGGAGTTTTCGAAGAGATCTACCTTATTATTATGTCTAATCACGATGGTTAAAACAAGTATCTATCAGGGCTCGAACCTGACACCTTCCGCGTGTTAGGCGGACGTGATAACCACTACACCATAGATACTTGGCTATTGTGAGTTTTCGAAGAGATCTACCTTATTATTATGTCTAATCACGATGGTTAAAACAAGTATCTATCAGGGCTCGAACCTGACACCTTCCGCGTGTTAGGCAGACGTGATAACCACTACACCATAGATACTTGGCTATTATGAGTTTTCGAAGAGATCTACCTTATTATTATGTCTAATCACGATGGTTAAAACAAGTATCTATCAGGGCTCGAAAATGACACCTTCCGCGTGTTAGGCGGACGTGATAACCACTACACCATAGATACTTGGCTATTGTGAGTTTTCGAAGAGATCTACCTTATTATTATGTCTAATCACGATGGTCAAATAATGTCCCTTCCAGCGCTCAAACCTGGGACCTTCCGCGTGTTAGGCAGACGTGATAACCACTACACCATAGATACGTGTTAATATAAGGTTTTCGAAGAGATCCAGCTTATTACTATGTCTAATCACGATGGTCCAAACATGTATCTACCAGGGCTCGAACCTGGGACCTTCCGCGTGTGAGGCGGACGTGATAACAACTACACCATATATACTTGGCTATTGGGAGTTTTCGAAGAGATCTACCTTATTATTATGTCTAATCACGATGGTCAAAACATATCCCTACCAGCGCTCAAACCTGGGACCTTCAGCGTGTTAGGCAGACGTGATAACCACTACACCATAGATACGTGTTAATATAAAGTTTTCTAAGAGATCCAGCTTATAACTATGTCTAATCACGATGGTCCAAACATGTATCTATCAGGGCTCGAACCTAACACCTTTCGCGTGTTAGGCGGACGTGATAACCACTACACCATAGATACGTGTTAATTCAAGTTTTCGAAGAGATCTAGCTTATTACTATGTCTAATCACGATGGCCATAACATGCATCTATCAGGGCTCGAACCTGACACCTTCCGCGTGTTGGGCGGACGTGATAACCACTACACCATAGATACTTGGCTATTGTGAGTTTTCGAAGAGATCAACCTTATTATTATGTCTAATCACGATGGTTAAAACATGTATCTATCAGGGCTCGAACCTGACACCTTCCGCGTGTTGGGCGGACGTGATAACCACTACACCATAGATACTTGGTTATTGTGAGTTTTCGAAGAGATCCAGCTTATAACTATGTCTAATCACGATGGTCCAAACATGTATCTACCAGGGCTCGAACCTGGGACCTTCCGCGTGTGAGGCGGACGTGATAACCACTACACCATATATACTTGGCTATTGGAAGTTTTCGAAGAGATCTACCTTATTATTATGTCTAATCACGATGGTCAAAACATATCCCTACCAGCGCTCAAACCTGGGACCTTCAGCGTGTTAGGCAGACGTGATAACCACTACACCATAGATACGTGTTAATATAAAGTTTTCTAAGAGATCCAGCTTATAACTATGTCTAATCACGATGGTCCAAACATGTATCTATCAGGGCTCGAACCTGACACCTTTCGCGTGTTAGGCGGACGTGATAACCACTACACCATATATACTTGGCTATTGGGAGTTTTCGAAGAGATATACCTTATAATTATGTCTAATCACGATGGTTAAAACAAGTATCTATCAGGGCTCGAACCTGACACCTTCCACGTGTTAGGCGGACGTGATAACCACTACACCATATATACTTGGGTATTGGGAGTTTTCGAAGAGATCTACCTTATTATTATGTCTAATCACGATGGTTAAAACAAGTATCTATCAGGGCTCGAACCTGACACCTTCCGCGTGTTAGGCGGACGTGATAACCACTACACCATAGATACTTGGCTATTGTGAGTTTTCGAAGAGATCTACCTTATTATTATGTCTAATCACGATGGTTAAATCAAGTATCTATCAGGGCTCGAACCTGACACCTTCCGCGTGTTAGGCAGACGTGATAACCACTACACCATAGATACTTGGCTATTGTGAGTTTTCGAAGATATCTACCTTATTATTATGTCTAATCACGATGGTTAAAACAAGTATCTATCAGGGCTCGAACCTGACACCTTCCGCGTGTTAGGCGGACGTGATAACCACTACACCATAGATACTTGGCTATTGTGAGTTTTCGAAGAGATCTACCTTATTATTATGTCTAATCACGATGGTCAAAACATGTCCCTTCCAGCGCTCAAACCTGGGACCTTCCGCGTGTTAGGCAGACGTGATAACCACTACACCATAGATACGTGTTAATATAAGGTTTTCGAAGAGATCCAGCTTATTACTATGTCTAATCACGATGGTCCAAACATGTATCTACCAAGGCTCGAACCTGGGACCTTCCGCGTGTGAGGCGGACGTGATAACCACTACACCATATATACTTGGCTATTGGGAGTTTTCGAAGAGATCTACCTTATTATTATGTCTAATCACGATGGTCAAAACATATCCCTACCAGCGCTCAAAGCTGGGACCTTCAGCGTGTTAGGCAGACGTGATAACCACTACACCATAGATACGTGTTAATATAAAGTTTTCTAAGAGATCCAGCTTATAACTATGTCTAGTCACGATGGTCCAAACATGTATCTATCAGGGCTCGAACCTAACACCTTTCGCGTGTTAGGCGGACGTGATAACCACTACACCATAGATACGTGTTAATTCAAGTTTTCGAAGAGATCTAGCTTATTACTATGTCTAATCACGATGGTCATAACATGCATCTATCAGGGCTCGAACCTGACACCTTCCGCGTGTTGGGCGGACGTGATAACCACTACACCATAGATACTTGGCTATTGTGAGTTTTCGAAGAGATCAACCTTATTATTATGTCTAATCACGATGGTTAAAACATGTATCTATCAGGGCTCGAACCTGACACCTTCCGCGTGTTGGGCGGACGTGATAACCACTACACCATAGATACTTGGTTATTGTGAGTTTTCGAAGAGATCCAGCTTATAACTATGTCTAATCACGATGGTCCAAACATGTATCTACCAGGGCTCGAACCTGGGACCTTCCGCGTGTGAGGCGGACGTGATAACCACTACACCATATATACTTGGCTTTTGGGAGTTTTCGAAGAGATCTACCTTATTATTATGTCTAATCACGATGGTCAAAACATATCCCTACCAGCGCTCAAACCTGGGACCTTCAGCGTGTTAGGCAGACGTGATAACCACTACACCATAGATACGTGTTAATATAAAGTTTTCTAAGAGATCCAGCTTATAACTATGTCTAATCACGATGGTCCAAACATGTATCTATCAGGGCTCGAACCTGACACCTTTCGCGTGTTAGGCGGACGTGATAACCACTACACCATATATACTTGGCTATTGGGAGTTTTCGAAGAGATCTACCTTATTATTATGTCTAATCACGATGGTCAAAACATGTCCCTACCAGCGCTGTAACCTGGGACCTTCCGCGTGTTACGCAGACGTGATAACCACTACTCCATAGATACGTGTTAATTTAAGGTTTTCGAAGAGATCCAGCTTATTACTATGTCTAATCACGATGGTCCAAACATGTGTCTATCAGGGCTCGAACCTGACACCTTTCGCGTGTTAGGCGGACGTGATAACCACTACACCATACATACTTGGCTATTGGGAGTTTTCGAAGAGATCTACCTTATTATTATGTCTAATCACGATGGTCAAAACATATCCCTACCAGCGCTCAAACCTGGGACCTTCAAGCGTGTTAGGCAGACGTGATAACCACTACACCATAGATACGTGTTAATATAAAGTTTTCTAAGAGATCCAGCTTATAACTATGTCTAATCACGATGGTCAAAACATGTATCTATCAGGGCTCGAACCTGGGACCTTCCGCGTATTAGGCGGACGTGCTAACCACTACACCATAGATACGTGTTTGTTTAAGTTTTCGAAGAAATCTAGCTTATTACTATGTCTAATCACGATGGTCATAACATGTATCTATCAGGGCTCGAACCTGACACCTTCCACGTGTTAGGCGGACGTGATAACCACTACACCATATATACTTGGGTATTGGGAGTTTTCGAAGAGATCTACCTTATTATTATGTCTAATCACGATGGTTAAAACAAGTATCTATCAGGGCTCGAACCTGACACCTTCCGCGTGTTAGGCGGACGTGATAACCACTACACCATAGATACTTGGCTATTGTGAGTTTTCGAAGAGATCTACCTTATTATTATGTCTAATCACGATGGTCAAAACATATCCCTACAAGCGCTCAAACCTGGGACCTTCAGCGTGTTAGGCAGACGTGATAACCACTACACCATAGATACGTGTTAATATAAAGTTTTCTAAGAGATCCAGCTTATAACTATGTCTAATCACGATGGTCCAAATATGTATCTATCAGGGCTCGAACCTAACACCTTTCGCGTGTTAGGCGGACGTGATAACCACTACACCATAGATACGTGTTAATTCAAGTTTTCGAAGAGATCTAGCTTATTACTATGTCTAATCACGATGGTCATAACATGCATCTATCAGGGCTCGAACCTGACACCTTCCGCGTGTTGGGCGGACGTGATAACCACTACACCATAGATACTTGGTTATTGTGAGTTTTCGAAGAGATCCAGCTTATAACTATGTCTAATCACGATGGTCCAAACATGTATCTACCAGGGCTCGAACCTGGGACCTTCCGCGTGTGAGGCGGACGTGATAACCACTACACCATATATACTTGGCTATTGGGAGTTTTCGAAGAGATCTACCTTATTATTATGTCTAATCACGATGGTCAAATCATATCCCTACCAGCGCTCAAACCTGGGACCTTCAGCGTGTTAGGCAGACGTGATAACCACTACACCATAGATACGTGTTAATATAAAGTTTTCTAAGAGATCCAGCTTATAACTATGTCTAATCACGATGGTCCAAACATGTATCTATCAGGGCTCGAACCTGACACCTTTCGCGTGTTAGGCGGACGTGATAACCACTACACCATATATACTTGGCTATTGGGAGTTTTCGAAGAGATCTACCTTATTATTATGTCTAATCACGATGGTCAAAACATGTCCCTACCAGCGCTGTAACCTGGGACCTTCCGCGTGTTACGCAGACGTGATAACCACTACTCCATAGATACGTGTTAATTTAAGGTTTTCGAAGAGATGCAGCTTATTACTATGACTAATCACGATGGTCCAAACATGTATCTATCAGGGCTCGAACCTGACACCTTTCGCGTGTTAGGCGGACGTGATAACCACTACACCATATATACTTGGCTATTGGGAGTTTTCGAAGAGATCTACCTTATTATTATGTCTAATCACGATGGTCAAAACATATCCCTACCAGCGCTCAAACCTGGGACCTTCAGCGTGTTAGGCAGACGTGATAACCACTACACCATAGATACGTGTTAATATAAAGTTTTCTAAGAGATCCAGCTTATAACTATGTCTAATCACGATGGTCAAAACATGTATCTATCAGGGCTCGAACCTGGGACCTTCCGCGTATTAGGCGGACGTGCTAACCACTACACCATAGATACGTGTTTATTTAAGTTTTCGAAGAAATCTAGCTTATTACTATGTCTAATCACGATGGTCATAACATGTATCTATCAGGGCTCGAACCTGACACCTTCCACGTGTTAGGCGGACGTGATAACCACTACACCATATATACTTGGGTATTGGGAGTTTTCGAAGAGATCTACCTTATTATTATGTCTAATCACGATGGTTAAAACAAGTATCTATCAGGGCTCGAACCTGACACCTTCCGCGTGTTAGGCGGACGTGATAACCACTACACCATAGATACTTGGCTATTGTGAGTTTTCGAAGAGATCTACCTTATTATTATGTCTAATCACGATGGTCAAAACATATCCCTACAAGCGCTCAAACCTGGGACCTTCAGCGTGTTAGGCAGACGTGATAACCACTACACCATAGATACGTGTTAATATAAAGTTTTCTAAGAGATCCAGCTTATAACTATGTCTAATCACGATGGTCCAAATATGTATCTATCAGGGCTCGAACCTAACACCTTTCGCGTGTTAGGCGGACGTGATAACCACTACACCATAGATACGTGTTAATTCAAGTTTTCGAAGAGATCTAGCTTATTACTATGTCTAATCACGATGGTCATAACATGCATCTATCAGGGCTCGAACCTGACACCTTCCGCGTGTTGGGCGGACGTGATAACCACTACACCATAGATACTTGGTTATTGTGAGTTTTCGAAGAGATCCAGCTTATAACTATGTCTAATCACGATGGTCCAAACATGTATCTACCAGGGCTCGAACCTGGGACCTTCCGCGTGTGAGGCGGACGTGATAACCACTACACCATATATACTTGGCTATTGGGAGTTTTCGAAGAGATCTACCTTATTATTATGTCTAATCACGATGGTCAAATCATATCCCTACCAGCGCTCAAACCTGGGACCTTCAGCGTGTTAGGCAGACGTGATAACCACTACACCATAGATACGTGTTAATATAAAGTTTTCTAAGAGATCCAGCTTATAACTATGTCTAATCACGATGGTCCAAACATGTATCTATCAGGGCTCGAACCTGACACCTTTCGCGTGTTAGGCGGACGTGATAACCACTACACCATATATACTTGGCTATTGGGAGTTTTCGAAGAGATCTACCTTATTATTATGTCTAATCACGATGGTCAAAACATGTCCCTACCAGCGCTGTAACCTGGGACCTTCCGCGTGTTACGCAGACGTGATAACCACTACTCCATAGATACGTGTTAATTTAAGGTTTTCGAAGAGATGCAGCTTATTACTATGTCTAATCACGATGGTCCAAACATGTATCTATCAGGGCTCGAACCTGACACCTTTCGCGTGTTAGGCGGACGTGATAACCACTACACCATATATACTTGGCTATTGGGAGTTTTCGAAGAGATCTACCTTATTATTATGTCTAATCACGATGGTCAAAACATATCCCTACCAGCGCTCAAACCTGGGACCTTCAGCGTGTTAGGCAGACGTGATAACCACCACACCATAGATACGTGTTAATATAAAGTTTTCTAAGAGATCCAGCTTATAACTATGTCTAATCACGATGGTCAAAACATGTATCTATCAGGGCTCGAACCTGGGACCTTCCGCGTATTAGGCGGACGTGCTAACCACTACACCATAGATACGTGTTTATTTAAGTTTTCGAAGAAATCTAGCTTATTACTATGTCTAATCACGATGGTCATAACATGTATCTATCAGGGCTCGAACCTGACACCTTCCACGTGTTAGGCGGACGTGATAACCACTACACCATATATACTTGGGTATTGGGAGTTTTCGAAGAGATCTACCTTATTATTATGTCTAATCACGATGGTTAAAACAAGTATCTATCAGGGCTCGAACCTGACACCTTCCGCGTGTTAGGCGGACGTGATAACCACTACACCATAGATACTTGGCTATTGTGAGTTTTCGAAGAGATCTACCTTATTATTATGTCTAATCACGATGGTCAAAACATATCCCTACAAGCGCTCAAACCTGGGACCTTCAGCGTGTTAGGCAGACGTGATAACCACTACAACATAGATACGTGTTAATATAAAGTTTTCTAAGAGATCCAGCTTATAACTATGTCTAATCACGATGGTCCAAATATGTATCTATCAGGGCTCGAACCTAACACCTTTCGCGTGTTAGGCGGACGTGATAACCACTACACCATAGATACGTGTTAATTCAAGTTTTCGAAGAGATCTAGCTTATTACTATGTCTAATCACGATGGTCATAACATGCATCTATCAGGGCTCGAACCTGACACCTTCCGCGTGTTGGGCGGACGTGATAACCACTACACCATAGATACTTGGTTATTGTGAGTTTTCGAAGAGATCCAGCTTATAACTATGTCTAATCACGATGGTCCAAACATGTATCTACCAGGGCTCGAACCTGGGACCTTCCGCGTGTGAGGCGGACGTGATAACCACTACACCATATATACTTGGCTATTGGGAGTTTTCGAAGAGATCTACCTTATTATTATGTCTAATCACGATGGTCAAATCATATCCCTACCAGCGCTCAAACCTGGGACCTTCAGCGTGTTAGGCAGACGTGATAACCACTACACCATAGATACGTGTTAATATAAAGTTTTCTAAGAGATCCAGCTTATAACTATGTCTAATCACGATGGTCCAAACATGTATCTATCAGGGCTCGAACCTGACACCTTTCGCGTGTTAGGCGGACGTGATAACCACTACACCATATATACTTGGCTATTGGGAGTTTTCGAAGAGATCTACCTTATTATTATGTCTAATCACGATGGTCAAAACATGTCCCTACCAGCGCTGTAACCTGGGACCTTCCGCGTGTTACGCAGACGTGATAACCACTACTCCATAGATACGTGTTAATTTAAGGTTTTCGAAGAGATGCAGCTTATTACTATGTCTAATCACGATGGTCCAAACATGTATCTATCAGGGCTCGAACCTGACACCTTTCGCGTGTTAGGCGGACGTGATAACCACTACACCATATATACTTGGCTATTGGGAGTTTTCGAAGAGATCTACCTTATTATTATGTCTAATCACGATGGTCAAAACATATCCCTACCAGCGCTCAAACCTGGGACCTTCAGCGTGTTAGGCAGACGTGATAACCACCACACCATAGATACGTGTTAATATAAAGTTTTCTAAGAGATCCAGCTTATAACTATGTCTAATCACGATGGTCAAAACATGTATCTATCAGGGCTCGAACCTGGGACCTTCCGCGTATTAGGCGGACGTGCTAACCACTACACCATAGATACGTGTTTATTTAAGTTTTCGAAGAAATCTAGCTTATTACTATGTCTAATCACGATGGTCATAACATGTATCTATCAGGGCTCGAACCTGACACCTTCCACGTGTTAGGCGGACGTGATAACCACTACACCATATATACTTGGGTATTGGGAGTTTTCGAAGAGATCTACCTTATTATTATGTCTAATCACGATGGTTAAAACAAGTATCTATCAGGGCTCGAACCTGACACCTTCCGCGTGTTAGGCGGACGTGATAACCACTACACCATAGATACTTGGCTATTGTGAGTTTTCGAAGAGATCTACCTTATTATTATGTCTAATCACGATGGTCAAAACATATCCCTACAAGCGCTCAAACCTGGGACCTTCAGCGTGTTAGGCAGACGTGATAACCACTACACCATAGATACGTGTTAATATAAAGTTTTCTAAGAGATCCAGCTTATAACTATGTCTAATCACGATGGTCCAAATATGTATCTATCAGGGCTCGAACCTAACACCTTTCGCGTGTTAGGCGGACGTGATAACCACTACACCATAGATACGTGTTAATTCAAGTTTTCGAAGAGATCTAGCTTATTACTATGTCTAATCACGATGGTCATAACATGCATCTATCAGGGCTCGAACCTGACACCTTCCGCGTGTTGGGCGGACGTGATAACCACTACACCATAGATACTTGGTTATTGTGAGTTTTCGAAGAGATCCAGCTTATAACTATGTCTAATCACGATGGTCCAAACATGTTTCTACCAGGGCTCGAACCTGGGACCTTCCGCGTGTGAGGCGGACGTGATAACCACTACACCATATATACTTGGCTATTGGGAGTTTTCGAAGAGATCTACCTTATTATTATGTCTAATCACGATGGTCAAATCATATCCCTACCAGCGCTCAAACCTGGGACCTTCAGCGTGTTAGGCAGACGTGATAACCACTACACCATAGATACGTGTTAATATAAAGTTTTCTAAGAGATCCAGCTTATAACTATGTCTAATCACGATGGTCCAAACATGTATCTATCAGGGCTCGAACCTGACACCTTTCGCGTGTTAGGCGGACGTGATAACCACTACACCATATATACTTGGCTAATGGGAGTTTTCGAAGAGATCTACCTTATTATTATGTCTAATCACGATGGTCAAAACATGTCCCTACCAGCGCTGTAACCTGGGACCTTCCGCGTGTTACGCAGACGTGATAACCACTACTCCATAGATACGTGTTAATTTAAGGTTTTCGAAGAGATGCAGCTTATTACTATGTCTAATCACGATGGTCCAAACATGTATCTATCAGGGCTCGAACCTGACACCTTTCGCGTGTTAGGCGGACGTGATAACCACTACACCATATATACTTGGCTATTGGGAGTTTTCGAAGAGATCTACCTTATTATTATGTCTAATCACGATGGTCAAAACATATCCCTACAAGCGCTCAAACCTGGGACCTTCAGCGTGTTAGGCAGACGTGATAACCACTACACCATAGATACGTGTTAATATAAAGTTTTCTAAGAGATCCAGCTTATAACTATGTCTAATCACGATGGTCAAAACATGTATCTATCAGGGCTCGAACCTGGGACCTTCCGCGTATTAGGCGGACGTGCTAACCACTACACCATAGATACGTGTTTATTTAAGTTTTCGAAGAAATCTAGCTTATTACTATGTCTAATCACGATGGTCATAACATGTATCTATCAGGGCTCGAACCTGACACTTTCCGCGTGTTGGGCGGACGTGATAACCACTACACCATAGATACTTGGTAATTGTGAGTTTTCGAAGAGATCTACCCTATTATTATGTCTAATCACGATGGCCCAAACAATGTCCCTACCAGGGCTCGAACCTGGGTCCTTCCGCGTGTTAGGCGGACGTGGTAGCCACTACACCATAGATACGTGTTAATATAAAGTTTTCGAAGAGATCTAGCTTATAACTATGTCTAATCATGTTGGTCAAAACATGTATCTATCAGGGCTCGAACCTGACACCTTCCGCGTGTTAGGCGGACGTGATAACCACTACATCATATATACTTAGTTATTATGAGTTTTCGAAGAGATCTACCTTATTATTATGTCTAATCACGATGGTCAAAACATATCCCTACCAGCGCTCAAACCTGGGACCTTCAGCGTGTTAGGCAGACGTGATAACCACTACACCATAGATACGTGTTAATATAAAGTTTTCTAAGAGATCCAGCTTATAACTATGTCTAATCACGATGGTCCAAACATGTATCTATCAGGGCTCGAACCTGACACCTTTCGCGTGTTAGGCGGACGTGATAACCACTACACCATATATACTTGGCTATTGGGAGTTTTCGAAGAGATCTACCTTATTATTTTGTCTAATCACGATGGTTAAAACAAGTATCTATCAGGGCTCGAACCTGACACCTTCCACGTGTTAGGCGGACGTGATAACCACTACACCATATATACTTGGGTATTGGGAGTTTTCGAAGAGATCTACCTTATTATTATGTCTAATCACGATGGTTAAAACAAGTATCTATCAGGGCTCGAACCTGACACCTTCCGCGTGTTAGGCGGACGTGATAACCACTACACCATAGATACTTGGCTATTGTGAGTTTTCGAAGAGATCTACCTTATTATTATGTCTAATCACGATGGTTAAAACAAGTATCTATCAGGGCTCGAACCTGACACCTTCCGCGTGTTAGGCAGACGTGATAACCACTACACCATAGATACTTGGCTATTGTGAGTTTTCGAAGAGATCTACCTTATTATTATGTCTAATCACGATGGTTAAAACAAGTATCTATCAGGGCTCGAACCTGACACCTTCCGCGTGTTAGGCGGACGTGATAACCACTACACCATAGATACTTGGCTATTGTGAGTTTTCGAAGAGATCTACCTTATTATTATGTCTCATCACGATGGTCAAAACATGTCCCTTCCAGCGCTCAAACCTGGGACCTTCCGCGTGTTAGGCAGACGTGATAACCACTACACCATAGATACGTGTTAATATAAGGTTTTCGAAGAGATCCAGCTTATTACTATGTCTAATCACGATGGTCCAAACATGTATCTACCAGGGCTCGAACCTGGGACCTTCCGCGTGTGAGGCGGACGTGATAACCACTACACCATATATACTTGGCTATTGGGAGTTTTCGAAGAGATCTACCTTATTATTATGTCTAATCACGATGGTCAAAACATATCCCTACCAGCGCTCAAACCTGGGACCTTCAGCGTGTTAGGCAGACGTGATAACCACTACACCATAGATACGTGTTAATATAAAGTTTTCTAAGAGATCCAGCTTATAACTATGTCTAATCACGATGGTCCAAACATGTATCTATCAGGGCTCGAACCTAACACCTTTCGCGTGTTAGGCGGACGTGATAACCACTACACCATATATACTTGGCTATTGGGAGTTTTCGAAGAGATCTACCTTATTATTATGTCTAATCACGATGGTCAAAACATGTCCCTACCAGCGCTGTAACCTGGGACCTTCCGCGTGTTACGCAGACGTGATAACCACTACTCCATAGATACGTGTTAATTTAAGGTTTTCGAAGAGATCCAGCTTATTACTATGTCTAATCACGATGGTCCAAACATGTATCTATCAGGGCTCGAACCTGACACCTTTCGCGTGTTAGGCGGACGTGATAACCACTACACCATATATACTTGGCTATTGGGAGTTTTCGAAGAGATCTACCTTATTATTATGTCTAATCACGATGGTCAAAACATATCCCTACCAGCGCTCAAACCTGGGACCTTCAGCGTGTTAGGCAGACGTGATAACCACTACACCATAGATACGTGTTAATATAAAGTTTTCTAAGAGATCCAGCTTATAACTATGTCTAATCACGATGGTCAAAACATGTATCTATCAGGGCTCGAACCTGGGACCTTCCGCGTATTAGGCGGACGTGCTAACCACTACACCATAGATACGTGTTTATTTAAGTTTTCGAAGAAATCTAGCTTATTACTATGTCTAATCACGATGGTCATAACATGTATCTATCAGGGCTCGAACCTGACACTTTCCGCGTGTTGGGCGGACGTGATAACCACTACACCATAGATACTTGGTAATTGTGAGTTTTCGAAGAGATCTACCCTATTATTATGTCTAATCACGACGGTCCAAACATGTCCCTACCAGGGCTCGAACCTGGGACCTTCCGCGTGTTACGCAGACGTGATAACCACTACTCCATAGATACGTGTTAATTTAAGGTTTTCGAAGAGATGCAGCTTATTACTATGTCTAATCACGATGGTCCAAACATGTATCTATCAGGGCTCGAACCTGACACCTTTCGCGTGTTAGGCGGACGTGATAACCACTACACCATATATACTTGGCTATTGGGAGTTTTCGAAGAGATCTACCTTATTATTATGTCTAATCACGATGGTCAAAACATATCCCTACCAGCGCTCAAACCTGGGACCTTCAGCGTGTTAGGCAGACGTGATAACCACTACACCATAGATACGTGTTAATATAAAGTTTTCTAAGAGATCCAGCTTATAACTATGTCTAATCACGATGGTCAAAACATGTATCTATCAGGGCTCGAACCTGGGACCTTCCGCGTATTAGGCGGACGTGCTAACCACTACACCATAGATACGTGTTTATTTAAGTTTTCGAAGAAATCTAGCTTATTACTATGTCTAATCACGATGGTCATAACATGTATCTATCAGGGCTCGAACCTGACACTTTCCGCGTGTTGGGCGGACGTGATAACCACTACACCATAGATACTTGGTAATTGTGAGTTTTCGAAGAGATCTACCCTATTATTATGTCTAATCACGATGGTCCAAACATGTCCCTACCAGGGCTCGAACCTGGGTCCTTCCGCGTGTTAGGCGGACGTGGTAGCCACTACACCATAGATACGTGTTAATATAAAGTTTTCGAAGAGATCTAGCTTATAACTATGTCTAATCATGTTGGTCAAAACATGTATCTATCAGGGCTCGAACCTGACACCTTCCGCGTGTTAGGCGGACGTGATAACCACTACATCATATATACTTAGTTATTATGAGTTTTCGAAGAGATCTACCTTATTATTATGTCTAATCACGATGGTCAAAACATATCCCTACCAGCGCTCAAACCTGGGACCTTCAGCGTGTTAGGCAGACGTGATAACCACTACACCATAGATACGTGTTAATATAAAGTTTTCTAAGAGATCCAGCTTATAACTATGTCTAATCACGATGGTCCAAACATGTATCTATCAGGGCTCGAACCTGACACCTTTCGCGTGTTAGGCGGACGTGATAACCACTACACCATATATACTTGGCTATTGGGAGTTTTCGAAGAGATCTACCTTATTATTATGTCTAATCACGATGGTCAAAACATGTCCCTACCAGCGCTGTAACCTGGGACCTTCCGCGTGTTACGCAGA
The DNA here is from genome assembly GCF_054372755.1 of Phalangium opilio. Taxonomy (NCBI): domain Eukaryota; kingdom Metazoa; phylum Arthropoda; class Arachnida; order Opiliones; family Phalangiidae; genus Phalangium; species Phalangium opilio. The sequence goes on from NW_028324169.1 coordinate 1,949,643, forward strand.
CGTGATAACCACTACTCCATAGATACGTGTTAATTTAAGGTTTTCGAAGAGATGCAGCTTATTACTATGTATAATCACGATGGTCCAAACATGTATCTATCAGGGCTCGAACCTGACACCTTTCGCGTGTTAGGCGGACGTGATAACCACTACACCATATATACTTGGCTATTGGGAGTTTTCGAAGAGATCTACCTTATTATTATGTCTAATCACGATGGTCAAAACATATCCCTACCAGCGCTCAAACCTGGGACCTTCAGCGTGTTAGGCAGACGTGATAACCACTACACCATAGATACGTGTTAATATAAAGTTTTCTAAGAGATCCAGCTTATAACTATGTCTAATCACGATGGTCAAAACATGTATCTATCAGGGCTCGAACCTGGGACCTTCCGCGTATTAGGCGGACGTGCTAACCACTACACCATAGATACGTGTTTATTTAAGTTTTCGAAGAAATCTAGCTTATTACTATGTCTAATCACGATGGTCATAACATGTATCTATCAGGGCTCGAACCTGACACTTTCCGCGTGTTGGGCGGACGTGATAACCACTACACCATAGATACTTGGTAATTGTGAGTTTTCGAAGAGATCTACCCTATTATTATGTCTAATCACGATGGTCCAAACATGTCCCTACCAGGGCTCGAACCTGGGTCCTTCCGCGTGTTAGGCGGACGTGGTAGCCACTACACCATAGATACGTGTTAATATAAAGTTTTCGAAGAGATCTAGCTTATAACTATGTCTAATCATGTTGGTCAAAACATGTATCTATCAGGGCTCGAACCTGACACCTTCCGCGTGTTAGGCGGACGTGATAACCACTACATCATATATACTTAGTTATTATGAGTTTTCGAAGAGATCTACCTTATTATTATGTCTAATCACGATGGTCAAAACATATCCCTACCAGCGCTCAAACCTGGGACCTTCAGCGTGTTAGGCAGACGTGATAACCACTACACCATAGATACGTGTTAATATAAAGTTTTCTAAGAGATCCAGCTTATAACTATGTCTAATCACGATGGTCCAAACATGTATCTATCAGGGCTCGAACCTGACACCTTTCGCGTGTTAGGCGGACGTGATAACCACTACACCATATATACTTGGCTATTGGGAGTTTTCGAAGAGATCTACCTTATTATTATGTCTAATCACGATGGTCAAAACATGTCCCTACCAGCGCTGTAACCTGGGACCTTCCGCGTGTTACGCAGACGTGATAACCACTACTCCATAGATACGTGTTAATTTAAGGTTTTCGAAGAGATGCAGCTTATTACTATGTCTAATCACGATGGTCCAAACATGTATCTATCAGGGCTCGAACCTGACACCTTTCGCGTGTTAGGCGGACGTGATAACCACTACACCATATATACTTGGCTATTGGGAGTTTTCGAAGAGATCTACCTTATTATTATGTCTAATCACGATGGTCAAAACATATCCCTACCAGCGCTCAAACCTGGGACCTTCAGCGTGTTAGGCAGACGTGATAACCACTACACCATAGATACGTGTTAATATAAAGTTTTCTAAGAGATCCAGCTTATAACTATGTCTAATCACGATGGTCAAAACATGTATCTATCAGGGCTCGAACCTGGGACCTTCCGCGTATTAGGCGGACGTGCTAACCACTACACCATAGATACGTGTTTATTTAAGTTTTCGAAGAAATCTAGCTTATTACTATGTCTAATCACGATGGTCATAACATGTATCTATCAGGGCTCGAACCTGACACTTTCCGCGTGTTGGGCGGACGTGATAACCACTACACCATAGATACTTGGTAATTGTGAGTTTTCGAAGAGATCTACCCTATTATTATGTCTAATCACGATGGTCCAAACATGTCCCTACCAGGGCTCGAACCTGGGTCCTTCCGCGTGTTAGGCGGACGTGGTAGCCACTACACCATAGATACTTGTTAATATAAAGTTTTCGAAGAGATCTAGCTTATAACTATGTCTAATCATGTTGGTCAAAACATGTATCTATCAGGGCTCGAACCTGACACCTTCCGCGTGTTAGGCGGACGTGATAACCACTACATCATATATACTTAGTTATTATGAGTTTTCGAAGAGATCTACATTATTATTATGTCTAATCACGATGGTCAAAACATATCCCTACCAGCGCTCAAACCTGGGACCTTCAGCGTGTTAGGCAGACGTGATAACCACTACACCATAGATACGTGTTAATATAAAGTTTTCTAAGAGATCCAGCTTATAACTATGTCTAATCACGATGGTCCAAACATGTATCTATCAGGGCTCGAACCTGACACCTTTCGCGTGTTAGGCGGACGTGATAACCACTACACCATATATACTTGGCTATTGGGAGTTTTCGAAGAGATCTACCTTATTATTATGTCTAATCACGATGGTTAAAACAAGTATCTATCAGGGCTCGAACCTGACACCTTCCGCGTGTTAGGCGGACGTGATAACCACTACACCATAGATACTTGGCTATTGTGAGTTTTCGAAGAGATCTACCCTATTATTATGTCTAATCACGATGGTTAAAACAAGTATCTATCAGGGCTCGAACCTGACACCTTCCGCGTGTTAGGCAGACGTGATAACCACTACACCATAGATACTTGGCTATTGTGAGTTTTCGAAGAGATCTACCTTATTATTATGTCTAATCACGATGGTTAAAACAAGTATCTATCAGGGCTCGAACCTGACACCTTCCGCGTGTTAGGCGGACGTGATAACCACTACACCATAGATACTTGGCTATTGTGAGTTTTCGAAGAGATCTACCTTATTATTATGTCTAATCACGATGGTCAAAACATGTCCCTTCCAGCGCTCAAACCTGGGACCTTCCGCGTGTTAGGCAGACGTGATAACCACTACACCATAGATACGTGTTAATATAAGGTTTTCGAAGAGATCCAGCTTATTACTATGTCTAATCACGATGGTCCAAACATGTATCTACCAGGGCTCGAACCTGGGACCTTCCGCGTGTGAGGCGGACGTGATAACCACTACACCATATATACTTGGCTATTGGGAGTTTTCGAAGAGATCTACCTTATTATTATGTCTAATCACGATGGTCAAAACATATCCCTACCAGCGCTCAAACCTGGGACCTTCAGCGTGTTAGGCAGACGTGATAACCACTACACCATAGATACGTGTTAATATAAAGTTTTCTAAGAGATACAGCTTATAACTATGTCTAATCACGATGGTCCAAACATGTATCTATCAGGGCTCGAACCTAACACCTTTCGCGTGTTAGGCGGACGTGATAACCACTACACCATATATACTTGGCTATTGGGAGTTTTCGAAGAGATCTACCTTATTATTATGTCTAATCACGATGGTCAAAACATGTCCCTACCAGCGCTGTAACCTGGGACCTTCCGCGTGTTACGCAGACGTGATAACCACTACTCCATAGATACGTGTTAATTTAAGGTTTTCGAAGAGATCCAGCTTATTACTATGTCTAATCACGATGGTCCAAACATGTATCTATCAGGGCTCGAACCTGACACCTTTCGCGTGTTAGGCGGACGTGATAACCACTACACCATATATACTTGGCTATTGGGAGTTTTCGAAGAGATCTACCTTATTATTATGTCTAATCACGATGGTCAAAACATATCCCTACCTGCGCTCAAACCTGGGACCTTCAGCGTGTTAGGCAGACGTGATAACCACTACACCATAGATACGTGTTAATATAAAGTTTTCTAAGAGATCCAGCTTATAACTATGTCTAATCACGATGGTCAAAACATGTATCTATCAGGGCTCGAACCTGGGACCTTCCGCGTATTAGGCGGACGTGCTAACCACTACACCATAGATACGTGTTTATTTAAGTTTTCGAAGAAATCTAGCTTATTACTATGTCTAATCACGATGGTCATAACATGTATCTATCAGGGCTCGAACCTGACACTTTCCGCGTGTTGGGCGGACGTGATAACCACTACACCATAGATACTTGGTAATTGTGAGTTTTCGAAGAGATCTACCCTATTATTATGTCTAATCACGATGGTCCAAACATGTCCCTACCAGGGCTCGAACCTGGGACCTTCCGCGTGTTAGGCGGACGTGGTAGCCACAACACCATAGATACGTGTTAATATAAAGTTTTCGAAGAGATCTAGCTTATAACTATGTCTAATCATGTTGGTCAAAACATGTATCTATCAGGGCTCGAACCTGACACCTTCCTCGTGTTAGGCGGACGTGATAACCACTACATCATATATACTTGGTTATTATGAGTTTTCGAAGAGATCTACCTTATTATTATGTCTAATCACGTTGGTCAAAACATGTATCTACCAAGGCTTGAACCTGGGACCTTCCGCATGTTAAGCGGACGTGATAACCACTACACCATAGATACGTGTTAATATAAGGTTTTCGAAGAGATCCAGCTTATTACTATGTCTAATCACGATGGTCCAAACATGTATCTACCAGGGCTCGAACTTGGGACCTTCCGCGTGTTAGGCGGACGTGATAACCACTACACCATATATACTTGGCTATTGGGAGTTTTCGAAGAGATCTACCTTATTATTATGTCTAATCACGATGGTCAAAACATATTCCTACCAGCGCTCAAACCTGGAACCTTCAGCGTGTTAGGCAGACGTGATAACCACTACATCATAGATACGTGTTAATATAAAGTTTTCTAAGAGATCAAGCTTATAACTATGTCTAATCACGATGGTCCAAACATGTATCTATCAGGGCTCGAACCTGACACCTTTCGCGTGTTAGGCGGACGTGATAACCACTACACCATTGATACTTGGCTATTGTAAGTTTTCGAAGAGATCTACCTTATTATTATGTCTAATCACGATGGTCAAAACATGTCCCTACCAGCGCTCAAACCTGGGACCTTCCGCGCGTTAGGCAGACGTGATAACCACTACACCATAGATACGTGTTAATATAAGGTTTTCGAAGAGATCCAGCTTATTACTATGTCTAATCACGATGGTCCAAACATGTATCTATCAGGGCTCGAACCTAACACCTTTCGCTTGTTAGGCGGACGTGATAACCACTACATGATATATACTTGGCTATTGGGAGTTTTCGAAGAGATCTACCTTATTATTATGTCTAATCACGATGGTCAAAACATATCCCTACCAGCGCTCAAACCTGGGACCTTCAGCGTGTTAGGCAGACGTGATAACCACTACACCATAGATACGTGTTAATATAAAGTTTTCTAAGAGATCCAGCTTATAACTATGTCTAATCACGATGGTCCAAACATGTATCTATCAGGGCTCGAACCTGACACCTTTCGCGTGTTAGGCGGACGTGATAACCACTACACCATTGATACTTGGCTATTGTAAGTTTTTGAAGAGATCTACCTTATAATTATGTCTAATCACGATGGTCAAAACACGTCCCTACCAGCGCTCAAACCTGGGACCTTCCGCGTGTTAGGCGGACGTGATAACCACTACACCATAGATACGTGTTAATTTAAGTTTTCGAAGAGATCTAGCTTATTACTATGTCTAATCACGATGGTCATAACATGCATCTATCAGGGCTCGAACCTGACACCTTCCGCGTGTTGGGCGGACGTGATAACCACTACACCATAGATACTTGGCTATTGTGAGTTTTCGAAGAGATCTACCTTATTATTATGTCTAGTCACGATGGTCAAAACATGTCCCTTCCAGCGCTCAAACCAGGGACCTTCCGCGTTTTAGGCAGACGTGATAACCACTACACCATAGATACTTGGCTATTGTGAGTTTTCGAAGAGATCTACCTTATTATTATGTCTAATCACGATGGTTAAAACAAGTATCTATCAGGGCTCGAACCTGACACCTTCCGCGTGTTAGACGGACGTGATAACCACTACACCATAGATACTTGGCTATTGTGAGTTTTCGAAGAGATCTACCTTATTATTATGTCTAATCACGATGGTCAAAACATGTCCCTTCCAGCGCTCAACCCTGGGACCTTCCGCGTGTTAGGCAGACGTGATAACCACTACACCATAGATACGTGTTAATATAAGGTTTTCGAAGAGATCCAGCTTATTACTATGTCTAATCACGATGGTCCAAACATGTATCTACCAGGGCTCGAACCTGGGACCTTCCGCGTGTTAGGCGGACGTGATAACCACTACACCATATATACTTGGTTATTGGGAGTTTTCGAAGAGATCTACCTTACTATTATGTCTAATCACGATGGTCAAAACATATCCCTACCAGCGCTCAAACATGGGACCTTCAGCGTGTTAGGCAGACGTGATAACCACTACACCATAGATACGTGTTAATATAAAGTTTTCTAAGAGATCCAGCTTATAACCATGTCTAATCACAATGGTCAAAACATGCATCTATCAGGGCTCGAACCTGGGACCTTCCGCGTGTTAGGCGGACGTGATAACCACTACACCATAGATACGTGTTAATTTAAGTTTTCGAAGAGATCTAGCTTATTACTATGTCTAATCACGATGGTCATAACATGCATCTATCAGGGCTCGAACCTGACACCTTCCGCGTGATGGGCGGACGTGATAACCACTACACCATAGATACTTGGCTATTGTGAGTTTTCGAAGAGATCTACCTTATTATTATGTCTAATCACGATGGTTAAAACATGTATATATCAGGGCTCGAACCTGACACCTTCCGCGTGTTGGGCGGACGTGATAACCACTACACCATAGATACTTGGTTATTGTGAGTTTTCGAAGAGATCTACCCTATTATTATGTCTAATCACGATGGTCAAAACATGTCCCTTCCAGCGCTCAAACCTGGGACCTTCCGCGTGTTAGGCAGACGTGATAACCACTACTCCAGAGATACGTGTTAATATAAGGTTTTCGAAGAGATCCAGCTTATTACTATGTCTAATCACGATGGTCCAAACACATATCTATCAGGGCTCGAACCTGACACCTTTCGCGTGTTAGGCGGACGTGATAACCACTACACCATATATACTTGGCTATTGGGAGTTTTCGAAGAGATCTACCTTATTATTATGTCTAATCACGATGGTCAAAACATATCCCTACCAGCGCTCAAACCTGGGACCTTCAGCGTGTTAGGCAGACGTGATAACCACTACACCATAGATACGTGTTAATATAAAGTTTTCTAAGAGATCCAGCTTATAACCATGTCTAATCACAATGGTCAAAACATGCATCTATCAGGGCTCGAACCTGGGACCTTCCGCGTGTTAGGCGGACGTGATAACCACTACACCATAGATACGTGTCAATTTAAGTTTTCGAAGAGATCCAGCTTATAACTATGTCTAATCACGATGGTCATAACATGCATCTATCAGGGCTCGAACCTGACACCTTCCGCGTGTTGGGCGGACGTGATAACCACTACACCATAGATACTTGGCTATTGTGAGTTTTCGAAGAGATCTACCTTATTATTATGTCTAATCACGATGGTTAAAACATGTATCTATCAGGGCTCGAACCTGACACCTTCCGCGTGTTGGGCGGACGTGATAACCACTACACCATAGATACTTGGTTATTGTGAGTTTTCGAAGAGATCTACCCTATTATTATGTCTAATCACTATGGTCAAAACATGTCCCTTCCAGCGCTCAAACCTGGGACCTTCCGCGCGTTAGGCAGACGTGATAACCACTACACCATAGATACGTGTTAATATAAGGTTTTCGAAGAGATCCAGCTTATTACTATGTCTAATCACGATGGTCCAAACATGTATCTATCAGGGCTCGAACCTAACACCTTTCGCGTGTTAGGCGGACGTGATAACCACTACATGATATATACTTGGCTATTGGGAGTTTTCGAAGAGATCTACCTTATTATTATGTCTAATCACGATGGTCAAAACATATCCCTACCAGCGCTCAAACCTGGGACCTTCAGCGTGTTAGGCAGACGTGATAACCACTACACCATAGATACGTGTTAATATAAAGTTTTCTAAGAGATCCAGCTTATAACTATGTCTAATCACGATGGTCCAAACATGTATCTATCAGGGCTCGAACCTGACACCTTTCGCGTGTTAGGCGGACGTGATAACCACTACACCATTGATACTTGGCTATTGTAAGTTTTTGAAGAGATCTACCTTATAATTATGTCTAATCACGATGGTCAAAACACGTCCCTACCAGCGCTCAAACCTGGGACCTTCCGCGTGTTAGGCGGACGTGATAACCACTACACCATAGATACGTGTTAATTTAAGTTTTCGAAGAGATCTAGCTTATTACTATGTCTAATCACGATGGTCATAACATGCATCTATCAGGGCTCGAACCTGACACCTTCCGCGTGTTGGGCGGACGTGATAACCACTACACCATAGATACTTGGCTATTGTGAGTTTTCGAAGAGATCTACCTTATTATTATGTCTAGTCACGATGGTCAAAACATGTCCCTTCCAGCGCTCAAACCAGGGACCTTCCGCGTTTTAGGCAGACGTGATAACCACTACACCATAGATACTTGGCTATTGTGAGTTTTCGAAGAGATCTACCTTATTATTATGTCTAATCACGATGGTTAAAACAAGTATCTATCAGGGCTCGAACCTGACACCTTCCGCGTGTTAGACGGACGTGATAACCACTACACCATAGATACTTGGCTATTGTGAGTTTTCGAAGAGATCTACCTTATTATTATGTCTAATCACGATGGTCAAAACATGTCCCTTCCAGCGCTCAACCCTGGGACCTTCCGCGTGTTAGGCAGACGTGATAACCACTACACCATAGATACGTGTTAATATAAGGTTTTCGAAGAGATCCAGCTTATTACTATGTCTAATCACGATGGTCCAAACATGTATCTACCAGGGCTCGAACCTGGGACCTTCCGCGTGTTAGGCGGACGTGATAACCACTACACCATATATACTTGGTTATTGGGAGTTTTCGAAGAGATCTACCTTACTATTATGTCTAATCACGATGGTCAAAACATATCCCTACCAGCGCTCAAACATGGGACCTTCAGCGTGTTAGGCAGACGTGATAACCACTACACCATAGATACGTGTTAATATAAAGTTTTCTAAGAGATCCAGCTTATAACCATGTCTAATCACAATGGTCAAAACATGCATCTATCAGGGCTCGAACCTGGGACCTTCCGCGTGTTAGGCGGACGTGATAACCACTACACCATAGATACGTGTTAATTTAAGTTTTCGATGAGATCTAGCTTATTACTATGTCTAATCACGATGGTCATAACATGCATCTATCAGGGCTCGAACCTGACACCTTCCGCGTGTTGGGCGGACGTGATAACCACTACACCATAGATACTTGGCTATTGTGAGTTTTCGAAGAGATCTACCTTATTATTATGTCTAATCACGATGGTTAAAACATGTATATATCAGGGCTCGAACCTGACACCTTCCGCGTGTTGGGCGGACGTGATAACCACTACACCATAGATACTTGGTTATTGTGAGTTTTCGAAGAGATCTACCCTATTATTATGTCTAATCACGATGGTCAAAACATGTCCCTTCCAGCGCTCAAACCTGGGACCTTCCGCGTGTTAGGCAGACGTGATAACCACTACTCCAGAGATACGTGTTAATATAAGGTTTTCGAAGAGATCCAGCTTATTACTATGTCTAATCACGATGGTCCAAACACATATCTATCAGGGCTCGAACCTGACACCTTTCGCGTGTTAGGCGGACGTGATAACCACTACACCATATATACTTGGCTATTGGGAGTTTTCGAAGAGATCTACCTTATTATTATGTCTAATCACGATGGTCAAAACATATCCCTACCAGCGCTCAAACCTGGGACCTTCAGCGTGTTAGGCAGACGTGATAACCACTACACCATAGATACGTGTTAATATAAAGTTTTCTAAGAGATCCAGCTTATAACCATGTCTAATCACAATGGTCAAAACATGCATCTATCAGGGCTCGAACCTGGGACCTTCCGCGTGTTAGGCGGACGTGATAACCACTACACCATAGATACGTGTCAATTTAAGTTTTCGAAGAGATCCAGCTTATAACTATGTCTAATCACGATGGTCATAACATGCATCTATCAGGGCTCGAACCTGACACCTTCCGCGTGTTGGGCGGACGTGATAACCACTACACCATAGATACTTGGCTATTGTGAGTTTTCGAAGAGATCTACCTTATTATTATGTCTAATCACGATGGTTAAAACATGTATCTATCAGGGCTCGAACCTGACACCTTCCGCGTGTTGGGCGGACGTGATAACCACTACACCATAGATACTTGGTTATTGTGAGTTTTCGAAGAGATCTACCCTATTATTATGTCTAATCACTATGGTCAAAACATGTCCCTTCCAGCGCTCAAACCTGGGACCTTCCGCGTGTTAGGCAGACGTGATAACCACTACTCCAGAGATACGTGTTAATATAAGGTTTTCGAAGAGATCCAGCTTATTACTATGTCTAATCACGATGGTCAAAACATATCCCTACCAGCGCTCAAACCTGGGACCTTCAGCGTGTTAGGCAGACGTGATAACCACTACACCATAGATACGTGTTAATATAAGGTTTTCGAAGAGATCCAGCTTATTACTATGTCTAATCACGATGGTCCAAACATGTATCTATCAGGGCTCGAACCTGACACCTTTCGCGTGTTAGGCGGACGTGATAACCACTACACCATATATACTTGGCTATTGGGAGTTTTCGAAGAGATCTACCTTATTATTATGTCTAATCACGATGGTCAAAACATATCCCTACCAGCGCTCAAACCTGGGACCTTCAGCGTGTTAGGCAGACGTGATAACCACTAGACCATAGATACGTGTTAATATAAAGTTTTCTAAGAGATCCAGCTTATAACCATGTCTAATCACAATGGTCAAAACATGCATCTGTCAGGGCTCGAACCTGGGACCTTCCGCGTGTTGGGCGGACGTGATAACCACTACACCGTAGAAATTTGGTTATTGTGAGTTTTCGAAGAGATCTACCCTATTATTATGTCTAATCACGATGGTCAAAACATGTCCCTTCCAGCGCTCAAACCTGGGACCTTCAGCGTGTTAGGCAGACGTGATAACCACTACACCATAGATACGTGTTAATATAAAGTTTTCTAAGAGATCCAGCTTATAACCATGTCTAATCACAATGGTCAAAACATGCATCTATCAGGGCTCGAACCTGGGACCTTCCGCGTGTTAGGCGGACGTGATAACCACTACACCATCGATACGTGTTAATTTAAGTTTTCGAAGAGATCTAGCTTATTACTATGTCTAATCACGATGGTCATAACATGCATCTATCAGGGCTCGAACCTGACACCTTCCGCGTGTTGGGCGGACGTGATAACCACTACACCATACATACTTGGCTATTGTGAGTTTTCGAAGAGATCTACCTTATTATTATGTCTAATCACGATGGTTAAAACATGTATATATCAGGGCTCGAACCTGACACCTTCCGCGTGTTGGGCGGACGTGATAACCACTACACCATAGCTACTTGGTTATTGCGAGTTTTCGAAGAGATCTACCCTATTATTATGTCTAATCACGATGGTCAAAACATGTCCCTTCCAGCGCTCAAACCTGGGACCTTCCGCGTGTTAGGCAGACGTGATAACCACTACTCCAGAGATACGTGTTAATATAAGGTTTTCGAAGAGATCCAGCTTATTTCTATGTCTAATCACGATGGTCCAAACATATATCTATCAGGGCTCGAACCTGATACCTTTCGCGTGTTAGGCGGACGTGATAACCACTACACCATATATACTTGGCTATTGGGAGTTTTCGAAGAGATCTACCTTATTATTATGTCTAATCACGATGGTCAAAACATATCCCTACCAGCGCTCAAACCTGGGACCTTCAGCGTGTTAGGCAGACGTGATAACCACTACACCATAGATACGTGTTAATATAAAGTTTTCTAAGAGATCCAGCTTATAACCATGTCTAATCACAATGGTCAAAACATGCATCTATCACGGCTCGAACCTGGGACCTTCCGCGTGTTAGGCGGACGTGATAACCACTACACCATAGATACGTGTCAATTTAAGTTTTCGAAGAGATCTAGCTTATTACTATGTCTAATCACGATGGTTAAAACATGTATCTATCAGGGCTCGAACCTGACACCTTCCGCGTGTTGGGCGGACGCGATAACCACTACACCATAGATACGTGTTAATATAAGGTTTTCGAAGAGATCCAGCTTATTACTATGTCTAATCACGATGGTCAAAACATATCCCTACCAGCGCTCAAACCTGGGACCTTCAGCGTGTTAGGCAGACGTGATAACCACTACACCATAGATACGTGTTAATATAAAGTTTTCTAAGAGATCCAGCTTATAACCATGTCTAATCACAATGGTCAAAACATGCACCTATCAGGGCTCGAACCTGGGACCTTCCGCGTTTTGGGCGGACGTGATAACCACTACACCATAGATACTTGGCTATTGTGAGTTTTCGAAGAGATCTACCTTATTATTATGTCTAATCACGATGGTTAAAACATGTATCTATCAGGGCTCGAACCTGACACCTTCCGCGTGTTGGGCGGACGTGATAACCACTACACCATAGATACTTCGTTATTGTGAGTTTTCGAAGAGATCTACCCTATTATTATGTCTAATCACGATGGTCAAAACATGTCCCTTCCAGCGCTCAAACCTGGGACCTTCCGCGTGTTAGGCAGACGTGATAACCACTACTCCAGAGATACGTGTTAATATAAGGTTTTCGAAGAGATCCAGCTTATTACTATGTCTAATCACGATGGTCAAAACATATCCCTACCAGCGCTCAAACCTGGGACCTTCAGCGTGTTAGGCAGACGTGGTAACCACTACACCATAGATACGTGTTAATATAAAGTTTTCTAAGAGATCCAGCTTATAAACATGTCTAATCACAATGGTCAAAACATGCACCTATCAGGGCTCGAACCTGGGACCTTCCGCGTTTTGGGCGGACGTGATAACCACTACACCATAGATACTTGGCTATTGTGAGTTTTCGAAGAGATCTACCTTATTATTATGTCTAATCACGATGGTTAAAACATGTATCTATCAGGGCTCGAACCTGACACCTTCCGCGTGTTGGGCGGACGTGATAACCACTACACCATAGATACTTGGTTATTGTGAGTTTTCGAAGAGATCTACCCTATTATTATGTCTAATCACGATGGTCAAAACATGTCCCTTCCAGCGCTCAAACCTGGGACCTTCCGCGTGTTAGGCAGACGTGATAACCACTACACCATAGATACTTGGCTATTGTGAGTTTTCGAAGAGATCTACCTTATTATTATGTCTAATCACGATGGTTAAAACAAGTATCTATCAGGGCTCGAACCTGACACCTTCCGCGTGTTAGGCAGACGTGATAACCACAACACCATAGATACGTGTTAATATAAAGTTTTCTAAGAGATCCAGCTTATAACTATGTCTAATCAAGATGGTCAAAACATGTATCTATCAGGGCTCGAACCTGGGACATTCCGCGTATTAGGCGGACGTGCTAACCACTACACCATAGATACGTGTTTATTTAAGTTTTCGAAGAAATCTAGCTTATTACTATGTCTAATCACGATGGTCATAACATGTATCTATCAGGGCTCGAACCTGACACTTTCCTCGTGTTGGGCGGACGTGATAACCACTACACCATAGATACTTGGTTATTGTGAGTTTTCGAAGAGATCTACCCTATTATTATGTCTAATCACGATGGTTAAAACATGTATCTATCAGGGCTCGAACCTGGGACCTTCCACGTGTTAGGCGGACGTGATAACCACTACACCATAGATACGTGTTAATATAAGGTTTTCGAAGAGATCCAGCTTATTACTATGTCTAATCACGATGGTCCAAACATGTATCTACCAGGGCTCGAACCTGGGACCTTCCGCGTGTTAGGCGGACGTGATAACCACTACACCATATATACTTGGCTATTGGGTGTTTTCGAAGAGATCTACCTTATTATTATGTCTAATCACGATGGTCAAAACATATCCCTACCAGCGCTCAAACCTGGGACCTTCAGCGTTTTAGGCAGACGTGATAACCACTACACCATAGATACGTGTTAATATAAAGTTTTCTAAGAGATCCAGCTTATAACTATGTCTTATCACGATGGTCCAAACATGTATCTATCAGGGCTCGAACCTGACACCTTTCGCGTGTTAGGCGGACGTGATAACCACTACACCATTGATACTTGGCTATTGTAAGTTTTCGAAGAGATCTACCTTATAATTATGTCTAATCACGATGGTCAAAACATGTCCCTAACAGCGCTCAAACCTGGGACCTTCCGCGCGTTAGGCAGACGTGATAACCACTACACCATAGATACGTGTTAATGTAAGGTTTTCGAAGAGATCCAGCTTATTACTATGTCTAATCACGATGGTCCAAACATGTATCTATCAGGGCTCGAACCTGACACCTTTCGCGTGTTAGGCGGACGTGATAACCACTACACCATATATACTTGGCTATTGTGAGTTTTCGAAGAGATCTACCTTATTATTATGTCTAATCACGATGGTTAAAACATGTATCTATCAGGGCTCGAACCTGACACCTTTCGCGTGTTAGGCGGACGTGATAACCACTACACCATTGATACTTGGCTATTGTAAGTTTTCGAAGAGATCTACCTTATAATTATGTCTAATCACGATGGTCAAAACATGTCCCTAACAGCGCTCAAACCTGGGACCTTCCGCGCGTTAGGCAGACGTGATAACCACTACTCCAGAGATACGTGTTAATATAAGGTTTTCGAAGAGATCCAGCTTATTACTATATCTAATCACGATGGTCAAAACATATCCCTACCAGCGCTCGAACCTGGGACCTTCCGCGTGTTAGGCGGACGTGATAACCACTACACCATAGATACGTGTTAATTTAAGTTTTCGAAGAGATCTAGCTTATTACTATGTCTAATCACGATGGTCATAACATGCATCTATCAGGGCTCGAACCTGACACCTTCCGCGTGTTGGGCGTACGTGATAACCACTACACCATAGATACTTGGCTATTGTGAGTTTTCGAAGAGATCTACCTTATTATTATGTCTAATCACGATGGTTAAAACTTCTATCTATCAGGGCTCGGACCTGACACCTTCCGCGTGTTGGGCGGACGTGATAACCACTACACCATAGATACGTGTTAATATAAAGTTTTCTAAGAGATCCAGCTTATAACCATGTCTAATCACAATGGTCAAAACATGCACCTATCAGGGCTCGAACCTGGGACCTTCCGCGTTTTGGGCGGACGTGATAACCACTACACCATAGATACTTGGTTATTGTGAGTTTTCGAAGAGATCTACCTTATTATTATGTCTAATCACGATGGTTAAAACTTGTATCTATCAGGGCTCGAACCTGACACCTTCCGCGTGTTGGGCGGACGTGATAACCACTACACCATAGATACTTGGCTATTGTGAGTTTTCGAAGAGATCTACCTTATTATTATGTCTAATCACGATGGTTAAAACAAGTATCTATCAGGGCTCGAACCTGACACCTTCCGCGTGTTAGGCGGACGTGATAACCACTACACCATAGATACTTGGCTATTGTGAGTTTTCGAAGAGATCTACCTTATTATTATGTCTAATCACGATGGTCAAAACATGTCCCTTCCAGCGCTCAAACCTGGGACCTTCCGCGTGTTAGGCAGACGTGATAACCACTACACCATAGATACGTGTTAATATAAAGTTTTCTAAGAGATCCAGCTTATAACTATGTCTAATCACGATGGTCAAAACATGTATCTATCAGGGCTCGAACCTGGGACCTTCCGCGTATTAGGCGGACGTGCTAACCACTACACCATAGATACGTGTTCATTTAAGTTTTCGAAGAGATCTACCTTATTATTATGTCTAATCACGATGGTTAAAACATGTATCTATCAGGGCTCGAACCTGACACCTTTCGCGTGTTAGGCGGACGTGATAACCACTACACCATTGATACTTGGCTATTGTAAGTTTTCGAAGAGATCTACCTTATAATTATGTCTAATCACGATGGTCAAAACATGTCCCTAACAGCGCTCAAACCTGGGACCTTCCGCGCGTTAGGCAGACGTGATAACCACTACTCCAGAGATACGTGTTAATATAAGGTTTTCGAAGAGATCCAGCTTATTACTATATCTAATCACGATGGTCAAAACATATCCCTACCAGCGCTCGAACCTGGGACCTTCCGCGTGTTAGGCGGACGTGATAACCACTACACCATAGATACGTGTTAATTTAAGTTTTCGAAGAGATCTAGCTTATTACTATGTCTAATCACGATGGTCATAACATGCATCTATCAGGGCTCGAACCTGACACCTTCCGCGTGTTGGGCGTACGTGATAACCACTACACCATAGATACTTGGCTATTGTGAGTTTTCGAAGAGATCTACCTTATTATTATGTCTAATCACGATGGTTAAAACTTCTATCTATCAGGGCTCGGACCTGACACCTTCCGCGTGTTGGGCGGACGTGATAACCACTACACCATAGATACGTGTTAATATAAAGTTTTCTAAGAGATCCAGCTTATAACCATGTCTAATCACAATGGTCAAAACATGCACCTATCAGGGCTCGAACCTGGGACCTTCCGCGTTTTGGGCGGACGTGATAACCACTACACCATAGATACTTGGTTATTGTGAGTTTTCGAAGAGATCTACCTTATTATTATGTCTAATCACGATGGTTAAAACTTGTATCTATCAGGGCTCGAACCTGACACCTTCCGCGTGTTGGGCGGACGTGATAACCACTACACCATAGATACTTGGCTATTGTGAGTTTTCGAAGAGATCTACCTTATTATTATGTCTAATCACGATGGTTAAAACAAGTATCTATCAGGGCTCGAACCTGACACCTTCCGCGTGTTAGGCGGACGTGATAACCACTACACCATAGATACTTGGCTATTGTGAGTTTTCGAAGAGATCTACCTTATTATTATGTCTAATCACGATGGTCAAAACATGTCCCTTCCAGCGCTCAAACCTGGGACCTTCCGCGTGTTAGGCAGACGTGATAACCACTACACCATAGATACGTGTTAATATAAAGTTTTCTAAGAGATCCAGCTTATAACTATGTCTAATCACGATGGTCAAAACATGTATCTATCAGGGCTCGAACCTGGGACCTTCCGCGTATTAGGCGGACGTGCTAACCACTACACCATAGATACGTGTTCATTTAAGTTTTCGAAGAGATCTACCTTATTATTATGTCTAATCACGATGGTCAAAACATATCCCTACCAGCGCTCAAACCTTGGACCTTCCGCGCGTTAGGCAGACGTGATAACCACTACACCATAGATACGTGTTAATGTAAGGTTTTCGAAGAGATCCAGCTTATTACTATGTCTAATCACGATGGTCCAAACATGTATCTATCAGGGCTCGAACCTGACACCTTTCGCGTGTTAGGCGGACGTGATAACCACTACACCATATATACTTGGCTATTGTGAGTTTTCGAAGAGATCTACCTTATTATTATGTCTAATCACGATGGTTAAAACATGTATCTATCAGGGCTCGAACCTGACACCTTCCGCGTGTTGGGCGGACGTGATAACCACTACACCATAGATACTTGGTTATTGTGAGTTTTCGAAGAGATCTACCCTATTATTATGTCTAATCACGATGGTCAAAACATGTCCCTTCCAGCGCTCAAACCTGGGACCTTCCGCGTGTTAGGCAGACGTGATAACCACTACACCATAGATACTTGGCTATTGTGAGTTTTCGAAGAGATCTACCTTATTATTATGTCTAATCACGATGGTTAAAACAAGTATCTATCAGGGCTCGAACCTGACACCTTCCGCGTGTTGGGCGGACGTGATAACCACTACACCATAGATACTTGGTTATTGTGGGTTTTCGAAGAGATCTACCCTATTATTATGTCTAATCACGATGGTCAAAACATGTCCCTTCCAGCGCTCAAACCTGGGACCTTCCGCGTGTTAGGCGGACGTGATAACCACTACACCATAGATACGTGTTAATATAAGGTTTTCGAAGAGATCCAGCTTATTACTATGTCTAATCACGATGGTCCAAACATGTATCTACCAGGGCTCGAACCTGGGACCTTCCGCGTGTTAGGCGGACGTGATAACCACTACACCATATATACTTGGCTATTGGGTGTTTTCGAAGAGATCTACCTTATTATTATGTCTAATCACGATGGTCAAAACATATCCCTACCAGCGCTCAAACCTGGGACCTTCAGCGTGTTAGGCAGACGTGATAACCACTACACCATAGATACGTGTTAATATAAAGTTTTCTAAGAGATCCAGCTTATAACTATGTCTAATCACGATGGTCCAAACATGTATCTATCAGGGCTCGAACCTGACACCTTTCGCGTGTTAGGCGGACGTGATAACCACTACACCATTGATACTTGGCTATTGTAAGTTTTCGAAGAGATCTACCTTATAATTATGTCTAATCACGATGGTCAAACATGTCCCTACCAGCGCTCAAACCTGGGACCTTCCGCGCGTTAGGCAGACGTGATAACCACTACACCATAGATACGTGTTAATGTAAGGTTTTCGAAGAGATCCAGCTTATTACTATGTCTAATCACGATGGTCCAAACATGTATCTATCAGGGCTCGAACCTGACACCTTTCGCGTGTTAGGCGGACGTGATAACCACTACACCATATATACTTGGCTATTGTGAGTTTTCGAAGAGATCTACCTTATTATTATGTCTAATCACGATGGTTAAAACATGTATTTATCAGGGCTCGAACCTGACACCTTCCGCGTGTTGGGCGGACGTGATAACCACTACACCATAGATACTTGGTTATTGTGAGTTTTCGAAGAGATCTACCCTATTATTATGTCTAATCACGATGGTCAAAACATGTCCCTTCCAGCGCTCAAACCTGGGACCTTCCGCGTGTTAGGCAGACGTGATAACCACTACTCCAGAGATACGTGTTAATATAAGGTTTTCGAAGAGATCCAGCTTATTACTATGTCTAATCACGATGGTCAAAACATATCCCTACCAGCGCTCAAACCTGGGACCTTCCGCGTGTTAGGCGGACGTGATAACCACTACACCATAGATACGTGTTAATTTAAGTTTTCGAAGAGATCTAGCTTATTACTATGTCTAATCACGATGGTCATAACATGCATCTATCAGGGCTCGAACCTGACACCTTCCGCGTGTTGGGCGGACGTGATAACCACTACACCATAGATACTTGGCTATTGTGAGTTTTCGAAGAGATCTACCTTATTATTATGTCTAATCACGATGGTTAAAACTTGTATCTATCAGGGCTCGAACCTGACACCTTCCGCGTGTTGGGCGGACGTGATAACCACTACACCATAGATACGTGTTAATATAAAGTTTTCTAAGAGATCCAGCTTATAACCATGTCTAATCACAATGGTCAAAACGTGCATCTATCAGGGCTCGAACCTGGGACCTTCCGCGTGTTAGGCGGACGTGATAACCACTACACCATAGATACGTGTTAATTTAATTTTTCGAAGAGATCTAGCTTATTACTATGTCTAATCACGATGGTCATAACATGCATCTATCAGGGCTCGAACCTGGCACCTTCCGCGTGTTGGGCGGACGTGATAACCACTACACCATAGATACTTGGCTATTGTGAGTTTTCGAAGAGATCTACCTTATTATTATGTCTAATCACGATGGTTAAAACATGTATCTATCAGGGCTCGAACCTGACACCTTCCGCGTGTTGGGCGGACGTGATAACCACTACACCATAGATACTTGGTTATTGTGAGTTTTCGAAGAGATCTACCCTATTATTATGTCTAATCACGATGGTCAAAACATGTCCCTTCCAGCGCTCAAACCTGGGACCTTCCGCGTGTTAGGCAGACGTGATAACCACTACACCATAGATACTTGGCTATTGTGAGTTTTCGAAGAGATCTACCTTATTATTATGTCTAATCACGATGGTTAAAACAAGTATCTATCAGGGCTCGAACCTGACACCTTCCGCGTGTTAGGCGGACGTGATAACCACTACACCATAGATACTTGGCTATTGTGAGTTTTCGAAGAGATCTACCTTATTATTATGTCTAATCACGATGGTCAAATCATGTCCCTTCCAGCGCTCAAACCTGGGACCTTCCGCGTGTTAGGCAGACGTGATAACCACTACACCATAGATACGTGTTAATATAAGGTTTTCGAAGAGATCCAGCTTATTACTATGTCTAATCACGATGGTCCAAACATGTATCTACCAGGGCTCGAACCTGGGACCTTCCGCGTGTTAGGCGGACGTGATAACCACTACACCATATATACTTGGCTTTTGGGAGTTTTCGAAGAGATCTACCTTATTATTATGTCTAATCACGATGGTCAAAACATATCCCTATCAGCGCTCAAACCTGGGACCTTCAGCGTGTTAGGCGGACGTGATAACCACTACACCATAGATACGTGTTAATATAAGGTTTTCGAAGAGATCCAGCTTATTACTATGTCTAATCACGATGGTCCAAACATGTATCTACCAGGGCTCGAACCTGGGACCTTCCGCGTGTTAGGCGGACGTGATAACCACTACACCATATATACTTGGCTATTGGGTGTTTTCTAAGAGATCTACCTTATTATTATGTCTAATCACGATGGTCAAAACATATCCCTACCAGCGCTCAAACCTGGGACCTTCAGCGTGTTAGGCAGACGTGATAACCACTACACCATAGATACGTGTTAATATAAAGTTTTCTAAGAGATCCAGCTTATAACTATGTCTAATCACGATGGTCCAAACATGTATCTACCAGGGCTCGAACCTGACACCTTTCGCGTGTTGGGCGGACGTGATAACCACTACACCATTGATACTTGGCTATTGTAAGTTTTCGAAGAGATCTACCTTATAATTATGTCTAATCACGATGGTCAAAACATGTCCCTACCAGCGCTCAAACCTGGGACCTTCCGGGCGTTAGGCAGACGTGATAACCACTACACCATAGATACGTGTTAATGTAAGGTTTTCGAAGAGATCCAGCTTATTACTATGTCTAATCACGATGGTCCAAACATGTATCTATCAGGGCTCGAACCTGACACCTTTCGCGTGTTAGGCGGACGTGATAACCACTACACCATAGATACGTGTTAATTTAAGTTTTCGAAGAGATCTAGCTTATTACTATGTCTAATCACGATGGTCATAACATGCATCTATCAGGGCTCGAACCTGACACCTTCCGCGTGTTGGGCGGACGTGATAACCACTACACCATAGATACTTGGCTATTGTGAGTTTTCGAAGAGATCTACCTTATTATTATGTCTAGTCACGATGGTTAAAACATGTATCTATCAGGGCTCGAACCTGACACCTTCCGCGTGTTGGGCGGACGTGATAACCACTACACCATAGATACTTGGTTATTGTGAGTTTTCGAAGAGATCTACCCTATTATTATGTCTAATCACGATGGTCAAAACATGTCCCTTCCAGCGCTCAAACCTGGGACCTTCCGCGTGTTAGGCAGACGTGATAACCACTACACCATAGATACTTGGCTATTGTGAGTTTTCGAAGAGATCTACCTTATTATTATGTCTAATCATGATGGTTAAAACAAGTATCTATCAGGGCTCGAACCTGACACCTTCCGCGTGTTAGGCGGACGTGATAACCACTACACCATAGATACTTGGCTATTGTGAGTTTTCGAAGAGATCTACCTTATTATTATGTCTAATCTCGATGGTCAAAACATTTCCCTTCCAGCGCTCAAACCTGGGACCTTCCGCGTGTTAGGCAGACGTGATAACCACTACACCATAGATACGTGTTAATATAAGGTTTTCGAAGAGATCCAGTTTATTTCTATGTCTAGTCACGATGGTCCAAACATGTATCTACCAGGGCTCGAACCTGGGACCTTCCGCGAGTTAGGCGGACGTGATAACCACTACACCATATATACTTGGCTATTGGGAGTTTTCGAAGAGATCTACCTTATTATTATGTCTAATCACGATGGTCAAAACATATCTCTACCAGCGCTCAAACCTGGGACCTTCAGCGTGTTAGGCAGACGTGATAACCACTACACCATAGATACGTGTTAATATAAAGTTTTCTAAGAGATCCAGCTTATAACCATGTCTAATCACAATGGTCAAAACATGCATCTATCAGGGCTCGAACCTGGGACCTTCCGCGTGTTGGTCGGACGTGATAAACACTACACCATAGATACGTATTAATTTAAGTTTTCGAAGAGATCTAGCTTATTACTATGTCTAATCACGATGGTCATAACATGCATCTATCAGGGCTCGAACCTGACACCTTCCGCGTGTTGGGCGGACGTGATAACCACTACACCATAGATACTTGGCTATTGTGAGTTTTCGAAGAGATCTACCTTATTATTATGTCTAATCACGATGGTTAAAACATGTATCTATCAGGGCTCAAACCTGGGACCTTCCGCGTGTTAGGCGGACGTGATAACCACTACACCATAGATACTTGGCTATTGTGAGTTTTCGAAGAGATCTACCTTATTATTATGTCTAATCACGATGGTTAAAACAAGTATCTATCAGGGCTCGAACCTGACACCTTCCGCGTGTTAGGCGGACGTGATAACCACTACACCATAGATACTTGGCTATTGTGAGTTTTCGAAGAGATCTACCTTATTATTATGTCTAATCTCGATGGCCAAAAAAATGTCCCTTCCAGCGCTCAAACCTGGGACCTTCCGCGTGTTAGGCAGACGTGATAACCACTACACCATAGATACGTGTTAATGTAAGGTTTTCGAAGAGATCCAGCTTATTACTATGTCTAATCACGATGGTCCAAACATGTATCTATCAGGGCTCGAACCTGACACCTTTCGCGTGTTAGGCGGACGTGATAACCACTACACCATAGATACGTGTTAATTTAAGTTTTCGAAGAGATCTAGCTTATTACTATGTCTAATCACGATGGTCATAACATGCATCTATCAGGGCTCGAACCTGACACCTTCCGCGTGTTGGGCGGACGTGATAACCACTACACCATAGATACTTGGCTATTGTGAGTTTTCGAAGAGATCTACCTTATTATTATGTCTAGTCACGATGGTTAAAACATGTATCTATCAGGGCTCGAACCTGACACCTTCCGCGTGTTGGGCGGACGTGATAACCACTACACCATAGATACTTGGTTATTGTGAGTTTTCGAAGAGATCTACCCTATTACTATGTCTAATCACGATGGTCAAAACATGTCCCTTCCAGCGCTCAAACCTGGGACCTTCCGCGTGTTAGGCAGACGTGATAACCACTACACCATAGATACTTGGCTATTGTGAGTTTTCGAAGAGATCTACCTTATTATTATGTCTAATCACGATGGTTAAAACAAGTATCTATCAGGGCTCGAACCTGACACCTTCCGCGTGTTAGGCGGACGTGATAACCACTACACCATAGATACTTGGCTATTGTGAGTTTTCGAAGAGATCTACCTTATTATTATGTCTAATCTCGATGGTCAAAACATTTCCCTTCCAGCGCTCAAACCTGGGACCTTCCGCGTGTTAGGCAGACGTGATAACCACTACACCATAGATACGTGTTAATATAAGGTTTTCGAAGAGATCCAGTTTATTTCTATGTCTAGTCACGATGGTCCAAACATGTATCTACCAGGGCTCGAACCTGCGACCTTCCGCGAGTTAGGCGGACGTGATAACCACTACACCATATATACTTGGCTATTGGGAGTTTTCGAAGAGATCTACCTTATTATTATGTCTAATCACGATGGTCAAAACATATCTCTACCAGCGCTCAAACCTGGGACCTTCCGCGTGTTAGGCAGACGTGATAACCACTACACCATAGATACGTGTTAATATAAGGTTTTCGAAGAGATCCAGCTTATTACTATGTCTAATCACGATGGTCCAAACATGTATCTACCAGGGCTCAAACCTGGGACCTTCAGCGTGTTAGGCAGACGTGATAACCACTACACCATAGATACGTGTTAATATAAAGTTTTCTAAGAGATCCAGCTTATAACCATGTCTAATCACAATGGTCAAAACATGCATCTATCAGGGCTCGAACCTGGGACCTTCCGCGTGTTAGGCGGACGTGATAACCACTACACCATAGATACTTGGTTATTGTGAGTTTTCGAAGAGATCTACCCTATTATTATGTCTAATCACGATGGTCAAAACATGTCCCTTCCAGCGCTCAAACCTGGGACCTTCCGCGTGTTAGGCAGACGTGATAACCACAACACCATAGATACTTGGCTATTGTGAGTTTTCGAAGAGATCTACCTTATTATTATGTCTAATCACGATGGTTAAAACAAGTATCTATCAGGGCTCGAACCTGACACCTTCCGCGTGTTGGGCGGACGTGATAACCACTACACCATAGATACTTGGCTATTGAGAGTTTTCGAAGAGATCTACCTTATTATTATGTCTAATCACGATGGTTAAAACATGCATCTATCAGGGCTCGAACCTGACACCTTCCGCGTGTTGGGCGGACGTGATAACCACTACACCATAGATACTTGGCTATTGTGAGTTTTCGAAGAGATCTACCTTATTATTATGTCTAATCACGATGGTCAAAACATATCTCTACCAGCGCTCAAACCTGGGACCTTCAGCGTGTTAGGCAGACGTGATAACCACTACACCATAGATACGTGTTAATATAAAGTTTTCTAAGAGATCCAGCTTATAACCATGTCTAATCACAATGGTCAAAACATGCATCTATCAGGGCTCGAACCTGGGACCTTCCGCGTGTTAGTCGGACGTGATAAACACTACACCATAGATACGTATTAATTTAAGTTTTCGAAGAGATCTAGCTTATTACTATGTCTAATCACGATGGTCATAACATGCATCTATCAGGGCTCGAACCTGACACCTTCCGCGTGTTGGGCGGACGTGATAACCACTACACCATAGATACTTGGCTATTGTGAGTTTTCGAAGAGATCTACCTTATTATTATGTCTAATCACGATGGTTAAAACATGTATCTATCAGGGCTCAAACCTGGGACCTTCCGCGTGTTAGGCGGACGTGATAACCACTACACCATAGATACTTGGCTATTGTGAGTTTTCGAAGAGATCTACCTTATTATTATGTCTAATCACGATGGTTAAAACAAGTATCTATCAGGGCTCGAACCTGACACCTTCCGCGTGTTAGGCGGACGTGATAACCACTACACCATAGATACTTGGCTATTGTGAGTTTTCGAAGAGATCTACCTTATTATTATGTCTAATCTCGATGGTCAAAACATGTCCCTTCCAGCGCTCAAACCTGGGACCTTCCGCGTGTTAGGCAGACGTGATAACCACTACACCATAGATACGTGTTAATATAAGGTTTTCGAAGAGATCCAGCTTATTACTATGTCTAATCACGATGGTCCAAACATGTATCTACCAGGGCTCAAACCTGGGACCTTCAGCGTGTTAGGCAGACGTGATAACCACTACACCATAGATACGTGTTAATATAAAGTTTTCTAAGAGATCCAGCTTATAACCATGTCTAATCACAATGGTCAAAACATGCATCTATCAGGGCTCGAACCTGGGACCTTCCGCGTGTTAGGCGGACGTGATAACCACTACACCATAGATACTTGGTTATTGTGAGTTTTCGAAGAGATCTACCCTATTATTATGTCTAATCACGATGGTCAAAACATGTCCCTTCCAGCGCTCAAACCTGGGACCTTCCGCGTGTTAGGCAGACGTGATAACCACAACACCATAGATACTTGGCTATTGTGAGTTTTCGAAGAGATCTACCTTATTATTATGTCTAATCACGATGGTTAAAACAAGTATCTATCAGGGCTCGAACCTGACACCTTCCGCGTGTTGGGCGGACGTGATAACCACTACACCATAGATACTTGGCTATTGAGAGTTTTCGAAGAGATCTACCTTATTATTATGTCTAATCACGATGGTTAAAACATGCATCTATCAGGGCTCGAACCTGACACCTTCCGCGTGTTGGGCGGACGTGATAACCACTACACCATAGATACTTGGCTATTGTGAGTTTTCGAAGAGATCTACCTTATTATTATGTCTAATCACGATGGTTAAAACATGTATCTATCAGGGTTCAAACCTGGGACCTTCCGCGTGTTAGGCAGACGTGATAACCACTACACCATAGATACTTGGCTATTGTGAGTTTTCGAAGAGATCTACCTTATTATTATGTCTAATCACGATGGTTAAAACAAGTATCTATCAGGGCTCGAACCTGACACCTTCCGCGTGTTAGGCGGACGTGATAACCACTACACCATAGATACTTGGCTATTGTGAGTTTTCGAAGAGATCTACCTTATTATTATGTCTAATCTCGATGGTCAAAACATGTCCCTTCCAGCGCTCAAACCTGGGACCTTCCGCGTGTTAGGCAGACGTGATAACCACTACACCATAGATACGTGTTAATATAAGGTTTTCGAAGAGATCCAGCTTATTACTATGTCTAATCACGATGGTCCAAACATGTATCTACCAGGGCTCGAACCTGGGACCTTCCGCGAGTTAGGCGGACGTGATAACCACTACACCATATATACTTGGCTATTGGGAGTTTTCGAAGAGATCTACCTTATTATTATGTCTAATCACGATGGTCAAAACATATCCCTACCAGCGCTCAAACCTGGGACCTTCAGCGTGTTAGGCAGACGTGATAACCACTACACCATAGATACGTGTTAATATAAAGTTTTCTAAGAGATCCAGCTTATAACCATGTCTAATCACAATGGTCAAAACATGCATCTATCAGGGCTCGAACCTGGGACCTTCCGCGTGTTAGGCGGACGTGATAACCACTACACCATAGATACTTGGTTATTGTGAGTTTTCGAAGAGATCTACCCTATTATTATGTCTAATCACGATGGTCAAAACATGTCCCTTCCAGCGCTCAAACCTGGGACCTTCCGCGTGTTAGGCAGACGTGATAACCACAACACCATAGATACTTGGCTATTGTGAGTTTTCGAAGAGATCTACCTTATTATTATGTCTAATCACGATGGTTAAAACAAGTATCTATCAGGGCTCGAACCTGACACCTTCCGCGTGTTAGGCGGACGTGATAACCACTACACCATAGATACTTGGCTATTGTGAGTTTTCGAAGAGATCTACCTTACTATTATGTCTAATCTCGATGGTCAAAACATGTCCCTTCCAGCGCTCAAACCTGGGACCTTCCGCGTGTTAGGCAGACGTGATAACCACTACACCATAGATACGTGTTAATATAAGGTTTTCGAAGAGATCCAGTTTATTTCTATGTCTAGTCACGATGGTCCAAACATGTATCTACCAGGGCTCGAACCTGGGACCTTCCGCGAGTTAGGCGGACGTGATAACCACTACACCATATATACTTGGCTATTGGGAGTTTTCGAAGAGATCTACCTTATTATTATGTCTAATCACGATGGTCAAAACATATCTCTACCAGCGCTCAAACCTGGGACCTTCAGCGTGTTAGGCAGACGTGATAACCACTACACCATAGATACGTGTTAATCTAAAGTTTTCTAAGAGATCCAGCTTATAACCATGTCTAATCACAATGGTCAAAACATGCATCTATCAGGGCTCGAACCTGGGACCTTCCGCGTGTTAGTCGGACGTGATAAACACTACACCATAGATACGTGTTAATTTAAGATTTCGAAGAGATCTAGCTTATTACTATGTCTAATCACGATGGTCATAACATGCATCTATCAGGGCTCGAACCTGACACCTTCCGCGTGTTGGGCGGACGTGATAACCACTACACCATAGATACTTGGCTATTGTGAGTTTTCGAAGAGATCTACCTTATTATTATGTCTAATCACGATGGTTAAAACATGTATCTATCAGGGCTCAAACCTGGGACCTTCCGCGTGTTAGGCAGACGTGATAACCACTACACCATAGATACTTGGCTATTGTGAGTTTTCGAAGAGATCTACCTTATTATTATGTCTAATCACGATGGTTAAAACAAGTATCTATCAGGGCTCGAACCTGACACCTTCCGCGTGTTAGGCGGACGTGATAACCACTACACCATAGATACTTGGCTATTGTGAGTTTTCGAAGAGATCTACCTTATTATTATGTCTATTCTCGATGGTCAAAACATATCCCTACCAGCGCTCAAACCTGGGACCTTCAGCGTGTTAGGCAGACGTGATAACCACTACACCATAGATACGTGTTAATATAAAGTTTTCTAAGAGATCCAGCTTATAACCATGTCTAATCACAATGGTCAAAACATGCATCTATCAGGGCTCGAACCTGGGACCTTCCGCGTGTTAGGCGGACGTGATAAACACTACACCATAGATACGTGTTAATTTAAGTTTTCGAAGAGATCTAGCTTATTACTATGTCTAATCACGATGGTCATAACATGCATCTATCAGGGCTCGAACCTGACACCTTCCGCGTGTTGGGCGGACGTGATAACCACTACACCATAGATACTTGGCTATTGAGAGTTTTCGAAGAGATCTACCTTATTATTATGTCTAATCACGATGGTTAAAACATGCATCTAGCAGGGCTCGAACCTGACACCTTCCGCGTGTTGGGCGGACGTGATAACCACTACACCATAGATACTTGGCTATTGTGAGTTTTCGAAGAGATCTACCTTATTATTATGTCTAATCACGATGGTTAAAACATGTATCTATCAGGGCTCAAACCTGGGACCTTCCGCGTGTTAGGCAGACGTGATAACCACTACACCATAGATACTTGGCTATTGTGAGTTTTCGAAGAGATCTACCTTATTATTATGTCTAATCACGATGGTTAAAACAAGTATCTATCAGGGCTCGAACCTGACACCTTCCGCGTGTTAGGCGGACGTGATAACCACTACACCATAGATACTTGGCTATTGTGAGTTTTCGAAGAGATCTACCTTATTATTATGTCTAATCTCGATGGTCAAAACATGTCCCTTCCAGCGCTCAAACCTGGGACCTTCCGCGTGTTAGGCAGACGTGATAACCACTACACCATAGATACGTGTTAATATAAGGTTTTCGAAGAGATCCAGCTTATTACTATGTCTAATCACGATGGTCCAAACATGTATCTACCAAGGCTCGAACCTGGGACCTTCCGCGAGTTAGGCGGACGTGATAACCACTACACCATATATACTTGGCTATTGGGAGTTTTCGAAGAGATCTACCTTATTATTATGTCTAATCACGATGGTCAAAACATATCCCTACCAGCGCTCAAACCTGGGACCTTCAGCGTGTTAGGCAGACGTGATAACCACTACACCATAGATACGTGTTAATATAAAGTTTTCTAAGAGATCCAGCTTATAACCATGTCTAATCACAATGGTCAAAACATGCATCTATCAGGGCTCGAACCTGGGACCTTCCGCGTGTTAGGCGGACGTGATAACCACTACACCATAGATACTTGGTTATTGTGAGTTTTCGAAGAGATCTACCCTATTATTATGTCTAATCACGATGGTCAAAACATGTCCCTTCCAGCGCTCAAACCTGGGACCTTCCGCGTGTTAGGCAGACGTGATAACCACAACACCATAGATACTTGGCTATTGTGAGTTTTCGAAGAGATCTACCTTATTATTATGTCTAATCACGATGGTTAAAACAAGTATCTATCAGGGCTCGAACCTGACACCTTCCGCGTGTTAGGCGGACGTGATAACCACTACACCATAGATACTTGGCTATTGTGAGTTTTCGAAGAGATCTACCTTATTATTATGTCTAATCTCGATGGTCAAAACATGTCCCTTCCAGCGCTCAAACCTGGGACCTTCCGCGTGTTAGGCAGACGTGATAACCACTACACCATAGATACGTGTTAATATAAGGTTTTCGAAGAGATCCAGTTTATTTCTATGTCTAGTCACGATGGTCCAAACATGTATCTACCAGGGCTCGAACCTGGGACCTTCCGCGAGTTAGGCGGACGTGATAACCACTACACCATATATACTTGGCTATTGGGAGTTTTCGAAGAGATCTACCTTATTATTATGTCTAATCACGATGGTCAAAACATATCTCTACCAGCGCTCAAACCTGGGACCTTCAGCGTGTTAGGCAGACGTGATAACCACTACACCATAGATACGTGTTAATATAAAGTTTTCTAAGAGATCCAGCTTATAACCATGTCTAATCACAATGGTCAAAACATGCATCTATCAGGGCTCGAACCTGGGACCTTCCGCGTGTTAGTCGGACGTGATAAACACTACACCATAGATACGTGTTAATTTAAGTTTTCGAAGAGATCTAGCTTATTACTATGTCTAATCACGATGGTCATAACATGCATCTATCAGGGCTCGAACCTGACACCTTCCGCGTGTTGGGCGGACGTGATAACCACTACACCATAGATACTTGGCTATTGTGAGTTTTCGAAGAGATCTACCTTATTATTATGTCTAATCACGATGGTTAAAACATGTATCTATCAGGGCTCAAACCTGGGACCTTCCGCGTGTTAGGCAGACGTGATAACCACTACACCATAGATACTTGGCTATTGTGAGTTTTCGAAGAGATC
This sequence comes from Phalangium opilio, assembly GCF_054372755.1. Classification (NCBI taxonomy): domain Eukaryota; kingdom Metazoa; phylum Arthropoda; class Arachnida; order Opiliones; family Phalangiidae; genus Phalangium; species Phalangium opilio. Next base: position 1,980,584 of record NW_028324169.1, read on the forward strand.
TACCTTATTATTATGTCTAATCACGATGGTTAAAACAAGTATCTATCAGGGCTCGAACCTGACACCTTCCGCGTGTTAGGCGGACGTGATAACCACTACACCATAGATACTTGGCTATTGTGAGTTTTCGAAGAGATCTACCTTATTATTATGTCTATTCTCGATGGTCAAAACATGTCCCTTCCAGCGCTCAAACCTGGGACCTTCCGCGTATTAGGCAGACGTGATAACCACTACACCATAGATACGTGTTAATATAAGGTTTTCGAAGAGATCCAGCTTATTACTATGTCTAATCACGAGTAGTAGGGACTATACAAATAGCCACGGATCCAAGATGGCCGCCACCTCAAGATGGCCGCCCTCTCCCCATCCACCAGACTCAAACCAAAACTTTTCAGACAAGTCTGGACTAGCCCGAGCTGTTAGTTTCAACCCCCATGACATCATCTTCTTAACTTAAACCAAAACTAAACCTATAGTCAACCTTGACGTCATTCCCTGGCTTGCTAACATTGGGTGTTGCCCTTTAACCACTCCAGCTTTCTGTAAGCCTAAAGTTAATAAAAACACAGATTTTAAGACATCAAATATTTACTTTTTATAAGATGTACAGATATGGGTGATAAATAAATACAGAATATATATTACAAAATAATCAACAACCAACAAGGATAAACAAACATGTTTTAAAGAGTTCATTTTTCACGTTAACCCTGTATCGTTATTTGACTCGGAAGTGCAATCGGCGGAGGGACGTTTGGGTTTATTTTCTAATTGTTTTCTGCTTCGCCGTTCAATTTCGTAAAGAGTTAACAAAACGTTGACTATTAACCCGTAAACAAAAAAGAAAATGAGGCACAACATATTGCGAGGGCTATGATAGCAAATGATATTTAAATAGCTAGTACGTGCTATATGTAACATACTAGAGAGTTAAGCGGCAGTTTTAATTGGATCCTATTTGTCACATTAGGCGGAGCGTAAGTAAAGAGCTAATATCATTGGATAGGCTAATTAAGGTGGAGTTAGAAAATAAGCCTATAATTATAAGTCTGACAAGAATAACAAATATAGAAATAAAGATTTTTTAATAACAAACAATATAATATATACAATAACAAATATTTATATGAAAAACCCACCACCATTTAAAAAGATTAAACACCGGTCGACCCAAACCCCCCACTGCCGCGTGACGTCGGGGTCAAAGTCTAGAAACAACATAAAAATGTGTTACGTGCTGAAACCTAAATTAAAAAAACTTGAAAATATTTACCGCCGTTTCCACCGGTCTTAGCAATATAACCGGGGTCACTATCAATTGGGCAAGCCTATTGCCCCGCCGAATATTGTAGGCGGTGTCCCCGACGTTGGCTATGACGACTTTTATGGGTCCCCGATAGTCGGCGTCTATTATTGTTAAGAATTATTATACTTTTAAGCATTATAAAATAACTAATAAACATACCTATCGTCCCCTCGGCGACAAACAGCCCTTGGGCCGTTAAGCTGCTACGGCCAACAAGGCGGCCGTAGCTGTTCTCGGGCAGCATCACGCCTAACCCAGTCGACACGATTTTGATACCGTGAGGGTCGATTACGGTATCCACTGGACAATATAAGTCCAGTCCGGCCGACTGGGGGGTGGCGCGACGGGGAGTAAGCGCTGCCGGATGGATTTTAATCACGGGCAGGCAGGGCAAACGAGGAGCAGTAGAGAAAGACATCTTAAAGTTTTTGGGACTGGTGTTTCAGAAACAGAAGTTAAACAACTGATAACTTTCATTTTGAAACCTGGGGCTTATATACAAAATTAGCGAGGTCAAATCTAATAGTGTCTAGGCAATACTTTCAAGATTCTTAAAATTCAATAAATAGCCAAAAAGTTAATTAGATATATAGGCATAAAATTACAAAATCTCTCCGAGGTCTAAGTTTTTTTTCGTATGCAAAAAAGTTGTCTAGGTGTGTTTTAAATAATTCAAACGAGATCGTGTTATATAAAAAAAAAACCCTTTAGCGAAGGTTAAAAAGAAGTTACTTTGATAAATGCCTAAGGGGACAAATATTATTCGTATGCAAAAACTTGTTTAGGCGTGTTTCGAATAATTTGAATAATTCTCACGAGATCGCTTTATATAAGAAAAACAATTTATTAGTGAAGGTTAAAACTAATTACTTTGGGAGGGACGGAAATTGTTTTTTAACATGATTTAAATTTAAATAAATGTATATTAATATTAAACTAGAGAGGTTATTTTTTATATAGATAGATATCCTAATGTCTTCTATAATCTTTAGTACCAACTCCACAGTAAAAAAATGTTTTTTAGGTCAAATTAAAAATAGCGTATCAGACATAATTATATTTTTTAAATTCTTAATAAAAAAAACCATGTCTAAGCCTGTATTCTAAAAAAAAATGGCCCTGAGATTTTGGGTATAAAAGCTTGAGCATTGGTATTGGATTCTCACAATCGATCCAGCCATGAACAAGTACCAAGAGTCTCAATCTATGTTTGAATCTCCACCGTCTTCTCCTAATAATCGACAAGGATCCAGCAACGGTCAACGAACGCTGAGTCAATTTGTAAAACCCGACCCCGTTGAGATCCTCCTCGATTCTGACGACGAGGAGTTTGTCCAGGACGTGTTGCAGAAACACGTTGTCGGCGTCAACGGGGTTGAGGGGTCCTATCGCTTGAGAAGCGACGGGCAATATTTCGAAACTAAAATCCCCCCGCGAAAGGGGGATTTCTACATAGATATCAGTATATATAAATTTAAAGATATAAAAGACGCCCAGGCGGACAAACTGTGGGAGTGTAGACATAAACGGCTAAAAAGAGTCGTTGACGCTAAAAACAAAGACGCCATCAAACTTCTAAACGCTTTCCATCGCTTGGTGGACGACGTGAAGAACGACGCAGAAGCCGCTCAGCAGCCGCCAAGCAAAGTAAGTATCTTATTAACAATAAATTTACAAACCAAAAATTTTGTTCCAATTTTTATTATTTCTGATAGAGATTCAAAAAATGAGTTCGAGCAGCGGCAGCAGCGGGAGTGACTCGGAGGGTAGTGGCGGAGAGGAACACGCACAGGTAAACCGGTACTACACAATTGAGCGGCAGATTGACAAAACGAGTCGCAAGTGGCATTGTAAACAAATCGATTTGCGTATAGCTTTTAAAAATTTGAATGACATTCCAACGCGAGATTTTTTTCGAATTTTTCGAAAAATTCTCGACGAAGTTATACGTAAATTAGTAACCGAGAATCCCGGGTATAATCGGGTTCGATTTGTTTTAAGCTCCCCCGGATTGACGACTCCTGTTAATATTAAATTTATAAAAATTGACAAATTCACCAGTAAGCGAATCATGCGAACCATCTATAGAGTAACGCAATCTAGTCGGGACTTTGTCTTTAATGGGGAAGATTTTCAGTTTGACATTATTTTTTTAAACCTCGACGCGAATATAGGAGTTTATTATAAGTCCATAAAAAATAGAACTTTGGTTAATTTGGATTATTTCGTTAAACAAAATAACCAATTTATTTTTATGGAGAATAATGATAACCTTTGTTTTGCTCGGAGTTTAGTTTTGGGTAAAGAGCTGGCCGATCGCAATTTTTATCGACAAAAAAAGCAAGGTCAGCCCTTTAACCAGAACAATTTCAAAAAACTGAAACGCGATAGCACCCTTGTGGGTAATATTGCAAAAATCTTGCACAGGAAAGCCGGAGTCCCCGAAGGTTTTGTTACTCTAGAAGATATTCAAAAATTTCAAAATTATTTAGCTCCCCATTATAGAATCGTGATAATTGATGCTGCGAATAATTTTACCATATTTTTCAAAGGACCCCAAGCTCCTAAATTTATCTATTTATTAAAAATTGGCGACCATATCCACCCCGCGAAAACTTGGCACGGCATGATGGGGGGTTGTATCTCTTGCGATTTATGCTTAAAATCTTTTTACAAATACGAATTGTTAAAAGAGCATAAATGCCCCGAGGATACAAAACCCTATATATGTTTTCGGTGTCAAGGAGAAGCTTTTCATTTAACCAGCGATGACGATATTCTAAAACGTTGCGACGAATGCCACCGCTACTTCTTTTCTGGCCCCTGCTACGAAACTCATTTATTTAATGGCACCTGCGCGAGCCAAAAACGATGTTTAGAGTGTGGGCGACTGATGGGTGACGATCACGACTGCAATCCCGAATGCTCTCAGTGTAAAATAGTCCATCCGCCAGGTGAACATTTTGTTATGCCTTTGGAAACCAAAATGAAAGCCTCGCGGTTTATTTATTACGACATTGAGACTATTCTTAGAAATAATATCCACGTCCCCATTTTACTAGTTTGCGACGTAGAGACTGAAGCTGGCTTTGAAACTAAAATTTTTTACGGCGCTAATTGCGTCGAGCAATTTTTAAATTATTTATTTAGCGTCGAGCAGGTAGTTTTGACTGGACAGAAACGTAAAACGTACCAACCGCGCTTTACTAACACTCAAGTCGTAGCTCATTACGCGAAAGCTTTTGATAACTTCTTAATTCTTAACGCTTTAGTCCATAGACACGTCACCCCTGCCGTTATTTTTGACGGCAGTAAAATTTTAATGATTCATCTTGAGGGACCGCAAATTAGATTCCTCGATAGCTTTAATTACATTAGTCAACCTCTGCGTAATTTCACCAGCATGTTTAGCCTCGGCGATGTGGCGAAAGGATTCTTTCCATTTGATTTTCATACCGAAGAAAATCTTAATTACATTGGCGTCATCCCTGAAGCTTCGTACTTTAACGTAGCTCAAATGAAAGCCAATGATTATCGAGATTTTCAAACTTGGTACGCGTCAATGGAAGGATCTATTTACAACATCAAAGAGGAGCTTATTAAATATTGCATTCAAGACGTCAAAGTCCTGAGACAAGGCGTCGAAGCTTTTAGAAAAATTTACGTAGATCTAACCAAATTAGACCCTTTCTGCTTAAAAAATATTACTTTGGCGGGTGCTCTAACCACTATTTATCTTAACAATTACTATAAACCTTACAGCATGGGTATTGTTCCTTCTAACGGCTATAACGCAAAATTTAATCACAGTCAAATTAGCTTAAAATATCTCGCTTGGGTGGAGAAAACTGAAAATATAAAATTGCGCACTGCTTTAAGCTACGGGGGCGAGTACCGCGTGGGTCGCTATTTAGTCGACGGCTATAGCGAAACTCCTCCCAAAATCTACGATTTCCACGGTTGCTACTTTCACGGTTGTCCATGCCAAAAACTTAATGCCTACAATACCCAACTCAAAGCCAGCAACAGATTTCTGTACGAGCGGACCCTAGATAGAGAGCTGTTTATTAAAGAGAAGATGGTCGGGTATGAATATACCTCGATCTTTGAGTGTCAATTTGCTAAGCTTTTAAAAGAAAACGCCGAAGCAAAGGCTTTCTGCAAAAGTTTAACTTTTCGACCTCAAATATCAGCCCGTAGCGCTCTCTATGGGGGACGGACGGAAAATTTTGTTCTTAACTGCCACGTGCAAGGTGAGGAGAAAATTTTCTACAAGGATATTATTTCTTTGTACCCGAAAGTTTGTCGCGATTGTCCGTACCCTAGCGGCCACCCCATAATCTATAGCAGAGATTTTGACAAATCGCCAGGGTGGTATTTTGGCGTTATGAGTTGTCGTCTGCTTCCCCCTCAAGATCTCCACATCCCCTTAATTCCCTTCCGCAGCGGTGGTAAATTAGCCTACGCCCTCTGTCGCACGTGTCTAGAATTGCGAGCGGAAATCTGCGATCACACTGTCAACGAAAGGGCTTTCGAATCAGTCTGGCCAACGGTTGAAGTCTATGCCGCTATGGAGCATGGATATAAACTCCTCGATATATTCGAGGTGTACCATTATCCAAAAACGGAATATTTCTTTGCCCAGTACATGACTGATTTTATCGCCCTAAAAGTGAAGAATTCCGGATTTCCCGCTCACGCGCAAACGCCTCTGCAAAAAGAGGCGTATATCGCTGATATAAACAAGAATGAAAAGCTTTCTCTGACCGTGGCGGATATTCAATCAAATCCTTCACTGCGTAATATCGCTAAAATTAATTTAAATTCTCTTTGGGGTCGCATGGCTCTGAATACGGGAAAGATTCGCAGCATCTTTATCAACAATTATTACGAATTGATACGATACGCGAGCGATTACACTCTGGAATTAGTCGACTTACGGCCAGTTACGGAGTCGATCGCTCTTTTATCGTACAAAGCCAAAAGCGATTACGTTTCGGACTACAAACTGGGGTCGGCCATTGTGGGGAGCTTTGTTTCTTGCTACGGGCGACTCGAATTGAACAAGATGCTGCTTCAATTAGACCGCGCAGCCTTGTATTGTGACACCGACTCGATAATCTACCGCCATCTACCGGGAAAGTTTGACATTCCAACTGGCAATCATATTGGTTGCTGGGCGGATGAACTCGGCGGTGATTATATAACTTCCTTTTGTAGTACCGGTGCCAAAAGTTACTCGTTTCGCACTAGCAAAGGAAAAGAAGTCAAGAAAATTAAAGGGTTGACGTTAAATCGAGAAAATCTTGAAAAACTTGACTTTGAAACCTTTGAAAGTGTAGCGATGAATCCGGAAAAGGAAGTTACAGTCAATGTCCCTTTTAATTTTAAACGGGATAAATACAAGCTGCAGCTAGAGGCCGTTAAAATTACCAAAAGATTTCGCCAAACCTCGAATAAGAGATTGTTGAACGCCGATTTGACAACCAGTCGACCCTACGGTTTCAAAGAGGCAACACCCGCTTCAACATCTCTCTCGCATGAATTACGAGGCTAGGCGAAGACATACTTTTGAGGGCTTGTGGGAATCTTGCGTTCCTATCGAAGCCCTGGCCAAAGACGGTTTCTATCTTGCAGATGTAGAAACACAGACGACGCGCTGCGCCTTTTGCGGCATCGCCTTGTACCAGTGGCGTTGCACGGACCATCCATCGAGGGAACATCGGAAACACAGCCCATCGTGTCCGATGGTTTCCAAAAAACCGTGCAACAACAAACCACTGCGTCAGGGGTTTCCCGAATTCCCGACCAGCGAGGGCGAGGATGTTTGCGAGCCTCTAATCCAAACATGCCCAGCCATCAACAAAGAGCGGTCGGGAAACGAAAAAGTGCGCGTGCGCATAAATCCGTCGTGTTTTCTTCTGTAGTGCGTGTGTACCAACTACCCTCCGAGTCTCGCGTCAACTTTAACCTCCTCAACGTTCAACGCTTCCGCCAGCGTTGTCTGGAATTAGAAGAGAAACTTTTTAAAAAAACAATTACTTCATAGGGGATTTTTTTTTTTGGGTAAAAGGGTTTCGTTTATATTGTTTAAATATTTTTTAATTTGTGTTTATTAAGGGTCTTTGGGTTTTGGGTTAATTGTATTTTTGATTATATATATATATAAACTGTCAATTAAAATAAAAATGTTTATTAATCAAGATGAATCCAACCGAGTCAGTCTCGCATTCTTTAAAGTTCCAAACACCCGCCCAGTTTCTAATCGTGGGGCCAACGCAAGCGGGGAAAAGTTTTCTTTTAAGTAACTTATTGCAAAATCATCAGCTTATGTTTGACCCGCCGCATAAAAAGGTTATTTATTGCTACGCCGCCTGGCAGCCAAACTACGAAAAATTGAAACAATTGATTCCGGGAATTCAATTTATTCAAGGCTTGCCAACGGCGGATCCGGATTTTTGGGAGACTCATCGCGACTCCTACTTGATACTAGACGACTTAGCTAGCCAATTATTTAAACAAGCTCATATTGCCGATTTAGTGTGCGTGACGTCGCATCATTTAGGGTATACGGTTATTATTATTACTCAACAACTGTTTCCCAAGGGTAGCCAATCGCGGATAATTTCTCAAAACTCTTCCTATTTTATAATAATGAAAAATCCTCGAGATGTCGCCTCTATTAGATATTTGGCGCAACAAATAAGTCCAGATAACCCGAAGCGTATTACGGAGGCGTACAGACTAGCCACTAGAGAACCCTATAGCTATTTGTTAATTGATTTAAAACAAGAAACTCCGGAAAATTTACGATTAAGGTCGCGAGTTCTACCTCACGAATCACCTATGTATGTCTATGTCGATTAAATTTAATTGTCATTTGAATAATGGCCCCACGCGTTAAACGTCGATCAGCAAAACGCTCCCGGCTCGTCGTAGCGCGTCCCTCGACCAAGTTTGCCAAATTTGTCCCTTATTTACAGAGTTTGCGTCAAACTAGCTGTAAACAACGGCGAACCCTCTTAAACAATAGTAGCGCGCCTCAATTAAAGAGCATTCAGACAATTTGTAAGAATTTAAAGGGCGGAGGTATTTATTTGAGTAAAGACCGTAAGAAAAAGCTAGCAAAGTACAAGAAAATTATTAGACAACTCGGATCAAGTACCTTGTCGCAGAAAAGCAAAAAAAAGCTGTTGTTGCAGCAATCAGGTGGTTTTCTTACGACGTTGCTTGCCGCAATCTTGCCTTCGATTGTCCAAGCCATAGCTGCTAAACTATGAAACAAATGGTTCTTGTGCCCGCTAGCGCAGTAACTTCAACAGCTGCCCAAGAGCACTCTGCTTTGGACCGAGAGATTGAGGATATTTTAAAATCGCCATTGAATGCCTACGATAAATTATATAAATATTTAGACGCTTTTAAGAAATATTTAAGTATCGAGAAACAAATTCCTTTACCTAAATTTGAGGTCGTATCACAGGCAATGTCTAATGTCCCCACGCCGCCATTACCGGTCACCCCTAAAATGCCCCCGCGAAAAAAACAATTGTCATGGCCGAGCTATGCCACGTCATCACCGACAACAAGCGCTTCGGGCAGTTCTTTTACTACGCCTAAACGAGCCGAGCCTCGGCAAAAGGTTTTAAAAAGCGAAACGGCTGCGGGGACACCAACACCAGAAGATTTTTACCAACAATTTGGGCCGACCTATGTTGGAGATATGGTGAAACGGCAAGCCGAAGTTCTGGCAAATCATTTGCAAAACACATTTTTCACGCCAAAAAGAGAGCTAGAAGAAGGAGCTGTCGGTTATGTAAATCGTGACGAAGATTTACAAGAGGAAATTGCCGATGAACAAGAGAATTTAGCGGAGGAAAACGGGGACAATTTAACGGACTTGGAAAACCTGTTTGAGACGGCCTCCGCTAAACAGAAGAACAAGAAAAAAAAGAAAAAACCTCGGAAGAAGAAAGACGAACTCCAAAACTTAGGACCGCTGGTTCCATCTAACGAGAGGAGAAAGAGGCATAATAAATGGCGCGATATTGATTAATAAAAAAAAATGTAATATTTAGACAAATAAAAAATTGTTTTATTGCGAACAATATCTGTGTACATGTTTTTTTAAATGTAAAGATAAATATAATAAAGCGACATAGTCGTTAAGTTTAAGATTCTGGTCATAGATGGCGTCTAATATCGTCTTTCTAGCTACGCCCTTACAGCGGAGTGCTAGGTACAGACAACAATGGACGCCACACAGTTGAAAGAATGGATGTTGAATTTGTTGTTTATTGTAAACAACTCGTTTCCCGTATCGTTTTAAATTAACTTTATAGTATCGCGGCGACTTTCCGTAAGTGCAAAACATTTCCACCGTGTCATTGTTAGAAAAGCACGCTATCCAATGTTCTCCAGCCTCTCCAGCTGCTTCATTATTGAATATAAAGCAAAATTTGGACCTTTTTGGCCGTTCTGGGAGTCTGTTTACTGGGAAGCATCCTAAATAGTAGGGTCGCGTTCTTTTGTCGCAAGTTAAGAGAGCGTTTATTTGCGAAGTGTTCATAATTTAGTCTCGGGTAACGAGACTTTTTGTAGTTCGGCGCTGTAGAAAACACCCAGAATTTGCTCCCCCTTTAAATCCGCTACGCGATAGACGGGTGGTGACCTGGGTATGACGTCAACAACGCGAAATATTTCGTCAGTAAACGTGCCTCCCGAGCTGGTTTTTCTAAATACTCTACTAGCTATAGAGAGACGCACGTAGTCGCCAACTTTAAGCCTCGGTGCGTATCGAGTAATGCCGTTTGATTTCCCGTACAGTTTATTCCAAATGATTGATTCGTTATCTATATTAACATGAACCGGTGCAATTCCAGTAGTTGAATGAACCCGTTCATTATAAGCTTTAGTAATTAAAGGTAAATATTTAACGTAATTTTTATTCCCCGTGGCCGTAATAACCCGGGCAATTTGTTCCTTAATTGTTCTAATAAAGCGTTCCGCTAAACTAGCCTTATGCTGACTCCTGGCAAAATGTATTTGCACATTGTTTCGTTTCAAGAAGGAGGCAAAGTTGCGCGAACTAAATTCCCCACCGTAGTCCGTGTATATTTTTAAAGGGATCCTCTCTCGAAATATTTTTTTAAAAGCTTCGATAACCTCGCCAGATGTTTTGTTTCTAAGAGGTACTGTCCATCCGTAGCGGCTTAAGACGTCAATGACGCACAAAACATAGCGAACATTTTTATTAAAACGTTTTAATTTCGGCAGATCCAACAAATCAGCTTGAAAAACGTCATCGATAGTCGAGGCGTACACTTGGTTAGTTTTGAATCGGAAACGTCGAAATCGATGTTTCGTGTAGGCAGGTTGTTTCTCGAGAAAGGCGATTAATTTTGCTTTTGGCACGTCCGGTAAGGCCTTTTGTAATCTGGCTAGCGACCCATAAGCGGCCGGATTTGCCACGTCGTAATAAATTTTTCTAATTTTAGCATCCATGTCTTGACAAGTATAAATAACGACTAAATGGTTTCCCAATAAACAACTTTATTTAATACACGCAAAGGTATTTTATAAAAACAATATCAGTTAAACAAATACGCTATATCAATACATTTATCTTAATAGCCATAAATCAAGGCATTCTTTAAATCGGCAAAACTGTTGACAAAATAAGCGTAAATATCCTCTTGGTCCTCGATCCATCCGTGTTCGGTCTCAAATTGATGCAAAATTTTCTCACGATCCAGTTGAGGCAGCGCTTCGTGCAAATTACGCTCGACTCGATCGCTGAAATTTGTGTCAAATTCCGAGCAGCTTTGAGAGTGGCATATTTGTTTTCGACACTCGACGTTGGCGCAAGTGGAAGTGACGTCAAACAAAGTGGTAGTGAGCTCGTTTAAAATTAATTCGCGCATGCGACAGACAGCTATCCCTTTAGCCTTGAGATCCTCGTCAATCAACGGCTTTAAGTCGATCAATGTCTGCCATCCTGTTTTGTTCAGGCTGAATCCTTCGCTGGTGCTAAAGTTGAGGAAATAACGACTGCCGCTGCCTCGTTCATAGTATCGAAGATCGATTAGACGTTCATCTTTCGAGTTGACGAAGCATTCCAGCTTGATGCGCTCTTTGACGGGCAACCAAATATGATAGCGAGGTATTTTTCCGTCAAAAAAGGACGTGAGTTCATTTTGAAACCGAAACAAAGCGTACCAGGCGTTAGGTTTTAATATAGTTTTTGTACGCGTATCCGATCTTTGAATTAATATTTTAGGTTCAATTGATTCAATGACGCAAATGTCGAGCTTTGGCGTAACGGTGTGTACTTGGTGCATCTTGGCTCGCGACTGATATTGTATTTATAAAGTGTTAGTCTTTTATACGTTGGGGTGATTATAAATAATTTCTCTGTTTTTAGATATTATTAATTGGTTGTTTGGAAATTCGGCCATGACAATGCACGTGACGTTTTCGGCTAGCGGAGAGCTAAATCTTAACGATAATCGCAAGTTACCAGTCTGGGGCATGGAATTTAGACCTAACGAAGCGAGATGTTCTCTACTCAAATCAAAAACAACGACAAAAAAGCCCTTCTTATATAAATCGTAAGAAATTATATTTCCTCGGTCAAGACCTAATATCTCGAGACCCTCGAATAAAGAATTGTAACATCTAACGTACTGGTCGTCGGCAAAATTAGGCGTAAAGGGGATATCGGGATAATTTTGCGAATTTAAAGAGAATTGCATGAAATCGAGTTTGAAGTGTTGGAGATCCAGGGGGTTAGAAGTTGCTTCCCCTACAAATTTTTTATTAGTAACGAAAGCCACGACAGTTCGCGAGGGTAATTGCCCCGTAAACAAGCTGTCCCTAATAAAATCTTGCGTTCCGGTGGTTATTAAGAAATTTTTCATAACAATAGAGTTTACTTCGTAGCGAGCGTTTATTCCCGAGTTTAACATCTGGGCGTGAGCTAGTTGCAGTTCGGGATTAACCTCAATTTCGCGCGTAAACAAGGTGCATTCCGTTAAATCAATCTTATACTTTTTGCCCTGCTCATTGTGAATAATAGCGAAATCCGCGGAGCTTCGATGAAGTCTAATTCGCACCTCGATATTATCTAGTAAGAATTTGGGCGTTTTGAACATATCCAAAAATAATTCGCCAATTACATCGCACGTCTTTGATTGGGCCACGCGTTTAGCGCGACGACCAATACCATTATCTTCTTTGTTGATATCGGCGTCCGCTAAAGCCGTCGCCGGATCAATAATGGTATCCAAATAATATAACATAGAAGTTAACCAGGAATTGGCCGCCGTTTGTCCATAATTTAAAAGTATTTTAAAATAGGCAATGTATGGGTACATATTATTTGGTTGCTGGACAGCGACGCCATTAAGAAATAATTCTACTTGACAAAATAGCGAGGCAATTATTAAATTTGTCACCGAGACTTTCTTTTCCGCATCTGGAACGACCGTGCCGTCCTCGTGCAAAACGCGAAATTTTAATCTCAAAAGAGTTTTAGTCAAATCATGATAATTGTTAGAGGGAGGAATGATAAATTCTACATATTTAGCATTAGTTAGGGGAGCAATGGGATAATGAGCAGTCGTTTTAGTCCCCACAATATTATTATTCACCACTGGCTTTTCAAATACTTCAAAGTCGGAAAGAACACTTTCGTAGGTCGACATGATTAGTCTAGAAAATCGCGTTTAGTGCGTTGCTTAACACGTTTGCTCCGGCTTGTTTTAGCAGTCCTCTTTCGTTTTCGGCCCGTCCCGCTTTGAGTGTTGACGAACCGGTCCACGCCTTTATGTAGTAGGGAATTTATAGATTGTTTGACATTTCTTTTAATCGATTCTCGAGGTGATATTCCGGGGTTTTGGGCATCGCTAATTACTCTACTCGTTAACCCAACAGCTTCGGACGCTAAAGTACTAATGGCCGGCCTAATAAAGGGCGTAATTTTGCGCAATAAAGAATTAAAGATACCGCCCACACTGAAGCGACCTCCGGATTGGAAAACGTTTGCGTGTAAAGCCGGAAGGGAGGATCCTCTTTGGAAATACAGAGTGTATCTATTAGGTACCATTGCTTCTGGGCTATTGACGTCGACGCCTAAAAAACAGTTTAATATATACTTTGCCCAAATTAAACGGAATATTTTCCCCGTAATCGGATTTCAATTCAATTTCAATTTCTTGTATATCGCTGGTTGAAATTGGATAAAAGTCGATATTATTAAATATTTCCTGGTTCTCCTCGTCTAGCAGCGAAAAAGCCGGCATTTTTATGAAACGTAGCAGAGGGGCTTGACCACCACCTACTACCTGTTGCCGAATAATATTGGTATAGACAAACATGGCATCGACGCCTCTCATGATATCCGCGGGGTAATCCGAAGTCTCGTTATTAAGATACCGATCTAATTGATTGGCACTAAAGCCTAGCAGTCTCCCCAGCCCCCTCCCGGGTGTTGTTTTGGGAAACAAAATTGAGACCGTATCGTTCAGTTTTGAAACCGTCACGGTTCCGTCTACATTCTGCGTAAATTTTAGACTTTTTCTATGCATCGGCGACATGGCTTCGCTCATAGCACTTAAAACATCGCTAATATGATAATAAACCCCGGGAGGTATCTCGCACGCGAAATTATCAACTCGTCTGGCTTGAGACCCGGGTAAATACGGTTGGTCAGCATAGTCGGGATCTTCTGGAAATCTATCCACATCGTATTCGCTAGTCCAAAAATTATTATTATCCGTCAATGTCATTGATCTTAATCGGGGATTTACCAAAGCTACTCCCGAGTGACTGTGTTTAAAAAATTCCCCCTCTTCGGGAATGTTAAATAACTTGGCCATTGGTCCAGCTACCGACACGCGAACACCTGGCTCTATTTCGAGACGAACATAGTATCTATTTTCCGTTTCCGTTTTGAGAATGTACATTTTAAAATACTGGCGAGGCATATATTCTTGAACACCCAATAACTGATTTATAATTTTTAAATGTAAAGAGAAGGGAATTACGGCCCCGGTCGCCGTCAAATCGCAGGTATATTCGCCCGCGGGTATTTTAATTTTTGTAAAATTAGTCCTAGTAAATACATACATTAGCGAGTCATGAACGCGATAATTGATAAATGTGTCATTAGTTGTTTTGAAATGCGTAAAATTACGCTCTAAAGGTTTAGTGGATAAAAACGTCCCACCAACGTATTCAGCTTCTAAATTTAATATATCACGCAATTCTTTTGGCAAGAGCATTTCAATTTTTGCCGGACAATGGACTCTAAAATAATGCTCCGCTCCTTGCTTAATAACGCTAAATTCAGCATTGTGCAATCTTAAAGGGTCAAAATTGCGCGCCGTTATTTGGAGGTTTTCGGCAATATCTTCGTAAATCTTATAATCATCTGTCGATCTAAACTCGCCTGACACTTTAAAAAAGAAATAAAGCCAGGGTTCTTCCCAAGGGGTATAGCGCTTTATGGTTCTATTAACTCGATATTCTAGATACGCATTGTTTTCGTTTATGGTATATTCTTGTACCGTCATCCTCAAAGGACCAGATTGATTGCGTCCTGTGTAGTATTTATTTGGGTCAAGATCGAGCAATTTAGCTAGTTGGGGAGAAAATTTAATTTCCACCCATTCCGGTGTTTTAAAATTATACATGATAGCATCACCCCGATTATCTATAATGTGATATGTTACTTCAATTTTTTTAAATACTAATTTTTCTAAAGTACGCGTTACAGCTCGATAAAGCCCTTCGGCGTTTTTCTCTGGCGTTTTACTGGCTCTAAAAGTTTGCGGTAAGAACAATATCTTATAGTTATCATAATCTTCGGGGTTAATTTGCTTAGGCTTTTCAGAAATAGTTGGCTCGGGTTTTTTCTTTGGCGGATCAACCGGCTGCGGAAACAAGGGTTTTTCATCAATCGCTGGTGGGGAGGGGGTCGGTAATACGGGTAGCTCTGGAGATGAGGGGGGTGTGGGCGAAGGTGTGGGTGTTAATGGTTCAAAGGGGGCGAGGGGTCTTGAGCGTGGGGGCGGTGGTGGAGTGGAGGGTTTTGGGGGTGGTGGCGGAGAAGAGGCTTTCAGGGCTGGTGGTGCTGGTGCCGGTGGAGGAGAGGGAGGTTTCGGGGGTGGTGGCGGAGAAGAGGTTTTCGGGGGCGGTGGTAGGGTTTGTTTCGGGGCTGGTGGTGCTGGTGCCGGTGGAGGAGAGGGAGGTTTCGGGGGTGGTGGCGGAGAAGAGGTTTTCGGGGGCGGTGGTAGGGTTTGTTTCGGGGCTGGTGGTGCTGGTGCCGGTGGAGGAGAGGGAGGTTTTGGGGGTGGTGGCGGAGAAGAGGTTTTCGGGGGCGGTGGTAGGGTTTGTTTCGGGGCTGGTGGTGCTGGTGCCGGTGGAGGAGAGGGAGGTTTCGGGGGTGGTGGCGGAGAAGAGGTTTTCGGGGGCGGTGGTAGGGTTTGTTTCGGGGCTGGTGGTGCTGGTGCCGGTGGAGGAGAGGGAGGTTTTGGGGGTGGTGGCGGAGAAGAGGTTTTCGGGGGCGGTGGTAGGGTTTGTTTCGGGGCTGGTGGTGCTGGTGCCGGTGGAGGAGAGGGAGGTTTTGGGGGTGGTGGCGGAGAAGAGGTTTTCGGGGGCGGTGGTAGGGTTTGTTTCGGGGCTGGTGGTGCTGGTGCCGGTGGAGGAGAGGGAGGTTTCGGGGGTGGTGGAGGAGAGGAGCGTCTCGGGGGTGGTGGAGGAGGGGTTATTTTGGGTGGTGGTGAAGGTTTTCGTTTTGGAGGAGGTTATTTTGGGTGGTGGTGAAGGTTTTCGTTTTGGAAGAGGGGTTATTTTGGGTGGCTGTGGTTGTACAGGTACTACGGGCTTAGCTGCAGTAATAGGAATTGGAAGAAAGGGAGTAGTTCGCGGTAAAATAGGCATAGATGGGGCTACAGGCTTATATTCCGGTTGAGGTTTTTTTCTTATCGACGGAACTTCGTGGCTTGTTTTACGTTTAATGGCGGCTTTGGGAATGTACTTGTAATCAAATTTTTTTTAAAACTATCTCCAACATTATCAATTTCGATTTCCACGTAATTATTAGTGTAATTTAAACTTATATTTTTAGCATGCTTTGATACAGGATATTTTGATATATATGGAACATCCTCGTAATTATTCTCTTTAAATTCATATAGCGTGGCCAAGGGGGAATCAGCTGGTATTTTGAACCGTATGTTTTCCTCTCCTAAAACTTGCAGGTAAACGGGAAAGTTTGTATCTAACTGTTTTCCCAGGGCCCCGTCTTTATATTTATTCACTAATTTAAAAGATAATTTGCCTTTTAAATACGGATGACTGTTTACATCATCATTTAACAGCTCGACAAAATTTTGGGGTAGTTCGTACTCTTTGGTCTTGGTATAACGATTGACAGGTATCTCTATTTTTTGATATTCAACAGGCTCTCTAACAGCTGCATAGTTGCCATGGTTTGGGTCACTTACAACCTGAATTTCAAACTTGTTAAACTCTTCGCTTATATTCACCCAATGATTTGGAAATATGATTTCTGCCAACCCAACTTCATAATCGCTACTCAAGTTAAGAGGTTGATGCAAATAATTTTTAAAACTTGATTGGGTATTGTTTGGGTATATATCTAAACACGTATTAGACGCTAAAGTTAAAAAAAAGTCGTCATTCATGACTAACGCCTGTTTATCAACTAACCCCAACTTCTTAAACAAACCTTATTTTATACATAAATTTCATAAAAAGATCGGCCATAGCTCGGTAGACTGGCCGGGATTTGAACTCGCCACCTTTTTAGGTATTACATTAGTAGACCCTGCCTATAACCACTGAGCTATGGACGATCTTAAAATACACGCCGTTTATCTTCATCAAAAAAACTTTAAAAAATTCTTAAACTTTTAAAGTCGTTACCCTTGAAAAAATCTACGTAGCTAGGTAATTGACCTTACCCGATTCCGATAAAAAAGACAACGCCCTGGTTAGATTGAGCCGGTTTCAACCTGTTTTCAAGCGGTTATTATATAAGACGTTGGGCTTTAATAGTACGTTTCAGGGTGTGGTCGACAGGGTGTGGTCCTTAAAAAATAAATTTTTTTATCTAGAGAACTTGTTTAATATTAAATCTGCTCTCGGTCATTTAGTATATAAGCTCTGTGTTTCGCGGAGAAAGTTATCAGTTGCTCAGCTATGCTCTTAAAAGTCCAACTAAAGATGTCTTGCTTTAACTCGTGCCGCTTTTGTTGGGTGAGAAAAGACCAAACTCAATTTTCCAACGGAAAAGGGACCAACTTTAATTTCTTCCAACTGTCTTTTTCGGGCATTGCCTGAAAAGAGACCAACTTTAATTCATGGGCTAGATTTATGCAACTTTCGTATAAATCCTTCAAAGATACATATATTCTAGCCCATGAATCACCCTTCATTGCAGTGTCATTTGCATCCATACAACTGACTACCGCGATGAAGGGGAAGTCCTGGCCCAAACAACTGGTTGGCTCCTTTTTCATCCCGAACCAGTTTGGGCCAGGACTTAATTTGGCGCCTTTTCCATCCCGGTTATAGATCGGGATGGAAAAGAAATTTCAATTATGGTCTCTTAAACGTTGTGTAAAATTTGTGTGAAGTCGCTTCAAGCCCCGCAGTGGCTCGGATGTAACTTCCTTCGGGAGGTAAAGGGTCAACGAAGAATTTTATCGGCCCGTACAACCCGACAAGCCGTGCCAGCGCATAAGGTTCTGCGTACCCTGCACCAAATGGAGCACGTTCTCTTCAGTGAGGCCTTGACGTCGATGTCCTTCTCAAACTTAACAGCTGTTCGCTCGATCAACGTGGATACGATTCACAGCCGAAATGCCCAAGATCTTCCTGAATCAATGGAGGCATGTACCACCAGAGTGCCTGAACAAAGCTAGTGGCCGACGCCCCGCTAGAGTGAATGCCACGTTGATGTCGTGAAATTGTTAATAAAACGCGGCGCTAATTACGATTTAAAGAGCGGCTTTCAGTTAAGATTTCGACTAAAATATCAAGTTTTGAAAATCAAAATGTCACTTTGAGCAAGATGCTTTTTAAGCCAAAGATAAAAACAACTACCTTCAAAATTTCGATTTAAAGACATTAGCGGTAAAAGTAGCGGTAAATATTTCTGGTTTTAATTTAATTTTTGTTTATATTTATATTCTTGTTATTCTCTATTTATATTCTTGTTATTCTCTATTTTATTGTATATATTATTTGGTATTTGTTATTAAAAAATCTTTATTTATATGTTTATCTTTGTTTCTCAGACATACTTTAAAGGTTTTATGGCGGGAAATTCAAACAAGAATCTTACAAAATAACTAGACTGGTTTATTAAAAGAACTACAGCTTGTTTTGGGGGAAAAATGGGTAAAACCCCTCTAAAGAGTCATAGCATGCTGGAAGGTAGGGTTGATCAGCTAGGAATTTAGCTTAATCTTTGTTTGCAAGTTTGGTGGATGAGGAGAGGGCGGCCATCTTGGGGTGGCGGCCATCTTGGATCCGTGGCTATTTGTATAGTCCCTACTACTATCACGATGGTCCAAACATGTATCTACCAGGGCTCGAACCTGGGACCTTCCGCGAGTTAGGCGGACGTGATAACCACTACACCATATATACTTGGCTATTGGGAGTTTTCGAA
The DNA here is from genome assembly GCF_054372755.1 of Phalangium opilio. Lineage (NCBI taxonomy): Eukaryota > Metazoa > Arthropoda > Arachnida > Opiliones > Phalangiidae > Phalangium > Phalangium opilio. The sequence goes on from NW_028324169.1 coordinate 1,999,597, forward strand.
GAGATCTACCTTATTATTATGTCTAATCACGATGGTCAAAACATATCCCTACCAGCGCTCAAACCTGGGACCTTCAGCGTGTTAGGCAGACGTGATAACCACTACACCATAGATACGTGTTAATATAAAGTTTTCTAAGAGATCCAGCTTATAACCATGTCTAATCACAATGGTCAAAACATGCATCTATCAGGGCTCGAACCTGGGACCTTCCGCGTGTTAGGCGGACGTGATAAACACTACACCATAGATACGTGTTAATTTAAGTTTTCGAAGAGATCTAGCTTATTACTATGTCTAATCACGATGGTCATAACATGCATCTATCAGGGCTCGAACCTGACACCTTCCGCGTGTTGGGCGGACGTGATAACCACTACACCATAGATACTTGGCTATTGAGAGTTTTCGAAGAGATCTACCTTATTATTATGTCTAATCACGATGGTTAAAACATGCATCTAGCAGGGCTCGAACCTGACACCTTCCGCGTGTTGGGCGGACGTGATAACCACTACACCATAGATACTTGGCTATTGTGAGTTTTCGAAGAGATCTACCTTATTATTATGTCTAATCACGATGGTTAAAACATGTATCTATCAGGGCTCAAACCTGGGACCTTCCGCGTGTTAGGCAGACGTGATAACCACTACACCATAGATACTTGGCTATTGTGAGTTTTCGAAGAGATCTACCTTATTATTATGTCTAATCACGATGGTTAAAACAAGTATCTATCAGGGCTCGAACCTGACACCTTCCGCGTGTTAGGCGGACGTGATAACCACTACACCATAGATACGTGTTAATATAAAGTTTTCTAAGAGATCCAGCTTATAACCATGTCTAATCACAATGGTCAAAACATGCATCTATCAGGGCTCGAACCTGGGACCTTCCGCGTGTTAGGCGGACGTGATAAACACTACACCATAGATACGTGTTAATTTAAGTTTTCGAAGAGATCTAGCTTATTACTATGTCTAATCACGATGGTCATAACATGCATCTATCAGGGCTCGAACCTGACACCTTCCGCGTGTTGGGCGGACGTGATAACCACTACACCATAGATACTTGGCTATTGAGAGTTTTCGAAGAGATCTACCTTATTATTATGTCTAATCACGATGGTTAAAACATGCATCTAGCAGGGCTCGAACCTGACACCTTCCGCGTGTTGGGCGGACGTGATAACCACTACACCATAGATACTTGGCTATTGTGAGTTTTCGAAGAGATCTACCTTATTATTATGTCTAATCACGATGGTTAAAACATGTATCTATCAGGGCTCAAACCTGGGACCTTCCGCGTGTTAGGCAGACGTGATAACCACTACACCATAGATACTTGGCTATTGTGAGTTTTCGAAGAGATCTACCTTATTATTATGTCTAATCTCGATGGTCAAAACATGTCCCTTCCAGCGCTCAAACCTGGGACCTTCCGCGTGTTAGGCAGACGTGATAAACACTACACCATAGATACGTGTTAATATAAGGTTTTCGAAGAGATCCAGCTTATTACTATGTCTAATCACGATGGTCCAAACATGTATCTACCAAGGCTCGAACCTGGGACCTTCCGCGAGTTAGGCGGACGTGATAACCACTACACCATATATACTTGGCTATTGGGAGTTTTCGAAGAGATCTACCTTATTATTATGTCTAATCACGATGGTCAAAACATATCCCTACCAGCGCTCAAACCTGGGACCTTCAGCGTGTTAGGCAGACGTGATAACCACTACACCATAGATACGTGTTAATATAAAGTTTTCTAAGAGATCCAGCTTATAACCATGTCTAATCACAATGGTCAAAACATGCATCTATCAGGGCTCGAACCTGGGACCTTCCGCGTGTTAGGCGGACGTGATAAACACTACACCATAGATACGTGTTAATTTAAGTTTTCGAAGAGATCTAGCTTATTACTATGTCTAATCACGATGGTCATAACATGCATCTATCAGGGCTCGAACCTGACACCTTCCGCGTGTTGGGCGGACGTGATAACCACTACACCATAGATACTTGGCTATTGAGAGTTTTCGAAGAGATCTACCTTATTATTATGTCTAATCACGATGGTTAAAACATGCATCTAGCAGGGCTCGAACCTGACACCTTCCGCGTGTTGGGCGGACGTGATAACCACTACACCATAGATACTTGGCTATTGTGAGTTTTCGAAGAGATCTACCTTATTATTATGTCTAATCACGATGGTTAAAACATGTATCTATCAGGGCTCAAACCTGGGACCTTCCGCGTGTTAGGCAGACGTGATAACCACTACACCATAGATACTTGGCTATTGTGAGTTTTCGAAGAGATCTACCTTATTATTATGTCTAATCACGATGGTTAAAACAAGTATCTATCAGGGCTCGAACCTGACACCTTCCGCGTGTTAGGCGGACGTGATAACCACTACACCATAGATACTTGGCTATTGTGAGTTTTCGAAGAGATCTACCTTATTATTATGTCTAATCTCGATGGTCAAAACATGTCCCTTCCAGCGCTCAAACCTGGGACCTTCCGCGTGTTAGGCAGACGTGATAAACACTACACCATAGATACGTGTTAATATAAGGTTTTCGAAGAGATCCAGCTTATTACTATGTCTAATCACGATGGTCCAAACATGTATCTACCAAGGCTCGAACCTGGGACCTTCCGCGAGTTAGGCGGACGTGATAACCACTACACCATATATACTTGGCTATTGGGAGTTTTCGAAGAGATCTACCTTATTATTATGTCTAATCACGATGGTCAAAACATATCCCTACCAGCGCTCAAACCTGGGACCTTCAGCGTGTTAGGCAGACGTGATAACCACTACACCATAGATACGTGTTAATATAAAGTTTTCTAAGAGATCCAGCTTATAACCATGTCTAATCACAATGGTCAAAACATGCATCTATCAGGGCTCGAACCTGGGACCTTCCGCGTGTTAGGCGGACGTGATAAACACTACACCATAGATACGTGTTAATTTAAGTTTTCGAAGAGATCTAGCTTATTACTATGTCTAATCACGATGGTCATAACATGCATCTATCAGGGCTCGAACCTGACACCTTCCGCGTGTTGGGCGGACGTGATAACCACTACACCATAGATACTTGGCTATTGAGAGTTTTCGAAGAGATCTACCTTATTATTATGTCTAATCACGATGGTTAAAACATGTATCTACCAGGGCTCGAACCTGACACCTTCCGCGTGTTGGGCGGACGTGATAACCACTACACCATAGATACTTGGTTATTGTGAGTTTTCGAAGAGATCTACCCTATTATTATGTCTAATCACGATGGTCAAAACATGTCCCTTCCAGCGCTCAAACCTGGGAGCTTCAGCGTGTTAGGCAGACGTGATAACCACTACACCATAGATACTTGGCTATTGTGAGTTTTCGAAGAGATCTACCTTATTATTATGTCTAATCACGATGGTTAAAACAAGTATCTATCAGGGCTCGAACCTGACACCTTCCGCGTGTTAGGCGGACGTGATAACCACTACACCATAGATACTTGGCTATTGTGAGTTTTCGAAGAGATCTACCTTATTATTATGTCTAATCTCGATGGTCAAAACATGTCCCTTCCAGCGCTCAAACCTGGGACCTTCCGCGTGTTAGGCAGACGTGATAACCACTACACCATAGATACGTGTTAATATAAGGTTTTCGAAGAGATCCAGCTTATTACTATGTCTAATCACGATGGTCCAAACATGTATCTACCAGGGCTCGAACCTGGGACCTTCCGCGTGTTAGGCGGACGTGGTAGCCACTACACCATAGATACGTGTTAATATAAAGTTTTCGAAGAGATCTAGCTTATAACTATGTCTAATCATGTTGGTCAAAACATGTATCTATCAGGGCTCGAACCTGACACCTTCCGCGTGTTGGGCGGACGTGATAACCACTACACCATAGATACTTGGCTATTGTGAGTTTTCGAAGAGATCTACCTTATTATTATGTCTAATCACGATGGTTAAAACATGTATCTATCAGGGCTCAAACCTGGGACCTTCCGCGTGTTAGGCAGACGTGATAACCACTACACCATAGATACTTGGCTATTGTGAGTTTTCGAAGAGATCTACCTTATTATTATGTCTAATCACGATGGTTAAAACAAGTATCTATCAGGGCTCGAACCTGACACCTTCCGCGTGTTAGGCGGACGTGATAACCACTACACCATAGATACTTGGCTATTGTGAGTTTTCGAAGAGATCTACCTTATTATTATGTCTATTCTCGATGGTCAAAACATGTCCCTTCCAGCGCTCAAACCTGGGACCTTCCGCGTATTAGGCAGACGTGATAACCACTACACCATAGATACGTGTTAATATAAGGTTTTCGAAGAGATCCAGCTTATTACTATGTCTAATCACGATGGTCCAAACATGTATCTACCAGGGCTCGAACCTGGGACCTTCCGCGAGTTAGGCGGACGTGATAACCACTACACCATATATACTTGGCTATTGGGAGTTTTCGAAGAGATCTACCTTATTATTATGTCTAATCACGATGGTCAAAACATATCCCTACCAGCGCTCAAACCTGGGACCTTCAGCGTGTTAGGCAGACGTGATAACCACTACACCATAGATACGTGTTAATATAAAGTTTTCTAAGAGATCCAGCTTATAACCATGTCTAATCACAATGGTCAAAACATGCATCTATCAGGGCTCGAACCTGGGACCTTCCGCGTGTTAGGCGGACGTGATAAACACTACACCATAGATACGTGTTAATTTAAGTTTTCGAAGAGATCTAGCTTATTACTATGTCTAATCACGATGGTCATAACATGCATCTATCAGGGCTCGAACCTGACACCTTCCGCGTGTTGGGCGGACGTGATAACCACTACACCATAGATACTTGGCTATTGAGAGTTTTCGAAGAGATCTACCTTATTATTATGTCTAATCACGATGGTTAAAACATGCATCTAGCAGGGCTCGAACCTGACACCTTCCGCGTGTTGGGCGGACGTGATAACCACTACACCATAGATACTTGGCTATTGTGAGTTTTCGAAGAGATCTACCTTATTATTATGTCTAATCACGATGGTTAAAACATGTATCTATCAGGGCTCAAACCTGGGACCTTCCGCGTGTTAGGCAGACGTGATAACCACTACACCATAGATACTTGGCTATTGTGAGTTTTCGAAGAGATCTACCTTATTATTATGTCTAATCACGATGGTTAAAACAAGTATCTATCAGGGCTCGAACCTGACACCTTCCGCGTGTTAGGCGGACGTGATAACCACTACACCATAGATACTTGGCTATTGTGAGTTTTCGAAGAGATCTACCTTATTATTATGTCTAATCTCGATGGTCAAAACATGTCCCTTCCAGCGCTCAAACCTGGGACCTTCCGCGTGTTAGGCAGACGTGATAACCACTACACCATAGATACGTGTTAATATAAGGTTTTCGAAGAGATCCAGCTTATTACTATGTCTAATCACGATGGTCCAAACATGTATCTACCAAGGCTCGAACCTGGGACCTTCCGCGAGTTAGGCGGACGTGATAACCACTACACCATATATACTTGGCTATTGGGAGTTTTCGAAGAGATCTACCTTATTATTATGTCTAATCACGATGGTCAAAACATATCCCTACCAGCGCTCAAACCTGGGACCTTCAGCGTGTTAGGCAGACGTGATAACCACTACACCATAGATACGTGTTAATATAAAGTTTTCTAAGAGATCCAGCTTATAACCATGTCTAATCACAATGGTCAAAACATGCATCTATCAGGGCTCGAACCTGGGACCTTCCGCGTGTTAGGCGGACGTGATAACCACTACACCATAGATACTTGGTTATTGTGAGTTTTCGAAGAGATCTACCCTATTATTATGTCTAATCACGATGGTCAAAACATGTCCCTTCCAGCGCTCAAACCTGGGACCTTCCGCGTGTTAGGCAGACGTGATAACCACAACACCATAGATACTTGGCTATTGTGAGTTTTCGAAGAGATCTACCTTATTATTATGTCTAATCACGATGGTTAAAACAAGTATCTATCAGGGCTCGAACCTGACACCTTCCGCGTGTTAGGCGGACGTGATAACCACTACACCATAGATACTTGGCTATTGTGAGTTTTCGAAGAGATCTACCTTATTATTATGTCTAATCTCGATGGTCAAAACATGTCCCTTCCAGCGCTCAAACCTGGGACCTTCCGCGTGTTAGGCAGACGTGATAACCACTACACCATAGATACGTGTTAATATAAGGTTTTCGAAGAGATCCAGTTTATTTCTATGTCTAGTCACGATGGTCCAAACATGTATCTACCAGGGCTCGAACCTGGGACCTTCCGCGAGTTAGGCGGACGTGATAACCACTACACCATATATACTTGGCTATTGGGAGTTTTCGAAGAGATCTACCTTATTATTATGTCTAATCACGATGGTCAAAACATCCCTACCAGCGCTCAAACCTGGGACCTTCAGCGTGTTAGGCAGACGTGATAACCACTACACCATAGATACGTGTTAATATAAAGTTTTCTAAGAGATCCAGCTTATAACCATGTCTAATCACAATGGTCAAAACATGCATCTATCAGGGCTCGAACCTGGGACCTTCCGCGTGTTAGGCGGACGTGATAAACACTACACCATAGATACGTGTTAATTTAAGTTTTCGAAGAGATCTAGCTTATTACTATGTCTAATCACGATGGTCATAACATGCATCTATCAGGGCTCGAACCTGACACCTTCCGCGTGTTGGGCGGACGTGATAACCACTACACCATAGATACTTGGCTATTGAGAGTTTTCGAAGAGATCTACCTTATTATTATGTCTAATCACGATGGTTAAAACATGCATCTAGCAGGGCTCGAACCTGACACCTTCCGCGTGTTGGGCGGACGTGATAACCACTACACCATAGATACTTGGCTATTGTGAGTTTTCGAAGAGATCTACCTTATTATTATGTCTAATCACGATGGTTAAAACATGTATCTATCAGGGCTCAAACCTGGGACCTTCCGCGTGTTAGGCAGACGTGATAACCACTACACCATAGATACTTGGCTATTGTGAGTTTTCGAAGAGATCTACCTTATTATTATGTCTAATCACGATGGTTAAAACAAGTATCTATCAGGGCTCGAACCTGACACCTTCCGCGTGTTAGGCGGACGTGATAACCACTACACCATAGATACTTGGCTATTGTGAGTTTTCGAAGAGATCTACCTTATTATTATGTCTAATCTCGATGGTCAAAACATGTCCCTTCCAGCGCTCAAACCTGGGACCTTCCGCGTGTTAGGCAGACATGATAAACACTACACCATAGATACGTGTTAATATAAGGTTTTCGAAGAGATCCAGCTTATTACTATGTCTAATCACGATGGTCCAAACATGTATCTACCAAGGCTCGAACCTGGGACCTTCCGCGAGTTAGGCGGACGTGATAACCACTACACCATATATACTTGGCTATTGGGAGTTTTCGAAGAGATCTACCTTATTATTATGTCTAATCACGATGGTCAAAACATATCCCTACCAGCGCTCAAACCTGGGACCTTCAGCGTGTTAGGCAGACGTGATAACCACTACACCATAGATACGTGTTAATATAAAGTTTTCTAAGAGATCCAGCTTATAACCATGTCTAATCACAATGGTCAAAACATGCATCTATCAGGGCTCGAACCTGGGACCTTCCGCGTGTTAGGCGGACGTGATAAACAGTACACCATAGATACGTGTTAATTTAAGTTTTCGAAGAGATCTAGCTTATTACTATGTCTAATCACGATGGTCATAACATGCATCTATCAGGGCTCGAACCTGACACCTTCCGCGTGTTGGGCGGACGTGATAACCACTACACCATAGATACTTGGCTATTGAGAGTTTTCGAAGAGATCTACCTTATTATTATGTCTAATCACGATGGTTAAAACATGCATCTAGCAGGGCTCGAACCTGACACCTTCCGCGTGTTGGGCGGACGTGATAACCACTACACCATAGATACTTGGCTATTGTGAGTTTTCGAAGAGATCTACCTTATTATTATGTCTAATCACGATGGTTAAAACATGTATCTATCAGGGCTCAAACCTGGGACCTTCCGCGTGTTAGGCAGACGTGATAACCACTACACCATAGATACTTGGCTATTGTGAGTTTTCGAAGAGATCTACCTTATTATTATGTCTAATCACGATGGTTAAAACAAGTATCTATCAGGGCTCGAACCTGACACCTTCCGCGTGTTAGGCGGACGTGATAACCACTACACCATAGATACTTGGCTATTGTGAGTTTTCGAAGAGATCTACCTTATTATTATGTCTAATCTCGATGGTCAAAACATGTCCCTTCCAGCGCTCAAACCTGGGACCTTCCGCGTGTTAGGCAGACGTGATAAACACTACACCATAGATACGTGTTAATATAAGGTTTTCGAAGAGATCCAGCTTATTACTATGTCTAATCACGATGGTCCAAACATGTATCTACCAAGGCTCGAACCTGGGACCTTCCGCGAGTTAGGCGGACGTGATAACCACTACACCATATATACTTGGCTATTGGGAGTTTTCGAAGAGATCTACCTTATTATTATGTCTAATCACGATGGTCAAAACATATCCCTACCAGCGCTCAAACCTGGGACCTTCAGCGTGTTAGGCAGACGTGATAACCACTACACCATAGATACGTGTTAATATAAAGTTTTCTAAGAGATCCAGCTTATAACCATGTCTAATCACAATGGTCAAAACATGCATCTATCAGGGCTCGAACCTGGGACCTTCCGCGTGTTAGGCGGACGTGATAAACACTACACCATAGATACGTGTTAATTTAAGTTTTCGAAGAGATCTAGCTTATTACTATGTCTAATCACGATGGTCATAACATGCATCTATCAGGGCTCGAACCTGACACCTTCCGCGTGTTGGGCGGACGTGATAACCACTACACCATAGATACTTGGCTATTGAGAGTTTTCGAAGAGATCTACCTTATTATTATGTCTAATCACGATGGTTAAAACATGCATCTAGCAGGGCTCGAACCTGACACCTTCCGCGTGTTGGGCGGACGTGATAACCACTACACCATAGATACTTGGCTATTGTGAGTTTTCGAAGAGATCTACCTTATTATTATGTCTAATCACGATGGTTAAAACATGTATCTATCAGGGCTCAAACCTGGGACCTTCCGCGTGTTAGGCAGACGTGATAACCACTACACCATAGATACTTGGCTATTGTGAGTTTTCGAAGAGATCTACCTTATTATTATGTCTAATCACGATGGTTAAAACAAGTATCTATCAGGGCTCGAACCTGACACCTTCCGCGTGTTTGGCGGACGTGATAACCACTACACCATAGATACTTGGCTATTGTGAGTTTTCGAAGAGATCTACCTTATTATTATGCCTAATCTCGATGGTCAAAACATGTCCCTTCCAGCGCTCAAACCTGGGACCTTCCGCGTGTTAGGCAGACGTGATAAACACTACACCATAGATACGTGTTAATATAAGGTTTTCGAAGAGATCCAGCTTATTACTATGTCTAATCACGATGGTCCAAACATGTATCTACCAAGGCTCGAACCTGGGACCTTCCGCGAGTTAGGCGGACGTGATAACCACTACACCATATATACTTGGCTATTGGGAGTTTTCGAAGAGATCTACCTTATTATTATGTCTAATCACGATGGTCAAAACATATCCCTACCAGCGCTCAAACCTGGGACCTTCAGCGTGTTAGGCAGACGTGATAACCACTACACCATAGATACGTGTTAATATAAAGTTTTCTAAGAGATCCAGCTTATAACCATGTCTAATCACAATGGTCAAAACATGCATCTATCAGGGCTCGAACCTGGGACCTTCCGCGTGTTAGGCGGACGTGATAAACACTACACCATAGATACGTGTTAATTTAAGTTTTCGAAGAGATCTAGCTTATTACTATGTCTAATCACGATGGTCATAACATGCATCTATCAGGGCTCGAACCTGACACCTTCCGCGTGTTGGGCGGACGTGATAACCACTACACCATAGATACTTGGCTATTGAGAGTTTTCGAAGAGATCTACCTTATTATTATGTCTAATCACGATGGTTAAAACATGTATCTACCAGGGCTCGAACCTGACACCTTCCGCGTGTTGGGCGGACGTGATAACCACTACACCATAGATACTTGGTTATTGTGAGTTTTCGAAGAGATCTACCCTATTATTATGTCTAATCACGATGGTCAAAACATGTCCCTTCCAGCGCTCAAACCTGGGAGCTTCAGCGTGTTAGGCAGACGTGATAACCACTACACCATAGATACTTGGCTATTGTGAGTTTTCGAAGAGATCTACCTTATTATTATGTCTAATCACGATGGTTAAAACAAGTATCTATCAGGGCTCGAACCTGACACCTTCCGCGTGTTAGGCGGACGTGATAACCACTACACCATAGATACTTGGCTATTGTGAGTTTTCGAAGAGATCTACCTTATTATTATGTCTAATCTCGATGGTCAAAACATGTCCCTTCCAGCGCTCAAACCTGGGACCTTCCGCGTGTTAGGCAGACGTGATAACCACTACACCATAGATACGTGTTAATATAAGGTTTTCGAAGAGATCCAGCTTATTACTATGTCTAATCACGATGGTCCAAACATGTATCTACCAGGGCTCGAACCTGGGACCTTCCGCGTGTTAGGCGGACGTGGTAGCCACTACACCATAGATACGTGTTAATATAAAGTTTTCGAAGAGATCTAGCTTATAACTATGTCTAATCATGTTGGTCAAAACATGTATCTATCAGGGCTCGAACCTGGGACCTTCCGCGTGTTAGGCGGACGTGATAAACACTACACCATAGATACGTGTTAATTTAAGTTTTCGAAGAGATCTAGCTTATTACTATGTCTAATCACGATGGTCATAACATGCATCTATCAGGGCTCGAACCTGACACCTTCCGCGTGTTGGGCGGACGTGATAACCACTACACCATAGATACTTGGCTATTGAGAGTTTTCGAAGAGATCTACCTTATTATTATGTCTAATCACGATGGTTAAAACATGCATCTAGCAGGGCTCGAACCTGACACCTTCCGCGTGTTGGGCGGACGTGATAACCACTACACCATAGATACTTGGCTATTGTGAGTTTTCGAAGAGATCTACCTTATTATTATGTCTAATCACGATGGTTAAAACATGTATCTATCAGGGCTCAAACCTGGGACCTTCCGCGTGTTAGGCAGACGTGATAACCACTACACCATAGATACTTGGCTATTGTGAGTTTTCGAAGAGATCTACCTTATTATTATGTCTAATCACGATGGTTAAAACAAGTATCTATCAGGGCTCGAACCTGACACCTTCCGCGTGTTAGGCGGACGTGATAACCACTACACCATAGATACTTGGCTATTGTGAGTTTTCGAAGAGATCTACCTTATTATTATGTCTAATCTCGATGGTCAAAACATGTCCCTTCCAGCGCTCAAACCTGGGACCTTCCGCGTGTTAGGCAGACGTGATAAACACTACACCATAGATACGTGTTAATATAAGGTTTTCGAAGAGATCCAGCTTATTACTATGTCTAATCACGATGGTCCAAACATGTATCTACCAAGGCTCGAACCTGGGACCTTCCGCGAGTTAGGCGGACGTGATAACCACTACACCATATATACTTGGCTATTGGGAGTTTTCGAAGAGATCTACCTTATTATTATGTCTAATCACGATGGTCAAAACATATCCCTACCAGCGCTCAAACCTGGGACCTTCAGCGTGTTAGGCAGACGTGATAACCACTACACCATAGATACGTGTTAATATAAAGTTTTCTAAGAGATCCAGCTTATAACCATGTCTAATCACAATGGTCAAAACATGCATCTATCAGGGCTCGAACCTGGGACCTTCCGCGTGTTAGGCGGACGTGATAAACACTACACCATAGATACGTGTTAATTTAAGTTTTCGAAGAGATCTAGCTTATTACTATGTCTAATCACGATGGTCATAACATGCATCTATCAGGGCTCGAACCTGACACCTTCCGCGTGTTGGGCGGACGTGATAACAACTACACCATAGATACTTGGCTATTGAGAGTTTTCGAAGAGATCTACCTTATTATTATGTCTAATCACGATGGTTAAAACATGTATCTACCAGGGCTCGAACCTGACACCTTCCGCGTGTTGGGCGGACGTGATAACCACTACACCATAGATACTTGGTTATTGTGAGTTTTCGAAGAGATCTACCCTATTATTATGTCTAATCACGATGGTCAAAACATGTCCCTTCCAGCGCTCAAACCTGGGAGCTTCAGCGTGTTAGGCAGACGTGATAACCACTACACCATAGATACTTGGCTATTGTGAGTTTTCGAAGAGATCTACCTTATTATTATGTCTAATCACGATGGTTAAAACAAGTATCTATCAGGGCTCGAACCTGACACCTTCCGCGTGTTAGGCGGACGTGATAACCACTACACCATAGATACTTGGCTATTGTGAGTTTTCGAAGAGATCTACCTTATTATTATGTCTAATCTCGATGGTCAAAACATGTCCCTTCCAGCGCTCAAACCTGGGACCTTCCGCGTGTTAGGCAGACGTGATAACCACTACACCATAGATACGTGTTAATATAAGGTTTTCGAAGAGATCCAGCTTATTACTATGTCTAATCACGATGGTCCAAACATGTATCTACCAGGGCTCGAACCTGGGACCTTCCGCGTGTTAGGCGGACGTGGTAGCCACTACACCATAGATACGTGTTAATATAAAGTTTTCGAAGAGATCTAGCTTATAACTATGTCTAATCATGTTGGTCAAAACATGTATCTATCAGGGCTCGAACCTGACACCTTCCGCGTGTTAGGCGGACGTGATAACCACTACATCATATATACTTGGTTATTATGAGTTTTTGAAGAGATCTACCTTATTATTATGTCTAATCACGTTGGTCAAAACATGTATCTACCAGGGCTCGAACCTGGGACCTTCCGCGTGTTAGGCGGACGTGATAACCACCACACCATAGATACGTGTTAATATAAAGTTTTCGAAGAGATCCAGCTTATTACTATGTCTAATCACGATGGTCAAAACATGTATCTATCAGGTTTCGAACCTGACACCTTCCGCGTGTTAGGCGGACGTGATAACCACTACAGCATAGATACTTGGCTATTGTAAGTTTTCGAAAAGATCTACCTTATTATTATGCCTAATCACGATGGTCAAAACATGTCCCTACCAGCGCTCAAACCTGGGACCTTCCGCGCGTTAGGCAGACGTGATAACCACTACACCATAGATACGTGTTAATATAAGGTTTTCGAAGAGATCCAGCTTATTACTATGTCTAATCACGATGGTCCAAACATGTATTCATCAGGGCTCGAACCTGACACCTTTCGCGTGTTAGGCGGACGTGATAACCACTACACCATATATACCTGGCTATTGGGAGTTTTCGAAGAGATCTACCTTATTATTATGTCTAATCACGATGGTCAAAACATGTCCCTACCAGCGCTCAAACCTGGGACCTTCCGCGTGTTAGGCAGACGTGATAACCACTACTCCATAGATACGTGTTAATATAAGGTTTTCGAAGAGATCCAGCTTATAACCATGTCTAATCACAATGGTCAAAATATGCATCTATCAGGGCTCGAACCTGGGACCTTCCGCGTGTTTGGCGGACGTGATAACCACTACACCATATATACTTGGCTATTGTGAGTTTTCGAAGAGATCTACCTTATTATTATGTCTAATCACGATGGTTAAAACATGTATCTATCAGGGCTCGAACCTGACACCTTCCGCGTGTTGGGCGGACGTGATAACCACTACACCATAGATACTTGGTTATCGTGAGTTTTCGAAGAGATCTACCCTATTATTATGTCTAATCACGATGGTCAAAACATGTCCCTTCCAACGCTCAAACCTGGGACCTTCCGCGTGTTAGGCAGACGTGATAACCACTACACCATAGATACTTGGCTATTGTGAGTTTTCGAAAAGATCTACCTTATTATTATGTCTAATCACGATGGTTAAAACAAGTATCTATCAGGGCTCGAACCTGACACCTTCCGCGTGTTAGGCGGACGTGATAACCACTACACCATAGATACTTGGCTATTGTGAGTTTTCGAAGAGATCTACCTTATTATTATGTCTAATCACGATGGTCAAAACATATCCCTACCAGCGCTCAAACCTGGGACCTTCAGCGTGTTAGGCAGACGTGATAACCACTACACCATAGATACGTGTTAATATAAAGTTTTCTAAGAGATCCAGCTTATAACTATGTCTAATCACGATGGTCAAAACATGTATCTATCAGGGCTCGAACCTGGGACCTTCCGCGTATTAGGCGGACGTGCTAACCACTACACCATTGATACGTGTTTGTTTAAGTTTTCGAAGAAATCTAGCTTATTACTATGTCTAATCACGATGGTCATAACATGTATCTATCAGGGCTCGAACCTGACACTTTCCGCGTGTTGGGCGGACGTGATAACCACTACACCATAGATACTTGGTTATTGTGAGTTTTCGAAGAGATCTACCCTATTATTATGTCTAATCACGATGGTCCAAACATGTCCCTACCAGGGCTCGAACCTGGGACCTTCCGCGTGTTAGGCGGACGTGGTAGCCACTACACCATAGATACGTGTTAATATAAAGTTTTCGAAGAGATCTAGCTTATAACTATGTCTAATCATGTTGGTCAAAATATGTATCTATCAGGGCTCGAACCTGACACCTTCCGCGTGTTAGGCGGACGTGATAACCACTACATCATATATACTTGGTTATTATGAGTTTTCGAAGAGATCTACCTTATTATTATGTCTAATCACGCTGGTCAAAACATGTATCTACCAGGGCTCGAACCTGGGACCTTCCGCGTGTTCGGCGGACGTGATAACCACCACACCATAGATACGTGTTAATATAAAGTTTTCGAAGAGATCCAGCTTATTACTATGTCTAATCACGATGGTCATAACATGCATCTATCAGGGCTCGAACCTGACACCTTCCGCGTGTTGGGCGGACGTGATAACCACTACACCATATATACTTGGCTATTGTGAGTTTTTGAAGAGATCTACCTTATTATTATGTCTAATCACAATGGTTAAAACATGTATCTATCAGGGCTCAAACCTGACACCTTCCGCGTGTTGGGCGGACGTGATAACCACTACACCATAGATACTTGGTTATTGTGAGTTTTCGAAGAGATCTACCCTATTATTATGTCTAATCACGATGATCAAAACATGTCCCTTCCAGCGTTCAAACCTGGGACCTTCCGCGTGTTAGGCAGACGTGATAACCACTACACCATAGATACTTGGCTATTGTGAGTTTTCGAAGAGATCTACCTTATTATTATGTCTAATCACGATGGTTAAAACAGGTATCTATCAGGGCTCGAACCTGACACCTTCCGCGTGTTAGGCGGACGTGATAACCACTACACCATAGATACTTGGCTATTGTGAGTTTTCGAAGAGATCTACCTTATTATTATGTCTAATCACGATGGTCAAAACATGTCCCTTCCAGCGCTCAAACCTTGGACCTTTCGCGTGTTAGGCAGACGTGATAACCACTACACCATAGATACGTGTTAATATAAGGTTTTCGAAGAGATCCAGCTTATTACTATGTCTAATCACGATGGTCCAAACATGTATCTATCAGGGCTCGAACCTGGGACCTCCCGCGTGTTAGGCGGACGTGATAACCACTACACCATATATACTCGGCTATTGTGAGTTTTCGAAGAGATCTACCTTATTATTATGTCTAATCACGATGGTCAAAGCATGTCCCTTCCAGCGCTCAAACCTGGGACCTTCCGCGTGTTAGGCAGACGTGATAACCACTACACCATAGATACGTGTTAATATAAGGTTTTCGAAGAGATCCAGCTTATAACTATGTCTAATCAAGATGGTCCAAACATGTATCTATCAGGGCTCGAACCTGACACCTTCCGCGTGTTGGGCGGACGTGATAACCACTACACCATAGATACTTGGTTATTGTGAGTTTTCGAAGAGATCTACCCTATTATTATGTCTAATCTCGATGGTCAAAACATGTCCCTTCCAGCGCTCAAACCTGGGACCTTCCGCGTGTTAGGCAGACGTGATAACCACTACACCATAGATACTTGGCTATTGTGAGTTTTCGAAGAGATCTACCTTATTATTATGTCTAATCACGATGGTTAAAACAAGTATCTATCAGGGCTCGAACCTGACACCTTCCGCGTGTTAGGCGGACGTGATAACCACTACACCATAGATACTTGGCTATTGTGAGTTTTCGAAGAGATATACCTTATTATTATGTCTAATCACGATGGTCAAATCATGTCCCTTCCAGCGCTCAAACCTGGGACCTTCCGCGTGTTAGGCAGACGTGATAACCACTACACCATAGATACGTGTTAATATAAGGTTTTCGAAGAGATCCAGCTTATTACTATGTCTAATCACGATGGTCCAAACATGTATCTAGCAGGGCTCGAACCTGGGACCTTCCGCGTGTTAGGCGGACGTGATAACCACTACACCATATATACTTGGCTTTTGGGAGTTTTCGAAGAGATCTACCTTATTATTATGTCTAATCACGATGGTCAAAACATATCCCTACCAGCGCTCAAACCTGGGACCTTCAGCGTGTTAGGCAGACGTGATAACCACTACACCATAGATACGTGTTAATATAAAGTTTTCTAAGAGATCCAGCTTATAACTATGTCTAATCAAGATGGTCCAAACATGTATCTATCAGGGCTCGAACCTGACAACTTTCGCGTGTTAGGCGGACGTGATAACCACTACACCATATATACTTGGCTATTGGGAGTTTTCGAAGAGATCTACCTTATTATTATGTCTAATCACGATGGTCAAAACATGTCCCTACTAGCGCTCAAACATGGGACCTTCCGCGTGTTACGCAGACGTGATAACCACTACTCCATAGATACGTGTTAATATAAGGTTTTCGAAGAGATCCAGCTTATTACTATGTCTAATCACGATGGTCCAAACATGTATCTATCAGGGCTCGAACCTGACACCTTCCGCGTGTTAGGCGGACGTGATAACCACTACACCATATATACTTGGCTATTGGGAGTTTTCGAAGAGATCTACCTTATTATTATGTCTAATCACGATGGTCAAAACATATCCCTACCAGCGCTTAAACCTGGGACCTTCAGCGTGTTAGGCAGACGTGATAACCACTACACCATAGATACGTGTTAATATAAAGTTTTCTAAGAGATCCAGCTTATAACTATGTCTAATCACGATGGTCAAAACATGTATCTATCAGGGCTCGAACCCGGGACCTTCCGCGTATTAGGCGGACGTGCTAACCACTACACCATAGATACGTGTTTTTTTAAGTTTTCGAAGAAATCTATAGTCTGTCAAACGAAAGAAGAGCCCTGAGAAATTTGTCCAAATTGGTGTCGCCACCATCGACCCCATAGTACTTTATCAACTTGTTTTGTTTTGTCAATAGTCGTCTGTAATATAGTCTGCTATAAACAGATAGGCTTAATCGCAATAGAACCAATACATTTTGCAATATATATTTAATATGTTTATGTTTCATGGTTTTTTACGATAATCCAGTATTAAAGAATATAAAACAAAATTAACGACAAGACACCAGTTTTATCTTTGTTGAACTAGCATTGCGATATATTTTAATGACATAATAGCAGACTATATTACAGACGACAATTGACAAAACAAAACAAGTTGATAAAGTACTATGGGATCGATGGTGGCGACACCAATTTGGACAAATTTCTCAGGGCTCTTCTTTCGTTTGACAGACTATAGCTTATTACTATGTCTAATCACGATGGTCATAACATGTATCTATCAGGGCTCGAACCTGACACTTTCCGCGTGTTGGGCGGACGTGATAACCACTACACCATAGATACTTGGTTATTGTGAGTTTTCGAAGAGATCTACCCTATTATTATGTCTAATCACGATGGTCAAAACATGTCCCTTCCAGCGCTCAAACCTGGGACCTTCCGCGTGTTAGGCAGACGTGATAACCACTACACCATAGATACTTGGCTATTGTGAGTTTTCGAAGAGATCTACCTTATTATTATGTCTAATCACGATGGTTAAAACAAGTATCTATCAGGGCTCGAACCTGACACCTTCCGCGTGTTAGGCGGACGTGATAACCACCACACCATAGATACTTGGCTATTGTGAGTTTTCGAAGAGATCTACCTTATTATTATGCACATACAAAACTAACCGTGTAATTTAAAGCATATCCACAGTTGATATTACAGAAAGGTGCAGTTAAATGGGATTAACATCAATACACTGTAGAAGAAGCAGTATTCAACTGTTTTTAACGAACACAGGACTTTACTGTAGAAAACACGTTATTTTGCAGTTTTTTATATTTAATATTCACAGTTGAAATTACAAAAAGGTGCAGTAAAATGGGATTAACGTCAATACACTGTAAGAAAAACAGTATTCAACTGTTTATTGCGAACACAGGACGTTACTGTAGAAAACACGTTAGTTTGCAGTTTTTTATATTTGATATTCACAGTTGAAATTACAAAAAGGTGCAGTAAAATGGTATTAACGTCAATACACTGTAAGAAAAACAGTATTCAACTGTTTATTGCGAACACTGGACGTTACTGTAGAAAACACGTTAGTTTGCAGTTTTTTATATTTAATATTCACAGTTGAAATTACAAAAAGGTGCAGTAAAATGGGATTAACGTCAATACGCTGTAAGAAAAACAGTATTCAACTGTTTATTGCGAACACTGGACGTTACTGTAGAAAACACGTTAGTTTGCAGTTTTTTATATTTAATATTCACAGTTGAAATTACAAAAAGGTGCAGTAAAATGGGATTAACGTCAATACACTGTAAGAAAAACAGTATTCAACTGTTTATTGCGAACACAGGACGTTACTGTAGAAAACACGTTAGTTTGCAGTTTTTTATTTTTAATATCCACAGTTAATATTACAAAAAGGTGCAGTTAAATGGGATTAACGTCAATACACTGTACAAAACACAGTATTCAACAGTGTATTTCGAACACAGAACTTTACTGTAGAAAACACCTTACTTTACAGTTTTTAAATTTATTATACCGTGCAATTACAGTAATACCGTTTCTTGAGCTTGATGCAAGGAACTGGTAATATTTACAACTAGTGGCTGTTTTTCATGAAATCGGTAAAAAGTATTGAGATATACAGCATTGAGCGGGTTAAATTACTATGATTGTGACTGTTATAAATCATCTTTCCTACAGCTTTTTAAAGATTACTACTTGCTGTTAAAAACAGTAACTATCCAGTGTTTGAGGTTTTCTTTATAATTACTGTCAATTAAGTAAAAGCTGTTTATTTTGGGATACAGTTAAAATATTTAGAAGATACATTTACCTGACTTTAATACTTTTATCATAAATTTACCGCTTTTAAATAACACCCACACAGACACGCCAGTTGATCTAGAACCTCGCCGTGACGGTGACCTCCGTCACTCGGGGAGGTAACAATGGATATTTCTCAAAATATATAACACAATCTTTTCGTAATATGGTGTCGAATCTTAATCCAATATTTAATGAGCTTGCTAGAGGTACTATCCATATAATAATAAACCCGATCGCATTATAATCAAAACAATAAATGAATAATAGCAACGGATTGGCCACTTCTCTATTGGGTGTATAATTTCCTGTATAAATCCGATTACATTCGTTAAAACAAGTTTAATTAGGATTTAATAGTTTAAAGGGAGCATGAAATGTCCAAACAAGTTTAGTTTACTAGATTTGTGATGATAAACTAGGCTCAAAACTGTTATTAAAACTCACCAAAACATTTCCGTTATTTTTTGATCGAAATTCAAACTTGCCGATATTAGGCCTAAATTAAGATCCGAAATTAATTCGACTCTGTGTTCTGTATTTTTCGAAATCTCCCCCAAATTCCAACTTCCACTCTCATTGGCCATAGTTAAGCCTAATTTTCGGGCTCTCGTGGATGTAGACCACGACTCTGGAAGCTTAACTTGATAGCGCGATAGAAGGGACATGTTTTGACCATCGTGATTAGACATAATAATAGGGTAGATCTCTTCGAAAACTCACAATAACCAAGTATCTATGGTGTAGTGGTTATCACGTCCGCCCGACACGCGGAAGGTGTCAGGTTCGAGCCCTGATAGATACATGTTTTAACCATCGTGACTAGACATAATAATAAGGTAGATCTCTTCGAAAACTCACAATAGCCAAGTATCTATGGTGTAGTGGTTATCACGTCCGCCCAACACGCGGAAGGTGTCAGGTTCGAGCCCTGATAGATGCATGTTATGACCATCGTGATTAGACATAGTAATAAGCTAGATCTCTTCGAAAACTTAAATTAACACGTATCTATGGTGTAGTGGTTATCACGTCCGCCTAACACGCGAAAGGTGTCAGGTTCGAGCCCTGATAGATACATGTTTGGACCATCGTGATTAGACATAGTAATAAGCTGGATCTCTTCGAAAACCTTACATTAACACGTATCTATGGTGTAGTGGTTATCACGTCTGCCTAACGCCCGGAAGGTCCCAGGTTTGAGCGCTGGTAGGGACATGTTTTGACCATCGTGATTAGACATAATTATAAGGTAGATCTCTTCGAAAACTTACAATAGCCAAGTATCAATGGTGTAGTGGTTATCACGTCCGCCCAACACGCGAAAGGTGTCAGGTTCGAGCCCTGGTAGATACATGTTTGGACCATCGTGATTAGACATAGTTATAAGCTGGATCTCTTAGAAAACTTTATATTAACACGTATCTATGGTGTAGTGGTTATCACGTCTGCCTAACACGCTGAAGGTCCCAGGTTTGAGCGCTGGTAGGGATATGTTTTGACCATCGTGATTAGACATAATAATAAGGTAGATCTCTTCGAAAACTCCCAATAGCCAAGTATATATGGTGTAGTGGTTATCACGTCCGCCTAACTCGCGGAAGGTCCCAGGTTCGAGCCCTGGTAGATACATGTTTGGACCATCGTGATTAGACATAGTAATAAGCTGGATCTCTTCGAAAACCTTATATTAACACGTATCTATGGTGTAGTGGTTATCACGTCTGCCTAACACGCGGAAGGTCCCAGGTTTGAGCGCTGGAAGGGACATGTTTTGACCATCGAGATTAGACATAATAATAAGGTAGATCTCTTCGAAAACTCACAATAGCCAAGTATCTATGGTGTGGTGGTTATCACGTCCGCCTAACACGCGGAAGGTGTCAGGTTCGAGCCCTGATAGATACTTGTTTTAACCATCGTGATTAGACATAATAATAAGGTAGATCTCTTCGAAAACTCACAATAGCCAAGTATCTATGGTGTAGTGGTTATCACGTCTGCCTAACACGCGGAAGGTCCCAGGTTTGAGCGCTGGAAGGGACATGTTTTGACCATCGTGATTAGACATAATAATAGGGTAGATCTCTTCGAAAACTCCCAATAGCCAAGTATATATGGTGTAGTGGTTATCACGTCCGCCTAACACGCGAAAGTTGTCAGGTTCGAGCCCTGATAGATACATGTTTGGACCATCTTGATTAGACATAGTTATAAGCTGGATCTCTTAGAAAACTTTATATTAACACGTATCTATGGTGTAGTGGTTACACGTCTGCCTAACACGCTGAAGGTCCCAGGTTTGAGCGCTGGTAGGGATATGTTTTGACCATCGTGATTAGACATAATAATAAGGTAGATCTCTTCGAAAACTCCCAAAAGCCAAGTATATATGGTGTAGTGGTTATCACGTCCGCCTAACACGCGGAAGGTCCCAGGTTCGAGCCCTGGTAGATACATGTTTGGACCATCGTGATTAGACATAGTAATAAGCTGGATCTCTTCGAAAACCTTATATTAACACGTATCTATGGTGTAGTGGTTATCACGTCTGCCTAACACGCGGAAGGTCCCAGGTTTGAGCGTTGGAAGGGACATGATTTGACCATCGTGATTAGACATAATAATAAGGTAGATCTCTTCGAAAACTCACAATAGCCAAGTATCTATGGTGTAGTGGTTATCACGTCTGCCTAACACGCGGAAGGTCCCAGGTTTGAGCGCTGGAAGGGACATGTTTTGACCATCGTGATTAGACATAATAATTGGGTAGATCTCTTCGAAAACTCACAATAACCAAGTATCTATGGTGTAGTGGTTATCACGTCCGCCCAACACGCGGAAGGTGTCAGGTTCGAGCCCTGATAGATACATGTTTTAACCATCGTGACTAGACATAATAATAAGGTAGATCTCTTCGAAAACTCACAATAGCCAAGTATCTATGGTGTAGTGGTTATCACGTCCGCCCAACACGCGGAAGGTGTCAGGTTCGAGCCCTGATAGATGCATGTTATGACCATCGTGATTAGACATAGTAATAAGCTAGATCTCTTCGAAAACTTAAATTAACACGTATCTATGGTGTAGTGGTTATCACGTCTGCCTAACACGCGGAAGGTCCCAGGTTTGAGCGCTGGAAGGGACATGTTTTGACCATCGTGATTAGACATAATAATAGGGTAGATCTCTTCGAAAACTCCCAATAGCCAAGTATATATGGTGTAGTGGTTATCACGTCCGCCTAACACGCGGAAGGTGTCAGGTTCGAGCCCTGATAGATACATGTTTGGACCATCGTGATTAGACATAGTAATAAGCTGGATCTCTTCGAAAACCTTATATTAACACGTATCTATGGAGTAGTGGTTATCACGTCTGCGTAACACGCGGAAGGTCCCATGTTTAAGCGCTAGTAGGGACATGTTTTGACCATCGTGATTAGACATAATAATAAGGTAGATCTCTTCGAAAACTCCCAATAGCCAAGTATATATGGTGTAGTGGTTATCACGTCCGCCTAACACGCGAAAGTTGTCAGGTTCGAGCCCTGATAGATACATGTTTGGACCATCTTGATTAGACATAGTTATAAGCTGGATCTCTTAGAAAACTTTATATTAACACGTATCTATGGTGTAGTGGTTATCACGTCTGCCTAACACGCTGAAGGTCCCAGGTTTGAGAGCTGGTAGGGATATGTTTTGACCATCGTGATTAGACATAATAATAAGGTAGATCTCTTCGAAAACTCCCAAAAGCCAAGTATATATGGTGTAGTGGTTATCACGTCCGCCTAACACGCGGAAGGTCCCAGGTTCGAGCCCTGGTAGATACATGTTTGGACCATCGTGATTAGACATAGTAATAAGCTGGATCTCTTCGAAAACCTTATATTAACACGTATCTATGGTGTAGTGGTTATCACGTCTGCCTAACACGCGGAAGGTCCCAGGTTTGAGCGTTGGAAGGGACATGATTTGACCATCGTGATTAGACATAATAATAAGGTAGATCTCTTCGAAAACTCACAATAGCCAAGTATCTATGGTGTAGTGGTTATCACGTCTGCCTAACACGCGGAAGGTCCCAGGTTTGAGCGCTGGAAGGGACATGTTTTGACCATCGTGATTAGACATAATAATAGGGTAGATCTCTTCGAAAACTCACATAACCAAGTATCTATGGTGTAGTGGTTATCACGTCCGCCCAACACGCGGAAGGTGTCAGGTTCGAGCCCTGATAGATACATGTTTTAACCATCGTGACTAGACATAATAATAAGGTAGATCACTTCGAAAACTCACAATAGCCAAGTATCTATGGTGTAGTGGTTATCACGTCCGCCCAACACGCGGAAGGTGTCAGGTTCGAGCCCTGATAGATGCATGTTATGACCATCGTGATTAGACATAGTAATAAGCTAGATCTCTTCGAAAACTTAAATTAACACGTATCTATGGTGTAGTGGTTATCACGTCCGCCTAACACGCGAAAGGTGTCAGGTTCGAGCCCTGATAGATACATGTTTGGACCATCGTGATTAGACATAGTAATAAGCTGGATCTCTTCGAAAACCTTACATTAACACGTATCTATGGTGTAGTGGTTATCACGTCTGCCTAACGCCCGGAAGGTCCCAGGTTTGAGCGCTGGTAGGGACATGTTTTGACCATCGTGATTAGACATAATTATAAGGTAGATCTCTTCGAAAACTTACAATAGCCAAGTATCGATGGTGTAGTGGTTATCACGTCCGCCCAACACGCGAAAGGTGTCAGGTTCGAGCCCTGGTAGATACATGTTTGGACCATCGTGATTAGACATAGTTATAAGCTGGATCTCTTAGAAAACTTTATATTAACACGTATCTATGGTGTAGTGGTTATCACGTCTGCCTAACACGCTGAAGGTCCCAGGTTTGAGCGCTGGTAGGGATATGTTTTGACCATCGTGATTAGACATAATAATAAGGTAGATCTCTTCGAAAACTCCCAATAGCCAAGTATATATGGTGTAGTGGTTATCACGTCCGCCTAACTCGCGGAAGGTGTCAGGTTCGAGCCCTGATAGATACTTGTTTTAACCATCGTGATTAGACATAATAATAAGGTAGATCTCTTCGAAAACTCACAATAGCCAAGTATCTATGGTGTAGTGGTTATCACGTCTGCCTAACACGGGGAAGGTCCCAGGTTTGAGCGCTGGAAGGGACATGTTTTGACCATCGTGATTAGACATAATAATAGGGTAGATCTCTTCGAAAACTCACAATAACCAAGTATCTATGGTGTAGTGGTTATCACGTCCGCCCAACACGCGGAAGGTGTCAGGTTCGAGCCCTGATAGATACATGTTTTAACCATCGTGACTAGACATAATAATAAGGTAGATCTCTTCGAAAACTCACAATAGCCAAGTATCTATGGTGTAGTGGTTATCACGTCCGCCCAACACGCGGAAGGTGTCAGGTTCGAGCTCTGATAGATGCATGTTATGACCATCGTGATTAGACATAGTAATAAGCTAGATCTCTTCGAAAACTTAAATTAACACGTATCTATGGTGTAGTGGTTATCACGTCCGCCTAACACGCGAAAGGTGTCAGGTTCGAGCCCTGATAGATACATGTTTGGACCATCGTGATTAGACATAGTAATAAGCTGGATCTCTTCGAAAACTCACGATAACCAAGTATCTATGGTGTAGTGGTTATCACGTCCGCCCAACACGCGGAAGGTGTCAGGTTCGAGCCCTGATAGATACATGTTTTAACCATCGTGATTAGACATAATAATAAGGTAGATCTCTTCGAAAACTCACAATAGCCAAGTATCTATGGTGTAGTGGTTATCACGTCCGCCAAACACGCGGAAGGTCCCAGGTTCGAGCCCTGATAGATGCATATTTTGACCATTGTGATTAGACATGGTTATAAGCTGGATCTCTTAGAAAACTCACGATAACCAAGTATCTATGGTGTAGTGGTTATCACGTCCGCCCAACACGCGGAAGGTGTCAGGTTCGAGCCCTGATAGATACATGTTTTAACCATCGTGATTAGACATAATAATAAGGTAGATCTCTTCGAAAACTCACAATAGCCAAGTATCTATGGTGTAGTGGTTATCACGTCTGCCTAACACGCTGAAGGTCCCAGGTTTGAGCGCTGGTAGGGATATGTTTTGACCATCGTGATTAGACATAATAATAAGGTAGATCTCTTCGAAAACTCCCAATAGCCAAGTATATATGGTGTAGTGGTTATCACGTCCGCCTAACACTCGAAAGGTGTCAGGTTCGAGCCCTGATAGATACATGTTTGGACCATCGTGATTAGACATAGTAATAAGCTGGATCTCTTCGAAAACCTTATATTAACACGTATCTATGGAGTAGTGGTTATCACGTCTGCCTAACACGCGGAAGGTCCCAGGTTTGAGCGCTGGTAGGAACATGTTTTGACCATCGTGATTAGACATAATAATAAGGTAGATCTCTTCGAAAACTCCCAAAAGCCAGGTATATATGGTGTAGTGGTTATCACGTCCGCCTAACACGCGAAAGGTGTCAGGTTCGAGCCCTGATAGATACATGTTTGGACCATCGTGATTAGACATAGTAATAAGCTGGATCTCTTCGAAAACCTTATATTAACACGTATCTATGGTGTAGTGGTTATCACGTCTGCCTAACGCGCGGAAGGTCCCAGGTTTGAGCGCTGGTAGGGACATGTTTTGACCATCGTGATTAGGCATAATAATAAGGTAGATCTCTTCGAAAACTTACAATAGCCAAGTATCTATGGTGTAGTGGTTATCACGTCCGCCTAACACGCGGAAGGTGTCAGGTTCGAACCCTGATAGATACATGTTTTGACCATCGTGATTAGACATAGTAATAAGCTGGATCTCTTCGAAAACTTTATATTAACACGTATCTATGGTGTGGTGGTTATCACGTCCGCCTAACACGCGGAAGGTCCCAGGTTCGAGCCCTGGTAGATACATGTTTTGACCAACGTGATTAGACATAATAATAAGGTAGATCTCTTCGAAAACTCATAATAACCAAGTATATATGATGTAGTGGTTATCACGTCCGCCTAACACGCGGAAGGTGTCAGGTTCGAGCCCTGATAGATACATGTTTTGACCAACATGATTAGACATAGTTATAAGCTAGATCTCTTCGAAAACTTTATATTAACACGTATCTATGGTGTAGTGGCTACCACGTCCGCCTAACACGCGGAAGGTCCCAGGTTCGAGCCCTGGTAGGGACATGTTTGGACCATCGTGATTAGACATAATAATAGGGTAGATCTCTTCGAAAACTCACAATAACCAAGTATCTATGGTGTAGTGGTTATCACGTCCGCCCAACACGCGGAAAGTGTCAGGTTCGAGCCCTGATAGATACATGTTATGACCATCGTGATTAGACATAGTAATAAGCTAGATTTCTTCGAAATCTTAAATAAACACGGATCTATGGTGTAGTGGGTAGCACGTCCGCCTAATACGCGGAAGGTCCCAGGATCGAGCCCTGATAGATACATGTTTTGACCATCGTGATTAGACATAGTTATAAGCTGGATCTCTTAGAAAACTTTATATTAACACGTATCTATGGTGTAGTGGTTATCACGTCTGCCTAACACGCTGAAGGTCCCAGGTTTGAGCGCTGGTAGGGATATGTTTTGACCATCGTGATTAGACATAATAATAAGGTAGATCTCTTCGAAAACTCACAATAGCCAAGTATCTATGGTGTAGTGGTTATCACGTCCGCCTAACACGCGGAAGGTGTCAGGTTCGAGCCCTGATAGATACTTGTTTTAACCATCGTGATTAGACATAATAATAAGGTAGATCTATTCGAAAACTCACAATAGCCAAGTATCTATGGTGTAGTGGTTTTCACGTCTGCCTAACACGCGGAAGGTCCCAGGTTTGAGCGCTGGAAGGGACATGTTTTGACCATCGTGATTAGACATAATAATAGGGTAGATCTCTTCGAAAACTCACAATAACCAAGTATCTATGGTGTAGTGGTTATCACGTCCGCCAAACACGCGGAAGGTGTCAGGTTCGAGCCCTGATAGATACATGTTTTAACCATCGTGATTAGACATAATAATAAGGTAGATCTCTTCGAAAACTCACAATAGCCAAGTATCTATGGTGTAGTGGTTATCACGTCCGCCAAACACGCGGAAGGTCCCAGGTTCGAGCCCTGATAGATGCATATTTTGACCATTGTGATTAGACATGGTTATAAGCTGGATCTCTTTGAAAACTTTATATTAACACGTATCTATGGTGTAGTGGTTATCACGTCTGCCTAACACGCTGAAGGTCCCAGGTTTGAGCGCTGGTAGGGATATGTTTTGACCATCGTGATTAGACATAATAATAAGGTAGATCTCTTCAAAAACTCCCAATAGCCAAGTATATATGGTGTAGTGGTTATCACGTCCGCCTAACACGCGAAAGGTGTCAGGTTCGAGCCCTGATAGATACATGTTTGGACCATCGTGATTAGACATAGTAATAAGCTGGATCTCTTCGAAAACCTTATATTAACACGTATCTATGAAGTAGTGGTTATCACGTCTGCCAACACGCGGAAGGTCCCAGGTTTGAGCGCTGGAAGGGACATGTTTTGACCATCGTGACTAGACATAATAATAGGGTAGATCTCTTCGAAAACTCACAATAACCAAGTATCTATGGTGTAGTGGTTATCACGTCCGCCCAACACGCGGAAGGTGTCAGGTTCGAGCCCTGATAGATACATGTTTTAACCATCGTGATTAGACATAATAATAAGGTAGATCTCTTCGAAAACTCACAATAGCCAAGTATCTATGGTGTAGTGGTTATCACGTCCGCCAAACACGCGGAAGGTCCCAGGTTCGAGCCCTGATAGATGCATATTTTGACCATTGTGATTAGACATGGTTATAAGCTGGATCTCTTAGAAAACTCACGATAACCAAGTATCTATGGTGTAGTGGTTATCACGTCCGCCCAACACGCGGAAGGTGTCAGGTTCGAGCCCTGATAGATACATGTTTTAACCATCGTGATTAGACATAATAATAAGGTAGATCTCTTCGAAAACTCACAATAGCCAAGTATCTATGGTGTAGTGGTTATCACGTCCGCCAAACACGCGGAAGGTCCCAGGTTCGAGCCCTGATAGATGCATATTTTGACCATTGTGATTAGACATGGTTATAAGCTGGATCTCTTAGAAAACTCACGATAACCAAGTATCTATGGTGTAGTGGTTATCACGTCCGCCCAACACGCGGAAGGTGTCAGGTTCGAGCCCTGATAGATACATGTTTTAACCATCGTGATTAGACATAATAATAAGGTAGATCTCTTCGAAAACTCACAATAGCCAAGTATCTATGGTGTAGTGGTTATCACGTCTGCCTAACACGCTGAAGGTCCCAGGTTTGAGCGCTGGTAGGGATATGTTTTGACCATCGTGATTAGACATAATAATAAGGTAGATCTCTTCGAAAACTCCCAATAGCCAAGTATATATGGTGTAGTGGTTATCACGTCCGCCTAACACTCGAAAGGTGTCAGGTTCGAGCCCTGATAGATACATGTTTGGACCATCGTGATTAGACATAGTAATAAGCTGGATCTCTTCGAAAACCTTATATTAACACGTATCTATGGAGTAGTGGTTATCACGTCTGCCTAACACGCGGAAGGTCCCAGGTTTGAGCGCTGGTAGGGACATGTTTTGACCATCGTGATTAGACATAATAATAAGGTAGATCTCTTCGAAAACTCCCAAAAGCCAGGTATATATGGTGTAGTGGTTATCACGTCCGCCTAACACGCGAAAGGTGTCAGGTTCGAGCCCTGATAGATACATGTTTGGACCATCGTGATTAGACATAGTAATAAGCTGGATCTCTTCGAAAACCTTATATTAACACGTATCTATGGTGTAGTGGTTATCACGTCTGCCTAACGCGCGGAAGGTCCCAGGTTTGAGCGCTGGTAGGGACATGTTTTGACCATCGTGATTAGGCATAATAATAAGGTAGATCTCTTCGAAAACTTACAATAGCCAAGTATCTATGGTGTAGTGGTTATCACGTCCGCCTAACACGCGGAAGGTGTCAGGTTCGAACCCTGATAGATACATGTTTTGACCATCGTGATTAGACATAGTAATAAGCTGGATCTCTTCGAAAACTTTATATTAACACGTATCTATGGTGTGGTGGTTATCACGTCCGCCTAACACGCGGAAGGTCCCAGGTTCGAGCCCTGGTAGATACATGTTTTGACCAACGTGATTAGACATAATAATAAGGTAGATCTCTTCGAAAACTCATAATAACCAAGTATATATGATGTAGTGGTTATCACGTCCGCCTAACACGCGGAAGGTGTCAGGTTCGAGCCCTGATAGATACATGTTTTGACCAACATGATTAGACATAGTTATAAGCTAGATCTCTTCGAAAACTTTATATTAACACGTATCTATGGTGTAGTGGCTACCACGTCCGCCTAACACGCGGAAGGTCCCAGGTTCGAGCCCTGGTAGGGACATGTTTGGACCATCGTGATTAGACATAATAATAGGGTAGATCTCTTCGAAAACTCACAATAACCAAGTATCTATGGTGTAGTGGTTATCACGTCCGCCCAACACGCGGAAAGTGTCAGGTTCGAGCCCTGATAGATACATGTTATGACCATCGTGATTAGACATAGTAATAAGCTAGATTTCTTCGAAATCTTAAATAAACACGGATCTATGGTGTAGTGGGTAGCACGTCCGCCTAATACGCGGAAGGTCCCAGGATCGAGCCCTGATAGATACATGTTTTGACCATCGTGATTAGACATAGTTATAAGCTGGATCTCTTAGAAAACTTTATATTAACACGTATCTATGGTGTAGTGGTTATCACGTCTGCCTAACACGCTGAAGGTCCCAGGTTTGAGCGCTGGTAGGGATATGTTTTGACCATCGTGATTAGACATAATAATAAGGTAGATCTCTTCGAAAACTCACAATAGCCAAGTATCTATGGTGTAGTGGTTATCACGTCCGCCTAACACGCGGAAGGTGTCAGGTTCGAGCCCTGATAGATACTTGTTTTAACCATCGTGATTAGACATAATAATAAGGTAGATCTATTCGAAAACTCACAATAGCCAAGTATCTATGGTGTAGTGGTTTTCACGTCTGCCTAACACGCGGAAGGTCCCAGGTTTGAGCGCTGGAAGGGACATGTTTTGACCATCGTGATTAGACATAATAATAGGGTAGATCTCTTCGAAAACTCACAATAACCAAGTATCTATGGTGTAGTGGTTATCACGTCCGCCAAACACGCGGAAGGTGTCAGGTTCGAGCCCTGATAGATACATGTTTTAACCATCGTGATTAGACATAATAATAAGGTAGATCTCTTCGAAAACTCACAATAGCCAAGTATCTATGGTGTAGTGGTTATCACGTCCGCCAAACACGCGGAAGGTCCCAGGTTCGAGCCCTGATAGATGCATATTTTGACCATTGTGATTAGACATGGTTATAAGCTGGATCTCTTTGAAAACTTTATATTAACACGTATCTATGGTGTAGTGGTTATCACGTCTGCCTAACACGCTGAAGGTCCCAGGTTTGAGCGCTGGTAGGGATATGTTTTGACCATCGTGATTAGACATAATAATAAGGTAGATCTCTTCGAAAACTCCCAATAGCCAAGTATATATGGTGTAGTGGTTATCACGTCCGCCTAACACGCGAAAGGTGTCAGGTTCGAGCCCTGATAGATACATGTTTGGACCATCGTGATTAGACATAGTAATAAGCTGGATCTCTTCGAAAACCTTATATTAACACGTATCTATGAAGTAGTGGTTATCACGTCTGCCAACACGCGGAAGGTCCCAGGTTTGAGCGCTGGAAGGGACATGTTTTGACCATCGTGACTAGACATAATAATAGGGTAGATCTCTTCGAAAACTCACAATAACCAAGTATCTATGGTGTAGTGGTTATCACGTCCGCCCAACACGCGGAAGGTGTCAGGTTCGAGCCCTGATAGATACATGTTTTAACCATCGTGATTAGACATAATAATAAGGTAGATCTCTTCGAAAACTCACAATAGCCAAGTATCTATGGTGTAGTGGTTATCACGTCCGCCCAACACGCGGAAGGTGTCAGGTTCGAGCCCTGATAGATGAATGTTATGACCATCGTGATTAGACATAGTAATAAGCTAGATCTCTTCGAAAACTTAAATTAACACGTTTCTATGGTGTAGTGTTTATCACGTCCGCCTAACACGCGGAAGGTCCCAGGTTCGAGCCCTGATAGATGCATGTTTTGACCATTGTGATTAGACATGGTTATAAGCTGGATCTCTTAGAAAACTTTATATTAACACGTATCTATGGTGTAGTGGTTATCACGTCTGCCTAACACGCTGAAGGTCCCAGGTTTGAGCGCTGGTAGGGATATGTTTTGACCATCGTGATTAGACATAATAATAAGGTAGATCTCTTCGAAAACTCCCAATAGCCAAGTGTATATGGTGTAGTGGTTATCACGTCCGCCTAACTCGCGGAAGGTCCCAGGTTCGAGCCCTGGTAGATACATGTTTGGACCATCGTGATTAGACAGAGTAATAAGCTGGAACTCTTCGAAAACCTTATATTAACACGTATCTATGGTGTAGTGGTTATCACGTCTGCCTAACACGCGGAAGGTCCCAGGTTTGAGCGCTGGAAGGGACATGTTTTGACCATCGAGATTAGACATAATAATAAGGTAGATCTCTTCGAAAACTCACAATAGCCAAGTATCTATGGTGTAGTGGTTATCACGTCCGCCTAACACGCGGAAGGTGTCAGGTTCGAGCCCTGATAGATACTTGTTTTAACCATCGTGATTAGACATAATAATAAGGTAGATCTCTTCGAAAACTCACAATAGCCAAGTATCTATGGTGTAGTGGTTATCACGTCTGCCTAACACGCGGAAGGTCCCAGGTTTGAGCGCTGGAAGGGACATGTTTTGACCATCGTGATTAGACATAATAATAGGGTAGATCTCTTCGAAAACTCACAATAACCAAGTATCTATGGTGTAGTGGTTATCACGTCCGCCCAACACGCGGAAGGTGTCAGGTTCGAGCCCTGATAGATACATGTTTTAACCATCGTGATTAGACATAATAATAAGGTAGATCTCTTCGAAAACTCACAATAGCCAAGTATCTATGGTGTAGTGGTTATCACGTCCGCCCAACACGCGGAAGGTGTCAGGTTCGAGCCCTGATAGATGCATGTTATGACCATCGTGATTAGACATAGTAATAAGCTAGATCTCTTCGAAAACTTTATATTAACACGTATCTATGGTGTAGTGGCTACCACGTCCGCCTAACACGCGGAAGGTCCCAGGTTCGAGCCCTGGTAGGGACATGTTTGGACCATCGTGATTAGACATAATAATAGGGTAGATCTCTTCGAAAACTCACAATAACCAAGTATCTATGGTGTAGTGGTTATCACGTCCGCCCAACACGCGGAAAGTGTCAGGTTCGAGCCCTGATAGATACATGTTATGACCATCGTGATTAGACATAGTAATAAGCTAGATTTCTTCGAAATCTTAAATAAACACGGATCTATGGTGTAGTGGGTAGCACGTCCGCCTAATACGCGGAAGGTCCCAGGATCGAGCCCTGATAGATACATGTTTTGACCATCGTGATTAGACATAGTTATAAGCTGGATCTCTTAGAAAACTTTATATTAACACGTATCTATGGTGTAGTGGTTATCACGTCTGCCTAACACGCTGAAGGTCCCAGGTTTGAGCGCTGGTAGGGATATGTTTTGACCATCGTGATTAGACATAATAATAAGGTAGATCTCTTCGAAAACTCACAATAGCCAAGTATCTATGGTGTAGTGGTTATCACGTCCGCCTAACACGCGGAAGGTGTCAGGTTCGAGCCCTGATAGATACTTGTTTTAACCATCGTGATTAGACATAATAATAAGGTAGATCTATTCGAAAACTCACAATAGCCAAGTATCTATGGTGTAGTGGTTTTCACGTCTGCCTAACACGCGGAAGGTCCCAGGTTTGAGCGCTGGAAGGGACATGTTTTGACCATCGTGATTAGACATAATAATAGGGTAGATCTCTTCGAAAACTCACAATAACCAAGTATCTATGGTGTAGTGGTTATCACGTCCGCCAAACACGCGGAAGGTGTCAGGTTCGAGCCCTGATAGATACATGTTTTAACCATCGTGATTAGACATAATAATAAGGTAGATCTCTTCGAAAACTCACAATAGCCAAGTATCTATGGTGTAGTGGTTATCACGTCCGCCAAACACGCGGAAGGTCCCAGGTTCGAGCCCTGATAGATGCATATTTTGACCATTGTGATTAGACAAGGTTATAAGCTGGATCTCTTTGAAAACTTTATATTAACACGTATCTATGGTGTAGTGGTTATCACGTCTGCCTAACACGCTGAAGGTCCCAGGTTTGAGCGCTGGTAGGGATATGTTTTGACCATCGTGATTAGACATAATAATAAGGTAGATCTCTTCGAAAACTCCCAATAGCCAAGTATATATGGTGAAGTGGTTATCACGTCCGCCTAACACGCGAAAGGTGTCAGGTTCGAGCCCTGATAGATACATGTTTGGACCATCGTGATTAGACATAGTAATAAGCTGGATCTCTTCGAAAACCTTATATTAACACGTATCTATGAAGTAGTGGTTATCACGTCTGCCAACACGCGGAAGGTCCCAGGTTTGAGCGCTGGAAGGGACATGTTTTGACCATCGTGACTAGACATAATAATAGGGTAGATCTCTTCGAAAACTCACAATAACCAAGTATCTATGGTGTAGTGGTTATCACGTCCGCCCAACATGCGGAAGGTGTCAGGTTCGAGCCCTGATAGATACATGTTTTAACCATCGTGATTAGACATAATAATAAGGTAGATCTCTTCGAAAACTCACAATAGCCAAGTATCTATGGTGTAGTGGTTATCACGTCCGCCCAACACGCGGAAGGTGTCAGGTTCGAGCCCTGATAGATGAATGTTATGACCATCGTGATTAGACATAGTAATAAGCTAGATCTCTTCGAAAACTTAAATTAACACGTATCTATGGTGTAGTGTTTATCACGTCCGCCTAACACGCGGAAGGTCCCAGGTTCGAGCCCTGATAGATGCATGTTTTGACCATTGTGATTAGACATGGTTATAAGCTGGATCTCTTAGAAAACTTTATATTAACACGTATCTATGGTGTAGTGGTTATCACGTCTGCCTAACACGCTGAAGGTCCCAGGTTTGAGCGCTGGTAGGGATATGTTTTGACCATCGTGATTAGACATAATAATAAGGTAGATCTCTTCGAAAACTCCCAATAGCCAAGTGTATATGGTGTAGTGGTTATCACGTCCGCCTAACTCGCGGAAGGTCCCAGGTTCGAGCCCTGGTAGATACATGTTTGGACCATCGTGATTAGACAGAGTAATAAGCTGGAACTCTTCGAAAACCTTATATTAACACGTATCTATGGTGTAGTGGTTATCACGTCTGCCTAACACGCGGAAGGTCCCAGGTTTGAGCGCTGGAAGGGACATGTTTTGACCATCGAGATTAGACATAATAATAAGGTAGATCTCTTCGAAAACTCACAATAGCCAAGTATCTATGGTGTAGTGGTTATCACGTCCGCCTAACACGCGGAAGGTGTCAGGTTCGAGCCCTGATAGATACTTGTTTTAACCATCGTGATTAGACATAATAATAAGGTAGATCTCTTCGAAAACTCACAATAGCCAAGTATCTATGGTGTAGTGGTTATCACGTCTGCCTAACACGCGGAAGGTCCCAGGTTTGAGCGCTGGAAGGGACATGTTTTGACCATCGTGATTAGACATTATAATAGGGTAGATCTCTTCGAAAACTCACAATAACCAAGTATCTATGGTGTAGTGGTTATCACGTCCGCCCAACACGCGGAAGGTGTCAGGTTCGAGCCCTGATAGATACATGTTTTAACCATCGTGATTAGACATAATAATAAGGTAGATCTCTTCGAAAACTCACAATAGCCAAGTATCTATGGTGTAGTGGTTATCACGTCCGCCCAACACGCGGAAGGTGTCAGGTTCGAGCCCTGATAGATGCATGTTATGACCATCGTGATTAGACATAGTAATAAGCTAGATCTCTTCGAAAACTTAAATTAACACGTATCTATGGTGTAGTGTTTATCACGTCCGCCTAACACGCGGAAGGTCCCAGGTTCGAGCCCTGATAGATGCATGTTTTGACCATTGTGATTAGACATGGTTATAAGCTGGATCTCTTAGAAAACTTTATATTAACACGTATCTATGGTGTAGTGGTTATCACGTCTGCCTAACACGCTGAAGGTCCCAGGTTTGAGCGCTGGTAGGGATATGTTTTGACCATCGTGATTAGACATAATAATAAGGTAGATCTCTTCGAAAACTCCCAATAGCCAAGTATATATGGTGTAGTGGTTATCACGTCCGCCTAACTCGCGGAAGGTCCCAGGTTCGAGCCCTGGTAGATACATGTTTGGACCATCGTGATTAGACATAGTAATAAGCTGGATCTCTTCGAAAACCTTATATTAACACGTATCTATGGTGTAGTGGTTATCACGTCTGCCTAACACGCGGAAGGTCCCAGGTTTGAGCGCTGGAAAGGACATGTTTTGACCATCGAGATTAGACATAATAATAAGGTAGATCTCTTCGAAAACTCACAATAGCCAAGTATCTATGGTGTAGTGGTTATCACGTCCGCCTAACACGCGGAAGGTGTCAGGTTCGAGCCCTGATAGATACTTGTTTTAACCATCGTGATTAGACATAATAATAAGGTAGATCTCTTCGAAAACTCACAATAGCCAAGTATCTATGGTGTAGTGGTTATCACGTCTGCCTAACACGCGGAAGGTCCCAGGTTTGAGCGCTGGAAGGGACATGTTTTGACCATCGTGATTAGACATAATAATAGGGTAGATCTCTTCGAAAACTCACAATAACCAAGTATCTATGGTGTAGTGGTTATCACGTCCGCCCAACACGCGGAAGGTGTCAGGTTCGAGCCCTGATAGATACATGTTTTAACCATCGTGATTAGACATAATAATAAGGTAGATCTCTTCGAAAATTCACAATAGCCAAGTATCTATGGTGTAGTGGTTATCACGTCCGCCCAACACGCGGAAGGTGTCAGGTTCGAGCCCTGATAGATGCATGTTATGACCATCGTGATTAGACATAGTAATAAGCTAGATCTCTTCGAAAACTTAAATGAACACGTATCTATGGTGTAGTGTTTATCACGTCCGACTAAAACGCGGAAGGTCCCAGGTTCGAGCCCTGATAGATGCATGTTTTGACCATTGTGATTAGACATGGTTATAAGCTGGATCTCTTAGAAAACTTTATATTAACACGTATCTATGGTGTAGTGGTTATCACGTCTGCCTAACACGCTGAAGGTCCCAGGTTTGAGCGCTGGTAGGGATATGTTTTGACCATCGTGATTAGACATAATAATAAGGTAGATCTCTTCGAAAACTCCCAATAGCCAAGTATATATGGTGTAGTGGTTATCACGTCCGCCTAACACGCGAAAGGTGTCAGGTTCGAGCCCTGATAGATACATGTTTGGACCATCGTGATTAGACATAGTAATAAGCTGGATCTCTTCGAAAACCTTATATTAACACGTATCTATGAAGTAGTGGTTATCACGTCTGCCTTACACGCTGAAGGTCCCAGGTTTGAGCGCTGGTAGGGATATGTTTTGACCATCGTGATTAGACATAATAATAAGGTAGATCTCTTCGAAAACTCACAATAGCCAAGTATCTATGGTGTAGTGGTTATCACGTCCGCCTAACACGCGGAAGGTGTCAGGTTCGAGCCCTGATAGATACTTGTTTTAACCATCGTGATTAGACATAATAATAAGGTAGAGCTCTTCGAAAACTCACAATAGCCAAGTATCTATGGTGTAGTGGTTTTCACGTCTGCCTAACACGCGGAAGGTCCCAGGTTTGAGCGCTGGAAGGGACATGTTTTGACCATCGTGATTAGACATAATAATAGGGTAGATCTCTTCGAAAACTCACAATAACCAAGTATCTATGGTGTAGTGGTTATCACGTCCGCCCAACACGCGGAAGGTGTCAGGTTCGAGCCCTGATAGATACATGTTTTAACCATCGTGATTAGACATAATAATAAGGTAGATCTCTTCGAAAACTCACAATAGCCAAGTATCTATGGTGTAGTGGTTATCACGTCCGCCAAACACGCGGAAGGTCCCAGGTTCGAGCCATGATAGATGCATATTTTGACCATTGTGATTAGACATGGTTATAAGCTGGATCTCTTAGAAAACTTTATATTAACACGTATCTATGGTGTAGTGGTTATCACGTCTGCCTAACACGCTGAAGGTCCCAGGTTTGAGCGCTGGTAGGGATATGTTTTGACCATCGTGATTAGACATAATAATAAGGTAGATCTCTTCGAAAACTCCCAATAGCCAAGTATATATGGTGTAGTGGTTATCACGTCCGCCTAACACGCGAAAGGTGTCAGGTTCGAGCCCTGATAGATACATGTTTGGACCATCGTGATTAGACATAGTAATAAGCTGGATCTCTTCGAAAACCTTATATTAACACGTATCTATGGTGTAGTGGTTATCACGTCTGCCTAACACGCGGAAGGTCCCAGGTTTGAGCGCTGGAAGGGACATGTTTTGACCATCGAGATTAGACATAATAATAAGGTAGATCTCTTCGAAAACTCACAATAGCCAAGTATCTATGGTGTGGTGGTTATCACGTCCGCCTAACACGCGGAAGGTGTCAGGTTCGAGCCCTGATAGATACTTGTTTTAACCATCGTGATTAGACATAATAATAAGGTAGATCTCTTCGAAAACTCACAATAGCCAAGTATCTATGGTGTAGTGGTTTTCACGTCTGCCTAACACGCGGAAGGTCCCAGGTTTGAGCGCTGGAAGGGACATGTTTTGACCATCGTGATTAGACATAATAATAGGGTAGATCTCTTCGAAAACTCACAATAACCAAGTATCTATGGTGTAGTGGTTATCACGTCCGCCCAACACGCGGAAGGTGTCAGGTTCGAGCCCTGATAGATACATGTTTTAACCATCGTGACTAGACATAATAATAAGGTAGATCTCTTCGAAAACTCACAATAGCCAAGTATCTATGGTGTAGTGGTTATCACGTCCGCCAAGCACGCGGAAGGTCCCAGGTTCGAGCCCTGATAGATGCATATTTTGACCATTGTGATTAGACATGGTTATAAGCTGGATCTCTTAGAAAACTTTATATTAACACGTATCTATGGTGTAGTGGTTATCACGTCTGCCTAACACGCTGAAGGTCCCAGGTTTGAGCGCTGGTAGGGATATGTTTTGACCATCGTGATTAGACATAATAATAAGGTAGATCTCTTCGAAAACTCCCAATAGCCAAGTATATATGGTGTAGTGGTTATCACGTCCGCCTAACACGCGAAAGGTGTCAGGTTCGAGCCCTGATAGATACATGTTTGGACCATCGTGATTAGACATAGTAATAAGCTGGATCTCTTCGAAAACCTTATATTAACACGTATCTATGAAGTAGTGGTTATCACGTCTGCCTAACACGCGGAAGGTCCCAGGTTTGAGCGCTGGAAGGGACATGTTCTGACCATCGAGATTAGACATAATAATAAGGTAGATCTCTTCGAAAACTCACAATAGCCAAGTATCTATGGTGTGGTGGTTATCACGTCCGCCTAACACGCGGAAGGTGTCAGGTTCGAGCCCTGATAGATACTTGTTTTAACCATCGTGATTAGACATAATAATAAGGTAGATCTCTTCGAAAACTCACAATAGCCAAGTATCTATGGTGTAGTGGTTTTCACGTCTGCCTAACACGCGGAAGGTCCCAGGTTTGAGCGCTGGAAGGGACATGTTTTGACCATCGTGATTAGACATAATAATAGGGTAGATCTCTTCGAAAACTCACAATAACCAAGTATCTATGGTGTAGTGGTTATCACGTCCGCCCAACACGCGGAAGGTGTCAGGTTCGAGCCCTGATAGATACATGTTTTAACCATCGTGACTAGACATAATAATAAGGTAGATCTCTTCGAAAACTCACAATAGCCAAGTATCTATGGTGTAGTGGTTATCACGTCCGCCAAGCACGCGGAAGGTCCCAAGTTCGAGCCCTGATAGATGCATATTTTGACCATTGTGATTAGACATGGTTATAAGCTGGATCTCTTAGAAAACTTTATATTAACACGTATCTATGGTGTAGTGGTTATCACGTCTGCCTAACACGCTGAAGGTCCCAGGTTTGAGCGCTGGTAGGGATATGTTTTGACCATCGTGATTAGACATAATAATAAGGTAGATCTCTTCGAAAACTCCCAATAGCCAAGTATATATGGTGTAGTGGTTATCACGTCCGCCTAACACGCGAAAGGTGTCAGGTTCGAGCCCTGATAGATACATGTTTGGACCATCGTGATTAGACATAGTAATAAGCTGGATCTCTTCGAAAACCTTATATTAACACGTATCTATGAAGTAGTGGTTATCACGTCTGCCTAACACGCTGAAGGTCCCAGGTTTGAGCGCTGGTAGGGATATGTTTTGACCATCGTGATTAGACATAATAATAAGGTAGATCTCTTCGAAAACTCACAATAGCCAAGTATCTATGGTGTAGTGGTTATCACGTCCGCCTAACACGCGGAAGGTGTCAGGTTCGAGCCCTGATAGATACTTGTTTTAACCATCGTGATTAGACATAATAATAAGGTAGATCTCTTCGAAAACTCACAATAGCCAAGTATCTATGGTGTAGTGGTTTTCACGTCTGCCTAACACGCGGAAGGTCCCAGGTTTGAGCGCTGGAAGGGACATGTTTTGACCATCGTGATTAGACATAATAATAGGGTAGATCTCTTCGAAAACTCACAATAACCAAGTATCTATGGTGTAGTGGTTATCACGTCCGCCCAACACGCGGAA
Organism: Phalangium opilio; assembly: GCF_054372755.1. Lineage (NCBI taxonomy): Eukaryota > Metazoa > Arthropoda > Arachnida > Opiliones > Phalangiidae > Phalangium > Phalangium opilio. The sequence continues at coordinate 2,040,467 of NW_028324169.1, forward strand.
GGTGTCAGGTTCGAGCCCTGATAGATACATGTTTTAACCATCGTGATTAGACATAATAATAAGGTAGATCTCTTCGAAAACTCACAATAGCCAAGTATCTATGGTGTAGTGGTTATCACGTCCGCCAAACACGCGGAAGGTCCCAGGTTCGAGCCCTGATAGATGCATATTTTGACCATTGTGATTAGACATGGTTATAAGCTGGATCTCTTAGAAAACTTTATATTAACACGTATCTATGGTGTAGTGGTTATCACGTCTGCCTAACACGCTGAAGGTCCCAGGTTTGAGCGCTGGTAGGGATATGTTTTGACCATCGTGATTAGACATAATAATAAGGTAGATCTCTTCGAAAACTCCCAATAGCCAAGTATATGTGGTGTAGTGGTTATCACGTCCGCCTAACACGCGAAAGGTGTCAGGTTCGAGCCCTGATAGATTCATGTTTGGACCATCGTGATTAGACATAGTAATAAGCTGGATCTCTTCGAAAACCTTATATTAACACGTATCTATGGTGTAGTGGTTATCACGTCTGCCTAACACGCGGAAGGTCCCAGGTTTGAGCGCTGGAAGGGACATGTTTTGACCATCGAGATTAGACATAATAATAAGGTAGATCTCTTCGAAAACTCACAATAGCCAAGTATCTATGGTGTGGTGGTTATCACGTCCGCCTAACACGCGGAAGGTGTCAGGTTCGAGCCCTGATAGATACTTGTTTTAACCATCGTGATTAGACATAATAATAAGGTAGATCTCTTCGAAAACTCACAATAGCCAAGTATCTATGGTGTAGTGGATATCACGTCTGCCTAACACGCGGAAGGTCCCAGGTTTGAGCGCTGGAAGGGACATGTTTTGACCATCGTGATTAGACATAATAATAGGGTAGATCTCTTCGAAAACTCACAATAACCAAGTATCTATGGTGTAGTGGTTATCACGTCCGCCCAACACGCGGAAGGTGTCAGGTTCGAGCCCTGGTTGATACATGTTTTAACCATCGTGATTAGACATAATAATAAGGTAGATCTCTTCGAAAACTCAATATAGCCAAGTATCTATGGTGTAGTGGTTATCACGTCCGCCCAACACGCGGAAGGTGTCAGGTTCGAGCCCTGATAGATGCATGTTATGACCATCGTGATTAGACATAGTAATAAGCTAGATCTCTTCGAAAACTTAAATTAACACGTATCTATGGTGTAGTGTTTATCACGTCCGCCTAACACGCGAAAGGTCCCAGGTTCGAGCCCTGATAGATGCTTGTTTTGACCATTGTGATTAGACATGGTTATAAGCTGGATCTCTTAGAAAACTTTATATTAACACGTATCTATGGTGTAGTGGTTATCACGTCTGCCTAACACGCTGAAGGTCCCAGGTTTGAGCGCTGGTAGGGATATGTTTTGACCATCGTGATTAGACATAATAATAAGGTAGATCTCTTCGAAAACTCCCAATAGCCAAGTATATATGGTGTAGTGGTTATCACGTCCGCCTAACTCGCGGAAGGTCCCAGGTTCGAGCCCTGGTAGATACATGTTTGGACCATCGTGATTAGACATAGTAATAAGCTGGATCTCTTCGAAAACCTTATATTAACACGTATCTATGGTGTAGTGGTTATCACGTCTGCCTAACACGCGGAAGGTCCCAGGTTTGAGCGCTGGAAGGGACATGTTTTGACCATCGAGATTAGACATAATAATAAGGTAGATCTCTTCGAAAACTCACAATAGCCAAGTATCTATGGTGTAGTGGTTATCACGTCCGCCTAACACGCGGAAGGTGTCAGGTTCGAGCCCTGATAGATACTTGTTTTAACCATCGTGATTAGACATAATAATAAGGTAGATCTCTTCGAAAACTCACAATAGCCAAGTATTTATGGTGTAGTGGTTATCACGTCTGCCTAACACGCGGAAGGTCCCAGGTTTGAGCCCTGATAGATACATGTTTTAACCATCGTGATTAGACATAATAATAGGGTAGATCTCTTCGAAATCTCACAATAGCCAAGTATCTATGGTGTAGTGGTTATCACGTCCGCCCAACACGCGGAAGGTGTCAGGTTCGAGCCCTGATAGATGCATGTTATGACCATCGTGATTAGACATAGTAATAAGCTAGATCTCTTCGAAAACTTAAATTAACACGTATCTATGGTGTAGTGTTTATCACGTCCGACTAACACGCGGAAGGTCCCAGGTTCGAGCCCTGATAGATGCATGTTTTGACCATTGTGATTAGACATGGTTATAAGCTGGATCTCTTAGAAAACTTTATATTAACACGTATCTATGGTGTAGTGGTTATCACGTCCGCCTAACACGCGGAAGGTGTCAGGTTCGAGCCCTGATAGATACTTGTTTTAACCATCGTGATTAGACATAATAATAAGGTAGATCTCTTCGAAAACTCACAATAGCCAAGTATCTATGGTGTAGTGGTTATCACGTCTGCCTAACACGCGGAAGGTCCCAGGTTTGAGCGCTGGAAGGGACATGTTTTGACCATCGTGATTAGACATAATAATAGGGTAGATCTCTTCGAAAACTCACAATAACCAAGTATCTATGGTGTAGTGGTTATCACGTCCGCCCAACACGCGGAAGGTGTCAGGTTCGAGCCCTGGTTGATACATGTTTTAACCATCGTGATTAGACATAATAATAAGGTAGATCTCTTCGAAAACTCAATATAGCCAAGTATCTATGGTGTAGTGGTTATCACGTCCGCCCAACACGCGGAAGGTGTCAGGTTCGAGCCCTGATAGATGCATGTTATGACCATCGTGATTAGACATAGTAATAAGCTAGATCTCTTCGAAAACTTAAATTAACACGTATCTATGGTGTAGTGTTTATCACGTCCGCCTAACACGCGAAAGGTCCCAGGTTCGAGCCCTGATAGATGCATGTTTTGACCATTGTGATTAGACATGGTTATAAGCTGGATCTCTTAGAAAACTTTATATTAACACGTATCTATGGTGTAGTGGTTATCACGTCTGCCTAACACGCTGAAGGTCCCAGGTTTGAGCGCTGGTAGGGATATGTTTTGACCATCGTGATTAGACATAATAATAAGGTAGATCTCTTCGAAAACTCCCAATAGCCAAGTATATATGGTGTAGTGGTTATCACGTCCGCCTAACTCGCGGAAGGTCCCAGGTTCGAGCCCTGGTAGATACATGTTTGGACCATCGTGATTAGACATAGTAATAAGCTGGATCTCTTCGAAAACCTTATATTAACACGTATCTATGGTGTAGTGGTTATCACGTCTGCCTAACACGCGGAAGGTCCCAGGTTTGAGCGCTGGAAGGGACATGTTTTGACCATCGAGATTAGACATAATAATAAGGTAGATCTCTTCGAAAACTCACAATAGCCAAGTATCTATGGTGTAGTGGTTATCACGTCCGCCTAACACGCGGAAGGTGTCAGGTTCGAGCCCTGATAGATACTTGTTTTAACCATCGTGATTAGACATAATAATAAGGTAGATCTCTTCGAAAACTCACAATAGCCAAGTATTTATGGTGTAGTGGTTATCACGTCTGCCTAACACGCGGAAGGTCCCAGGTTTGAGCCCTGATAGATACATGTTTTAACCATCGTGATTAGACATAATAATAGGGTAGATCTCTTCGAAATCTCACAATAGCCAAGTATCTATGGTGTAGTGGTTATCACGTCCGCCCAACACGCGGAAGGTGTCAGGTTCGAGCCCTGATAGATGCATGTTATGACCATCGTGATTAGACATAGTAATAAGCTAGATCTCTTCGAAAACTTAAATTAACACGTATCTATGGTGTAGTGTTTATCACGTCCGACTAACACGCGGAAGGTCCCAGGTTCGAGCCCTGATAGATGCATGTTTTGACCATTGTGATTAGACATGGTTATAAGCTGGATCTCTTAGAAAACTTTATATTAACACGTATCTATGGTGTAGTGGTTATCACGTCCGCCTAACACGCGGAAGGTGTCAGGTTCGAGCCCTGATAGATACTTGTTTTAACCATCGTGATTAGACATAATAATAAGGTAGATCTCTTCGAAAACTCACAATAGCCAAGTATCTATGGTGTAGTGGTTATCACGTCTGCCTAACACGCGGAAGGTCCCAGGTTTGAGCGCTGGAAGGGACATGTTTTGACCATCGTGATTAGACATAATAATAGGGTAGATCTCTTCGAAAACTCACAATAACCAAGTATCTATGGTGTAGTGGTTATCACGTCCGCCCAACACGCGGAAGGTGTCAGGTTCGAGCCCTGGTTGATACATGTTTTAACCATCGTGATTAGACATAATAATAAGGTAGATCTCTTCGAAAACTCAATATAGCCAAGTATCTATGGTGTAGTGGTTATCACGTCCGCCCAACACGCGGAAGGTGTCAGGTTCGAGCCCTGATAGATGCATGTTATGACCATCGTGATTAGACATAGTAATAAGCTAGATCTCTTCGAAAACTTAAATTAACACGTATCTATGGTGTAGTGTTTATCACGTCCGCCTAACACGCGAAAGGTCCCAGGTTCGAGCCCTGATAGATGCATGTTTTGACCATTGTGATTAGACATGGTTATAAGCTGGATCTCTTAGAAAACTTTATATTAACACGTATCTATGGTGTAGTGGTTATCACGTCTGCCTAACACGCTGAAGGTCCCAGGTTTGAGCGCTGGTAGGGATATGTTTTGACCATCGTGATTAGACATAATAATAAGGTAGATCTCTTCGAAAACTCCCAATAGCCAAGTATATATGGTGTAGTGGTTATCACGTCCGCCTAACTCGCGGAAGGTCCCAGGTTCGAGCCCTGGTAGATACATGTTTGGACCATCGTGATTAGACATAGTAATAAGCTGGATCTCTTCGAAAACCTTATATTAACACGTATCTATGGTGTAGTGGTTATCACGTCTGCCTAACACGCGGAAGGTCCCAGGTTTGAGCGCTGGAAGGGACATGTTTTGACCATCGAGATTAGACATAATAATAAGGTAGATCTCTTCGAAAACTCACAATAGCCAAGTATCTATGGTGTAGTGGTTATCACGTCCGCCTAACACGCGGAAGGTGTCAGGTTCGAGCCCTGATAGATACTTGATTTAACCATCGTGATTAGACATAATAATAAGGTAGATCTCTTCGAAAACTCACAATAGCCAAGTATTTATGGTGTAGTGGTTATCACGTCTGCCTAACACGCGGAAGGTCCCAGGTTTGAGCCCTGATAGATACATGTTTTAACCATCGTGATTAGACATAATAATAGGGTAGATCTCTTCGAAATCTCACAATAGCCAAGTATCTATGGTGTAGTGGTTATCACGTCCGCCCAACACGCGGAAGGTGTCAGGTTCGAGCCCTGATAGATGCATGTTATGACCATCGTGATTAGACATAGTAATAAGCTAGATCTCTTCGAAAACTTAAATTAACACGTATCTATGGTGTAGTGTTTATCACGTCCGACTAACACGCGGAAGGTCCCAGGTTCGAGCCCTGATAGATGCATGTTTTGACCATTGTGATTAGACATGGTTATAAGCTGGATCTCTTAGAAAACTTTATATTAACACGTATCTATGGTGTAGTGGTTATCACGTCTGCCTAACACGATGAAGGTCCCAGGTTTGAGCGCTGGTAGGGATATGTTTTGACCATCGTGATTAGACATAATAATAAGGTAGATCTCTTCGAAAACTCCCAATAGCCAAGTATATATGGTGTAGTGGTTATCACGTCCGCCTAACTCGCGGAAGGTCCCAGGTTCGAGCCCTGGTAGATACATGTTTGGACCATCGTGATTAGACATAGTAATAAGCTGGATCTTTTCGAAAACCTTATATTAACACGTATCTATGGTGTAGTGGTTATCACGTCTGCCTAACACGCGGAAGGTCCCAGGTTTGAGCGCTGGAAGGGACATGTTTTGACCATCGAGATTAGACATAATAATAAGGTAGATCTCTTCGAAAACTCACAATAGCCAAGTATCTATGGTGTAGTGGTTATCACGTCCGCCTAACACGCGGAAGGTGTCAGGTTCGAGCCCTGATAGATACTTGTTTTAACCATCGTGATTAGACATAATAATAAGGTAGATCTCTTCGAAAACTCACAATAGCCAAGTATCTATGGTGTAGTGGTTATCACGTCTGCCTAACACGCGGAAGGTCCCAGGTTTGAGCGCTGGAAGGGACATGTTTTGACCATCGTGATTAGACATAATAATAGGGTAGATCTCTTCGAAAACTCACAATAACCAAGTATCTATGGTGTAGTGGTTATCACGTCCGCCCAACACGCGGAAGGTGTCAGGTTCGAGCCCTGATAGATACATGTTTTAACCATCGTGACTAGACATAATAATAAGGTAGATCTCTTCGAAAACTCACAATAGCCAAGTATCTATGGTGTAGTGGTTATCACGTCAGCCCAACACGCGGAAGGTGTCAGGTTCGAGCCCTGATAGATGCATGTTATGACCATCGTGATTAGACATAGTAATAAGCTAGATCTCTTCGAAAACTTAAGTTAACACGTATCTATGGTGTAGTGGTTATCACGTCCGCCTAACACGCGAAAGGTGTCAGGTTCGAGCCCTGATAGATACATGTTTGGACCATCGTGATTAGACATAGTAATAAGCTGGATCTCTTCGAAAACCTTACATTAACACGTATCTATGGTGTAGTGTTTATCACGTCCGCCTAACACGCGAAAGGTCCCAGGTTCGAGCCCTGATAGATGCATGTTTTGACCATTGTGATTAGACATGGTTATAAGCTGGATCTCTTAGAAAACTTTATATTAACACGTATCTATGGTGTAGTGGTTATCACGTCTGCCTAACACGCTGAAGGTCCCAGGTTTGAGCGCTGGTAGGGATATGTTTTGACCATCGTGATTAGACATAATAATAAGGTAGATCTCTTCGAAAACTCCCAATAGCCAAGTATATATGGTGTAGTGGTTATCACGTCCGCCTAACTCGCGGAAGGTCCCAGGTTCGAGCCCTGGTAGATACATGTTTGGACCATCGTGATTAGACATAGTAATAAGCTGGATCTCTTCGAAAACCTTATATTAACACGTATCTATGGTGTAGTGGTTATCACGTCTGCCTAACACGCGGAAGGTCCCAGGTTTGAGCGCTGGAAGGGACATGTTTTGACCATCGAGATTAGACATAATAATAAGGTAGATCTCTTCGAAAACTCACAATAGCCAAGTATCTATGGTGTAGTGGTTATCACGTCCGCCTAACACGCGGAAGGTGTCAGGTTCGAGCCCTGATAGATACTTGTTTTAACCATCGTGATTAGACATAATAATAAGGTAGATCTCTTCGAAAACTCACAATAGCCAAGTATTTATGGTGTAGTGGTTATCACGTCTGCCTAACACGCGGAAGGTCCCAGGTTTGAGCCCTGATAGATACATGTTTTAACCATCGTGATTAGACATAATAATAGGGTAGATCTCTTCGAAATCTCACAATAGCCAAGTATCTATGGTGTAGTGGTTATCACGTCCGCCCAACACGCGGAAGGTGTCAGGTTCGAGCCCTGATAGATGCATGTTATGACCATCGTGATTAGACATAGTAATAAGCTAGATCTCTTCGAAAACTTAAATTAACACGTATCTATGGTGTAGTGTTTATCACGTCCGACTAACACGCGGAAGGTCCCAGGTTCGAGCCCTGATAGATGCATGTTTTGACCATTGTGATTAGACATGGTTATAAGCTGGATCTCTTAGAAAACTTTATATTAACACGTATCTATGGTGTAGTGGTTATCACGTCCGCCTAACACGCGGAAGGTGTCAGGTTCGAGCCCTGATAGATACTTGTTTTAACCATCGTGATTAGACATAATAATAAGGTAGATCTCTTCGAAAACTCACAATAGCCAAGTATCTATGGTGTAGTGGTTATCACGTCTGCCTAACACGCGGAAGGTCCCAGGTTTGAGCGCTGGAAGGGACATGTTTTGACCATCGTGATTAGACATAATAATAGGGTAGATCTCTTCGAAAACTCACAATAACCAAGTATCTATGGTGTAGTGGTTATCACGTCCGCCCAACACGCGGAAGGTGTCAGGTTCGAGCCCTGGTTGATACATGTTTTAACCATCGTGATTAGACATAATAATAAGGTAGATCTCTTCGAAAACTCAATATAGCCAAGTATCTATGGTGTAGTGGTTATCACGTCCGCCCAACACGCGGAAGGTGTCAGGTTCGAGCCCTGATAGATGCATGTTATGACCATCGTGATTAGACATAGTAATAAGCTAGATCTCTTCGAAAACTTAAATTAACACGTATCTATGGTGTAGTGTTTATCACGTCCGCCTAACACGCGAAAGGTCCCAGGTTCGAGCCCTGATAGATGCATGTTTTGACCATTGTGATTAGACATGGTTATAAGCTGGATCTCTTAGAAAACTTTATATTAACACGTATCTATGGTGTAGTGGTTATCACGTCTGCCTAACACGCTGAAGGTCCCAGGTTTGAGCGCTGGTAGGGATATGTTTTGACCATCGTGATTAGACATAATAATAAGGTAGATCTCTTCGAAAACTCCCAATAGCCAAGTATATATGGTGTAGTGGTTATCACGTCCGCCTAACTCGCGGAAGGTCCCAGGTTCGAGCCCTGGTAGATACATGTTTGGACCATCGTGATTAGACATAGTAATAAGCTGGATCTCTTCGAAAACCTTATATTAACACGTATCTATGGTGTAGTGGTTATCACGTCTGCCTAACACGCGGAAGGTCCCAGGTTTGAGCGCTGGAAGGGACATGTTTTGACCATCGAGATTAGACATAATAATAAGGTAGATCTCTTCGAAAACTCACAATAGCCAAGTATCTATGGTGTAGTGGTTATCACGTCCGCCTAACACGCGGAAGGTGTCAGGTTCGAGCCCTGATAGATACTTGATTTAACCATCGTGATTAGACATAATAATAAGGTAGATCTCTTCGAAAACTCACAATAGCCAAGTATTTATGGTGTAGTGGTTATCACGTCTGCCTAACACGCGGAAGGTCCCAGGTTTGAGCCCTGATAGATACATGTTTTAACCATCGTGATTAGACATAATAATAGGGTAGATCTCTTCGAAATCTCACAATAGCCAAGTATCTATGGTGTAGTGGTTATCACGTCCGCCCAACACGCGGAAGGTGTCAGGTTCGAGCCCTGATAGATGCATGTTATGACCATCGTGATTAGACATAGTAATAAGCTAGATCTCTTCGAAAACTTAAATTAACACGTATCTATGGTGTAGTGTTTATCACGTCCGACTAACACGCGGAAGGTCCCAGGTTCGAGCCCTGATAGATGCATGTTTTGACCATTGTGATTAGACATGGTTATAAGCTGGATCTCTTAGAAAACTTTATATTAACACGTATCTATGGTGTAGTGGTTATCACGTCTGCCTAACACGATGAAGGTCCCAGGTTTGAGCGCTGGTAGGGATATGTTTTGACCATCGTGATTAGACATAATAATAAGGTAGATCTCTTCGAAAACTCCCAATAGCCAAGTATATATGGTGTAGTGGTTATCACGTCCGCCTAACTCGCGGAAGGTCCCAGGTTCGAGCCCTGGTAGATACATGTTTGGACCATCGTGATTAGACATAGTAATAAGCTGGATCTTTTCGAAAACCTTATATTAACACGTATCTATGGTGTAGTGGTTATCACGTCTGCCTAACACGCGGAAGGTCCCAGGTTTGAGCGCTGGAAGGGACATGTTTTGACCATCGAGATTAGACATAATAATAAGGTAGATCTCTTCGAAAACTCACAATAGCCAAGTATCTATGGTGTAGTGGTTATCACGTCCGCCTAACACGCGGAAGGTGTCAGGTTCGAGCCCTGATAGATACTTGTTTTAACCATCGTGATTAGACATAATAATAAGGTAGATCTCTTCGAAAACTCACAATAGCCAAGTATCTATGGTGTAGTGGTTATCACGTCTGCCTAACACGCGGAAGGTCCCAGGTTTGAGCGCTGGAAGGGACATGTTTTGACCATCGTGATTAGACATAATAATAGGGTAGATCTCTTCGAAAACTCACAATAACCAAGTATCTATGGTGTAGTGGTTATCACGTCCGCCCAACACGCGGAAGGTGTCAGGTTCGAGCCCTGATAGATACATGTTTTAACCATCGTGACTAGACATAATAATAAGGTAGATCTCTTCGAAAACTCACAATAGCCAAGTATCTATGGTGTAGTGGTTATCACGTCAGCCCAACACGCGGAAGGTGTCAGGTTCGAGCCCTGATAGATGCATGTTATGACCATCGTGATTAGACATAGTAATAAGCTAGATCTCTTCGAAAACTTAAGTTAACACGTATCTATGGTGTAGTGGTTATCACGTCCGCCTAACACGCGAAAGGTGTCAGGTTCGAGCCCTGATAGATACATGTTTGGACCATCGTGATTAGACATAGTAATAAGCTGGATCTCTTCGAAAACCTTACATTAACACGTATCTATGGTGTAGTGGTTATCACGTCTGCCTAACGCCCGGAAGGTCCCAGGTTTGAGCGCTGGTAGGGACATGTTTTGACCATCGTGATTAGACATAATTATAAGGTAGATCTCTTCGAAAACTTACAATAGCCAAGTATCAATGGTGTAGTGGTTATCACGTCCGCATAACACACGGAAGGTCCCAGGTTCGAGCCCTGGTAGGGATATGTTTGGACCATCGTGATTAGACATAGTTATAAGCTAGATCTCTTCGAAAACTTTATATTAACACGTATCTATGGTGTAGTGGCTACCACGTCCGCCTAACTCGCGGAAGGTCCCAGGTTCGAGCCCTGGTAGGGACATGTTTTGACCATCGTGAATAGACATAATAATAAGGTAGATCTCTTCGAAAACTCACAATAATCAAGTATCTATGGTGTGGTGGTTATCACGTCCGCCTAACACGCGGAAGGTCCCAGTCTCGAGCCCTGGTAGATACATGTTTTGACCATCGTGATTAGACATAATAATAAGGTAGATATCTTCGAAAACTCACAATAACCAAGTATCTATGGTGTAGTGGTTATCACGTCCGCCTAACACTTGGAAGGTGTCAGGTTCGAGCTCTGATAGATACATGTTTTGACCGTCGTGATTAGACATAGTAATAAGCTGAATCTCTTCGAAAACTTTATATTAACACGTATCTATGGTGTGGTGGTTATCACGTCTGCCTAACACGCGGAAGGTTCCAGGTTTGAGCGCTGGTAGGGACATGTTTTGACCATCGTGATTAGACATAATAATAAGGTAGATCTCTTCGAAAACTCAGAATAACCAAGTATCTATGGTGTAGTGGTTATCACGTTCGCTTTACACGCGGAAGGTCTCAGGTTCGAGCCCTGATAGATAAGTGTTTTGACCATCGTGATTAGACATAGTTATATGCTAGATCTCTTCGAAAACTTTATATTAACACGTATCTACAGTGTAGTGGTTATCACGTCCGCCTAACACGCGGAAGGTCCCAGGTTCGAGCCCTGGTAGATACATGTTTAGACCATCGTGATTAGACATAATAATAAAGTAGATCTCTTCGAAAACTCACAATAACCAAGTATCTATGGTGTAGTGGTTATCACGTCCGCCCAACACGCGGAAGGTGTCAGGTTCGAGCCCTGATAGATACATGTTTTAACCATCGTGACTAGACATAATAATAAGGTAGATCTCTTCGAAAACTCACAATAGCCAAGTATCTATGGTGTAGTGGTTATCACGTCAGCCCAACACGCGGAAGGTGTCAGGTTCGAGCCCTGATAGATGCATGTTATGACCATCGTGATTAGACATAGTAATAAGCTAGATCTCTTCGAAAACTTAAGTTAACACGTATCTATGGTGTAGTGGTTATCACGTCCGCCTAACACGCGAAAGGTGTCAGGTTCGAGCCCTGATAGATACATGTTTGGACCATCGTGATTAGACATAGTAATAAGCTGGATCTCTTCGAAAACCTTACATTAACACGTATCTATGGTGTAGTGGTTATCACGTCTGCCTAACGCCCGGAAGGTCCCAGGTTTGAGCGCTGGTAGGGACATGTTTTGACCATCGTGATTAGACATAATTATAAGGTAGATCTCTTCGAAAACTTACAATAGCCAAGTATCAATGGTGTAGTGGTTATCACGTCCGCATAACACGCGGAAGGTCCCAGGTTCGAGCCCTGGTAGGGATATGTTTGGACCATCGTGATTAGACATAGTTATAAGCTAGATCTCTTCGAAAACTTTATATTAACACGTATCTATGGTGTAGTGGCTACCACGTCCGCCTAACTCGCGGAAGGTCCCAGGTTCGAGCCCTGGTAGGGACATGTTTTGACCATCGTGAATAGACATAATAATAAGGTAGATCTCTTCGAAAACTCACAATAATCAAGTATCTATGGTGTGGTGGTTATCACGTCCGCCTAACACGCGGAAGGTCCCAGTCTCGAGCCCTGGTAGATACATGTTTTGACCATCGTGATTAGACATAATAATAAGGTAGATATCTTCGAAAACTCACAATAACCAAGTATCTATGGTGTAGTGGTTATCACGTCCGCCTAACACTTGGAAGGTGTCAGGTTCGAGCTCTGATAGATACATGTTTTGACCGTCGTGATTAGACATAGTAATAAGCTGAATCTCTTCGAAAACTTTATATTAACACGTATCTATGGTGTGGTGGTTATCACGTCTGCCTAACACGCGGAAGGTTCCAGGTTTGAGCGCTGGTAGGGACATGTTTTGACCATCGTGATTAGACATAATAATAAGGTAGATCTCTTCGAAAACTCAGAATAACCAAGTATCTATGGTGTAGTGGTTATCACGTTCGCTTTACACGCGGAAGGTCTCAGGTTCGAGCCCTGATAGATAAGTGTTTTGACCATCGTGATTAGACATAGTTATATGCTAGATCTCTTCGAAAACTTTATATTAACACGTATCTACAGTGTAGTGGTTATCACGTCCGCCTAACACGCGGAAGGTCCCAGGTTCGAGCCCTGGTAGATACATGTTTAGACCATCGTGATTAGACATAATAATAAAGTAGATCTCTTCGAAAACTCACAATAACCAAGTATCTATGGTGTAGTGGTTATCACGTCCGCCTAACACGCGGAAGGTCCCAGGTTCGAGCCCTGGTAGATACATATTTCGACCATCCTGATTAGACATAATAATAATAAGGTATTTCTCTTCGAAAACTCACAATAACCAAGTATCTATGGTGTAGTGGTTATCACGTCTGCTTTACACGCGGAAGGTCCCAGGTTTGAGCGCTGGTAGGGACATGTTTTGACCATCGTGATTAGATATAATAATAAGGTAGATCTCTTCTAAAACTCCCAATAGCCAAGTATCTATGGTGTAGTGGTTATCACGTCCGCTTTACTCGCGGAAGATCCCAGGTTCGACCCCTGATAGATACATGTTTGGATCATCGTGATTAGACATAGTAATAAGCTGGATCTCTTCGAAAACCTTATATTAACACGTATCTATGGTGTAGTGGTTATCACGTCTGCCTAATACGCGGAAGGTCCCAGGTTCGAGCCCTGGTAGGGACATGTTTTGACCATCGTGATTAGACATAATAATAAGGTAGATCTCTTCGAAAACTCAAAATAACCAAGTATATATGATGTAGTGGTTATCACGTCCGCCTAACACGCGGAAGGTGTCAGGTTCGAGCCCTGATAGATACATGTTTTGACCAACGTGATTAGACATAGTAATAAGCTAGATCTCTTCAAAAACTTAAATTATCACGTATCTATGGTGTAGTGGTTATCACGTCCGCCTAACACGCGGAAGGTCCCAGGTTCGAGCCCTGATAGATACATGTTTTGACCATCGTGATTAGACATAGTTATAAGCTGGATCTCTTCGAAAACCTTATATTAACACGTATCTATGGTGTAGTGGTTATCACGTCTGCCTAACACGCTGAAGGTCCCAGGTTTGAGCGCTGGTAGGGACATGTTTTGACCATCGTGATTAGACATAATCATAAGGTAGATCTCTTCGAAAACTCACAATAGCCAAGTATCTATGGTGTAGCGGTTATCACGTCCGCCCAACACGCGGAAGGTGTCAGGTTCGAGCCCTGATAGATACATGTTATGACCATCATGATTAGACATAGTAATAAGCTAGATCTCTTCGAAAACTTAAATTAACACGTATCTATGGTGTAGTGGTTATCACGTCCGCCCAACACGCGGAAGGTGTCAGGTTCGAGCCCTGATAGATACATGTTTTGACCATCGTGATTAGACATAGTAATAAGCTGGATCTCTTCGAAAACTTTATATTAACACGTATCTATGGTGTGGTGGTTATCATGTCCGCCTAACACGCGGAAGGTCCCAGGTTCGAGCCCTGGTAGATACATGTTTTGACCATCGTGATTAGACATAATAATAAGGTAGATCTCTTCGAAAACTCATAATAACCAAGTATATATGATGTAGTGGTTATCACGTCCGCCTAACACGCGGATGGTGTCAGGTTCGAGCCCTGATAAATACATGTTTTGACCAACCTGATTAGACATAGTTATAAGCTATATCTTTTCGAAAACTTTATATTAACACGTATCTATGGTGTAGTGGCTACCACGTCCGCCTAACACGCGGTAGGTCCCAGGTTCGAGCCCTGGTAGGGACATGTTTGGACCATCGTGATTAGACATAGTAATAAGCTGGATCTCTTCGAAAACCTTATATTAACACGTTTCTATGGTGTAGTGGTTATTACGTCTGCCTAACACGCGGAAGGTCCCAGGTTTGAGCGCTGGTAGGGACATGTTTTAACCATCGTGATTAGACATAATAATAAGGTAGATCTCTTCGAAAACTCACAATAGCCAAGTATCTATGGTGTAGTGGTTATCACGTCCGCCCAGCATGCGGAAGGTGTCAGGTTCGAGCCCTGATAGATACATGTTTGGACCATCGTGATTAGACATAGTAATAAGCTAGATCTCTTCGAAAACTTAAATTAACACGTATCTATGGTGTAGTGGTTATCACGTCCGCCTAACACGCGGAAGGTCCCAGGTTCGAGCCCTGATAGATACATGTTTTGACCATCGTGATTAGACATGGTTATAAGCTGGATCTCTTAGAAAACTTTGTATTAACACGTATCTATGGTGTAGTGGTTACCACGTCTGCCTAACACGCGGAAGGTCCCAGGTTTGAGCGCTGGTAGGGACAAGTTTTGACCATCGTGATTAGACATAATAATAAGGTAGATCTCTTCGAAAACTCCCAATAGCCAAGTATATATGGTGTAGTGGTTATCACGTCCGCCTAACACGCGAAAGGTGTCAGGTTCGAGCCCTGATAGATACATGTTTGGACCATCGTGATTAGACATAGTAATAAGCTGGATCTCTTCGAAAACCTTATATTAACACGTATATATGGAGTAGTGGTTATTACGTCTGCCTAACACGCGGAAGGTCCCAGGTTTGAGCGCTGGTAGGGACATGTTTTGACCATCGTGATTAGACATAATAATAAGGTAGATCTCTTCGAAAACTTACAATAGCCAATTATCTATGGTGTAGTGGTTATCACATCCGCCTAACACGCGGAAGGTGTCAGGTTCGAGCCCTGACAGAAACATGTTTTGACCAACGTGATTAGACATAGTTATAAGCTAGATCTCTTCGAAAACTTTATATTAACACGTATCTATGGTGTAGTGGCTACCACGTCCGCCTAACACGCGGAAGGTCCCAGGTTCGAGCCCTGGTAGGGACATGTTTGGACCATCGTGATTAGACATAATAATAGGGTAGATCTCTTCGAAAACTCACAATAACCAAGTATCTATGGTGTAGTGGTTATCACGTCCGCCCAACACGCGGAAAGTGTCAGGTTCGAGCCCTGATAGATACATGTTATGACCATCGTGATTAGACATAGTAATAAGCTAGATCTCTTCGAAAACTTAAATTAACACGTATCTATGGTGCAGTGGTTAGCACGTCCGCCTAATACGCGGAAGGTCCCAGGTTCGAGCCCTGATGGATACATGTTTTGACCATCGTGATTATACATAGTTATAAGCTGGATCTCTTAGAAAACTTTATATTAACACGTATCTATGGTGTAGTGGTTGTCACGTCTGCCTAACACGCTGAAGGTCCCAGGTTTGAGCGCTGGTAGGGATATGTTTTGACCATCGTGATTAGACATAATAATAAGGTAGATCTCTTCGAAAACTCCCAATAGCCAAGTATATATGGTGTAGTGGTTATCACGCCCGCCTACCACGCGGAAGGTCCCAGGTTCGAGCCTTGATAGATACATGTTTGGACCATCGTGATTAGACATAGTAATAAGCTAGATCTCTTCGAAAATTTAAATTAACACGTATCTATGGTGCAGTGGTTAGCACGTCCGCCTAATACGCGGAAGGTCCCAGGTTCGAGCCCTGATAGATACATTTTTTGACCATCGTGATTATACATAGTTATAAGCTGGATCTCTTAGAAAACTTTATATTAACACGTATCTATGGTGTAGCGGTTATCACGTCTGCCTAACACGCTGAAGGTCCCAGGTTTGAGCGCTGGTAGGGATATGTTTTGACCATCGTGATTAGACATAATAATAAGGTAGATCTCTTCGAAAACTCCCAATAGCCAAGTATATATGGTGTAGTGGTTATCACGTCCGCTTAACACGCGGAAGGTCCCAGGTTCGAGCCCTGATAGATACATGTTTGGACCATCGTGATTAGACATAATAATAAGGTAGATCTCTTCGAAAACTCACAATAGCCAAGTATCTATGGTGTAGTGGTTATCACGTCCGCCTAACACGCTGAAGGTCCCAGGTTTGAGCGCTGGTAGGGATATGTTTTGACCATCGTGATTAGACATAATAATAAGGTAGATCTCTTCGAAAACTCCCAATAGCCAAGTATATATGGTGTAGTGGTTATCACGTCCGCCTAACACGCGAAAGGTGTCAGGTTCGAGCCCTGATAGATACATGTTTGGACCATCGTGATTAGACATAGTAATAAGCTGGATCTCTTCGAAAACCTTATATTAACACGTATCTATGGAGTAGTGGTTATCACGTCTGCCTAACACGCGGAAGGTCCCAGGTTCGAGCCCTGGTAGATACATGTTTGGACCATCGTGATTAGGCATAGTAATAAGCTGGATCTCTTCGAAAACTTTATATTAACACGTGTCTATGGTGTGGTAGTTATCATGTCCGCCTAACACGCGGAAGTTCCCAGGTTCGAGCCCTGGTAGATACATGTTTTGACCATCGTGATTAGACATAATAATAAGGTAGATCTCTTCGAAAACTCATAATAACCAAGTATATATGATGTAGTGGTTATCACGTCCGCCTAACACGCGGATGGTGTCAGGTTCGAGCCCTGATAAATACATGTTTTGACCAACCTGATTAGACATAGTTATAAGCTATATCTTTTCGAAAACTTTATATTAACACGTATCTATGGTGTAGTGGCTACCACGTCCGCCTAACACGCGGTAGGTCCCAGGTTCGAGCCCTGGTAGGGACATGTTTGGACCATCGTGATTAGACATAGTAATAAGCTGGATCTCTTCGAAAACCTTATATTAACACGTTTCTATGGTGTAGTGGTTATTACGTCTGCCTAACACGCGGAAGGTCCCAGGTTTGAGCGCTGGTAGGGACATGTTTTAACCATCGTGATTAGACATAATAATAAGGTAGATCTCTTCGAAAACTCACAATAGCCAAGTATCTATGGTGTAGTGGTTATCACGTCCGCCCAGCATGCGGAAGGTGTCAGGTTCGAGCCCTGATAGATACATGTTTGGACCATCGTGATTAGACATAGTAATAAGCTAGATCTCTTCGAAAACTTAAATTAACACGTATCTATGGTGTAGTGGTTATCACGTCCGCCTAACACGCGGAAGGTCCCAGGTTCGAGCCCTGATAGATACATGTTTTGACCATCGTGATTAGACATGGTTATAAGCTGGATCTCTTAGAAAACTTTGTATTAACACGTATCTATGGTGTAGTGGTTACCACGTCTGCCTAACACGCGGAAGGTCCCAGGTTTGAGCGCTGGTAGGGACAAGTTTTGACCATCGTGATTAGACATAATAATAAGGTAGATCTCTTCGAAAACTCCCAATAGCCAAGTATATATGGTGTAGTGGTTATCACGTCCGCCTAACACGCGAAAGGTGTCAGGTTCGAGCCCTGATAGATACATGTTTGGACCATCGTGATTAGACATAGTAATAAGCTGGATCTCTTCGAAAACCTTATATTAACACGTATATATGGAGTAGTGGTTATTACGTCTGCCTAACACGCGGAAGGTCCCAGGTTTGAGCGCTGGTAGGGACATGTTTTGACCATCGTGATTAGACATAATAATAAGGTAGATCTCTTCGAAAACTTACAATAGCCAATTATCTATGGTGTAGTGGTTATCACATCCGCCTAACACGCGGAAGGTGTCAGGTTCGAGCCCTGACAGAAACATGTTTTGACCATCGTGATTAGACATAGTAATAAGCTGGATCACTTCGAAAACTTTATATTAACACGTATCTATGGTGTGGTGGTTATCACGTCCGCCTAACACGCGGAAGGTCCCAGGTTCGAGCCCTGGTAGATACATGTTTTGACCATCGTGATTAGACATAATAATAAGGTAGATCTCTTCGAAAACTCATAATAACCAAGTATGTATGATGTAGTGGATATCACGCCCGCCTAACACGCGGAAGGTGTCAGGTTCGAGCCCTGATAGATACATGTTTTGACCAACGTGATTAGACATAGTTATAAGCTAGATCTCTTCGAAAACTTTATATTAACACGTATCTATGGTGTGGTGGTTATCACGTCCGCCTAACACGCGGAAGGTCCCAGGTTCGAGCCCTGGTAGGGACATGTTTGGACCATCGTGATTAGACATAATAATAGGGTAGATCTCTTCGAAAACTCACAATAACCAAGTATCTATGGTGTAGTGGTTATCACGTCCGCCCAACACGCGGAAAGTGTCAGGTTCGAGCCCTGATAGATACATGTTATGACCATCGTGATTAGACATAGTAATAAGCTAGATCTCTTCGAAAACTTAAATTAACACGTATCTATGGTGCAGTGGTTAGCACGTCCGCCTAATACGCGGAAGGTCCCAGGTTCGAGCCCTGATGGATACATGTTTTGACCATCGTGATTATACATAGTTATAAGCTGGATCTCTTAGAAAACTTTATATTAACACGTATCTATGGTGTAGTGGTTGTCACGTCTGCCTAACACGCTGAAGGTCCCAGGTTTGAGCGCTGGTAGGGATATGTTTTGACCATCGTGATTAGACATAATAATAAGGTAGATCTCTTCGAAAACTCCCAATAGCCAAGTATATATGGTGTAGTGGTTATCACGCCCGCCTACCACGCGGAAGGTCCCAGGTTCGAGCCCTGATAGATACATGTTTGGACCATCGTGATTAGACATAGTAATAAGCTAGATCTCTTCGAAAACTTAAATTAACACGTATCTATGGTGCAGTGGTTAGCACGTCCGCCTAATACGCGGAAGGTCCCAGGTTCGAGCCCTGATAGATACATTTTTTGACCATCGTGATTATACATAGTTATAAGCTGGATCTCTTAGAAAACTTTATATTAACATGTATCTATGGTGTAGCGGTTATCACGTCTGCCTAACACGCTGAAGGTCCCAGGTTTGAGCGCTGGTAGGGATATGTTTTGACCATCGTGATTAGACATAATAATAAGGTAGATCTCTTCGAAAACTCCCAATAGCCAAGTATATATGGTGTAGTGGTTATCACGTCCGCTTAACACGCGGAAGGTCCCAGGTTCGAGCCCTGATAGATACATGTTTGGACCATCGTGATTAGACATAATAATAAGGTAGATCTCTTCGAAAACTCACAATAGCCAAGTATCTATGGTGTAGTGGTTATCACGTCCGCCTAACACGCTGAAGGTCCCAGGTTTGAGCGCTGGTAGGGATATGTTTTGACCATCGTGATTAGACATAATAATAGGGTAGATCTCTTCGAAAACTCACAATAACCAAGTATCTATGGTGTAGTGGTTATCACGTCCGCCCAACACGCGGAAAGTGTCAGGTTCGAGCCCTGATAGATACATGTTATGACCATCGTGATTAGACATAGTAATAAGCTAGATCTCTTCGAAAACTTAAATTAACACGTATCTATGGTGCAGTGGTTAGCACGTCCGCCTAATACGCGGAAGGTCCCAGGTTCGAGCCCTGATGGATACATGTTTTGACCATCGTGATTATACATAGTTATAAGCTGGATCTCTTAGAAAACTTTATATTAACACGTATCTATGGTGTAGTGGTTGTCACGTCTGCCTAACACGCTGAAGGTCCCAGGTTCGAGCCCTGGTAGGGACATGTTTGGACCATCGTGATTAGACATAATAATAGGGTAGATCTCTTCGAAAACTCACAATAACCAAGTATCTATGGTGTAGTGGTTATCACGTCCGCCCAACACGCGGAAAGTGTCAGGTTCGAGCCCTGATAGATACATGTTATGACCATCGTGATTAGACATAGTAATAAGCTAGATCTCTTCGAAAACTTAAATTAACACGTATCTATGGTGCAGTGGTTAGCACGTCCGCCTAATACGCGGAAGGTCCCAGGTTCGAGCCCTGATGGATACATGTTTTGACCATCGTGATTATACATAGTTATAAGCTGGATCTCTTAGAAAACTTTATATTAACACGTATCTATGGTGTAGTGGTTGTCACGTCTGCCTAACACGCTGAAGGTCCCAGGTTTGAGCGCTGGTAGGGATATGTTTTGACCATCGTGATTAGACATAATAATAAGGTAGATCTCTTCGAAAACTCCCAATAGCCAAGTATATATGGTGTAGTGGTTATCACGCCCGCCTACCACGCGGAAGGTCCCAGGTTCGAGCCCTGATAGATACATGTTTGGACCATCGTGATTAGACATAGTAATAAGCTAGATCTCTTCGAAAACTTAAATTAACACGTATCTATGGTGCAGTGGTTAGCACGTCCGCCTAATACGCGGAAGGTCCCAGGTTCGAGCCCTGATAGATACATTTTTTGACCATCGTGATTATACATAGTTATAAGCTGGATCTCTTAGAAAACTTTATATTAACATGTATCTATGGTGTAGCGGTTATCACGTCTGCCTAACACGCTGAAGGTCCCAGGTTTGAGCGCTGGTAGGGATATGTTTTGACCATCGTGATTAGACATAATAATAAGGTAGATCTCTTCGAAAACTCCCAATAGCCAAGTATATATGGTGTAGTGGTTATCACGTCCGCTTAACACGCGGAAGGTCCCAGGTTCGAGCCCTGATAGATACATGTTTGGACCATCGTGATTAGACATAATAATAAGGTAGATCTCTTCGAAAACTCACAATAGCCAAGTATCTATGGTGTAGTGGTTATCACGTCCGCCTAACACGCTGAAGGTCCCAGGTTTGAGCGCTGGTAGGGATATGTTTTGACCATCGTGATTAGACATAATAATAGGGTAGATCTCTTCGAAAACTCACAATAACCAAGTATCTATGGTGTAGTGGTTATCACGTCCGCCCAACACGCGGAAAGTGTCAGGTTCGAGCCCTGATAGATACATGTTATGACCATCGTGATTAGACATAGTAATAAGCTAGATCTCTTCGAAAACTTAAATTAACACGTATCTATGGTGCAGTGGTTAGCACGTCCGCCTAATACGCGGAAGGTCCCAGGTTCGAGCCCTGATGGATACATGTTTTGACCATCGTGATTATACATAGTTATAAGCTGGATCTCTTAGAAAACTTTATATTAACACGTATCTATGGTGTAGTGGTTGTCACGTCTGCCTAACACGCTGAAGGTCCCAGGTTTGAGCGCTGGTAGGGATATGTTTTGACCATCGTGATTAGACATAATAATAAGGTAGATCTCTTCGAAAACTCCCAATAGCCAAGTATATATGGTGTAGTGGTTATCACGCCCGCCTACCACGCGGAAGGTCCCAGGTTCGAGCCCTGATAGATACATGTTTGGACCATCGTGATTAGACATAGTAATAAGCTAGATCTCTTCGAAAACTTAAATTAACACGTATCTATGGTGCAGTGGTTAGCACGTCCGCCTAATACGCGGAAGGTCCCAGGTTCGAGCCCTGATAGATACATTTTTTGACCATCGTGATTATACATAGTTATAAGCTGGATCTCTTAGAAAACTTTATATTAACATGTATCTATGGTGTAGCGGTTATCACGTCTGCCTAACACGCTGAAGGTCCCAGGTTTGAGCGCTGGTAGGGATATGTTTTGACCATCGTGATTAGACATAATAATAAGGTAGATCTCTTCGAAAACTCCCAATAGCCAAGTATATATGGTGTAGTGGTTATCACGTCCGCCTAACACGCGAAAGGTGTCAGGTTCGAGCCCTGATAGATACATGTTTGGACCATCGTGATTAGACATAGTAATAAGCTGGATCTCTTCGAAAACCTTATATTAACACGTATCTATGGAGTAGTGGTTATCACGTCTGCCTAACACGCGGAAGGTCCCAGGTTCGAGCCCTGGTAGATACATGTTTGGACCATCGTGATTAGGCATAGTAATAAGCTGGATCTCTTCGAAAACTTTATATTAACACGTGTCTATGGTGTGGTAGTTATCATGTCCGCCTAACACGCGGAAGGTCCCAGGTTCGAGCCCTGGTAGATACATGTTTTGACCATCGTGATTAGACATAATAATAAGGTAGATCTCTTCGAAAACTCATAATAACCAAGTATATATGATGTAGTGGTTATCACGTCCGCCTAACACGCGGAAGGTGTCAGGTTCGAGCCCTGATAGATACATGTTTTGACCAACGTGATAAGACATAGTTATAAGCTAGATCTCTTCGAAAACTCACAATAGCCAAGTATCTATGGTGTAGTGGTTATCACGTCCGCCTAACACGCGGAAGGTCCCAGGTTCGAGCCCTGATAGATACATGTTTGGACCATCGTGATTAGACATAATAATAAGGTAGATCTCTTCGAAAACTCACAATAGCCAAGTATCTATGGTGTAGTGGTTATCACGTCCGCCTAACACGCTGAAGGTCCCAGGTTTGAGCGCTGGTAGGGATATGTTTTGACCATCGTGATTAGACATAATAATAAGGTAGATCTCTTCGAAAACTCCCAATAGCCAAGTATATATGGTGTAGTGGTTATCACGTCCGCCTAACACGCGAAAGGTGTCAGGTTCGAGCCCTGATAGATACATGTTTGGACCATCGTGATTAGACATAGTAATAAGCTGGATCTCTTCGAAAACCTTATATTAACACGTATCTATGGAGTAGTGGTTATCACGTCTGCCTAACACGCGGAAGGTCCCAGGTTCGAGCCCTGGTAGATACATGTTTGGACCATCGTGATTAGGCATAGTAATAAGCTGGATCTCTTCGAAAACTTTATATTAACACGTGTTTATGGTGTGGTAGTTATCATGTCCGCCTAACACGCGGAAGGTCCCAGGTTCGAGCCCTGGTAGATACATGTTTTGACCATCGTGATTAGACATAATAATAAGGTAGATCTCTTCGAAAACTCATAATAACCAAGTATATATGATGTAGTGGTTATCACGTCCGCCTAACACGCGGAAGGTGTCAGGTTCGAGCCCTGATAGATACATGTTTTGACCAACGTGATAAGACATAGTTATAAGCTAGATCTCTTCGAAAACTTTATATTAACACGTATCTAGGGTGTAGTGGCTACCACGTCCGCCTAACACGCGGAAGGTCCCAGGTTCGAGCCCTGGTAGGGACATGTTTGGACCATCGTCTTTAGATATAGTAATAAGCTGGATCTCTTCGAAAACCTTATATTAACACGTTTCTATGGTGTAGTGGTTATTACGTCTGCCTAACACGCGGAAGGTCCCAGGTTTGAGCGCTGGTAGGGACATGTTTTAACCATCGTGACTAGACATAATAATAAGGTAGATCTCTTCGAAAACTCACAATAGCCAAGTATCTATGGTGTAGTGGTTATCACGTCCGCCCAACACGCGGAAGGTGTCAGGTTCGAGCCCTGATAGATACATGTTTGGACCATCGTGAATAGACATAGTAATAAGCTAGATCTCTTCGAAAACTTAAATTAACACGTATCTATGGTGTAGTGGTTATCACGTCCGCCTAACACGCGGAAGGTCCCAGGTTCGAGCCCTGATAGATACATGTTTTGACCATCGTGATTAGACATGGTTATAAGCTGGATCTCTTAGAAAACTTTGTATTAACACGTATCTATGGTGTAGTGGTTACCACGTCTGCCTAACACGCGGAAGGTCCCAGGTTTGAGCGCTGGTAGGGACAAGTTTTGACCATCGTGATTAGACATAATAATAAGGTAGATCTCTTCGAAAACTCCCAATAGCCAAGTATATATGGTGTAGTGGTTATCACGTCCGCCTAACACGCGAAAGGTGTCAGGTTCGAGCCCTGATAGATACATGTTTGGACCATCGTCTTTAGATATAGTAATAAGCTGGATCTCTTCGAAAACCTTATATTAACACGTTTCTATGGTGTAGTGGTTATTACGTCTGCCTAACACGCGGAAGGTCCCAGGTTTGAGCGCTGGTAGGGACATGTTTTAACCATCGTGACTAGACATAATAATAAGGTAGATCTCTTCGAAAACTCACAATAGCCAAGTATCTATGGTGTAGTGGTTATCACGTCCGCCCAACACGCGGAAGGTGTCAGGTTCGAGCCCTGATAGATACATGTTTGGACCATCGTGAATAGACATAGTAATAAGCTAGATCTCTTCGAAAACTTAAATTAACACGTATCTATGGTGTAGTGGTTATCACGTCCGCCTAACACGCGGAAGGTCCCAGGTTCGAGCCCTGATAGATACATGTTTTGACCATCGTGATTAGACATGGTTATAAGCTGGATCTCTTAGAAAACTTTGTATTAACACGTATCTATGGTGTAGTGGTTACCACGTCTGCCTAACACGCGGAAGGTCCCAGGTTTGAGCGCTGGTAGGGACAAGTTTTGACCATCGTGATTAGACATAATAATAAGGTAGATCTCTTCGAAAACTCCCAATAGCCAAGTATATATGGTGTAGTGGTTATCACGTCCGCCTAACACGCGAAAGGTGTCAGGTTCGAGCCCTGATAGATACATGTTTGGACCATCGTGATTAGACATAGTAATAAGCTGGATCTCTTCGAAAACCTTATATTAACACGTATATATGGAGTAGTGGTTATTACGTCTGCCTAACACGCGGAAGGTCCCAGGTTTGAGCGCTGGTAGGGACATGTTTTGACCATCGTGATTAGACATAATAATAAGGTAGATCTCTTCGAAAACTTACAATAGCCAATTATCTAGGGTGTAGTGGCTACCACGTCCGCCTAACACGCGGAAGGTCCCAGGTTCGAGCCCTGGTAGGGACATGTTTGGACCATCGTCTTTAGATATAGTAATAAGCTGGATCTCTTCGAAAACCTTATATTAACACGTTTCTATGGTGTAGTGGTTATTACGTCTGCCTAACACGCGGAAGGTCCCAGGTTTGAGCGCTGGTAGGGACATGTTTTAACCATCGTGACTAGACATAATAATAAGGTAGATCTCTTCGAAAACTCACAATAGCCAAGTATCTATGGTGTAGTGGTTATCACGTCCGCCCAACACGCGGAAGGTGTCAGGTTCGAGCCCTGATAGATACATGTTTGGACCATCGTGAATAGACATAGTAATAAGCTAGATCTCTTCGAAAACTTAAATTAACACGTATCTATGGTGTAGTGGTTATCACGTCCGCCTAACACGCGGAAGGTCCCAGGTTCGAGCCCTGATAGATACATGTTTTGGCCATCGTGATTAGACATGGTTATAAGCTGGATCTCTTAGAAAACTTTGTATTAACACGTATCTATGGTGTAGTGGTTACCACGTCTGCCTAACACGCGGAAGGTCCCAGGTTTGAGCGCTGGTAGGGACAAGTTTTGACCATCGTGATTAGACATAATAATAAGGTAGATCTCTTCGAAAACTCCCAATAGCCAAGTATATATGGTGTAGTGGTTATCACGTCCGCCTAACACGCGAAAGGTGTCAGGTTCGAGCCCTGATAGATACATGTTTGGACCATCGTGATTAGACATAGTAATAAGCTGGATCTCTTCGAAAACCTTATATTAACACGTATATATGGAGTAGTGGTTATTACGTCTGCCTAACACGCGGAAGGTCCCAGGTTTGAGCGCTGGTAGGGACATGTTTTGACCATCGTGATTAGACATAATAATAAGGTAGATCTCTTCGAAAACTTACAATAGCCAATTATCTATGGTGTAGTGGTTATCACATCCGCCTAACACGCGGAAGGTGTCAGGTTCGAGCCCTGACAGAAACATGTTTTGACCATCGTGATTAGACATAGTAATAAGCTGGATCACTTCGAAAACTTTATATTAACACGTATCTATGGTGTGGTGGTTATCACGTCCGCCTAACACGCGGAAGGTCCCAGGTTCGAGCCCTGGTAGATACATGTTTTGACCATCGTGATTAGACATAATAATAAGGTAGATCTCTTCGAAAACTCATAATAACCAAGTATGTATGATGTAGTGGTTATCACGCCCGCCTAACACGCGGAAGGTGTCAGGTTCGAGCCCTGATAGATACATGTTTTGACCAACGTGATTAGACATAGTTATAAGCTAGATCTCTTCGAAAACTTTATATTAACACGTATCTATGGTGTAGTGGCTACCACGTCCGCCTAACACGCGGAAGGTCCCAGGTTCGAGCCCTGGTAGGGACATGTTTGGACCATCGTGATTAGACATAATAATAGGGTAGATCTCTTCGAAAACTCACAATAACCAAGTATCTATGGTGTAGTGGTTATCACGTCCGCCCAACACGCGGAAAGTGTCAGGTTCGAGCCCTGATAGATACATGTTATGACCATCGTGATTAGACATAGTAATAAGCTAGATCTCTTCGAAAACTTAAATTAACACGTATCTATGGTGCAGTGGTTAGCACGTCCGCCTAATACGCGGAAGGTCCCAGGTTTGAGCGCTGGTAGGGACATGTTTTAACCATCGTGACTAGACATAATAATAAGGTAGATCTCTTCGAAAACTCACAATAGCCAAGTATCTATGGTGTAGTGGTTATCACGTCCGCCCAACACGCGGAAGGTGTCAGGTTCGAGCCCTGATAGATACATGTTTGGACCATCGTGAATAGACATAGTAATAAGCTAGATCTCTTCGAAAACTTAAATTAACACGTATCTATGGTGTAGTGGTTATCACGTCCGCCTAACACGCGGAAGGTCCCAGGTTCGAGCCCTGATAGATACATGTTTTGACCATCGTGATTAGACATGGTTATAAGCTGGATCTCTTAGAAAACTTTGTATTAACACGTATCTATGGTGTAGTGGTTACCACGTCTGCCTAACACGCGGAAGGTCCCAGGTTTGAGCGCTGGTAGGGACAAGTTTTGACCATCGTGATTAGACATAATAATAAGGTAGATCTCTTCGAAAACTCCCAATAGCCAAGTATATATGGTGTAGTGGTTATCACGTCCGCCTAACACGCGAAAGGTGTCAGGTTCGAGCCCTGATAGATACATGTTTGGACCATCGTGATTAGACATAGTAATAAGCTGGATCTCTTCGAAAACCTTATATTAACACGTATATATGGAGTAGTGGTTATTACGTCTGCCTAACACGCGGAAGGTCCCAGGTTTGAGCGCTGGTAGGGACATGTTTTGACCATCGTGATTAGACATAATAATAAGGTAGATCTCTTCGAAAACTTACAATAGCCAATTATCTAGGGTGTAGTGGCTACCACGTCCGCCTAACACGCGGAAGGTCCCAGGTTCGAGCCCTGGTAGGGACATGTTTGGACCATCGTCTTTAGATATAGTAATAAGCTGGATCTCTTCGAAAACCTTATATTAACACGTTTCTATGGTGTAGTGGTTATTACGTCTGCCTAACACGCGGAAGGTCCCAGGTTTGAGCGCTGGTAGGGACATGTTTTAACCATCGTGACTAGACATAATAATAAGGTAGATCTCTTCGAAAACTCACAATAGCCAAGTATCTATGGTGTAGTGGTTATCACGTCCGCCCAACACGCGGAAGGTGTCAGGTTCGAGCCCTGATAGATACATGTTTGGACCATCGTGAATAGACATAGTAATAAGCTAGATCTCTTCGAAAACTTAAATTAACACGTATCTATGGTGTAGTGGTTATCACGTCCGCCTAACACGCGGAAGGTCCCAGGTTCGAGCCCTGATAGATACATGTTTTGACCATCGTGATTAGACATGGTTATAAGCTGGATCTCTTAGAAAACTTTGTATTAACACGTATCTATGGTGTAGTGGTTACCACGTCTGCCTAACACGCGGAAGGTCCCAGGTTTGAGCGCTGGTAGGGACAAGTTTTGACCATCGTGATTAGACATAATAATAAGGTAGATCTCTTCGAAAACTCCCAATAGCCAAGTATATATGGTGTAGTGGTTATCACGTCCGCCTAACACGCGAAAGGTGTCAGGTTCGAGCCCTGATAGATACATGTTTGGACCATCGTGATTAGACATAGTAATAAGCTGGATCTCTTCGAAAACCTTATATTAACACGTATATATGGAGTAGTGGTTATTACGTCTGCCTAACACGCGGAAGGTCCCAGGTTTGAGCGCTGGTAGGGACATGTTTTGACCATCGTGATTAGACATAATAATAAGGTAGATCTCTTCGAAAACTTACAATAGCCAATTATCTAGGGTGTAGTGGCTACCACGTCCGCCTAACACGCGGAAGGTCCCAGGTTCGAGCCCTGGTAGGGACATGTTTGGACCATCGTCTTTAGATATAGTAATAAGCTGGATCTCTTCGAAAACCTTATATTAACACGTTTCTATGGTGTAGTGGTTATTACGTCTGCCTAACACGCGGAAGGTCCCAGGTTTGAGCGCTGGTAGGGACATGTTTTAACCATCGTGACTAGACATAATAATAAGGTAGATCTCTTCGAAAACTCACAATAGCCAAGTATCTATGGTGTAGTGGTTATCACGTCCGCCCAACACGCGGAAGGTGTCAGGTTCGAGCCCTGATAGATACATGTTTGGACCATCGTGAATAGACATAGTAATAAGCTAGATCTCTTCGAAAACTTAAATTAACACGTATCTATGGTGTAGTGGTTATCACGTCCGCCTAACACGCGGAAGGTCCCAGGTTCGAGCCCTGATAGATACATGTTTTGGCCATCGTGATTAGACATGGTTATAAGCTGGATCTCTTAGAAAACTTTGTATTAACACGTATCTATGGTGTAGTGGTTACCACGTCTGCCTAACACGCGGAAGGTCCCAGGTTTGAGCGCTGGTAGGGACAAGTTTTGACCATCGTGATTAGACATAATAATAAGGTAGATCTCTTCGAAAACTCCCAATAGCCAATTATCTATGGTGTAGTGGTTATCACATCCGCCTAACACGCGGAAGGTGTCAGGTTCGAGCCCTGACAGAAACATGTTTGGACCATCGTGATTAGACATAGTAATAAGCTGGATCACTTCGAAAACTTTATATTAACACGTATCTATGGTGTGGTGGTTATCACGTCCGCCTAACACGCGGAAGGTCCCAGGTTCGAGCCCTGGTAGATACATGTTTTGACCATCGTGATTAGACATAATAATAAGGTAGATCTCTTCGAAAACTCATAATAACCAAGTATGTATGATGTAGTGGTTATCACGCCCGCCTAACACGCGGAAGGTGTCAGGTTCGAGCCCTGATAGATACATGTTTTGACCAACGTGATTAGACATAGTTATAAGCTAGATCTCTTCGAAAACTTTATATTAACACGTATCTATGGTGTAGTGGCTACCACGTCCGCCTAACACGCGGAAGGTCCCAGGTTCGAGCCCTGGTAGGGACATGTTTGGACCATCGTGATTAGACATAATAATAGGGTAGATCTCTTCGAAAACTCACAATAACCAAGTATCTATGGTGTAGTGGTTATCACGTCCGCCCAACACGCGGAAAGTGTCAGGTTCGAGCCCTGATAGATACATGTTATGACCATCGTGATTAGACATAGTAATAAGCTAGATCTCTTCGAAAACTTAAATTAACACGTATCTATGGTGCAGTGGTTAGCACGTCCGCCTAATACGCGGAAGGTCCCAGGTTTGAGCGCTGGTAGGGACATGTTTTAACCATCGTGACTAGACATAATAATAAGGTAGATCTCTTCGAAAACTCACAATAGCCAAGTATCTATGGTGTAGTGGTTATCACGTCCGCCCAACACGCGGAAGGTGTCAGGTTCGAGCCCTGATAGATACATGTTTGGACCATCGTGAATAGACATAGTAATAAGCTAGATCTCTTCGAAAACTTAAATTAACACGTATCTATGGTGTAGTGGTTATCACGTCCGCCTAACACGCGGAAGGTCCCAGGTTCGAGCCCTGATAGATACATGTTTTGACCATCGTGATTAGACATGGTTATAAGCTGGATCTCTTAGAAAACTTTGTATTAACACGTATCTATGGTGTAGTGGTTACCACGTCTGCCTAACACGCGGAAGGTCCCAGGTTTGAGCGCTGGTAGGGACAAGTTTTGACCATCGTGATTAGACATAATAATAAGGTAGATCTCTTCGAAAACTCCCAATAGCCAAGTATATATGGTGTAGTGGTTATCACGTCCGCCTAACACGCGAAAGGTGTCAGGTTCGAGCCCTGATAGATACATGTTTGGACCATCGTGATTAGACATAGTAATAAGCTGGATCTCTTCGAAAACCTTATATTAACACGTATATATGGAGTAGTGGTTATTACGTCTGCCTAACACGCGGAAGGTCCCAGGTTTGAGCGCTGGTAGGGACATGTTTTGACCATCGTGATTAGACATAATAATAAGGTAGATCTCTTCGAAAACTTACAATAGCCAATTATCTAGGGTGTAGTGGCTACCACGTCCGCCTAACACGCGGAAGGTCCCAGGTTCGAGCCCTGGTAGGGACATGTTTGGACCATCGTCTTTAGATATAGTAATAAGCTGGATCTCTTCGAAAACCTTATATTAACACGTTTCTATGGTGTAGTGGTTATTACGTCTGCCTAACACGCGGAAGGTCCCAGGTTTGAGCGCTGGTAGGGACATGTTTTAACCATCGTGACTAGACATAATAATAAGGTAGATCTCTTCGAAAACTCACAATAGCCAAGTATCTATGGTGTAGTGGTTATCACGTCCGCCCAACACGCGGAAGGTGTCAGGTTCGAGCCCTGATAGATACATGTTTGGACCATCGTGAATAGACATAGTAATAAGCTAGATCTCTTCGAAAACTTAAATTAACACGTATCTATGGTGTAGTGGTTATCACGTCCGCCTAACACGCGGAAGGTCCCAGGTTCGAGCCCTGATAGATACATGTTTTGACCATCGTGATTAGACATGGTTATAAGCTGGATCTCTTAGAAAACTTTGTATTAACACGTATCTATGGTGTAGTGGTTACCACGTCTGCCTAACACGCGGAAGGTCCCAGGTTTGAGCGCTGGTAGGGACAAGTTTTGACCATCGTGATTAGACATAATAATAAGGTAGATCTCTTCGAAAACTCCCAATAGCCAAGTATATATGGTGTAGTGGTTATCACGTCCGCCTAACACGCGAAAGGTGTCAGGTTCGAGCCCTGATAGATACATGTTTGGACCATCGTGATTAGACATAGTAATAAGCTGGATCTCTTCGAAAACCTTATATTAACACGTATATATGGAGTAGTGGTTATTACGTCTGCCTAACACGCGGAAGGTCCCAGGTTTGAGCGCTGGTAGGGACATGTTTTGACCATCGTGATTAGACATAATAATAAGGTAGATCTCTTCGAAAACTTACAATAGCCAATTATCTAGGGTGTAGTGGCTACCACGTCCGCCTAACACGCGGAAGGTCCCAGGTTCGAGCCCTGGTAGGGACATGTTTGGACCATCGTCTTTAGATATAGTAATAAGCTGGATCTCTTCGAAAACCTTATATTAACACGTTTCTATGGTGTAGTGGTTATTACGTCTGCCTAACACGCGGAAGGTCCCAGGTTTGAGCGCTGGTAGGGACATGTTTTAACCATCGTGACTAGACATAATAATAAGGTAGATCTCTTCGAAAACTCACAATAGCCAAGTATCTATGGTGTAGTGGTTATCACGTCCGCCCAACACGCGGAAGGTGTCAGGTTCGAGCCCTGATAGATACATGTTTGGACCATCGTGAATAGACATAGTAATAAGCTAGATCTCTTCGAAAACTTAAATTAACACGTATCTATGGTGTAGTGGTTATCACGTCCGCCTAACACGCGGAAGGTCCCAGGTTCGAGCCCTGATAGATACAT
Source organism: Phalangium opilio (assembly GCF_054372755.1). Lineage (NCBI taxonomy): Eukaryota > Metazoa > Arthropoda > Arachnida > Opiliones > Phalangiidae > Phalangium > Phalangium opilio. The sequence continues at coordinate 2,073,170 of NW_028324169.1, forward strand.
GTTTTGGCCATCGTGATTAGACATGGTTATAAGCTGGATCTCTTAGAAAACTTTGTATTAACACGTATCTATGGTGTAGTGGTTACCACGTCTGCCTAACACGCGGAAGGTCCCAGGTTTGAGCGCTGGTAGGGACAAGTTTTGACCATCGTGATTAGACATAATAATAAGGTAGATCTCTTCGAAAACTCCCAATAGCCAAGTATATATGGTGTAGTGGTTATCACGTCCGCCTAACACGCGAAAGGTGTCAGGTTCGAGCCCTGATAGATACATGTTTGGACCATCGTGATTAGACATAGTAATAAGCTGGATCTCTTCGAAAACCTTATATTAACACGTATCTATGGTGTGGTGGTTATCACGTCCGCCTAACACGCGGAAGGTCCCAGGTTCGAGCCCTGGTAGATACATGTTTTGACCATCGTGATTAGACATAATAATAAGGTAGATCTCTTCGAAAACTCCCAATAGCCAAGTATATATGGTGTAGTGGTTATCACGTCCGCCTAACACGCGAAAGGTGTCAGGTTCGAGCCCTGATAGATACATGTTTGGACCATCGTCTTTAGATATAGTAATAAGCTGGATCTCTTCGAAAACCTTATATTAACACGTTTCTATGGTGTAGTGGTTATTACGTCTGCCTAACACGCGGAAGGTCCCAGGTTTGAGCGCTGGTAGGGACATGTTTTAACCATCGTGACTAGACATAATAATAAGGTAGATCTCTTCGAAAACTCACAATAGCCAAGTATCTATGGTGTAGTGGTTATCACGTCCGCCTAACACGCGGAAGGTGTCAGGTTCGAGCCCTGATAGATACATGTTTGGACCATCGTGATTAGACATAGTTATAAGCTGGATCTCTTAGAAAACTTTATATTAACACGTAACTATGGTGTAGTGGTAATCACGTCTGCCTAACACGCTGGAGGTCCCAGGTTTGAGCGCTGGTAGGGATATGTTTTGACCATCGTGATTAGACATAATAATAAGGTAGATCTCTTCGAAAACTCCCAATAGCCAAGTATATATGGTGTAGTGGTTATCACGTCCGCCTAACACGCGGAAGGTCCCAGGTTCGAGCCCTGGTAGATACATGTTTGGACCATCGTGATTAGATATAGTAATAAGCTGGATCTCTTCGAAAACTTTATATTAACACGTGTCTATGGTGTGGTAGTTATCATGTCCGCCTAACACGCGGAAGGTCCCAGGTTCGAGCCCTGGTAGATACATGTTTTGACCATCGTGATTAGACATAATAGTAAGGTAGACCTCTTCGAAAACTCATAATAACCAAGTATATATGATGTAGTGGTTATCACGTCCGCCTAACACGCGGAAGGTGTCAGGTTCGAGCCCTGATAGATACATGTTTTGACCAACGTGATAAGACATAGTTATAAGCTAGATCTCTTCGAAAACTTTATATTAACACGTATCTATGGTGTAGTGGCTACCACGTCCGCCTAACACGCGGAAGGTCCCAGGTTCGAGCCCTGGTAGGGACATGTTTGGACCATCGTCTTTAGATATAGTAATAAGCTGGATCTCTTCGAAAACCTTATATTAACACGTTTCTATGGTGTAGTGGTTATTACGTCTGCCTACACGCGGAAGGTCCCAGGTTTGAGCGCTGGTAGGGACATGTTTTAACCATCGTGACTAGACATAATAATAAGGTAGATCTCTTCGAAAACTCACAATAGCCAAGTATCTATGGTGTAGTGGTTATCACGTCCGCCCAACACGCGGATGGTGTCAGGTTCGAGCCCTGATAGATACATGTTTGGACCATCGTGAATAGACATAGTAATAAGCTAGATCTCTTCGAAAACTTAAATTAACACGTATCTACGGTGTAGTGGTTATCACGTCCGCCTAACACGCGGAAGGTCCCAGGTTCGAGCCCTGATAGATACATGTTTTGACCATCGTGATTAGACATGGTTATAAGCTGGATCTCTTAGAAAACTTTATATTAACACGTATCTATGGTGTAGTGGTTACCACGTCTGCCTAACACGCGGAAGGTCCCAGGTTTGAGCGCTGGTAGGGACATGTTTTGACCATCGTGATTAGACATAATAATAAGGTAGATCTCTTCGAAAACTCCCAATAGCCAAGTATATATGGTGTAGTGGTTATCACGTCCGCTTAACACGCGAAAGGTGTCAGGTTCGAGCCCTGATAGATACATGTTTGGACCATCGTGATTAGACATAGAAATAAGCTAGATCTCTTCGAAAACCTTATATAAACACGTATCTATGGAGTAGTGGTTATCACTTCTGCCTAACACGCGGAAGGTCCCAGGTTTGAGCGCTGGTAGGGACATGTTTTGACCATCGTGATTAGACATAATAATAAGGTAGATCTCTTCGAAAACTTACAATAGCCAAGTATCTATGGTGTAGTGGTTATCACGTCCGACTAACACGCGGAAGGTCCCAGGTTCGAGCCCTGGTAGATACATGTTTTGACCATCGTGATTAGACATAATAATAAGGTAGATCTCTTCGAAAACTCATAATAACCAAGTATATATGATGTTGTGGTTATCACGTCCGCCTAACACGCGGAAGGTGTCAGGTTCGAGCCCTGATAGATACATGTTTTGACCAACGTGATTAGACATAGTTATAAGCTAGATCTCTTCGAAAACTTTATATTAACACGTATCTATGGTGTAGTGGCTACCACGTCCGCCTAACACGCGGAAGGTCCCAGGTTCGAGACCTGGTAGGGACATGTTTGGACCATCGTGATTAGACATAATAATAGGGTAGATCTCTTCGAAAACTCACAATAACCAAGTATCTATGGTGTAGTGGTTATCACGTCCGCCCAACACGCGGAAAGTGTCAGGTTCGAGCCCTGATAGATACATTTTATGACCATGGTGATTAGACATAGTAATAAGCTAGATCTCTTCGAAAACTTAAATTAACACGTATATATGGTGCAGTGGTTAGCACGTCCGCCTAATACGCGGAAGGTCCCAGGTTCGAGCCCTGATAGATACATGTTTTGACCATCGTAATTAGACATAGTTATAAGCTGGATCTCTTAGAAAACTTTATTTTAACACATATCTATGGTGTAGTGGTTATCACGTCTGCCTAACACGCTGAAGGTCCCAGTTTTGAGCGCTGGTAGGGATATGTTTTGACCATCGTGATTAGACATAATAATAAGGTAGATCTCTTCGAAAACTCACAATAACCAAGTATCTATGGTGTATTGGCTATCACGTCCGCCCAACACGCGGAAGGTGTCAGGTTCGAGCCCTGATAGATACATGTTTTAACCCTCGAGATTAGACATAATAATAAGGTAGATCTCTTCGAAAACTCACAATAGCCAAGTATCTATGGTGTAGTGGTTATCACGTCCGCCCAACACGCGGAAGGTGTCAGGTTCGAGCCCTGATAGATGCATGTTATGACCATCGTGATTAGACATAGTAATAAGCTAGATCTCTTCGAAAACTTAAATTAACACGTATCTATGGTGTAGTGGTTATCACGTCCGCCTAACACGCGCAAGGTCCCAGGTTCGAGCCCTGGTAGATACATGTTTGGACCATCGTGATTAGACATAGTAATAAGCTGGATCTCTTCGAAAACCTTATATTAACACGTATCTATGGTGTAGTGGTTATCACGTCTGCCTAACACGCGGAAGGTCCCAGGTTTGAGCGCTGGAAGAGACATGTTTTCAACATCGTGATTAGACATAATAATAAGGTAGATCTCTTCGAAAACTCACAATAGCCAAGTATATATGGTGTAGTGGTTATCACGTCCGCCTAACACGCGGAAGGTCCCAGGTTCGAGCCCTGATAGATACATGTTTGAACCATCGTGATTAGACATAGTAATAGGCTGGATCTCTTCGAAAACCTTATATTAACACGTATCTATGGTGTAGTGGTTATCACGTCTGCCTAACACGCGGAAGGTCCCAGGTTTGAGCGCTGGAAGGGACATGTTTAGACCATCGTGATTAGACATAATAATAAGGTAGATCTCTTCGAAAACTCACTATAGCCAAGTATCTATGGTGTAGTGGTTATCACGTCCGCCTAACACGCGGTAGGTGTCAGGTTCGAGCCCTGATAGATACTTGTTTTAACCATCGTGATTAGACATAGTAATAAGCTAGATCTCTTCGAAAACTTAAATTGACACGTATCTATGGTGTAGTGGTTATCACGTCCGCCTAACACGCGGAAGGTCCCAGGTTCGAGCCCTGATAGATGCATGTTTTGACCATCGTGATTAGACATGGTTTTAAGCTGGATCTCTTAGAAAACTTTATATTAACACGTATCTATGGTGTAGTGGTTATCACGTCTGCCTAACACGCTGAAGGTCCCAGGTTTGAGCGCTGGTAGGGATATGTTTTAACCATCGTGATTAGACATAATAATAAGGTAGATCTCTTCGAAAACTCACAATAGCCAAGTATCTATGGTGTAGTGGTTATCACGTCTGCCTAACACGCGGAAGGTCCCAGGTTTGAGCGCTGGAAGGGACATGTTTTGACCATCGTGATTAGACATAATAATAGGGTAGATCTCTTCGAAATTTCACAATAACCTAGTATCTATGGTGTAGTGGTTATCACGTCCGCCCAACACGCGGAAGGTGTCAGGTTCGAGCCCTGATAGATACATGTTTTAACCATCGTGATTAGACATAGTAATAAGCTAGATCTCTTCGAAAACTTAAATTGACACGTATCTATGGTGTAGTGGTTATCACGTCCGCCTAACACGCTGAAGGTCCCAGGTTTGAGCACTGGTAGGGATATGTTTTGACCATCGTGATTAGACATAATAATAAGGTAGATCTCTTCGAAAACTCCCAATAGCCAGGTATATATGGTGTAGTGGTTATCACGTCCGCCTAACACGCGAAAGGTGTCAGGTTCGAGCCCTGATAGATACATGTTTGGACCATCGTGATTAGACATAGTAATAAGCTGGATCTCTTCGAAAACCTTATATTAACACGTATCTATGGAGTAGTGGTTATCACGTCTGCCTAACACGCGGAAGGTCCCAGGTTTGAGCGCTGGTAGGGACATGTTTTGACCATCGTGATTAGACATAATAATAAGGTAGATCTCTTCGAAAACTCCCAATAGGCAAGTATATATGGTGTAGTGGTTATCACGTCCGCCTAACACGCGGAAGGTCCCAGGTTCGAGCCCTGGTAGATACATGTTTGGACCATTGTGATCAGACATAGTAATAAGCTGGATCTCTTCGAAAACCTTATATTAACACGTATCTATGGTGTAGTGGTTATCACGTCTGCCTAACACGCGGAAGGTCCCAGGTTTGAGCGCTGGAAGGGACATGCTTTGACCATCGTGATTAGACATAATAATAAGGTAGATCTCTTCGAAAACTCACAATAGCCGAGTATATATGGTGTAGTGGTTATCACGTCCGCCTAACACGCGGGAGGTCCCAGGTTCGAGCCCTGATAGATACATGTTTGGACCATCGTGATTAGACATAGTAATAAGCTGGATCTCTTCGAAAACCTTATATTAACACGTATCTATGGTGTAGTGGTTATCACGTCTGCCTAACACGCGGAAGGTCCAAGGTTTGAGCGCTGGAAGGGACATGTTTTGACCATCGTGATTAGACATAATAATAAGGTAGATCTCTTCGAAAACTCATAATAGCCAAGTATCTATGGTGTAGTGGTTATCACGTCCACCTAACACGCCGAAGGTGTCAGGTTCGAGCCCTGATAGATACTTGTTTTAACCATCGTGATTAGACATAATAATAAGGTAGATCTCTTCGAAAACTCACAATAGCCAAGTATCTATGGTGTAGTGGTTATCACGTCTGCCTAACACGCGGAAGGTCCCAGGTTTGAGCGCTGGAAGGGACATGTTTTGACCATCGTGATTAGACATAATAATAGGGTAGATCTCTTCGAAAACTCACAATAACCAAGTATCTATGGTGTATTGGTTATCACGTCCGCCCAACACGCGGAAGGTGTCAGGTTCGAGCCCTGATAGATGCATGTTATGACCATCGTGATTAGACATAGTAATAAGCTAGATCTCTTCGAAAACTTAAATTAACACGTATCTATGGTGTAGTGGTTATCACGTCCGCCTAACACGCGGAAGGTCCCAGGTTCGAGCCCTGATAGATGCATGTTTTGACCATCGTGATTAGACATAGTAATAAGCTAGATCTCTTCGAAAACTTAAATTAACACGTATCTATGGTGTAGTGGTTATCACGTCTGCCTAACACGCTGAAGGTCCCAGATTTGAGCGCTAGTAGGGATAGGTTTTGACCATCGTGATTAGACATAATAATAAGGTAGATCTCTTCGAAAACTCCCAATAGCCAAGTATATATGGTGTAGTGGTTATCACGTCCGCCTAACACGCGAAAGGTGTCAGGTTCGAGCCCTGATAGATACATGTTTGGACCATCGTGATTAGACATAGTTATAAGCTGGATCTCTTAGAAAACTTTATATTAACACGTATCTATGGTGTAGTGGTTATCACGTCCGCCTAACACGCGGAAGGTCCCAGGTTCGAGCCCTGATAGATGCATGTTTGGACCATCGTGATTAGACATAGTAATAAGCTGGATCTCTTCGAAAACCCTATATTAACACGTATCTATGGAGTAGTGGTTATCACGTCTGCCTAACACGCGGAAGGTCCCAGGTTTGAGCGCTGGTAGGGACATGTTTTGACCGTCGTGATTAGACATAATAATAAGGTAGATCTCTTCGAAAACTCCCAATAGCCAAGTATATATGGTGTAGTGGTTATCACGTCCGCCTAACACGCGAAAGGTGTCAGGTTCGAGCCCTGATAGATACATGTTTGGACCATCGTGATTAGACATAGTTATAAGCTGGATCTCTTAGAAAACTTTATATTAACACGTATCTATGGTGTAGTGGTTATCACGTCTGCCTAACACGCTGAAGGTCCCAGGTTTGAGCGCTGGTAGGGATATGTTTTGACCATCGTGATTAGACATAATAATAAGGTAGATCTCTTCGAAAACTCCCAATAGCCAAGTATATATGGTGTAGTGGTTATCACGTCCGCCTAACACGCGCAAGGTCCCAGGTTCGAGCCCTGGTAGATACATGTTTGGACCATCGTGATTAGACATAGTAATAAGCTGGATCTCTTCGAAAACCTTATATTAACACGTATCTATGGTGTAGTGGTTATCACGTCTGCCTAACACGCGGAAGGTCCCAGGTTTGAGCGCTGGAAGAGACATGTTTTCACCATCGTGATTAGACATAATAATAAGGTAGATCTCTTCGAAAACTCACAATAGCCAAGTATATATGGTGTAGTGGTTATCACGTCCGCCTAACACGCGGAAGGTCCCAGGTTCGAGCCCTGATAGATACATGTTTGAACCATCGTGATTAGACATAGTAATAGGCTGGATCTCTTCGAAAACCTTATATTAACACGTATCTATGGTGTAGTGGTTATCACGTCTGCCTAACACGCGGAAGGTCCCAGGTTTGAGCGCTGGAAGGGACATGTTTTGACCATCGTGATTAGACATAATAATAAGGTAGATCTCTTCGAAAACTCACTATAGCCAAGTATCTATGGTGTAGTGGTTATCACGTCCGCCTAACACGCGGTAGGTGTCAGGTTCGAGCCCTGATAGATACTTGTTTTAACCATCGTGATTAGACATAGTAATAAGCTAGATCTCTTCGAAAACTTAAATTGACACGTATCTATGGTGTAGTGGTTATCACGTCCGCCTAACACGCGGAAGGTCCCAGGTTCGAGCCCTGATAGATGCATGTTTTGACCATCGTGATTAGACATGGTTTTAAGCTGGATCTCTTAGAAAACTTTATATTAACACGTATCTATGGTGTAGTGGTTATCACGTCTGCCTAACACGCTGAAGGTCCCAGGTTTGAGCGCTGGTAGGGATATGTTTTAACCATCGTGATTAGACATAATAATAAGGTAGATCTCTTCGAAAACTCACAATAGCCAAGTATCTATGGTGTAGTGGTTATCACGTCTGCCTAACACGCGGAAGGTCCCAGGTTTGAGCGCTGGAAGGGACATGTTTTGATCATCGTGATTAGACATAATAATAGGGTAGATCTCTTCGAAAACTCACAATAACCTAGTATCTATGGTGTAGTGGTTATCACGTCCGCCCAACACGCGGAAGGTGTCAGGTTCGAGCCCTGATAGATACATGTTTTAACCATCGTGATTAGACATAGTAATAAGCTAGATCTCTTCGAAAACTTAAATTGACACGTATCTATGGTGTAGTGGTTATCACGTCCGCCTAACACGCTGAAGGTCCCAGGTTTGAGCGCTGGTAGGGATATGTTTTGACCATCGTGATTAGACATAATAATAAGGTAGATCTCTTCGAAAACTCCCAATAGCCAGGTATATATGGTGTAGTGGTTATCACGTCCGCCTAACACGCGAAAGGTGTCAGGTTCGAGCCCTGATAGATACATGTTTGGACCATCGTGATTAGACATAGTAATAAGCTGGATCTCTTCGAAAACCTTATATTAACACGTATCTATGGAGTAGTGGTTATCACGTCTGCCTAACACGCGGAAGGTCCCAGGTTTGAGCGCTGGTAGGGACATGTTTTGACCATCGTGATTAGACATAATAATAAGGTAGATCTCTTCGAAAACTCCCAATAGGCAAGTATATATGGTGTAGTGGTTATCACGTCCGCCTAACACGCGGAAGGTCCCAGGTTCGAGCCCTGGTAGATACATGTTTGGACCATTGTGATCAGACATAGTAATAAGCTGGATCTCTTCGAAAACCTTATATTAACACGTATCTATGGTGTAGTGGTTATCACGTCTGCCTAACACGCGGAAGGTCCCAGGTTTGAGCGCTGGAAGGGACATGCTTTGACCATCGTGATTAGACATAATAATAAGGTAGATCTCTTCGAAAACTCACAATAGCCGAGTATATATGGTGTAGTGGTTATCACGTCCGCCTAACACGCGGGAGGTCCCAGGTTCGAGCCCTGATAGATACATGTTTGGACCATCGTGATTAGACATAGTAATAAGCTGGATCTCTTCGAAAACCTTATATTAACACGTATCTATGGTGTAGTGGTTATCACGTCTGCCTAACACGCGGAAGGTCCAAGGTTTGAGCGCTGGAAGGGACATGTTTTGACCATCGTGATTAGACATAATAATAAGGTAGATCTCTTCGAAAACTCATAATAGCCAAGTATCTATGGTGTAGTGGTTATCACGTCCACCTAACACGCCGAAGGTGTCAGGTTCGAGCCCTGATAGATACTTGTTTTAACCATCGTGATTAGACATAATAATAAGGTAGATCTCTTCGAAAACTCACAATAGCCAAGTATCTATGGTGTAGTGGTTATCACGTCTGCCTAACACGCGGAAGGTCCCAGGTTTGAGCGCTTGAAGGGACATGTTTTGACCATCGTGATTAGACATAATAATAGGGTAGATCTCTTCGAAAACTCACAATAACCTAGTATCTATGGTGTAGTGGTTATCACGTCCGCCCAACACGCGGAAGGTGTCAGGTTCGAGCCCTGATAGATACATGTTTTAACCATCGTGATTAGACATAGTAATAAGCTAGATCTCTTCGAAAACTTAAATTGACACGTATCTATGGTGTAGTGGTTATCACGTCCGCCTAACACGCTGAAGGTCCCAGGTTTGAGCGCTGGTAGGGATATGTTTTGACCATCGTGATTAGACATAATAATAAGGTAGATCTCTTCGAAAACTCCCAATAGCCAGGTATATATGGTGTAGTGGTTATCACGTCCGCCTAACACGCGAAAGGTGTCAGGTTCGAGCCCTGATAGATACATGTTTGGACCATCGTGATTAGACATAGTAATAAGCTGGATCTCTTCGAAAACCTTATATTAACACGTATCTATGGAGTAGTGGTTATCACGTCTGCCTAACACGCGGAAGGTCCCAGGTTTGAGCGCTGGTAGGGACATGTTTTGACCATCGTGATTAGACATAATAATAAGGTAGATCTCTTCGAAAACTCCCAATAGGCAAGTATATATGGTGTAGTGGTTATCACGTCCGCCTAACACGCGGAAGGTCCCAGGTTCGAGCCCTGGTAGATACATGTTTGGACCATTGTGATCAGACATAGTAATAAGCTGGATCTCTTCGAAAACCTTATATTAACACGTATCTATGGTGTAGTGGTTATCACGTCTGCCTAACACGCGGAAGGTCCCAGGTTTGAGCGCTGGAAGGGACATGCTTTGACCATCGTGATTAGACATAATAATAAGGTAGATCTCTTCGAAAACTCACAATAGCCGAGTATATATGGTGTAGTGGTTATCACGTCCGCCTAACACGCGGGAGGTCCCAGGTTCGAGCCCTGATAGATACATGTTTGGACCATCGTGATTAGACATAGTAATAAGCTGGATCTCTTCGAAAACCTTATATTAACACGTATCTATGGTGTAGTGGTTATCACGTCTGCCTAACACGCGGAAGGTCCAAGGTTTGAGCGCTGGAAGGGACATGTTTTGACCATCGTGATTAGACATAATAATAAGGTAGATCTCTTCGAAAACTCATAATAGCCAAGTATCTATGGTGTAGTGGTTATCACGTCCACCTAACACGCCGAAGGTGTCAGGTTCGAGCCCTGATAGATACTTGTTTTAACCATCGTGATTAGACATAATAATAAGGTAGATCTCTTCGAAAACTCACAATAGCCAAGTATCTATGGTGTAGTGGTTATCACGTCTGCCTAACACGCGGAAGGTCCCAGGTTTGAGCGCTTGAAGGGACATGTTTTGACCATCGTGATTAGACATAATAATAGGGTAGATCTCTTCGAAAACTCACAATAACCTAGTATCTATGGTGTAGTGGTTATCACGTCCGCCCAACACGCGGAAGGTGTCAGGTTCGAGCCCTGATAGATACATGTTTTAACCATCGTGATTAGACATAGTAATAAGCTAGATCTCTTCGAAAACTTAAATTGACACGTATCTATGGTGTAGTGGTTATCACGTCCGCCTAACACGCTGAAGGTCCCAGGTTTGAGCGCTGGTAGGGATATGTTTTGACCATCGTGATTAGACATAATAATAAGGTAGATCTCTTCGAAAACTCCCAATAGCCAGGTATATATGGTGTAGTGGTTATCACGTCCGCCTAACACGCGGAAGGTCCCAGGTTCGAGCCCTGATAGATGCATGTTTTGACCATCGTGATTAGACATAGTAATAAGCTAGATCTCTTCGAAAACTTAAATTAACACGTATCTATGGTGTAGTGGTTATCACGTCTGCCTAACACGCTGAAGGTCCCAGATTTGAGCGCTAGTAGGGATAGGTTTTGACCATCGTGATTAGACATAATAATAAGGTAGATCTCTTCGAAAACTCCCAATAGCCAAGTATATATGGTGTAGTGGTTATCACGTCCGCCTAACACGCGAAAGGTGTCAGGTTCGAGCCCTGATAGATACATGTTTGGACCATCGTGATTAGACATAGTTATAAGCTGGATCTCTTAGAAAACTTTATATTAAAACGTATCTATGGTGTAGTGGTTATCACGTCCGCCTAACACGCGGAAGGTCCCAGGTTCGAGCAATGATAGATGCATGTTTGGACCATCGTGATTAGACATAGTAATAAGCTGGATCTCTTCGAAAACCCTATATTAACACGTATCTATGGAGTAGTGGTTATCACGTCTGCCTAACACGCGGAAGGTCCCAGGTTTGAGCGCTGGTAGGGACATGTTTTGACCGTCGTGATTAGACATAATAATAAGGTAGATCTCTTCGAAAACTCCCAATAGCCAAGTATATATGGTGTAGTGGTTATCACGTCCGCCTAACACGCGAAAGGTGTCAGGTTCGAGCCCTGATAGATACATGTTTGGACCATCGTGATTAGACATAGTTATAAGCTGGATCTCTTAGAAAACTTTATATTAACACGTATCTATGGTGTAGTGGTTATCACGTCTGCCTAACACGCTGAAGGTCCCAGGTTTGAGCGCTGGTAGGGATATGTTTTGACCATCGTGATTAGACATAATAATAAGGTAGATCTCTTCGAAAACTCCCAATAGCCAAGTATATATGGTGTAGTGGTTATCACGTCCGCCTAACACGCGCAAGGTCCCAGGTTCGAGCCCTGGTAGATACATGTTTGGACCATCGTGATTAGACATAGTAATAAGCTGGATCTCTTCGAAAACCTTATATTAACACGTATCTATGGTGTAGTGGTTATCACGTCTGCCTAACACGCGGAAGGTCCCAGGTTTGAGCGCTGGAAGAGACATGTTTTCACCATCGTGATTAGACATAATAATAAGGTAGATCTCTTCGAAAACTCACAATAGCCAAGTATATATGGTGTAGTGGTTATCACGTCCGCCTAACACGCGGAAGGTCCCAGGTTCGAGCCCTGATAGATACATGTTTGAACCATCGTGATTAGACATAGTAATAGGCTGGATCTCTTCGAAAACCTTATATTAACACGTATCTATGGTGTAGTGGTTATCACGTCTGCCTAACACGCGGAAGGTCCCAGGTTTGAGCGCTGGAAGGGACATGTTTTGACCATCGTGATTAGACATAATAATAAGGTAGATCTCTTCGAAAACTCACTATAGCCAAGTATCTATGGTGTAGTGGTTATCACGTCCGCCTAACACGCTGAAGGTCCCAGGTTTGAGCGCTGGTAGGGATATGTTTTGACCATCGTGATTAGACATAATAATAAGGTAGATCTCTTCGAAAACTCCCAATAGCCAGGTATATATGGTGTAGTGGTTATCACGTCCGCCTAACACGCGAAAGGTGTCAGGTTCGAGCCCTGATAGATACATGTTTGGACCATCGTGATTAGACATAGTAATAAGCTGGATCTCTTCGAAAACCTTATATTAACACGTATCTATGGAGTAGTGGTTATCACGTCTGCCTAACACGCGGAAGGTCCCAGGTTTGAGCGCTGGTAGGGACATGTTTTGACCATCGTGATTAGACATAATAATAAGGTAGATCTCTTCGAAAACTCCCAATAGGCAAGTATATATGGTGTAGTGGTTATCACGTCCGCCTAACACGCGGAAGGTCCCAGGTTCGAGCCCTGGTAGATACATGTTTGGACCATTGTGATCAGACATAGTAATAAGCTGGATCTCTTCGAAAACCTTATATTAACACGTATCTATGGTGTAGTGGTTATCACGTCTGCCTAACACGCGGAAGGTCCAAGGTTTGAGCGCTGGAAGGGACATGTTTTGACCATCGTGATTAGACATAATAATAAGGTAGATCTCTTCGAAAACTCATAATAGCCAAGTATCTATGGTGTAGTGGTTATCACGTCCACCTAACACGCCGAAGGTGTCAGGTTCGAGCCCTGATAGATACTTGTTTTAACCATCGTGATTAGACATAATAATAAGGTAGATCTCTTCGAAAACTCACAATAGCCAAGTATCTATGGTGTAGTGGTTATCACGTCTGCCTAACACGCGGAAGGTCCCAGGTTTGAGCGCTGGAAGGGACATGTTTTGACCATCGTGATTAGACATAATAATAGGGTAGATCTCTTCGAAAACTCACAATAACCAAGTATCTATGGTGTAGTGGTTATCACGTCCGCCCAACACGCGGAAGGTGTCAGGTTCGAGCCCTGATAGATACATGTTTTAACCATTGTGATTAGACATAATAATAAGGTAGATCTCTTCAAAAACTCACAATAGCCAAGTATATATGGTGTAGTGGTTATCACGTCCGCCCAACACGCGGAAGGTGTCAGGTTCGAGCCCTGATAGATGCATGTTATGACCATCGTGATTAGACATAGTAATAAGCTAGATCTCTTCGAAAACTTAAATTAACACGTATCTATGGTGTAGTGGTTATCACGTCCGCCTAACACGCGGAAGGTCCCAGGTTCGAGCCCTGATAGATGCATGTTTTGACCATTGTGATTAGACATGGTTATAAGCTGGATCTCTTAGGAAACTTTATATTAACACGTATCTATGGTGTAGTGGTTATCACGTCTGCCTAACACGCTGAAGGTCCCAGGTTTGAGCGCTGGTAGGGATATGTTTTGACCATCGTGATTAGACATAATAATAAGGTAGATCTCTTCGAAAACTCCCAATAGCCAAGTATATATGGTGTAGTGGTTATCACGTCCGCCTAACACTCGAAAGGTGTCAGGTTCGAGCCCTGATAGATACATGTTTGGACCATCGTGATTAGACATAGTAATAAGCTGGATCTCTTCGAAAACCTTATATTAACACGTATCTATGGAGTAGTGGTTATCACGTCTGCCTAACACGCGGAAGGTCCCAGGTTCGAGCCCTGGTAGATACATGTTTTGACCAACGTGATTAGACATAATAATAAGGTAGATCTCTTCGAAAACTCATAATAACCAAGTATATATGATGTAGTGGTTATCACGTCCGCCTAACACGCGGAAGGTGTCAGGTTCGAGCCCTGATAGATACATGTTTTGACCAACATGATTAGACATAGTAATAAGCTAGATTTCTTCGAAAACTTAAATAAACACGTATCTATGGTGTAGTGGTTAGCACGTCCGCCTAATACGCGGAAGGTCCCAGGTTCGAGCCCTGATAGATACATGTTTTGACCATCGTGATTAGACATAGTTATAAGCTGGATCTCTTAGAAAACTTTATATTAACACGTATCTATGGTGTAGTGGTTATCACGTCTGCCTAACACGCTGAAGGTCCCAGGTTTGAGCGCTGGTAGGGATATGTTTTGACCATCGTGATTAGACATAATAATAAGGTAGATCTCTTCGAAAACTCGCAATAGCCAAGTATCTATGGTGTAGTGGTTATCACGTCCGCCTAACACGCGGAAGGTGTCAGGTTCGAGCCCTGATAGATACTTGTTTTAACCATCGTGATTAGACATAATAATAAGGTAGATCTCTTCGAAAACTCACAATAGCCAAGTATCTATGGTGTAGTGGTTATCACGTCTGCCTAACACGCGGAAGGTCCCAGGTTTGAGCGCTGGAAGGGACATGTTTTGACCATCGTGATTAGACATAATAATAGGGTAGATCTCTTCGAAAACTCACGATAACAATGTATCTATGGTGTAGTGGTTATCACGTCCGCCCAACACGCGGAAGGTGTCAGGTTCGAGCCCTGATAGATACATGTTTTAACCATCGTGATTAGACATAATAATAAGGTAGATCTCTTCGAAAACTCACAATAGCCAAGTATCTATGGTGTAGTGGTTATCACGTCCGCCAAACACGCGGAAGGTCCCAGGTTCGTGCCCTGATAGATGCATATTTTGACCATTGTGATTAGACATGGTTATAAGCTGGATCTCTTAGAAAACTTTATATTAACACGTATCTATGGTGTAGTGGTTATCACGTCTGCCTAACACGCTGAAGGTCCCAGGTTTGAGCGCTGGTAGGGATATGTTTTGACCATCGTGATTAGACATAATAATAAGGTAGATCTCTTCGAAAACTCCCAATAGCCAAGTATATATGGTGTAGTGGTTATCACGTCCGCCTAACACTCGAAAGGTGTCAGGTTCGAGCCCTGATAGATACATGTTTGGACCATCGTGATTAGACATAGTAATAAGCTGGATCTCTTCGAAAACCATATATTAACACGTATCTATGGAGTAGTGGTTATCACGTCTGCCTAACACGCGGAAGGTCCCAGGTTTGAGCGCTGGTAGGGACATGTTTTGACCATCGTGATTAGACATAATAATAAGGTAGATCTCTTCAAAAACTCCCAATAGCCAGGTATATATGGTGTAGTGGTTATCACGTCCGCCTAACACGCGAAAGGTGTCAGGTTCGAGCCCTGATAGATACATGTTTGGACCATCGTGATTAGACATAGTAATAAGCTGGATCTCTTCGAAAACCTTATATTAACACGTATCTATGGTGTAGTGGTTATCACGTCTGCCTAACGCGCGGAAGGTCCCAGGTTTGAGCGCTGGTAGGGACATGTTTTGACCATCGTGATTAGGCATAATAATAAGGTAGATCTCTTCGAAAACTTAGAATAGCCAAGTATCTATGGTGTAGTGGTTATCACGTCCGCCTAACACGCGGAAGGTGTCAGGTTCGAACCCTGATAGATACATGTTTTGACCATCGTGATTAGACATAGTAATAAGCTGGATCTCTTCGAAAACTTTATATTAACACGTATCTATGGTGTGGTGGTTATCACGTCCGCCTAACACGCGGAAGGTCCCAGGTTCGAGCCCTGGTAGATACATGTTTTGACCAACGTGATTAGACATAATAATAAGGTAGATCTCTTCGAAAACTCATAATAACCAAGTATATATGATGTAGTGGTTATCACGTCCGCCTAACACGCGGAAGGTGTCAGGTTCGAGCCCTGATAGATACATGTTTTGACCAACATGATTAGACATAGTTATAAGCTAGATCTCTTCGAAAACTTTATATTAACACGTATCTATGGTGTAGTGGCTACCACGTCCGCCTAACACGCGGAAGGTCCCAGGTTCGAGCCCTGGTAGGGACATGTTTGGACCATCGCGATTAGACATAATAATAGGGTAGATCTCTTCGAAAACTCACAATAACCAAGTATCTATGGTGTAGTGGTTATCACGTCCGCCCAACACGCGGAAAGTGTCAGGTTCGAGCCCTGATAGATAAATGTTATGACCATCGTGATTAGACATAGTAATAAGCTAGATTTATTCGAAAACTTAAATAAACACGTATCTATGGTGTAGTGGTTAGCACGTCCGCCTAATACGCGGCAGGTCCCAGGTTCGAGCCCTGATAGATACATGTTTTGACCATCGTGATTAGACATAGTTATAAGCTGGATCTCTTAGAAAACTTTATATTAACACGTATCTATGGTGTAGTGGTTATCACGTCTGCCTAACACGCTGAAGGTCCCAGGTTTGAGCGCTGGTAGGGATATGTTTTGACCATCGTGATTAGACATAATTATAAGGTAGATCTCTTCGAAAACTCACAATAGCCAAGTATCTATGGTGTAGTGGTTATCACGTCCGCCTAACACGCGGAAGGTGTCAGGTTCGAGCCCTGATAGATACTTGTTTTAACCATCGTGATTAGACATAATAATAAGGTAGATCTCTTCGAAAACTCACAATAGCCAAGTATCTATGGTGTAGTGGTTATCACGTCTGCCTAACACGCGGAAGGTCCCAGGTTTGAGCGCTGGTAGGGATATGTTTTGACCATCGTGATTAGACATAATAATAAGGTAGATCTCTTCGAAAACTCCCAATAGCCAGGTATATATGGTGTAGTGGTTATCACGTCCGCCTAACACGCGAAAGGTGTCAGGTTCGAGCCCTGATAGATACATGTTTGGACCATCGTGATTAGACATAGTAATAAGCTGGATCTCTTCGAAAACCTTATATTAACACGTATCTATGGAGTAGTGGTTATCACGTCTGCCTAACGCGCGGAAGGTCCCAGGTTTGAGCGCTGGTAGGGATATGTTTTGACCATCGTGATTAGACATAATAATAAGGTAGATCTCTTCGAAAACTCCCAATAGCCAAGTATATATGGTGTAGTGGTTATCACGTCCGCCTAACACTCGAAAGGTGTCAGGTTCGAGCCCTGATAGATACATGTTTGGACCATCGTGATTAGACATAGTAATAAGCTGGATCTCTTCGAAAACCATATATTAACACGTATCTATGGAGTAGTGGTTATCACGTCTGCCTAACACGCGGAAGGTCCCAGGTTTGAGCGCTGGTAGGGACATGTTTTGACCATCGTGATTAGACATAATAATAAGGTAGATCTCTTCAAAAACTCCCAATAGCCAGGTATATATGGTGTAGTGGTTATCACGTCCGCCTAACACGCGAAAGGTGTCAGGTTCGAGCCCTGATAGATACATGTTTGGACCATCGTGATTAGACATAGTAATAAGCTGGATCTCTTCGAAAACCTTATATTAACACGTATCTATGGTGTAGTGGTTATCACGTCTGCCTAACGCGCGGAAGGTCCCAGGTTTGAGCGCTGGTAGGGACATGTTTTGACCATCGTGATTAGGCATAATAATAAGGTAGATCTCTTCGAAAACTTAGAATAGCCAAGTATCTATGGTGTAGTGGTTATCACGTCCGCCTAACACGCGGAAGGTGTCAGGTTCGAACCCTGATAGATACATGTTTTGACCATCGTGATTAGACATAGTAATAAGCTGGATCTCTTCGAAAACTTTATATTAACACGTATCTATGGTGTGGTGGTTATCACGTCCGCCTAACACGCGGAAGGTCCCAGGTTCGAGCCCTGGTAGATACATGTTTTGACCAACGTGATTAGACATAATAATAAGGTAGATCTCTTCGAAAACTCATAATAACCAAGTATATATGATGTAGTGGTTATCACGTCCGCCTAACACGCGGAAGGTGTCAGGTTCGAGCCCTGATAGATACATGTTTTGACCAACATGATTAGACATAGTTATAAGCTAGATCTCTTCGAAAACTTTATATTAACACGTATCTATGGTGTAGTGGCTACCACGTCCGCCTAACACGCGGAAGGTCCCAGGTTCGAGCCCTGGTAGGGACATGTTTGGACCATCGCGATTAGACATAATAATAGGGTAGATCTCTTCGAAAACTCACAATAACCAAGTATCTATGGTGTAGTGGTTATCACGTCCGCCCAACACGCGGAAAGTGTCAGGTTCGAGCCCTGATAGATAAATGTTATGACCATCGTGATTAGACATAGTAATAAGCTAGATTTCTTCGAAAACTTAAATAAACACGTATCTATGGTGTAGTGGTTAGCACGTCCGCCTAATACGCGGCAGGTCCCAGGTTCGAGCCCTGATAGATACATGTTTTGACCATCGTGATTAGACATAGTTATAAGCTGGATCTCTTAGAAAACTTTATATTAACACGTATCTATGGTGTAGTGGTTATCACGTCTGCCTAACACGCTGAAGTTCCCAGGTTTGAGCGCTGGTAGGGATATGTTTTGACCATCGTGATTAGACATAATTATAAGGTAGATCTCTTCGAAAACTCACAATAGCCAAGTATCTATGGTGTAGTGGTTATCACGTCCGCCTAACACGCGGAAGGTGTCAGGTTCGAGCCCTGATAGATACTTGTTTTAACCATCGTGATTAGACATAATAATAAGGTAGATCTCTTCGAAAACTCACAATAGCCAAGTATCTATGGTGTAGTGGTTATCACGTCTGCCTAACACGCGGAAGGTCCCAGGTTTGAGCGCTGGTAGGGATATGTTTTGACCATCGTGATTAGACATAATAATAAGGTAGATCTCTTCGAAAACTCCCAATAGCCAGGTATATATGGTGTAGTGGTTATCACGTCCGCCTAACACGCGAAAGGTGTCAGGTTCGAGCCCTGATAGATACATGTTTGGACCATCGTGATTAGACATAGTAATAAGCTGGATCTCTTCGAAAACCTTATATTAACACGTATCTATGGAGTAGTGGTTATCACGTCTGCCTAACACGCGGAAGGTCCCAGGTTTGAGCGCTGGTAGGGACATGTTTTGACCATCGTGATTAGACATAATAATAAGGTAGATCTCTTCGAAAACTCCCAATAGGCAAGTATATATGGTGTAGTGGTTATCACGTCCGCCTAACACGCGGAAGGTCCCAGGTTCGAGCCCTGGTAGATACATGTTTGGACCATTGTGATCAGACATAGTAATAAGCTGGATCTCTTCGAAAACCTTATATTAACACGTATCTATGGTGTAGTGGTTATCACGTCTGCCTAACACGCGGAAGGTCCCAGGTTTGAGCGCTGGAAGGGACATGCTTTGACCATCGTGATTAGACATAATAATAAGGTAGATCTCTTCGAAAACTCACAATAGCCGAGTATATATGGTGTAGTGGTTATCACGTCCGCCTAACACGCGGGAGGTCCCAGGTTCGAGCCCTGATAGATACATGTTTGGACCATCGTGATTAGACATAGTAATAAGCTGGATCTCTTCGAAAACCTTATATTAACACGTATCTATGGTGTAGTGGTTATCACGTCTGCCTAACACGCGGAAGGTCCAAGGTTTGAGCGCTGGAAGGGACATGTTTTGACCATCGTGATTAGACATAATAATAAGGTAGATCTCTTCGAAAACTCATAATAGCCAAGTATCTATGGTGTAGTGGTTATCACGTCCACCTAACACGCCGAAGGTGTCAGGTTCGAGCCCTGATAGATACTTGTTTTAACCATCGTGATTAGACATAATAATAAGGTAGATCTCTTCGAAAACTCACAATAGCCAAGTATCTATGGTGTAGTGGTTATCACGTCTGCCTAACACGCGGAAGGTCCCAGGTTTGAGCGCTGGTAGGGATATGTTTTGACCATCGTGATTAGACATAATAATAAGGTAGATCTCTTCGAAAACTCCCAATAGCCAGGTATATATGGTGTAGTGGTTATCACGTCCGCCTAACACGCGAAAGGTGTCAGGTTCGAGCCCTGATAGATACATGTTTGGACCATCGTGATTAGACATAGTAATAAGCTGGATCTCTTCGAAAACCTTATATTAACACGTATCTATGGAGTAGTGGTTATCACGTCTGCCTAACACGCGGAAGGTCCCAGGTTTGAGCGCTGGTAGGGACATGTTTTGACCATCGTGATTAGACATAATAATAAGGTAGATCTCTTCGAAAACTCCCAATAGGCAAGTATATATGGTGTAGTGGTTATCACGTCCGCCTAACACGCGGAAGGTCCCATCTTCGAGCCCTGGTAGATACATGTTTGGACCATTGTGATCAGACATAGTAATCAGCTGGATCTCTTCGAAAACCTTATATTAACACGTATCTATGGTGTAGTGGTTATCACGTCTGCCTAACACGCGGAAGGTCCCAGGTTTGAGCGCTGGAAGGGACATGCTTTGACCATCGTGATTAGACATAATAATAAGGTAGATCTCTTCGAAAACTCACAATAGCCGAGTATATATGGTGTAGTGGTTATCACGTCCGCCTAACACGCGGGAGGTCCCAGGTTCGAGCCCTGATAGATACATGTTTGGACCATCGTGATTAGACATAGTAATAAGCTGGATCTCTTCGAAAACCTTATATTAACACGTATCTATGGTGTAGTGGTTATCACGTCTGCCTAACACGCGGAAGGTCCAAGGTTTGAGCGCTGGAAGGGACATGTTTTGACCATCGTGATTAGACATAATAATAAGGTAGATCTCTTCGAAAACTCATAATAGCCAAGTATCTATGGTGTAGTGGTTATCACGTCCGCCCAACACGCGGAAGGTGTCAGGTTCGAGCCCTGATAGATGCATGTTATGACCATCGTGATTAGACATAGTAATAAGCTAGATCTCTTCGAAAACTTAAATTAACACGTATCTATGGTGTAGTGGTTATCACGTCCGCCTAACACGCGGAAGGTGTCAGGTTCGAGCCCTGATAGATACTTGTTTTAACCATCGTGATTAGACATAATAATAAGGTAGATCTCTTCGAAAACTCACAATAGCCAAGTATCTATGGTGTAGTGGTTATCACGTCTGCCTAACACGCGGAAGGTCCCAGGTTTGAGCGCTGGAAGGGACATGTTTTGACCATCGTGATTAGACATAATAATAGGGTAGATCTCTTCGAAAACTCACAATAACCAAGTATCTATGGTGTATTGGTTATCACGTCCGCCCAACACGCGGAAGGTGTCAGGTTCGAGCCCTGATAGATGCATGTTATGACCATCGTGATTAGACATAGTAATAAGCTAGATCTCTTCGAAAACTTAAATTAACACGTATCTATGGTGTAGTGGTTATCACGTCCGCCTAACACGCGGAAGGTCCCAGGTTCGAGCCCTGATAGATGCATGTTTTGACCATCGTGATTAGACATAGTAATAAGCTAGATCTCTTCGTAAACTTAAATTAACACGTATCTATGGTGTAGTGGTTATCACGTCTGCCTAACACGCTGAAGGTCCCAGATTTGAGCGCTAGTAGGGATAGGTTTTGACCATCGTGATTAGACATAATAATAAGGTAGATCTCTTCGAAAACTCCCAATAGCCAAGTATATATGGTGTAGTGGTTATCACGTCCGCCTAACACGCGAAAGGTGTCAGGTTCGAGCCCTGATAGATACATGTTTGGACCATCGTGATTAGACATAGTTATAAGCTGGATCTCTTAGAAAACTTTATATTAACACGTATCTATGGTGTAGTGGTTATCACGTCCGCCTAACACGCGGAAGGTCCCAGGTTCGAGCCCTGATAGATGCATGTTTGGACCATCGTGATTAGACATAGTAATAAGCTGGATCTCTTCGAAAACCCTATATTAACACGTATCTATGGAGTAGTGGTTATCACGTCTGCCTAACACGCGGAAGGTCCCAGGTTTGAGCGCTGGTAGGGACATGTTTTGACCGTCGTGATTAGACATAATAATAAGGTAGATCTCTTCGAAAACTCCCAATAGCCAAGTATATATGGTGTAGTGGTTATCACGTCCGCCTAACACGCGAAAGGTGTCAGGTTCGAGCCCTGATAGATACATGTTTGGACCATCGTGATTAGACATAGTTATAAGCTGGATCTCTTAGAAAACTTTATATTAACACGTATCTATGGTGTAGTGGTTATCACGTCTGCCTAACACGCTGAAGGTCCCAGGTTTGAGCGCTGGTAGGGATATGTTTTGACCATCGTGATTAGACATAATAATAAGGTAGATCTCTTCGAAAACTCCCAATAGCCAAGTATATATGGTGTAGTGGTTATCACGTCCGCCTAACACGCGCAAGGTCCCAGGTTCGAGCCCTGGTAGATACATGTTTGGACCATCGTGATTAGACATAGTAATAAGCTGGATCTCTTCGAAAACCTTATATTAACACGTATCTATGGTGCAGTGGTTATCACGTCTGCCTAACACGCGGAAGGTCCCAGGTTTGAGCGCTGGAAGAGACATGTTTTCACCATCGTGATTAGACATAATAATAAGGTAGATCTCTTCGAAAACTCACAATAGCCAAGTATATATGGTGTAGTGGTTATCACGTCCGCCTAACACGCGGAAGGTCCCAGGTTCGAGCCCTGATAGATACATGTTTGAACCATCGTGATTAGACATAGTAATAGGCTGGATCTCTTCGAAAACCTTATATTAACACGTATCTATGGTGTAGTGGTTATCACGTCTGCCTAACACGCGGAAGGTCCCAGGTTTGAGCGCTGGAAGGGACATGTTTTGACCATCGTGATTAGACATAATAATAAGGTAGATCTCTTCGAAAACTCACTATAGCCAAGTATCTATGGTGTAGTGGTTATCACGTCCGCCTAACACGCGGTAGGTGTCAGGTTCGAGCCCTGATAGATACTTGTTTTAACCATCGTGATTAGACATAGTAATAAGCTAGATCTCTTCGAAAACTTAAATTGACACGTATCTATGGTGTAGTGGTTATCACGTCCGCCTAACACGCGGAAGGTCCCAGGTTCGAGCCCTGATAGATGCATGTTTTGACCATCGTGATTAGACATGGTTTTAAGCTGGATCTCTTAGAAAACTTTATATTAACACGTATCTATGGTGTAGTGGTTATCACGTCTGCCTAACACGCTGAAGGTCCCAGGTTTGAGCGCTGGTAGGGATATGTTTTAACCATCGTGATTAGACATAATAATAAGGTAGATCTCTTCGAAAACTCACAATAGCCAAGTATCTATGGTGTAGTGGTTATCACGTCTGCCTAACACGCGGAAGGTCCCAGGTTTGAGCGCTGGAAGGGACATGTTTTGACCATCGTGATTAGACATAATAATAGGGTAGATCTCTTCGAAAACTCACAATAACCTAGTATCTATGGTGTAGTGGTTATCACGTCCGCCCAACACGCGGAAGGTGTCAGGTTCGAGCCCTGATAGATACATGTTTTAACCATCGTGATTAGACATAGTAATAAGCTAGATCTCTTCGAAAACTTAAATTGACACGTATCTATGGTGTAGTGGTTATCACGTCCGCCTAACACGCTGAAGGTCCCAGGTTTGAGCGCTGGTAGGGATATGTTTTGACCATCGTGATTAGACATAATAATAAGGTAGATCTCTTCGAAAACTCCCAATAGCCAGGTATATATGGTGTAGTGGTTATCACGTCCGCCTAACACGCGAAAGGTGTCAGGTTCGAGCCCTGATAGATACATGTTTGGACCATCGTGATTAGACATAGTAATAAGCTGGATCTCTTCGAAAACCTTATATTAACACGTATCTATGGAGTAGTGGTTATCACGTCTGCCTAACACGCGGAAGGTCCCAGGTTTGAGCGCTGGTAGGGACATGTTTTGACCATCGTGATTAGACATAATAATAAGGTAGATCTCTTCGAAAACTCCCAATAGGCAAGTATATATGGTGTAGTGGTTATCACGTCCGCCTAACACGCGGAAGGTCCCAGGTTCGAGCCCTGGTAGATACATGTTTGGACCATTGTGATCAGACATAGTAATAAGCTGGATCTCTTCGAAAACCTTATATTAACACGTATCTATGGTGTAGTGGTTATCACGTCTGCCTAACACGCGGAAGGTCCCAGGTTTGAGCGCTGGAAGGGACATGCTTTGACCATCGTGATTAGACATAATAATAAGGTAGATCTCTTCGAAAACTCACAATAGCCGAGTATATATGGTGTAGTGGTTATCACGTCCGCCTAACACGCGGGAGGTCCCAGGTTCGAGCCCTGATAGATACATGTTTGGACCATCGTGATTAGACATAGTAATAAGCTGGATCTCTTCGAAAACCTTATATTAACACGTATCTATGGTGTAGTGGTTATCACGTCTGCCTAACACGCGGAAGGTCCAAGGTTTGAGCGCTGGAAGGGACATGTTTTGACCATCGTGATTAGACATAATAATAAGGTAGATCTCTTCGAAAACTCATAATAGCCAAGTATCTATGGTGTAGTGGTTATCACGTCCACCTAACACGCCGAAGGTGTCAGGTTCGAGCCCTGATAGATACTTGTTTTAACCATCGTGATTAGACATAATAATAAGGTAGATCTCTTCGAAAACTCACAATAGCCAAGTATCTATGGTGTAGTGGTTATCACGTCTGCCTAACACGCGGAAGGTCCCAGGTTTGAGCGCTGGAAGGGACATGTTTTGACCATCGTGATTAGACATAATAATAGGGTAGATCTC
This sequence comes from Phalangium opilio, assembly GCF_054372755.1. NCBI lineage: Eukaryota > Metazoa > Arthropoda > Arachnida > Opiliones > Phalangiidae > Phalangium > Phalangium opilio. The sequence continues at coordinate 2,098,582 of NW_028324169.1, forward strand.
TTCGAAAACTCACAATAACCTAGTATCTATGGTGTAGTGGTTATCACGTCCGCCCAACACGCGGAAGGTGTCAGGTTCGAGCCCTGATAGATACATGTTTTAACCATCGTGATTAGACATAGTAATAAGCTAGATCTCTTCGAAAACTTAAATTGACACGTATCTATGGTGTAGTGGTTATCACGTCCGCCTAACACGCTGAAGGTCCCAGGTTTGAGCGCTGGTAGGGATATGTTTTGACCATCGTGATTAGACATAATAATAAGGTAGATCTCTTCGAAAACTCCCAATAGCCAAGTATATATGGTGTAGTGGTTATCACGTCCGCCTAACACGCGCAAGGTCCCAGGTTCGAGCCCTGGTAGATACATGTTTGGACCATCGTGATTAGACATAGTAATAAGCTGGATCTCTTCGAAAACCTTATATTAACACGTATCTATGGTGTAGTGGTTATCACGTCTGCCTAACACGCGGAAGGTCCCAGGTTTGAGCGCTGGAAGAGACATGTTTTCACCATCGTGATTAGACATAATAATAAGGTAGATCTCTTCGAAAACTCACAATAGCCAAGTATATATGGTGTAGTGGTTATCACGTCCGCCTAACACGCGGAAGGTCCCAGGTTCGAGCCCTGATAGATACATGTTTGAACCATCGTGATTAGACATAGTAATAGGCTGGATCTCTTCGAAAACCTTATATTAACACGTATCTATGGTGTAGTGGTTATCACGTCTGCCTAACACGCGGAAGGTCCCAGGTTTGAGCGCTGGAAGGGACATGTTTTGACCATCGTGATTAGACATAATAATAAGGTAGATCTCTTCGAAAACTCACTATAGCCAAGTATCTATGGTGTAGTGGTTATCACGTCCGCCTAACACGCGGTAGGTGTCAGGTTCGAGCCCTGATAGATACTTGTTTTAACCATCGTGATTAGACATAGTAATAAGCTAGATCTCTTCGAAAACTTAAATTGACACGTATCTATGGTGTAGTGGTTATCACGTCCGCCTAACACGCGGAAGGTCCCAGGTTCGAGCCCTGATAGATGCATGTTTTGACCATCGTGATTAGACATGGTTTTAAGCTGGATCTCTTAGAAAACTTTATATTAACACGTATCTATGGTGTAGTGGTTATCACGTCTGCCTAACACGCTGAAGGTCCCAGGTTTGAGCGCTGGTAGGGATATGTTTTAACCATCGTGATTAGACATAATAATAAGGTAGATCTCTTCGAAAACTCACAATAGCCAAGTATCTATGGTGTAGTGGTTATCACGTCTGCCTAACACGCGGAAGGTCCCAGGTTTGAGCGCTGGAAGGGACATGTTTTGACCATCGTGATTAGACATAATAATAGGGTAGATCTCTTCGAAAACTCACAATAACCTAGTATCTATGGTGTAGTGGTTATCACGTCCGCCCAACACGCGGAAGGTGTCAGGTTCGAGCCCTGATAGATACATGTTTTAACCATCGTGATTAGACATAGTAATAAGCTAGATCTCTTCGAAAACTTAAATTGACACGTATCTATGGTGTAGTGGTTATCACGTCCGCCTAACACGCTGAAGGTCCCAGGTTTGAGCGCTGGTAGGGATATGTTTTGACCATCGTGATTAGACATAATAATAAGGTAGATCTCTTCGAAAACTCCCAATAGCCAGGTATATATGGTGTAGTGGTTATCACGTCCGCCTAACACGCGAAAGGTGTCAGGTTCGAGCCCTGATAGATACATGTTTGGACCATCGTGATTAGACATAGTAATAAGCTGGATCTCTTCGAAAACCTTATATTAACACGTATCTATGGAGTAGTGGTTATCACGTCTGCCTAACACGCGGAAGGTCCCAGGTTTGAGCGCTGGTAGGGACATGTTTTGACCATCGTGATTAGACATAATAATAAGGTAGATCTCTTCGAAAACTCCCAATAGGCAAGTATATATGGTGTAGTGGTTATCACGTCCGCCTAACACGCGGAAGGTCCCAGGTTCGAGCCCTGGTAGATACATGTTTGGACCATTGTGATCAGACATAGTAATAAGCTGGATCTCTTCGAAAACCTTATATTAACACGTATCTATGGTGTAGTGGTTATCACGTCTGCCTAACACGCGGAAGGTCCCAGGTTTGAGCGCTGGAAGGGACATGCTTTGACCATCGTGATTAGACATAATAATAAGGTAGATCTCTTCGAAAACTCACAATAGCCGAGTATATATGGTGTAGTGGTTATCACGTCCGCCTAACACGCGGGAGGTCCCAGGTTCGAGCCCTGATAGATACATGTTTGGACCATCGTGATTAGACATAGTAATAAGCTGGATCTCTTCGAAAACCTTATATTAACACGTATCTATGGTGTAGTGGTTATCACGTCTGCCTAACACGCGGAAGGTCCAAGGTTTGAGCGCTGGAAGGGACATGTTTTGACCATCGTGATTAGACATAATAATAAGGTAGATCTCTTCGAAAACTCATAATAGCCAAGTATCTATGGTGTAGTGGTTATCACGTCCACCTAACACGCCGAAGGTGTCAGGTTCGAGCCCTGATAGATACTTGTTTTAACCATCGTGATTAGACATAATAATAAGGTAGATCTCTTCGAAAACTCACAATAGCCAAGTATCTATGGTGTAGTGGTTATCACGTCTGCCTAACACGCGGAAGGTCCCAGGTTTGAGCGCTGGAAGGGACATGTTTTGACCATCGTGATTAGACATAATAATAGGGTAGATCTCTTCGAAAACTCACAATAACCAAGTATCTATGGTGTAGTGGTTATCACGTCCGCCCAACACGCGGAAGGTGTCAGGTTCGAGCCCTGATAGATACATGTTTTAACCATTGTGATTAGACATAATAATAAGGTAGATCTCTTCAAAAACTCACAATAGCCAAGTATATATGGTGTAGTGGTTATCACGTCCGCCCAACACGCGGAAGGTGTCAGGTTCGAGCCCTGATAGATGCATGTTATGACCATCGTGATTAGACATAGTAATAAGCTAGATCTCTTCGAAAACTTAAATTAACACGTATCTATGGTGTAGTGGTTATCACGTCCGCCTAACACGCGGAAGGTCCCAGGTTCGAGCCCTGATAGATGCATGTTTTGACCATTGTGATTAGACATGGTTATAAGCTGGATCTCTTAGGAAACTTTATATTAACACGTATCTATGGTGTAGTGGTTATCACGTCTGCCTAACACGCTGAAGGTCCCAGGTTTGAGCGCTGGTAGGGATATGTTTTGACCATCGTGATTAGACATAATAATAAGGTAGATCTCTTCGAAAACTCCCAATAGCCAAGTATATATGGTGTAGTGGTTATCACGTCCGCCTAACACTCGAAAGGTGTCAGGTTCGAGCCCTGATAGATACATGTTTGGACCATCGTGATTAGACATAGTAATAAGCTGGATCTCTTCGAAAACCATATATTAACACGTATCTATGGAGTAGTGGTTATCACGTCTGCCTAACACGCGGAAGGTCCCAGGTTTGAGCGCTGGTAGGGACATGTTTTGACCATCGTGATTAGACATAATAATAAGGTAGATCTCTTCAAAAACTCCCAATAGCCAGGTATATATGGTGTAGTAGTTATCACGTCCGCCTAACACGCGAAAGGTGTCAGGTTCGAGCCCTGATAGATACATGTTTGGACCATCGTGATTAGACATAGTAATAAGCTGGATCTCTTCGAAAACCTTATATTAACACGTATCTATGGTGTAGTGGTTATCACGTCTGCCTAACGCGCGGAAGGTCCCAGGTTTGAGCGCTGGTAGGGACATGTTTTGACCATCGTGATTAGGCATAATAATAAGGTAGATCTCTTCGAAAACTTAGAATAGCCAAGTATCTATGGTGTAGTGGTTATCACGTCCGCCTAACACGCGGAAGGTGTCAGGTTCGAACCCTGATAGATACATGTTTTGACCATCGTGATTAGACATAGTAATAAGCTGGATCTCTTCGAAAACTTTATATTAACACGTATCTATGGTGTGGTGGTTATCACGTCCGCCTAACACGCGGAAGGTCCCAGGTTCGAGCCCTGGTAGATACATGTTTTGACCAACGTGATTAGACATAATAATAAGGTAGATCTCTTCGAAAACTCATAATAACCAAGTATATATGATGTAGTGGTTATCACGTCCGCCTAACACGCGGAAGGTGTCAGGTTCGAGCCCTGATAGATACATGTTTTGACCAACATGATTAGACATAGTTATAAGCTAGATCTCTTCGAAAACTTTATATTAACACGTATCTATGGTGTAGTGGCTACCACCTCCGCCTAACACGCGGAAGGTCCCAGGTTCGAGCCCTGGTAGGGACATGTTTGGACCATCGCGATTAGACATAATAATAGGGTAGATCTCTTCGAAAACTCACAATAACCAAGTATCTATGGTGTAGTGGTTATCACGTCCGCCCAACACGCGGAAAGTGTCAGGTTCGAGCCCTGATAGATAAATGTTATGACCATCGTGATTAGACATAGTAATAAGCTAGATTTCTTCGAAAACTTAAATAAACACGTATCTATGGTGTAGTGGTTAGCACGTCCGCCTAATACGCGGCAGGTCCCAGGTTCGAGCCCTGATAGATACATGTTTTGACCATCGTGATTAGACATAGTTATAAGCTGGATCTCTTAGAAAACTTTATATTAACACGTATCTATGGTGTAGTGGTTATCACGTCTGCCTAACACGCTGAAGGTCCCAGGTTTGAGCGCTGGTAGGGATATGTTTTGACCATCGTGATTAGACATAATAATAAGGTAGATCTCTTCGAAAACTCACAATAGCCAAGTATCTATGGTGTAGTGGTTATCACGTCCGCCTAACACGCGGAAGGTGTCAGGTTCGAGCCCTGATAGATACTTGTTTTAACCATCGTGATTAGACATAATAATAAGGTAGATCTCTTCGAAAACTCACAATAGCCAAGTATCTATGGTGTAGTGGTTATCACGTCTGCCTAACACGCGGAAGGTCCCAGGTTTGAGCGCTGGTAGGGATATGTTTTGACCATCGTGATTAGACATAATAATAAGGTAGATCTCTTCGAAAACTCCCAATAGCCAGGTATATATGGTGTAGTGGTTATCACGTCCGCCTAACACGCGAAAGGTGTCAGGTTCGAGCCCTGATAGATACATGTTTGGACCATCGTGATTAGACATAGTAATAAGCTGGATCTCTTCGAAAACCTTATATTAACACGTATCTATGGAGTAGTGGTTATGACGTCTGCCTAACACGCGGAAGGTCCCAGGTTTGAGCGCTGGTAGGGACATGTTTTGACCATCGTGATTAGACATAATAATAAGGTAGATCTCTTCGAAAACTCCCAATAGGCAAGTATATATGGTGTAGTGGTTATCACGTCCGCCTAACACGCGGAAGGTCCCAGGTTCGAGCCCTGGTAGATACATGTTTGGACCATTGTGATTAGACATAGTAATAAGCTGGATCTCTTCGAAAACCTTATATTAACACGTATCTATGGTGTAGTGGTTATCACGTCTGCCTAACACGCGGAAGGTCCCAGGTTTGAGCGCTGGAAGGGACATGCTTTGACCATCGTGATTAGACATAATAATAAGGTAGATCTCTTCGAAAACTCACAATAGCCGAGTATATATGGTGTAGTGGTTATCACGTCCGCCTAACACGCGGAAGGTGTCAGGTTCGAGCCCTGATAGATACTTGTTTTAACCATCGTGATTAGACATAATAATAAGGTAGATCTCTTCGAAAACTCACAATAGCCAAGTATCTATGGTGTAGTGGTTATCACGTCTGCCTAACACGCGGAAGGTCCCAGGTTTGAGCGCTGGAAGGGACATGTTTTGACCATCGTGATTAGACATAATAATAGGGTAGATCTCTTCGAAAACTCACAATAACCAAGTATCTATGGTGTAGTGGTTATCACGTCCGCCCAACACGCGGAAGGTGTCAGGTTCGAGCCCTGATAGATACATGTTTTAACCATTGTGATTAGACATAATAATAAGGTAGATCTCTTCAAAAACTCACAATAGCCAAGTATATATGGTGTAGTGGTTATCACGTCCGCCCAACACGCGGAAGGTGTCAGGTTCGAGCCCTGATAGATGCATGTTATGACCATCGTGATTAGACATAGTAATAAGCTAGATCTCTTCGAAAACTTAAATTAACACGTATCTATGGTGTAGTGGTTATCACGTCCGCCTAACACGCGGAAGGTCCCAGGTTCGAGCCCTGATAGATACTTGTTTTAACCATCGTGATTAGACATAATAATAAGGTAGATCTCTTCGAAAACTCACAATAGCCAAGTATCTATGGTGTAGTGGTTATCACGTCTGCCTAACACGCGGAAGGTCCCAGGTTTGAGCGCTGGAAGGGACATGTTTTGACCATCGTGATTAGACATAATAATAGGGTAGATCTCTTCGAAAACTCACAATAACCAAGTATCTATGGTGTAGTGGTTATCACGTCCGCCCAACACGCGGAAGGTGTCAGGTTCGAGCCCTGATAGATACATGTTTTAACCATTGTGATTAGACATAATAATAAGGTAGATCTCTTCAAAAACTCACAATAGCCAAGTATATATGGTGTAGTGGTTATCACGTCCGCCCAACACGCGGAAGGTGTCAGGTTCGAGCCCTGATAGATGCATGTTATGACCATCGTGATTAGACATAGTAATAAGCTAGATCTCTTCGAAAACTTAAATTAACACGTATCTATGGTGTAGTGGTTATCACGTCCGCCTAACACGCGGAAGGTCCCAGGTTCGAGCCCTGATAGATACTTGTTTTAACCATCGTGATTAGACATAATAATAAGGTAGATCTCTTCGAAAACTCACAATAGCCAAGTATCTATGGTGTAGTGGTTATCACGTCTGCCTAACACGCGGAAGGTCCCAGGTTTGAGCGCTGGAAGGGACATGTTTTGACCATCGTGATTAGACATAATAATAGGGTAGATCTCTTCGAAAACTCACAATAACCAAGTATCTATGGTGTAGTGGTTATCACGTCCGCCCAACACGCGGAAGGTGTCAGGTTCGAGCCCTGATAGATACATGTTTTAACCATTGTGATTAGACATAATAATAAGGTAGATCTCTTCAAAAACTCACAATAGCCAAGTATATATGGTGTAGTGGTTATCACGTCCGCCCAACACGCGGAAGGTGTCAGGTTCGAGCCCTGATAGATGCATGTTATGACCATCGTGATTAGACATAGTAATAAGCTAGATCTCTTCGAAAACTTAAATTAACACGTATCTATGGTGTAGTGGTTATCACGTCTGCCTAACACGCTGAAGGTCCCAGGTTTGAGCGCTGGTAGGGATATGTTTTGACCATCGTGATTAGACATAATAATAAGGTAGATCTCTTCGAAAACTCCCAATAGCCAAGTATATATGGTGTAGTGGTTATCACGTCCGCCTAACACTCGAAAGGTGTCAGGTTCGAGCCCTGATAGATACATGTTTGGACCATCGTGATTAGACATAGTAATAAGCTGGATCTCTTCGAAAACCTTATATTAACACGTATCTATGGAGTAGTGGTTATCACGTCTGCCTAACACGCGGAAGGTCCCAGGTTTGAGCGCTGGTAGGTACATGTTTTGACCATCGTGATTAGACATAATAATAAGGTAGATCTCTTCGAAAACTCCCAATAGCCAGGTATATATGGTGTAGTGGTTATCACGTCCGCCTAACACGCGAAAGGTGTCAGGTTCGAGCCCTGATAGATACATGTTTGGACCATCGTGATTAGACATAGTAATAAGCTGGATCTCTTCGAAAACCTTATATTAACACGTATCTATGGTGTAGTGGTTATCACGTCTGCCTAACGCGCGGAAGGTCCCAGGTTTGAGCGCTGGTAGGGACATGTTTTGACCATCGTGATTAGGCATAATAATAAGGTAGATCTCTTCGAAAACTTACAATAGCCAAGTATCTATGGTGTAGTGGTTATCACGTCCGCCTAACACGCGGAAGGTGTCAGGTTCGAACCCTGATAGATACATGTTTTGACCATCGTGATTAGACATAGTAATAAGCTGGATCTCTTCGAAAACTTTATATTAACACGTATCTATGGTGTGGTGGTTATCACGTCCGCCTAACGCGCGGAAGGTCCCAGGTTCGAGCCCTGGTAGATACATGTTTTGACCAACGTGATTAGACATAATAATAAGGTAGATCTCTTCGAAAACTCATAATAACCAAGTATATATGATGTAGTGGTTATCACGTCCGCCTAACACGCGGAAGGTGTCAGGTTCGAGCCCTGATAGATACATGTTTTGACCAACATGATTAGACATAGTTATAAGCTAGATCTCTTCGAAAACTTTATATTAACACGTATCTATGGTGTAGTGGCTACCACGTCCGCCTAACACGCGGAAGGTCCCAGGTTCGAGCCCTGGTAGGGACATGTTTGGACCATCGTGATTAGACATAATAATAGGGTAGATCTCTTCGAAAACTCACAATAACCAAGTATCTATGGTGTAGTGGTTATCACGTCCGCCCAACACGCGGAAAGTGTCAGGTTCGAGCCCTGATAGATACATGTTATGACCATCGTGATTAGACATAGTAATAAGCTAGATTTCTTCGAAAACTTAAATAAACACGTATCTATGGTGTAGTGGTTAGCACGTCCGCCTAATACGCGGAAGGTCCCAGGTTCGAGCCCTGATAGATACATGTTTTGACCATCGTGATTAGACATAGTTATAAGCTGGATCTCTTAGAAAACTTTATATTAACACGTATCTATGGTGTAGTGGTTATCACGTCTGCCTAACACGCTGAAGGTCCCAGGTTTGAGCGCTGGTAGGGATATGTTTTGACCATCGTGATTAGACATAATAATAAGGTAGATCTCTTCGAAAACTCACAATAGCCAAGTATCTATGGTGTAGTGGTTATCACGTCCGCCTAACACGCGGAAGGTGTCAGGTTCGAGCCCTGATAGATACTTGTTTTAACCATCGTGATTAGACATAATAATAAGGTAGATCTCTTCGAAAACTCACAATAGCCAAGTATCTATGGTGTAGTGGTTATCACGTCTGCCTAACACGCGGAAGGTCCCAGGTTTGAGCGCTGGAAGGGACATGTTTTGACCATCGTGATTAGACATAATAATAGGGTAGATCTCTTCGAAAACTCACGATAACCAAGTATCTATGGTGTAGTGGTTATCACGTCCGCCCAACACGCGGAAGGTGTCAGGTTCGAGCCCTGATAGATACATATTTTAACCATCGTGATTAGACATAATAATAAGGTAGATCTCTTCGAAAACTCACAATAGCCAAGTATCTATGGTGTAGTGGTTATCACGTCCGCCAAACACGCGGAAGGTCCCAGGTTCGAGCCCTGATAGATGCATATTTTGACCATTGTGATTAGACATGGTTATAAGCTGGATCTCTTAGAAAACTTTATATTAACACGTATCTATGGTGTAGTGGTTATCACGTCTGCCTAACACGCTGAAGGTCCCAGGTTTGAGCGCTGGTAGGGATATGTTTTGACCATCGTGATTAGACATAATAATAAGGTAGATCTCTTCGAAAACTCCCAATAGCCAAGTATATATGGTGTAGTGGTTATCACGTCCGCCTAACACTCGAAAGGTGTCAGGTTCGAGCCCTGATAGATACATGTTTGGACCATCGTGATTAGACATAGTAATAAGCTGGATCTCTTCGAAAACCATATATTAACACGTATCTATGGAGTAGTGGTTATCACGTCTGCCTAACACGCGGAAGGTCCCAGGTTTGAGCGCTGGTAGGGACATGTTTTGACCATCGTGATTAGACATAATAATAAGGTAGATCTCTTCAAAAACTCCCAATAGCCAGGTATATATGGTGTAGTGGTTATCACGTCCGCCTAACACGCGAAAGGTGTCAGGTTCGAGCCCTGATAGATACATGTTTGGACCATCGTGATTAGACATAGTAATAAGCTGGATCTCTTCGAAAACCTTATATTAACACGTATCTATGGTGTAGTGGTTATCACGTCTGCCTAACGCGCGGAAGGTCCCAGGTTTGAGCGCTGGTAGGGACATGTTTTGACCATCATGATTAGGCATAATAATAAGGTAGATCTCTTCGAAAACTTACAATAGCCAAGTATCTATGGTGTAGTGGTTATCACGTCCGCCTAACACGCGGAAGGTGTCAGGTTCGAACCCTGATAGATACATGTTTTGACCATCGTGATTAGACATAGTAATAAGCTGGATCTCTTCGAAAACTTTATATTAACACGTATCTATGGTGTGGTGGTTATCACGTCCGCCTAACACGCGGAAGGTCCCAGGTTCGAGCCCTGGTAGATACATGTTTTGACCAACGTGATTAGACATAATAATAAGGTAGATCTCTTCGAAAACTCATAATAACCAAGTATATATGATGTAGTGGTTATCACGTCCGCCTAACACGCGGAAGGTGTCAGGTTCGAGCCCTGATAGATACATGTTTTGACCAACATGATTAGACATAGTTATAAGCTAGATCTCTTCGAAAACTTTATATTAACACGTATGTATGGTGTAGTGGCTACCACGTCCGCCTAACACGCGGAAGGTCCCAGGTTCGAGCCCTGGTAGGGACATGTTTGGACCATCGTGATTAGACATAATAATAGGGTAGATCTCTTCGAAAACTCACAATAACCAAGTATCTATGGTGTAGTGGTTATCACGTCCGCCCAACACGCGGAAAGTGTCAGGTTCGAGCCCTGATAGATAAATGTTATGACCATCGTGATTAGACATAGTAATAAGCTAGATTTCTTCGAAAACTTAAATAAACACGTATCTATGGTGTAGTGGTTAGCACGTCCGCCTAATACGCGGCAGGTCCCAGGTTCGAGCCTTGATAGATACATGTTTTGACCATCGTGATTAGACATAGTTATAAGCTGGATCTCTTAGAAAACTTTATATTAACACGTATCTATGGTGTAGTGGTTATCACGTCTGCCTAACACGCTGAAGGTCCCAGGTTTGAGCGCTGGTAGGGATATGTTTTGACCATCGTGATTAGACATAATAATAAGGTAGATCTCTTCGAAAACTCACAATAGCCAAGTATCTATGGTGTAGTGGTTATCACGTCCGCCTAACACGCGGAAGGTGTCAGGTTCGAGCCCTGATAGATACTTGTTTTAACCATCGTGATTAGACATAATAATAAGGTAGATCTCTTCGAAAACTCACAATAGCCAAGTATCTATGGTGTAGTGGTTATCACGTCTGCCTAACACGCGGAAGGTCCCAGGTTTGAGCGCTGGAAGGGACATGTTTTGACCATCGTGATTAGACATAATAATAGGGTAGATCTCTTCGAAAACTCACAATAACCAAGTATCTATGGTGTAGTTGTTATCACGTCCGCCCAACACGCGGAAGGTGTCAGGTTCGAGCCCTGATAGATACATGTTTTAACCATCGTGATTAGACATAATAATAAGGTAGATCTCTTCGAAAACTCACAATAGCCAAGTATCTATGGTGTAGTGGTTATCACGTCCACCAAACACGCGGAAGGTCCCAGGTTCGAGCCCTGATAGATGCATATTTTGACCATTGTGATTAGACATGGTTATAAGCTGGATCTCTTAGAAAACTTTATATTAACACGTATCTATGGTGTAGTGGTTATCACGTCTGCCTAACACGCGGAAGGTCCCAGGTTTGATTATTATTATGTCTAATCACGATGGTTAAAACATGTATCTATCAGGGCTCGAACCTGACACCTTCCGCGTGTTGGGCGGACGTGATAACCACTACACCATAGATACTTGGTTATTGTGAGTTTTCGAAGAGATCTACCCTATTATTATGTCTAATCACGATGGTCAAAACATGTCCCTTCCAGCGCTCAAACCTGGGACCTTCCGCGTGTTAGGCAGACGTGATAACCACTACTCCATAGATACGTGTTAATATAAGGTTTTCGAAGAGATCCAGCTTATTACTATGTCTAATCACGATGGTCCAAACATGTATCTATCAGGGCTCGAACCTGACACCTTTCGCGTGTTAGGCGGACGTGATAACCACTACACCATATATACTTGGCTATTGGGAGTTTTCGAAGAGATCTACCTTATTATTATGTCTAATCACGATGGTCAAAACATATCCCTAATAGCGCTCAAACCTGGGACCTTCAGCGTGTTATGCAGACGTGATAACCACTACACCATAGATACGTGTTAATATAAAGTTTTCTAAGAGATCCAGCTTATAACCATGTCTAATCACAATGGTCAAAATATGCATCTATCAGGGCTCGAACCTGGGACCTTCCGCGTGTTTGGCGGACGTGATAACCACTACACCATAGATACTTGGCTATTGTGAGTTTTCGAAGAGATCTACCTTATTATTATGTCTAATCACGATGGTTAAAACATGTATCTATCAGGGCTCGAACCTGACACCTTCCGCGTGTTGGGCGGACGTGATAACCACTACACCATAGATACTTGGTTATTGTGAGTTTTCGAAGAGATCTACCCTATTATTATGTCTAATCACGATGGTCAAAACATGTCCCTTCCAGCGCTCAAACCTGGGACCTTCCGCGTGTTAGGCAGACGTGATAACCACTACTCCATAGATACGTGTTAATATAAGGTTTTCGAAGAGATCCAGCTTATTACTATGTCTAATCACGATGGTCCAAACATGTATCTATCAGGGCTCGAACCTGACACCTTTCGCGTGTTAGGCGGACGTGATAACCACTACACCATATATACTTGGCTATTGGGAGTTTTCGAAGAGATCTACCTTATTATTATGTCTAATCACGATGGTCAAAACATATCCCTAATAGCGCTCAAACCTGGGACCTTCAGCGTGTTATGCAGACGTGATAACCACTACACCATAGATACGTGTTAATATAAAGTTTTCTAAGAGATCCAGCTTATAACCATGTCTAATCACAATGGTCAAAATATGCATCTATCAGGGCTCGAACCTGGGACCTTCCGCGTGTTTGGCGGACGTGATAACCACTACACCATAGATACTTGGCTATTGTGAGTTTTCGAAGAGATCTACCTTATTATTATGTCTAATCACGATGGTTAAAACATGTATCTATCAGGGCTCGAACCTGACACCTTCCGCGTGTTGGGCGGACGTGATAACCACTACACCATAGATACTTGGTTATTGTGAGTTTTCGAAGAGATCTACCCTATTATTATGTCTAATCACGATGGTCAAAACATGTCCCTTCCAGCGCTCAAACCTGGGACCTTCCGCGTGTTAGGCAGACGTGATAACCACTACACCATAGATACTTGGCTATTGTGAGTTTTCGAAGAGATCTACCTTATTATTATGTCTAATCACGATGGTTAAAACAAGTATCTATCAGGGCTCGAACCTGACACCTTCCGCGTGTTAGGCGGACGTGATAACCACTACACCCTAGATACTTGGCTATTGGGAGTTTTCGAAGAGATCTACCTTATTATTATGTCTAATCACGATGGTCAAAACATATCCCTACCAGCGCTCAAACCTGGGACCTTCAGCGTGTTAGGCAGACGTGATAACCACTACACCATAGATACGTGTTAATATAAAGTTTTCTAAGAGATCCAGCTTATAACCATGTCTAATCACAATGGTCAAAACATGCATCTATCAGGGCTCGAACCTGGGACCTTCCGCGTGTTAGGCGGACGTGATAAACACTACACCATAGATACGTGTTAATTTAAGTTTTCGAAGAGATCTAGCTTATTACTATGTCTAATCACGATGGTCATAACATGCATCTATCAGGGCTCGAACCTGACACATTCCGCGTGTTGGGCGGACGTGATAACCACTACACCATAGATACTTGGCTATTGTGAGTTTTCGAAGAGATCTACCCTATTATTATGTCTAATCACGATGGTCAAAACATGTCCCTTCCAGCGCTCAAACCTGGGACCTTCCGCGTGTTAGGCAGACGTGATAACCACTACTCCATAGATACGTGTTAATATAAGGTTTTCGAAGAGATCCAGTTTATTACTATGTCTAATCACGATGGTCCAAACATGTATCTATCAGGGCTCGAACCTGACACCTTTCGCGTGTTAGGCGGACGTGATAACCACTACACCATATATACTTGGCTATTGGGAGTTTTCGAAGAGATCTACCTTATTATTATGTCTAATCACGATGGTCAAAACATATCCCTACCAGCGCTCAAACCTGGGACCTTCAGCGTGTTAGGCAGACGTGATAACCACTACACCATAGATACGTGTTAATATAAAGTTTTCTAAGAGATCCAGCTTATAACCATGTCTAATCACAATGGTCAAAATATGCATCTATCAGGGCTCGAACCTGGGACCTTCCGCGTGTTTGGCGGACGTGATAACCACTACACCATAGATACTTGGCTATTGTGAGTTTCCGAAGAGATCTACCTTATTATTATGTCTAATCACGATGGTTAAAACATGTATCTATCAGGGCTCGAACCTGACACCTTCCGCGTGTTGGGCGGACGTGATAACCACTACACCATAGATACTTGGTTATCGTGAGTTTTCGAAGAGATCTACCCTATTATTATGTCTAATCACGATGGTCAAAACATGTCCCTTCCAGCGCTCAAACCTGGGACCTTCCGCGTGTTAGGCAGACGTGATAACCACTACACCATAGATACTTGGCTATTGTGAGTTTTCGAAGAGATCTACCTTATTATTATGTCTAATCACGATGGTTAAAACAAGTATCTATCAGGGCTCGAACCTGACACCTTCCGCGTGTTAGGCGGACGTGATAACCACTACACCATAGATACTTGGCTATTGTGAGTTTTCGAAGAGATCTACCTTATTATTATGTCTAATCACGATGGTCAAAACATATCCCTACCAGCGCTCAAACCTGGGACCTTCAGCGTGTTAGGCAGACGTGATAACCACTACACCATAGATACGTGTTAATATAAAGTTTTCTAAGAGATCCAGCTTATAACTATGTCTAATCACGATGGTCAAAACATGTATCTATCAGGGCTCGAACCTGGGACCTTCCGCGTATTAGGCGGACGTGCTAACCACTACACCATAGATACGTGTTTATTTAAGTTTTCGAAGAAATCTAGCTTATTACTATGTCTAATCACGATGGTCATAACATGTATCTATCAGGGCTCGAACCTGACACTTTCCGCGTGTTGGGCGGACGTGATAACCACTACACCATAGATACTTGGTTATTGTGAGCTTTCGAAGAGATCTACCCTATTATTATGTCTAATCACGATGGTCCAAACATGTATCTACCAGGGCTCGAACCTGGGACCTTCCGCGTGTTAGGCGGACGTGATAACCACCACACCATAGATACGTGTTAATATAAAGTTTTCGAAGAGATCCAGCTTATTACTATTTCTAATCACGATGGTCAAAACATGTATCTATCAGGGTTCGAACCTGACACCTTCCTTGTGTTAGGCGGACGTGATAACCACTACACCATAGATACTTGGCTATTGTAAGTTTTCGAAGAGATCTACCTTATTATTATGCCTAATCACGATGGTCAAAACATGTCCCTACCAGCGCTCAAACCTGGGACCTTCCGCGCGTTAGGCAGACGTGATAACCACTACACCATAGATACGTGTTAATATAAGGTTTTCGAAGAGATCCAGCTTATTACTATGTCTAATCACGATGGTCCAAACATGTATCTATCAGGGCTCGAACCTGACACCTTTCGCGTGTTAGGCGGACGTGATAACCACTACACCATATATACCTGGCTATTGGGAGTTTTCGAAGAGATCTACCTTATTATTATGTCTAATCACGATGGTCAAAACATGTCCCTACCAGCGCTCAAACCTGGGACCTTCCGCGTGTTAGGCAGACGTGATAACCACTACTCCATAGATACGTGTTAATATAAGGTTTTCGAAGAGATCCAGCTTATTACTATGTCTAATCACGATGGTCCAAACATGTATCTATCAGGGCTCGAACCTGACACCTTTCGAGTGTTAGGCGGACGTGATAACCACTACACCATATATACTTGGCTATTGGGAGTTTTCGAAGAGATCTACCTTATTATTATGTCTAATCACGATGGTCAAAACATATCCCTACCAGCGCTCAAACCTGGGACCTTCAGCGTGTTAGGCAGACGTGATAACCACTACACCATAGATACGTGTTAATATAAAGTTTCCTAAGAGATCCAGCTTATAACCATGTCTAATCACAATGGTCAAAACATGCATCTATCAGGGCTCGAACCTGGGACCTTCCGCGTGTTAGGCGGACGTGATAACCACTACACCATAGATACGTGTTAATTTAAGTTTTCGAAGAGATCTAGCTTATTACTATGTCTAATCACGATGGTCATAACATGCATCTATCAGGGCTCGAACCTGACACCTTCCGCGTGTTGGGCGGACGTGATAACCACTACACCATATATACTTGGCTATTGTGAGTTTTTGAAGAGATCTACCTTATTATTATGTCTAATCACAATGGTTAAAACATGTATCTATCAGGGCTCGAACCTGACACCTTCCGCGTGTTGGGCGGACGTGATAACCACTACACCATAGATACTTGGTTATTGTGAGTTTTCGAAGAGATCTACCCTATTATTATGTCTAATCACGATGGTCAAAACATGTCCCTTCCAGCGCTCAAACCTGGGACCTTCCGCGTGTTAGGCAGACGTGATAACCACTACACCATAGATACGTGTTAATATAAGGTTTTCGAAGAGATCCAGCTTATTACTATGTCTAATCACGATGGTCCAAACATGCATCTATCAGGGCTCGAACCTGACACCTTTCGCGTGTTAGGCGGACGTGATAACCACTACACCATATATACCTGGCTATTGGGAGTTTTCGAAGAGATCTACCTTATTATTATGTCTAATCACGATGGTCAAAACATATCCCTACCAGCGCTCAAACCTGGGACCTTCAGCGTGTTAGGCAGACGTGATAACCACTACACCATAGATACGTGTTAATATAAAGTTTTCTAAGAGATCCAGCTTAAAACCATGTCTAATCACGATGGTCAAAACATGCATCTATCAGGGCTCGAACCTGGGACCTTCAGCGTGTTAGGCAGACGTGATAACCACTACACCATAGATACTTGTTAATATAAAGTTTCCTAAGAGATCCAGCTTATAACCATGTCTAATCACAATGGTCAAAACATGCATCTATCAGGGCTCGAACCTGGGACCTTCCGCGTGTTAGGCGGACGTGATAACCACTACACCATAGATACGTGTTAATTTAAGTTTTCGAAGAGATCTAGCTTATTACTATGTCTAATCACGATGGTCATAACATGCATCTATCAGGGCTCGAACCTGACACCTTCCGCGTGTTGGGCGGACGTGATAACCACTACACCATATATACTTGGCTATTGTGAGTTTTTGAAGAGATCTACCTTATTATTATGTCTAATCACAATGGTTAAAACATGTATCTATCAGGGCTCGAACCTGACACCTTCCGCGTGTTGGGCGGACGTGATAACCACTACACCATAGATACTTGGTTATTGTGAGTTTTCGAAGAGATCTACCCTATAATTATGTCTAATCACGATGGTCAAAACATGTCCCTTCCAGCGCTCAAACCTGGGACCTTCCGCGTGTTAGGCAGACGTGATAACCACTACACCATAGATACTTGGCTATTGTGAGTTTTCGAAGAGATCTACCTTATTATTATGTCTAATCACGATGGTTAAAACAAGTATCTATCAGGGCTCGAACCTGACACCTTCCGCGTGTTAGGCGGACGTGATAACCACTACTCCATAGATACGTGTTAATATAAGGTTTTCGAAGAGATCCAGCTTATTACTATGTCTAATCACGATGGTCCAAACATGTATCTATCAGGGCTCGAACCTGACACCTTTCGCGTGTTAGGCGGACGTGATAACCACTACACCATATATACCTGGCTATTGAGAGTTTTCGAAGAGATCTACCTTATTATTATGTCTAATCACGATGGTCAAAACATGTCCCTACCAGCGCTCAAACCTGGGACCTTCCGCGTGTTAGGCAGACGTGATAACCACTACTCCATAGATACGTGTTAATATAAGGTTTTCGAAGAGATCCAGCTTATTACTATGTCTAATCACGATGGTCCAAACATGTATCTATCAGGGCTCGAACCTGACACCTTTCGAGTGTTAGGCGGACGTGATAACCACTACACCATATATACTTGGCTATTGGGAGTTTTCGAAGAGATCTACCTTATTATTATGCCTAATCACGATGGTCAAAACATGTCCCTACCAGCGCTCAAACCTGGGACCTTCCGCGCGTTAGGCAGACGTGATAACCACTACACCATAGATTAGTGTTAATATAAGGTTTTCGAAGAGATCCAGCTTATTACTATGTCTAATCACGATGGTCCAAACATGTATCTATCAGGGCTCGAACCTGACACCTTCCGCGTGTTAGGCGGACGTGATAACCACTACACCATATATACCTGGCTATTGGGAGTTTTCGAAGAGATCTACCTTATTATTATGTCTAATCACGATGGTCAAAACATGTCCCTACCAGCGCTCAAACCTGGGACCTTCCGCGTGTTAGGCAGACGTGATAACCACTACTCCATAGATACGTGTTAATATAAGGTTTTCGAAAAGATCCAGCTTATTACTATGTCTAATCACGATGGTCCAAACATGTATCTATCAGGGCTCGAACCTGACACCTTTCGAGTGTTAGGCGGACGTGATAACCACTACACCATATATACTTGGCTATTGGGAGTTTTCGAAGAGATCTACCTTATTATTATGTCTAATCACGATGGTCAAAACATATCCCTACCAGCGCTCAAACCTGGGACCTTCAGCGTGTTAGGCAGACGTGATAACCACTACACCATAGATACGTGTTAATATAAAGTTTCCTAAGAGATCCAGCTTATAACCATGTCTAATCACAATGGTCAAAACATGCATCTATCAGGGCTCGAACCTGGGACCTTCCGCGTGTTAGGCGGACGTGATAACCACTACACCATAGATACGTGTTAATTTAAGTTTTCGAAGAGATCTAGCTTATTACTATGTCTAATCACGATGGTCATAACATGCATCTATCAGGGCTCGAACCTGACACCTTCTGCGTGTTGGGCGGACGTGATAACCACTACACCATATATACTTGGCTATTGTGAGTTTTTGAAGAGATCTACCTTATTATTATGTCTAATCACAATGGTTAAAACATGTATCTATCAGGGCTCGAACCTGACACCTTCCGCGTGTTGGGCGGACGTGATAACCACTACACCATAGATACTTGGTTATTGTGAGTTTTCGAAGAGATCTACCCTATTATTATGTCTAATCACGATGGTCAAAACATGTCCCTTCCAGCGCTCAAACCTGGGACCTTCCGCGTGTTAGGCAGACGTGATAACCACTACACCATAGATACTTGGCTATTGTGAGTTTTCGAAGAGATCTACCTTATTATTATGTCTAATCACGATGGTTAAAACAAGTATCTATCAGGGCTCGAACCTGACACCTTCCGCGTGTTAGGCGGACGTGATAACCACTACACCATATATACTTGGCAATTGTGAGTTTTTGAAGAGATCTACCTTATTATTATGTCTAATCACAATGGTTAAAACATGTATCTATCAGGGCTCGAACCTGACACCTTCCGCGTGTTGGGCGGACGTGATAACCACTACACCATAGATACTTGGTTATTGTGAGTTTTCGAAGAGATCTACCCTATAATTATGTCTAATCACGATGGTCAAAACATGTCCCTTCCAGCGCTCAAACCTGGGACCTTCCGCGTGTTAGGCAGACGTGATAACCACTACACCATAGATACTTGGCTATTGTGAGTTTTCGAAGAGATCTACCTTATTATTATGTCTAATCACGATGGTTAAAACAAGTATCTATCAGGGCTCGAACCTGACACCTTCCGCGTGTTAGGCGGACGTGATAACCACTACTCCATAGATACGTGTTAATATAAGGTTTTCGAAGAGATCCAGCTTATTACTATGTCTAATCACGATGGTCCAAACATGTATCTATCAGGGCTCGAACCTGACACCTTTCGCGTGTTAGGCGGACGTGATAACCACTACACCATATATACCTGGCTATTGGGAGTTTTCGAAGAGATCTACCTTATTATTATGTCTAATCACGATGGTCAAAACATGTCCCTACCAGCGCTCAAACCTGGGACCTTCCGCGTGTTAGGCAGACGTGATAACCACTACTCCATAGATACGTGTTAATATAAGGTTTTCGAAGAGATCCAGCTTATTACTATGTCTAATCACGATGGTCCAAACATGTATCTATCAGGGCTCGAACCTGACACCTTTCGAGTGTTAGGCGGACGTGATAACCACTACACCATATATACTTGGCTATTGGGAGTTTTCGAAGAGATCTACCTTATTATTATGCCTAATCACGATGGTCAAAACATGTCCCTACCAGCGCTCAAACCTGGGACCTTCCGCGCGTTAGGCAGACGTGATAACCACTACACCATAGATTAGTGTTAATATAAGGTTTTCGAAGAGATCCAGCTTATTACTATGTCTAATCACGATGGTCCAAACATGTATCTATCAGGGCTCGAACCTGACACCTTCCGCGTGTTAGGCGGACGTGATAACCACTACACCATATATACCTGGCTATTGGGAGTTTTCGAAGAGATCTACCTTATTATTATGTCTAATCACGATGGTCAAAACATGTCCCTACCAGCGCTCAAACCTGGGACCTTCCGCGTGTTAGGCAGACGTGATAACCACTACTCCATAGATACGTGTTAATATAAGGTTTTCGAAAAGATCCAGCTTATTACTATGTCTAATCACGATGGTCCAAACATGTATCTATCAGGGCTCGAACCTGACACCTTTCGAGTGTTAGGCGGACGTGATAACCACTACACCATATATACTTGGCTATTGGGAGTTTTCGAAGAGATCTACCTTATTATTATGTCTAATCACGATGGTCAAAACATATCCCTACCAGCGCTCAAACCTGGGACCTTCAGCGTGTTAGGCAGACGTGATAACCACTACACCATAGATACGTGTTAATATAAAGTTTCCTAAGAGATCCAGCTTATAACCATGTCTAATCACAATGGTCAAAACATGCATCTATCAGGGCTCGAACCTGGGACCTTCCGCGTGTTAGGCGGACGTGATAACCACTACACCATAGATACGTGTTAATTTAAGTTTTCGAAGAGATCTAGCTTATTACTATGTCTAATCACGATGGTCATAACACGCATCTATCAGGGCTCGAACCTGACACCTTCCGCGTGTTGGGCGGACGTGATAACCACTACACCATATATACTTGGCTATTGTGAGTTTTTGAAGAGATCTACCTTATTATTATGTCTAATCACAATGGTTAAAACATGTATCTATCAGGGCTCGAACCTGACACCTTCCGCGTGTTGGGCGGACGTGATAACCACTACACCATAGATACTTGGTTATTGTGAGTTTTCGAAGAGATCTACCCTATTATTATGTCTAATCACGATGGTCAAAACATGTCCCTTCCAGCGCTCAAACCTGGGACCTTCCGCGTGTTAGGCAGACGTGATAACCACTACACCATAGATACTTGGCTATTGTGAGTTTTCGAAGAGATCTACCTTATTATTATGTCTAATCACGATGGTTAAAACAAGTATCTATCAGGGCTCGAACCTGACACCTTCCGCGTGTTAGGCGGACGTGATAACCACTACACCATAGATACTTAGCTATTGTGAGTTTTCGAAGAGATCTACCTTATTATTATGTCTAATCACGATGGTCAAAACACGTCCCTTCCAGCGCTCAAACCTTGGACCTTCCGCGTGTTAGGCAGACGTGATAACCACTACACCATAGATACGTGTTAATATAAGGTTTTCGAAGAGATCCAGCTTATTACTATGTCTAATCACAATGGTCAAAACATGTCCCTTCCAGCGCTCAAACCTGGGACCTTCCGCGTGTTAGGCAGACGTGATAACCACTACACCATAGATACTTGGCTATTGTGAGTTTTCGAAGAGATCTACCTTATTATTATGTCTAATCACGATGGTTAAAACAAGTATCTATCAGGGCTCGAACCTGACACCTTCCGCGTGTTAGGCGGACGTGATAACCACTACTCCATAGATACGTGTTAATATATGGTTTTCGAAGAGATCCAGCTTATTACTATGTCTAATCACGATGGTCCAAACATGTATCTATCAGGGCTCGAACCTGACACCTTTCGCGTGTTAGGCGGACGTGATAACCACTACACCATATATACCTGGCTATTGGGAGTTTTCGAAGAGATCTACCTTATTATTATGTCTAATCACGATGGTCAAAACATGTCCCTACCAGCGCTCAAACCTGGGACCTTCCGCGTGTTAGGCAGACGTGATAACCACTACTCCATAGATACGTGTTAATATAAGGTTTTCGAAGAGATCCAGCTTATTACTATGTCTAATCACGATGGTCCAAACATGTATCTATCAGGGCTCGAACCTGACACCTTTCGAGTGTTAGGCGGACGTGATAACCACTACACCATATATACTTGGCTATTGGGAGTTTTCGAAGAGATCTACCTTATTATTATGCCTAATCACGATGGTTAAAACATGTCCCTACCAGCGCTCAAACCTGGGACCTTCCGCGCGTTAGGCAGACGTGATAACCACTACACCATAGATTAGTGTTAATATAAGGTTTTCGAAGAGATCCAGCTTATTACTATGTCTAATCACGATGGTCCAAACATGTATCTATCAGGGCTCGAACCTGACACCTTCCGCGTGTTAGGCGGACGTGATAACCACTACACCATATATACCTGGCTATTGGGAGTTTTCGAAGAGATCTACCTTATTATTATGTCTAATCACGATGGTCAAAACATGTCCCTACCAGCGCTCAAACCTGGGACCTTCCGCGTGTTAGGCAGACGTGATAACCACTACTCCATAGATACGTGTTAATATAAGGTTTTCGAAAAGATCCAGCTTATTACTATGTCTAATCACGATGGTCCAAACATGTATCTATCAGGGCTCGAACCTGACACCTTTCGAGTGTTAGGCGGACGTGATAACCACTACACCATATATACTTGGCTATTGGGAGTTTTCGAAGAGATCTACCTTATTATTATGTCTAATCACGATGGTCAAAACATATCCCTACCAGCGCTCAAACCTGGGACCTTCAGCGTGTTAGGCAGACGTGATAACCACTACACCATAGATACGTGTTAATATAAAGTTTCCTAAGAGATCCAGCTTATAACCATGTCTAATCACAATGGTCAAAACATGCATCTATCAGGGCTCGAACCTGGGACCTTCCGCGTGTTAGGCGGACGTGATAACCACTACACCATAGATACGTGTTAATTTAAGTTTTCGAAGAGATCTAGCTTATTACTATGTCTAATCACGATGGTCATAACACGCATCTATCAGGGCTCGAACCTGACACCTTCCGCGTGTTGGGCGGACGTGATAACCACTACACCATATATACTTGGCTATTGTGAGTTTTTGAAGAGATCTACCTTATTATTATGTCTAATCACAATGGTTAAAACATGTATCTATCAGGGCTCGAACCTGACACCTTCCGCGTGTTGGGCGGACGTGATAACCACTACACCATAGATACTTGGTTATTGTGAGTTTTCGAAGAGATCTACCCTATTATTATGTCTAATCACGATGGTCAAAACATGTCCCTTCCAGCGCTCAAACCTGGGACCTTCCGCGTGTTAGGCAGACGTGATAACCACTACACCATAGATACTTGGCTATTGTGAGTTTTCGAAGAGATCCACCTTATTATTATGTCTAATCACGATGGTCCAAACATGTATCTATCAGGGCTCGAACCTGACACCTTCCGCGTGTTAGGCGGACGTGATAACCACTACACCATAGATACTTAGCTATTGTGAGTTTTCGAAGAGATCTACCTTATTATTATGTCTAATCACGATGGTCAAAACACGTCCCTTCCAGCGCTCAAACCTTGGACCTTCCGCGTGTTAGGCAGACGTGATAACCACTACACCATAGATACGTGTTAATATAAGGTTTTCGAAGAGATCCAGCTTATTACTATGTCTAATCACAATGGTCCAAACATGTATCTACCAGGGCTCGAACCTGGGACCTTCCACGTGTTAGGCGGACGTGATAACCACTACACCATATATACTCGGCTATTGTGAGTTTTCGAAGAGATCTACCCTATAATTATGTCTAATCACGATGGTCAAAACATGTCCCTTCCAGCGCTCAAACCTGGGACCTTCCGCGTGTTAGGCAGACGTGATAACCACTACACCATAGATACTTGGCTATTGTGAGTTTTCGAAGAGATCTACCTTATTATTATGTCTAATCACGATGGTTAAAACAAGTATCTATCAGGGCTCGAACCTGACACCTTCCGCGTGTTAGGCGGACGTGATAACCACTACTCCATAGATACGTGTTAATATAAGGTTTTCGAAGAGATCCAGCTTATTACTATGTCTAATCACGATGGTCCAAACATGTATCTATCAGGGCTCGAACCTGACACCTTTCGCGTGTTAGGCGGACGTGATAACCACTACACCATATATACCTGGCTATTGGGAGTTTTCGAAGAGATCTACCTTATTATTATGTCTAATCACGATGGTCAAAACATGTCCCTACCAGCGCTCAAACCTGGGACCTTCCGCGTGTTAGGCAGACGTGATAACCACTACTCCATAGATACGTGTTAATATAAGGTTTTCGAAGAGATCCAGCTTATTACTATGTCTAATCACGATGGTCCAAACATGTATCTATCAGGGCTCGAACCTGACACCTTTCGAGTGTTAGGCGGACGTGATAACCACTACACCATATATACTTGGCTATTGGGAGTTTTCGAAGAGATCTACCTTATTATTATGCCTAATCACGATGGTTAAAACATGTCCCTACCAGCGCTCAAACCTGGGACCTTCCGCGCGTTAGGCAGACGTGATAACCACTACACCATAGATTAGTGTTAATATAAGGTTTTCGAAGAGATCCAGCTTATTACTATGTCTAATCACGATGGTCCAAACATGTATCTATCAGGGCTCGAACCTGACACCTTCCGCGTGTTAGGCGGACGTGATAACCACTACACCATATATACCTGGCTATTGGGAGTTTTCGAAGAGATCTACCTTATTATTATGTCTAATCACGATGGTCAAAACATGTCCCTACCAGCGCTCAAACCTGGGACCTTCCGCGTGTTAGGCAGACGTGATAACCACTACTCCATAGATACGTGTTAATATAAGGTTTTCGAAAAGATCCAGCTTATTACTATGTCTAATCACGATGGTCCAAACATGTATCTATCAGGGCTCGAACCTGACACCTTTCGAGTGTTAGGCGGACGTGATAACCACTACACCATATATACTTGGCTATTGGGAGTTTTCGAAGAGATCTACCTTATTATTATGTCTAATCACGATGGTCAAAACATATCCCTACCAGCGCTCAAACCTGGGACCTTCAGCGTGTTAGGCAGACGTGATAACCACTACACCATAGATACGTGTTAATATAAAGTTTCCTAAGAGATCCAGCTTATAACCATGTCTAATCACAATGGTCAAAACATGCATCTATCAGGGCTCGAACCTGGGACCTTCCGCGTGTTAGGCGGACGTGATAACCACTACACCATAGATACGTGTTAATTTAAGTTTTCGAAGAGATCTAGCTTATTACTATGTCTAATCACGATGGTCATAACACGCATCTATCAGGGCTCGAACCTGACACCTTCCGCGTGTTGGGCGGACGTGATAACCACTACACCATATATACTTGGCTATTGTGAGTTTTTGAAGAGATCTACCTTATTATTATGTCTAATCACAATGGTTAAAACATGTATCTATCAGGGCTCGAACCTGACACCTTCCGCGTGTTGGGCGGACGTGATAACCACTACACCATAGATACTTGGTTATTGTGAGTTTTCGAAGAGATCTACCCTATTATTATGTCTAATCACGATGGTCAAAACATGTCCCTTCCAGCGCTCAAACCTGGGACCTTCCGCGTGTTAGGCAGACGTGATAACCACTACACCATAGATACTTGGCTATTGTGAGTTTTCGAAGAGATCTACCTTATTATTATGTCTAATCACGATGGTTAAAACAAGTATCTATCAGGGCTCGAGCCTGACACCTTCCGCGTGTTAGGCGGACGTGATAACCACTACACCATAGATACTTGGCTATTGTGAGTTTTCGAAGAGATCTACCTTATTATTATGTCTAATCACGATGGTCAAAACACGTCCCTTCCAGCGCTCAAACCTTGGACCTTCCGCGTGTTAGGCAGACGTGATAACCACTACACCATAGATACGTGTTAATATAAGGTTTTCGAAGAGATCCAGCTTATTACTATGTCTAATCACAATGGTCCAAACATGTATCTACCAGGGCTCGAACCTGGGACCTTCCACGTGTTAGGCGGACGTGATAACCACTACACCATATATACTCGGCTATTGTGAGTTTTCGAAGAGATCTACCTTATTATTATGTCTAATCACGATGGTCAAAGCATGTCCCTTCCAGCGCTCAAACCTGGGACCTTCCGCGTGTTAGGCAGACGTGATAACCACTACACCATAGATACGTGTTAATATAAGGTTTTCGAAGAGATCCAGCTTATTACTATGTCTAATCACAATGGTCCAAACATGTATCTACCAGGGCTCGAACCTGGGACCTTCCGCGTGTTAGGCGGACGTGATAACCACTACACCATATATACTTGCCTATTGGGAGTTTTCGAAGAGATCTACCTTATTATTATGTCTAATCACGATGGTCAAAACATGTCCCTACCAGCGCTCAAACCTGGGACCTTCCGAGTGTTAGGCAGACGTGATAACCACTACTCCATAGATACGTGTTAATATAAGGTTTTCGAAGAGATCCAGCTTATTACTATGTCTAATCACGATGGTCCAAACATGTATCTATCAGGGCTCGAACCTGACACCTTTCGCGTGTTAGGCGGGCGTGATAACCACTACACCATATATACCTGGCTATTGGGAGTTTTCGAAGAGATCTACCTTATTATTATGTCTAATCACGATGGTCAAAACATATCCCTACCAGCGCTCAAACCTGGGACCTTCAGCGTGTTAGGCAGACGTGATAACCACTACACCATAGATACGTGTTAATATAAAGTTTTCTAAGAGATCCAGCTTAAAACCATGTCTAATCACGATGGTCAAAACATGTATCTATCAGGGCTCGAACCTGGGACCTTCAGCGTGTTAGGCAGACGTGATAACCACTACACCATAGATACTTGTTAATATAAAGTTTCCTAAGAGATCCAGCTTATAACCATGTCTAATCACAATGGTCAAAACATGCATCTATCAGGGCTCGAACCTGGGACCTTCCGCGTGTTAGGCGGACGTGATAACCACTACACCATAGAAACGTGTTAATTTAAGTTTTCGAAGAGATCTAGCTTATTACTATGTCTAATCACGATGGTCATAACATGCATCTATCAGGGCTCGAACCTGACACCTTCCGCGTGTTGGGCGGACGTGATAACCACTACACCATATATACTTGGCTATTGTGAGTTTTTGAAGAGATCTACCTTATTATTATGTCTAATCACAATGGTTAAAACATGTATCTATCAGGGCTCGAACCTGACACCTTCCGCGTGTTGGGCGGACGTGATAACCACTACACCATAGATACTTGGTTATTGTGAGTTTTCGAAGAGATCTACCCTATAATTATGTCTAATCACGATGGTCAAAACATGTCCCTTCCAGCGCTCAAACCTGGGACCTTCCGCGTGTTTGGCAGACGTGATAACCACTACACCATAGATACTTGGCTATTGTGAGTTTTCGAAGAGATCTACCTTATTATTATGTCTAATCTCGATGGTCAAAACATGTCCCTTCCAGCGCTCAAACCTGGGACCTTCCGCGTGTTAGGCAGACGTGATAACCACTACTCCATAGATACGTGTTAATATAAGGTTTTCGAAGAGATCCAGCTTATTACTATGTCTAATCACGATGGTCCAAACATGTATCTATCAGGGCTCGAACCTGACACCTTTCGAGTGTTAGGCGGACGTGATAACCACTACACCATATATACTTGGCTATTGGGAGTTTTCGAAGAGATCTACCTTATTATTATGCCTAATCACGATGGTCAAAACATGTCCCTACCAGCGCTCAAACCTGGGACCTTCCGCGCGTTAGGCAGACGTGATAACCACTACACCATAGATTAGTGTTAATATAAGGTTTTCGAAGAGATCCAGCTTATTACTATGTCTAATCACGATGGTCCAAACATGTATCTATCAGGGCTCGAACCTGACACCTTCCGCGTGTTAGGCGGACGTGATAACCACTACACCATATATACCTGGCTATTGGGAGTTTTCGAAGAGATCTACCTTATTATTATGTCTAATCACGATGGTCAAAACATGTCCCTACCAGCGCTCAAACCTGGGACCTTCCGCGTGTTAGGCAGACGTGATAACCACTACACCATAGATACGTGTTAATATAAGGTTTTCGAAGAGATCCAGCTTATTACTATGTCTAATCACAATGGTCCAAACATGTATCTACCAGGGCTCGAACCTGGGACCTTCCGCGTGTTAGGCGGACGTGATAACCACTACACCATATATACTCGGCTATTGTGAGTTTTCGAAGAGATCTACCTTATTATTATGTCTAATCACGATGGTCAAAGCATGTCCCTTCCAGCGCTCAAACCTGGGACCTTCCGCGTGTTAGGCAGACGTGATAACCACTACACCATAGATACGTGTTAATATAAGGTTTTCGAAGAGATCCAGCTTATTACTATGTCTAATCACAATGGTCCAAACATGTATCTACCAGGGCTCGAACCTGGGACCTTCCGCGTGTTAGGCGGACGTGATAACCACTACACCATATATACTTGCCTATTGGGAGTTTTCGAAGAGATCTACCTTATTATTATGTCTAATCACGATGGTCAAAACATGTCCCTACCAGCGCTCAAACCTGGGACCTTCCGCGTGTTAGGCAGACGTGATTACCACTACTCCATAGATACGTGTTAATATAAGGTTTTCGAAGAGATCCAGCTTATTACTATGTCTAATCACGATGGTCCAAACATGTATCTATCAGGGCTCGAACCTGACACCTTCCGCGTGTTGGGCGGACGTGATAACCACTACACCATAGATACTTGGTTATTGTGAGTTTTCGAAGAGATCTACCCTATTATTATGTCTAATCACGATGGTCAAAACATGTCCCTTCCAGCGCTCAAACCTGGGACCTTCCGCGTGTTAGGCAGACGTGATAACCACTACACCATAGATACTTGGCTATTGTGAGTTTTCGAAGAGATCTACCTTATTATTATGTCTAATCACGATGGTTAAAACAAGTATCTATCAGGGCTCGAACCTGACACCTTCCGCGTGTTAGGCGGACGTGATAACCACTACACCATAGATACTTGGCTATTGTGAGTTTTCGAAGAGATCTACCTTATTATTATGTCTAATCACGATGGTCAAAACACGTCCCTTCCAGCGCTCAAACCTTGGACCTTCCGCGTGTTAGGCAGACGTGATAACCACTACACCATAGATACGTGTTAATATAAGGTTTTCGAAGAGATCCAGCTTATTACTATGTCTAATCACAATGGTCCAAACATGTATCTACCAGGGCTCGAACCTGGGATCTTCCGCGTGTTAGGCGGACGTGATAACCACTACACCATATATACTCGGCTATTGTGAGTTTTCGAAGAGATCTATCTTATTATTATGTCTAATCACGATGGTCAAAGCATGTCCCTTCCAGCGCTCAAACCTGGGACCTTCCGCGTGTTAGGCAGACGTGATAACCACTACACCATAGATACGTGTTAATATAAGGTTTTCGAAGAGATCCAGCTTATTACTATGTCTAATCACAATGGTCCAAACATGTATCTACCAGGGCTCGAACCTGGGACCTTCCGCGTGTTAGGCGGACGTGATAACCACTACACCATATATACTTGCCTATTGGGAGTTTTCGAAGAGATCTACCTTATTATTATGTCTAATCACGATGGTCAAAACATGTCCCTACCAGCGCTCAAACCTGGGACCTTCCGCGTGTTAGGCAGACGTGATAACCACTACTCCATAGATACGTGTTAATATAAGGTTTTCGAAGAGATCCAGCTTATTACTATGTCTAATCACGATGGTCCAAACATGTATCTATCAGGGCTCGAACCTGACACCTTTCGCGTGTTAGGCGGACGTGATAACCACTACACCATATATACCTGGCTATTGGGAGTTTTCGAAGAGATCTACCTTATTATTATGTCTAATCACGATGGTCAAAACATATCCCTACCAGCGCTCAAACCTGGGACCTTCAGCGTGTTAGGCAGACGTGATAACCACTACACCATAGATACGTGTTAATATAAAGTTTTCTAAGAGATCCAGCTTAAAACCATGTCTAATCACGATGGTCAAAACATGCATCTATCAGGGATCGAACCTGGGACCTTCAGCGTGTTAGGCAGACGTGATAACCACTACACCATAGATACTTGTTAATATAAAGTTTCCTAAGAGATCCAGCTTATAACCATGTCTAATCACAATGGTCAAAACATGCATCTATCAGGGTTCGAACCTGGGACCTTCCGCGTGTTAGGCGGACGTGATAACCACTACACCATAGATACGTGTTCATTTAAGTTTTCGAAGAGATCTAGCTTATTACTATGTCTAATCACGATGGTCATAACATGCATCTATCAGGGCTCGAACCTGACACCTTCCGCGTGTTGGGCGGACGTGATAACCACTACACCATATATACTTGGCTATTGTGAGTTTTTGAAGAGATCTACCTTATTATTATGTCTAATCACAATGGTTAAAACATGTATCTATCAGGGCTCGAACCTGACACCTTCCGCGTGTTGGGCGGACGTGATAACCACTACACCATAGATACTTGGTTATTGTGAGTTTTCGAAGAGATCTACCCTATAATTATGTCTAATCACGATGGTCAAAACATGTCCCTTCCAGCGCTCAAACCTGGGACCTTCCGCGTGTTAGGCAGACGTGATAACCACTACACCATAGATACTTGGCTATTGTGAGTTTTCGAAGAGATCTACCTTATTATTATGTCTAATCACGATGGTTAAAACAAGTATCTATCAGGGCTCGAACCTGACACCTTCCGCGTGTTAGGCGGACGTGATAACCACTACTCCATAGATACGTGTTAATATAAGGTTTTCGAAGAGATCCAGCTTATTACTATGTCTAATCACGATGGTCCAAACATGTATCTATCAGGGCTCGAACCTGACACCTTTCGCGTGTTAGGCGGACGTGATAACCACTACACCATATATACCTGGCTATTGGGAGTTTTCGAAGAGATCCACCTTATTATTATGTCTAATCACGATGGTCAAAACATGTCCCTACCAGCGCTCAAACCTGGGACCTTCCGCGTGTTAGGCAGACGTGATAACCACTACTCCATAGATACGTGTTAATATAAGGTTTTCGAAGAGATCCAGCTTATTACTATGTCTAATCACGATGGTCCAAACATGTATCTATCAGGGCTCGAACCTGACACCTTTCGAGTGTTAGGCGGACGTGATAACCACTACACCATATATACTTGGCTATTGGGAGTTTTCGAAGAGATCTACCTTATTATTATGTCTAATCACGATGGTCAAAACATATCCCTACCAGCGCTCAAACCTGGGACCTTCAGCGTGTTAGGCAGACGTGATAACCACTACACCATAGATACGTGTTAATATAAAGTTTCCTAAGAGATCCAGCTTATAACCATGTCTAATCACAATGGTCAAAACATGCATCTATCAGGGCTCGAACCTGGGACCTTCCGCGTGTTAGGCGGACGTGATAACCACTACACCATCGATACGTGTTAATTTAAGTTTTCGAAGAGATCTAGCTTATTACTATGTCTAATCACGATGGTCATAACATGCATCTATCAGGGCTCGAACCTGACACCTTCCGCGTGTTGGGCGGACGTGATAACCACTACACCATATATACTTGGCTATTGTGAGTTTTCGAAGAGATCTACCTTATTATTATGTCTAATCACGATGGTTAAAACAAGTATCTATCAGGGCTCGAACCTGACACCTTCCGCGTGTTAGGCGGACGTGATAACCACTACTCTATAGATACGTGTTAATATAAGGTTTTCGAAGAGATCCAGCTTATTACTATGTCTAATCACGATGGTCCAAACATGTATCTATCAGGGCTCGAACCTGACACCTTTCGCGTGTTAGGCGGACGTGATAACCACTACACCATATATACCTGGCTATTGGGAGTTTTCGAAGAGATCTACCTTATTATTATGTCTAATCACGATGGTCAAAACATATCCCTACCAGCGCTCAAACCTGGGACCTTCAGCGTGTTAGGCAGACGTGATAACCACTACACCATAGATACGTGTTAATATAAAGTTTTCTAAGAGATCCAGCTTAAAACCATGTCTAATCACGATGGTCAAAACATGCATCTATCAGGGCTCGAACCTGGGACCTTCAGCGTGTTAGGCAGACGTGATAACCACTACACCATAGATACTTGTTAATATAAAGTTTCCTAAGAGATCCAGCTTATAACCATGTCTAATCACAATGGTCAAAACATGCATCTATCAGGGCTCGAACCTGGGACCTTCCGCGTGTTAGGCGGACGTGATAACCACTACACCATAGATACGTGTTAATTTAAGTTTTCGAAGAGATCTAGCTTATTACTATGTCTAATCACGATGGTCATAACATGCATCTATCAGGGCTCGAACCTGACACCTTCCGCGTGTTGGGCGGACGTGATAACCACTACACCATATATACTTGGCTATTGTGAGTTTTCGAAGAGATCTACCTTATTATTATGTCTAATCACGATGGTTAAAACAAGTATCTATCAGGGCTCGAACCTGACACCTTCCGCGTGTTAGGCGGACGTGATAGCCACTACTCTATAGATACGTGTTAATATAAGGTTTTCGAAGAGATCCAGCTTATTACTATGTCTAATCACGATGGTCCAAACATGTATCTATCAGGGCTCGAACCTGACACCTTTCGCGTGTTAGGCGGACGTGATAACCACTACACCATATATACCTGGCTATTGGGAGTTTTCGAAGAGATCTACCTTATTATTATGTCTAATCACGATGGTCAAAACATGTCCCTACCAGCGCTCAAACCTGGGACCTTCCGCGTGTTAGGCAGACGTGATAACCACTACTCCATAGATACGTGTTAATATAAGGTTTTCGAAGAGATCCAGCTTATTACTATGTCTAATCACGATGGTCCAAACATGTATCTATCAGGGCTCGAACCTGACACCTTTCGAGTGTTAGGCGGACGTGATAACCACTACACCATATATACTTGGCTATTGGGAGTTTTCGAAGAGATCTACCTTAATATTATGTCTAATCACGATGGTCAAAACATATCCCTACCAGCGCTCAAACCTGGGACCTTCAGCGTGTTAGGCAGACGTGATAACCACTACACCATAGATACGTGTTAATATAAAGTTTTCTAAGAGATCCAGCTTATAACCATGTCTAATCACAATGGTCAAAATATGCATCTATCAGGGCTCGAACCTGGGACCTTCCGCGTGTTTGGCGGACGTGATAACCACTACACCATAGATACTTGGCTATTGTGAGTTTTCGAAGAGATCTACCTTATTATTATGTCTAATCACGATGGTTAAAACATGTATCTATCAGGGCTCGAACCTGACACCTTCCGCGTGTTGGGCGGACGTGATAACCACTACACCATAGATACTTGGTTATCGTGAGTTTTCGAAGAGATCTACCCTATTATTATGTCTAATCACGATGGTCAAAACATGTCCCTTCCAGCGCTCAAACCTGGGACCTTCCGCGTGTTAGGCAGACGTGATAACCACTACACCATAGATACTTGGCTATTGTGAGTTTTCGAAGAGATCTACCTTATTATTATGTCTAATCACGATGGTTAAAACAAGTATCTATCAGGGCTCGAACCTGACACCTTCCGCGTGTTAGGCGGACGTGATAACCACTACACCATAGATACTTGGCTATTGTGAGTTTTCGAAGAGATCTACCTTATTATTATGTCTAATCACGATGGTCAAAACATATCCCTACCAGCGCTCAAACCTGGGACCTTCAGCGTGTTAGGCAGACGTGATAACCACTACACCATAGATACGTGTTAATATAAAGTTTTCTAAGAGATCCAGCTTATAACTATGTCTAATCACGATGGTCAAAACATGTATCTATCAGGGCTCGAACCTGGGACCTTCCGCGTATTAGGCGGACGTGCTAACCACTACACCATAGATACGTGTTTATTTAAGTTTTCGAAGAAATCTAGCTTATTACTATGTCTAATCACGATGGTCATAACATGTATCTATCAGGGCTCGAACCTGACACTTTCCGCGTGTTGGGCGGACGTGATAACCACTACACCATAGATACGTGTTAATATAAAGTTTTCGAAGAGATCCAGCTTATTACTATTTCTAATCACGATGGTCAAAACATGTATCTATCAGGGTTCGAACCTGACACCTTCCGCGTGTTGGGCGGACGTGATAACCACTACACCATAGATACTTGGCTATTGTAAGTTTTCGAAGAGATCTACCTTATTATTATGCCTAATCACGATGGTCAAAACATGTCCCTACTAGCGCTCAAACCTGGGACCTTCCGCGCGTTAGGCAGACGTGATAACCACTACACCATAGATACGTGTTAATATAAGGTTTTCGAAGAGATCCAGCTTATTACTATGTCTAATCACGATGGTCCAAACATGTATCTATCAGGGCTCGAACCTGACACCTTTCGCGTGTTAGGCGGACGTGATAACCACTACACCATATATACCTGGCTATTGGGAGTTTTCGAAGAGATCTACCTTATTATTATGTCTAATCACGATGGTCAAAACATGTCCCTACCAGCGCTCAAACCTGGGACCTTCCGCGTGTTAGGCAGACGTGATAACCACTACTCCATAGATACGTGTTAATATAAGGTTTTCGAAGAGATCCAGCTTATTACTATGTCTAATCACGATGGTCCAAACATGTATCTATCAGGGCTCGAACCTGACACCTTTCGCGTGTTAGGCGGACGTGATAACCACTACACCATATATACCTGGCTATTGGGAGTTTTCGAAGAGATCTACCTTATTATTATGTCTAATCACGATGGTCAAAACATGTCCCTACCAGCGCTCAAACCTGGGACCTTCCGCGTGTTAGGCAGACGTGATAACCACTACCCCATAGATACGTGTTAATATAAGGTTTACGAAGAGATCCAGCTTATTACTATGTCTAATCACGATGGTCCAAACATGTATCTATCAGGGCTCGAACCTGACACCTTTCGCGTGTTAGGCGGACGTGATAACCACTACACCATATATACCTGGCTATTGGGAGTTTTCGAAGAGATCTACCTTATTATTATGTCTAATCACGATGGTCAAAACATATCCCTACCAGCGCTCAAACCTGGGACCTTCAGCGTGTTAGGCAGACGTGATAACCACTACACCATAGATACGTGTTAATATAAAGTTTTCTAAGAGATCCAGCTTAAAACCATGTCTAATCACGATGGTCAAAACATGCATCGATCAGGGCTCGAACCTGGGACCTTCAGCGTGTTAGGCAGACGTGATAACCACTACACCATAGATACTTGTTAATATAAAGTTTCCTAAGAGATCCAGCTTATAACCATGTCTAATCACAATGGTCAAAACATGCATCTATCAGGGCTCGAACCTGGGACCTTCCGCGTGTTAGGCGGACGTGATAACCACTACACCATAGATACGTGTTAATTTAAGTTTTCGAAGAGATCTAGCTTATTACTATGTCTAATCACGATGGTCATAACATGCATCTATCACGGCTCGAACCTGACACCTTCCGCGTGTTGGGCGGACGTGATAACCACTACACCATATATACTTGGCTATTGTGAGTTTTCGAAGAGATCTACCTTATTATTATGTCTAATCACGATGGTTAAAACAAGTATCTATCAGGGCTCGAACCTGACACCTTCCGCGTGTTAGGCGGACGAGATAGCCACTACTCTATAGATACGTGTTAATATAAGGTTTTCGAAGAGATCCAGCTTATTACTATGTCTAATCACGATGGTCCAAACATGTATCTATCAGGGCTCGAACCTGACACCTTTCGCGTGTTAGGCGGACGTGATAACCACTACACCATATATACCTGGCTATTGGGAGTTTTCGAAGAGATCTACCTTATTATTATGTCTAATCACGATGGTCAAAACATGTCCCTACCAGCGCTCAAACCTGGGACCTTCCGCGTGTTAGGCAGACGTGATAACCACTACTCCATAGATACGTGTTAATATAAGGTTTTCGAAGAGATCCAGCTTATTACTATGTCTAATCACGATGGTCCAAACATGTATCTATCAGGGCTCGAACCTGACACCTTTCGAGTGTTAGGCGGACGTGATAACCACTACACCATATATACTTGGCTATTGGGAGTTTTCGAAGAGATCTACCTTATTATTATGTCTAATCACGATGGTCAAAACATATCCCTACCAGCGCTCAAACCTGGGACCTTCAGCGTGTTAGGCAGACGTGATAACCACTACACCATAGATACGTGTTAATATAAAGTTTTCTAAGAGATCCAGCTTATAACCATGTCTAATCACAATGGTCAAAATATGCATCTATCAGGGCTCGAACCTGGGACCTTCCGCGTGTTTGGCGGACGTGATAACCACTACACCATAGATACTTGGCTATTGTGAGTTTTCGAAGAGATCTACCTTATTATTATGTCTAATCACGATGGTTAAAACATGTATCTATCAGGGCTCGAACCTGACACCTTCCGCGTGTTGGGCGGACGTGATAACCACTACACCATAGATACTTGGTTATCGTGAGTTTTCGAAGAGATCTACCCTATAATTATGTCTAATCACGATGGTCAAAACATGTCCCTTCCAGCGCTCAAACCTGGGACCTTCCGCGTGTTAGGCAGACGTGATAACCACTACACCATAGATACTTGGCTATTGTGAGTTTTCGAAGAGATCTACCTTATTATTATGTCTAATCACGATGGTTAAAACAAGTATCTATCAGGGCTCGAACCTGACACCTTCCTCGTGTTAGGCGGACGTGATAACCACTACACCATAGATACTTGGCTATTGTGAGTTTTCGAAGAGATCTACCTTATTATTATGTCTAATCACGATGGTCAAAACATATCCCTACCAGCGCTCAAACCTGGGACCTTCAGCGTGTTAGGCAGACGTGATAACCACTACACCATAGATACGTGTTAATATAAAGTTTTCTAAGAGATCCAGCTTATAACTATGTCTAATCACGATGGTCAAAACATGTATCTATCAGGGCTCGAACCTGGGACCTTCCGCGTATTAGGCGGACGTGCTAACCACTACACCATAGATACGTGTTTATTTAAGTTTTCGAAGAAATCTAGCTTATTACTATGTCTAATCACGATGGTCATAACATGTATCTATCAGGGCTCGAACCTGACACTTTCCGCGTGTTGGGCGGACGTGATAACCACTACACCATAGATACGTGTTAATATAAAGTTTTCGAAGAGATCCAGCTTATTACTATTTCTAATCACGATGGTCAAAACATGTATCTATCAGGGTTCGAACCTGACACCTTCCGCGTGTTGGGCGGACGTGATAACCACTACACCATAGATACTTGGCTATTGTAAGTTTTCGAAGAGATCTACCTTATTATTATGCCTAATCACGATGGTCAAAACATGTCCCTACTAGCGCTCAAACCTGGGACCTTCCGCGCGTTAGGCAGACGTGATAACCACTACACCATAGATACGTGTTAATATAAGGTTTTCGAAGAGATCCAGCTTATTACTATGTCTAATCACGATGGTCCAAACATGTATCTATCAGGGCTCGAACCTGACACCTTTCGCGTGTTAGGCGGACGTGATAACCACTACACCATATATACCTGGCTATTGGGAGTTTTCGAAGAGATCTACCTTATTATTATGTCTAATCACGATGGTCAAAACATGTCCCTACCAGCGCTCAAACCTGGGACCTTCCGCGTGTTAGGCAGACGTGATAACCACTACTCCATAGATACGTGTTAATATAAGGTTTTCGAAGAGATCCAGCTTATTACTATGTCTAATCACGATGGTCCAAACATGTATCTATCAGGGCTCGAACCTGACACCTTTCGAGTGTTAGGCGGACGTGATAACCACTACACCATATATACTTGGCTATTGGGAGTTTTCGAAGAGATCTACCTTATTATTATGTCTAATCACGATGGTCAAAACATATCCCTACCAGCGCTCAAACCTGGGACCTTCAGCGTGTTAGGCAGACGTGATAACCACTACACCATAGATACGTGTTAATATAAAGTTTCCTAAGAGATCCAGCTTATAACCATGTCTAATCACAATGGTCAAAACATGCATCTATCAGGGCTCGAACCTGGGACCTTCCGCGTGTTAGGCGGACGTGATAACCACTACACCATAGATACGTGTTAATTTAAGTTTTCGAAGAGATCTAGCTTATTACTATGTCTAATCACGATGGTCATAACATGCATCTATCAGGGCTCGAACCTGACACCTTCCGCGTGTTGGGCGGACGTGATAACCACTACACCATATATACTTGGCTATTGTGAGTTTTTGAAGAGATCTACCTTATTATTATGTCTAATCACAATGGTTAAAACATGTATCTATCAGGGCTCGAACCTGACACCTTCCGCGTGTTGGGCGGACGTGATAACCACTACACCATAGATACTTGGTTATTGTGAGTTTTCGAAGAGATCTACCCTATTATTATGTCTAATCGCGATGGTCAAAACATGTCCCTTCCAACGCTCAAACCTGGGACCTTCCGCGTGTTAGGCAGACGTGATAACCACTACACCATAGATACTTGGCTATTGTGAGTTTTCGAAGAGATCTACCTTATTATTATGTCTAATCACGATGGTTAAAACAAGTATCTATCAGGGCTCGAACCTGACACCTTCCGCGTGTTAGGCGGACGTGATAACCACTACACCATAGATACTTGGCTATTGTGAGTTTTCGAAGAGATCTACCTTATTATTATGTCTAATCACGATGGTCAAAACACGTCCCTTCCAGCGCTCAAACCTTGGACCTTCCGCGTGTTAGGCAGACGTGATAACCACTGCACCATAGATACGTGTTAATATAAGGTTTTCGAAGAGATCCAGCTTATTACTATGTCTAATCACGATGGTCCAAACATGTATCTATCAGGGCTCGAACCTGGGACCTCCCGCGTGTTAGGCGGACGTGATAACCACTACACCATATATACTCGGCTATTGTGAGTTTTCGAAGAGATCTACCTTATTATTATGTCTAATCACGATGGTCAAAGCATGTCCCTTCCAGCGCTCAAACCTGGGACCTTCCGCGTGTTAGGCAGACGTGATAACCACTACACCATAGATACGTGTTAATATAAGGTTTTCGAAGAGATCCAGCTTATTACTATGTCCAATCACAATGGTCCAAACATGTATCTACCAGGGCTCGAACCTGGGACCTTCCGCGTGTTAGGCGGACGTGATAACCACTACACCATATATACTTGCCTATTGGGAGTTTTCGAAGAGATCTACCTTATTATTATGTCTAATCACGATGGTCAAAACATGTCCCTACCAGCGCTCAAACCTGGGACCTTCCGCGTGTTAGGCAGACGTGATAACCACTACTCCATAGATACGTGTTAATATAAGGTTTTCGAAGAGATCCAGCTTATTACTATGTCTAATCACGATGGTCCAAACATGTATCTATCAGGGCTCGAACCTGACACCTTTCGCGTGTTAGGCGGACGTGATAACCACTACACCATATATACCTGGCTATTGGGAGTTTTCGAAGAGATCTACCTTATTATTATGTCTAATCACGATGGTCAAAACATATCCCTACCAGCGCTCAAACCTGGGACCTTCAGCGTGTTAGGCAGACGTGATAACCACTACACCATAGATACGTGTTAATATAAGGTTTTCGAAGAGATCCAGCTTATTACTATGTCTAATCACGATGGTCCAAACATGTATCTATCAGGGCTCGAACCTGGGACCTCCCGCGTGTTAGGCGGACGTGATAACCACTACATCATATATACTCGGCTATTGTGAGTTTTCGAAGAGATCTACCTTATTATTATGTCTAATCACGATGGTCAAAGCATGTCCCTTCCAGCGCTCAAACCTGAGACCTTCCGCGTGTTAGGCAGACGTGATAACCACTACACCATAGATACGTGTTAATATAAGGTTTTCGAAGAGATCCAGCTTATTACTATGTCTAATCACAATGGTCCAAACATGTATCTACCAGGGCTCGAACCTGGGACCTTCCGCGTGTTAGGCGGACGTGATAACCACTACACCATATATACTTGCCTATTGGGAGTTTTCGAAGAGATCTACCTTATAATTATGTCTAATCACGATGGTCAAAACATGTCCCTACCAGCGCTCAAACCTGGGACCTTCCGCGTGTTAGGCAGACGTGATAACCACTACTCCATAGATACGTGTTAATATAAGGTTTTCGAAGAGATCCAGCTTATTACTATGTCTAATCACGATGGTCCAAACATGTATCTAACAGGGCTCGAACCTGACACCTTTCGCGTGTTAGGCGGACGTGATAACCACTACACCATATATACCTGGCTATTGGGAGTTTTCGAAGAGATCTACCTTATTATTATGTCTAATCACGATGGTCAAAACATATCCCTACCAGCGCTCAAACCTGGGACCTTCAGCGTGTTAGGCAGACGTGATAACCACTACACCATACATACGTGTTAATATAAAGTTTTCTAAGAGATCCAGCTTAAAACCATGTCTAATCACGATGGTCAAAACATGCATCTATCAGGGCTCGAACCTGGGACCTTCCGCGTGTTAGGCGGACGTGATAACCACTACACCATAGATACGTGTTAATTTAAGTTTTCGAAGAGATCTAGCTTATTACTATGTCTAATCACGATGGTCATAACATGCATCTATCAGGGCTCGAACCTGACACCTTCCGCGTGTTGGGCGGACGTGATAACCACTACACCATATATACTTGGCTATTGTGAGTTTTTGAAGAGATCTACCTTATTATTATGTCTAATCACAATGGTTAAAACATGTATCTATCAGGGCTCGAACCTGACACCTTCCGCGTGTTGGGCGGACGTGATAACCACTACACCATAGATACTTGGTTATTGTGAGTTTTCGAAGAGATCTACCCTATAATTATGTCTAATCACGATGGTCAAAACATGTCCCTTCCAGCGCTCAAACCTGGGACCTTCCGCGTGTTAGGCAGACGTGATAACCACTACACCATAGATACTTGGCTATTGTGAGTTTTCGAAGAGATCTACCTTATTATTATGTCTAATCACGATGGTTAAAACAAGTATCTATCAGGGCTCGAACCTGACACCTTCCGCGTGTTAGGCGGACGTGATAACCACTACTCCATAGATACGTGTTAATATAAGGTTTTCGAAGAGATCCAGCTTATTACTATGTCTAATCACGATGGTCCAAACATGTATCTATCAGGGCTCGAAACTGACACCTTTCGAGTGTTAGGCGGACGTGATAACCACTACACCATATATACTTGGCTATTGGGAGTTTTCGAAGAGATCTACCTTATTATTATGTCTAATCACGATGGTCAAAACATATCCCTACCAGCGCTCAAACCTGGGACCTTCAGCGTGTTAGGCAGACGTGATAACCACTACACCATAGATACGTGTTAATATAAAGTTTCCTAAGAGATCCAGCTTATAACCATGTCTAATCACAATGGTCAAAACATGCATCTATCAGGGCTCGAACCTGGGACCTTCCGCGTGTTAGGCGGACGTGATAACCACTACACCATAGATACGTGTTAATTTAAGTTTTCGAAGAGATCTAGCTTATTACTATGTCTAATCACGATGGTCATAACATGCATCTATCAGGGCTCGAACCTGACACCTTCCGCGTGTTGGGCGGACGTGATAACCACTACACCATATAAACTTGGCTATTGTGAGTTTTTGAAGAGATCTACCTTATTATTATGTCTAATCACAATGGTTAAAACATGTATCTATCAGGGCTCGAACCTGACACCTTCCGCGTGTTGGGCGGACGTGATAACCACTACACCATAGATACTTGGTTATTGTGAGTTTTCGAAGAGATCTACCCTATTATTATGTCTAATCACGATGGTCAAAACATGTCCCTTCCAGCGCTCAAACCTGGGACCTTCCGCGTGTTAGGCAGACGTGATAACCACTACACCATAGATAATTGGCTATTGTGAGTTTTCGAAGAGATCTACCTTATTATTATGTCTAATCACGATGGTTAAAACAAGTATCTATCAGGGCTCGAACCTGACACCTTCCGCGTGTTAGGCGGACGTGATAACCACTACACCATAGATACTTGGCTATTGTGAGTTTTCGAAGAGATCTACCTTATTATTATGTCTAATCACGATGGTCAAAACATGTCCCTTCCAGCGCTCAAACCTTGGACCTTCCGCGTGTTAGGCAGACGTGATAACCACTACACCATAGATACGTGTTAATATAAGGTTTTCGAAGAGATCCAGCTTATTACTATGTCTAATCACGATGGTCCAAACATGTATCTATCAGGGCTCGAACCTGGGACCTCCCGCGTGTTAGGCGGACGTGATAACCACTACACCATATATACCTGGCTATTGGGAGTTTTCGAAGAGATCTACCTTATTAT
Organism: Phalangium opilio; assembly: GCF_054372755.1. NCBI lineage: Eukaryota > Metazoa > Arthropoda > Arachnida > Opiliones > Phalangiidae > Phalangium > Phalangium opilio. Next base: position 2,141,973 of record NW_028324169.1, read on the forward strand.
TATGTCTAATCACGATGGTCAAAACATATCCCTACCAGCGCTCAAACCTGGGACCTTCAGCGTGTTAGGCAGACGTGATAACCACTACACCATAGATACGTGTTAATATAAAGTTTTCTAAGAGATCCAGCTTAAAACCATGTCTAATCACGATGGTCAAAACATGCATCTATCAGGGCTCGAACCTGGGACCTTCAGCGTGTAAGGCAGACGTGATAACCACTACACCATAGATACGTGTTAATATAAAGTTTCCTAAGAGATCCAGCTTATAACCATGTCTAATCACAATGGTCAAAACATGCATCTATCAGGGCTCGAACCTGGGACCTTCCGCGTGTTAGGCGGACGTGATAACCACTACACCATAGATACGTGTTAATTTAAGTTTTCGAAGAGATCTAGCTTATTGCTATGTCTAATCACGATGGTCATAACATGCATCTATCAGGGCTCGAACCTGACACCTTCCGCGTGTTGGGCGGACGTGATAACCACTACACCATTGATACTTGGCTATTGTGAGTTTTCGAAGAGATCTACCTTATTATTATGTCTAATCACGATGGTTAAAACAAGTATCTATCAGGGCTCGAACCTGACACCTTCCGCGTGTTAGGCGGACGTGATAACCACTACACCATAGATACTTGGCTATTGTGAGTTTTCGAAGAGATCTACCTTATTATTATGTCTAATCACGATGGTCAAAACATGTCCCTTCCAGCGCTCAAACCTTGGACCTTCCGCGTGTTAGGCAGACGTGATAACCACTACACCATAGATACGTGTTAATATAAGGTTTTCGAAGAGATCCAGCTTATTACTATGTCTAATCACGATGGTCCAAACATGTATCTATCAGGGCTCGAACCTGGGACCTCCCGCGTGTTAGGCGGCCGTGATAACCACTACACCATATATACTCGGCTATTGTGAGTTTTCGAAGAGATCTACCTTATTATTATGTCTAATCACGATGGTCAAAACATATCCCTACCAGCGCTCAAACCTGGGACCTTCAGCGTGTTAGGCAGACGTGATAACCACTACACCATAGATACGTGTTAATATAAAGTTTCCCAAGAGATCCAGCTTATAACCATGTCTAATCACAATGGTCAAAACATGCATCTATCAGGGCTCGAACCTGGGACCTTCCGCGTGTTAGGCGGACTTGATAACCACTACACCATAGATACGTGTTAATTTAAGTTTTCGAAGAGATCTAGCTTATTACTATGTCTAATCACGATGGTCATAACATGCATCTATCAGGGCTCGAACCTGACACCTTCCGCGTGTTGGGCGGACGTGATAACCACTACACCATATATACTTGGCTATTGTGAGTTTTTGAAGAGATCTACCTTATTATTATGTCTAATCACAATGGTTAAAACATGTATCTATCAGGGCTCGAACCTGACACCTTCCGCGTGTTGGGCGGACGTGATAACCACTACACCATAGATACTTGGTTATTGTGAGTTTTCGAAGAGATCTACCCTATTATTATGTCTAATCACGATGGTCAAAACATGTCCCTTCCAGCGCTCAAACCTGGGACCTTCCGCGTGTTAGGCAGACGTGATAACCACTACACCATAGATAATTGGCTATTGTGAGTTTTCGAAGAGATCTACCTTATTATTATGTCTAATCACGATGGTTAAAACAAGTATCTATCAGGGCTCGAACCTGACACCTTCCGCGTGTTAGGCGGACGTGATAACCACTACACCATAGATACTTGGCTATTGTGAGTTTTCGAAGAGATCTACCTTATTATTATGTCTAATCACGATGGTCAAAACATGTCCCTTCCAGCGCTCAAACCTTGGACCTTCCGCGTGTTAGGCAGACGTGATAACCACTACACCATAAATACGTGTTAATATAAGGTTTTCGAAGAGATCCAGCTTATTACTATGTCTAATCACGATGGTCCAAACATGTATCTATCAGGGCTCGAACCTGGGACCTCCCGCGTGTTAGGCGGACGTGATAACCACTACACCATATATACCTGGCTATTGGGAGTTTTCGAAGAGATCTACCTTATTATTATGTCTAATCACGATGGTCAAAACATATCCCTACCAGCGCTCAAACCTGGGACCTTCAGCGTGTTAGGCAGACGTGATAACCACTACACCATAGATACGTGTTAATATAAAGTTTTCTAAGAGATCCAGCTTAAAACCATGTCTAATCACGATGGTCAAAACATGCATCTATCAGGGCTCGAACCTGGGACCTTCAGCGTGTTAGGCAGACGTGATAACCACTACACCATAGATACGTGTTAATATAAAGTTTCCTAAGAGATCCAGCTTATAACCATGTCTAATCACAATGGTCAAAACATGCATCTATCAGGGCTCGAACCTGGGACCTTCCGCGTGTTAGGCGGACGTGATAACCACTACACCATAGATACGTGTTAATTTAAGTTTTCGAAGAGATCTAGCTTATTACTATGTCTAATCACGATGGTCATAACATGCATCTATCAGGGCTCGAACCTGACACCTTCCGCGTGTTGGGCGGACGTGATAACCACTACACCATAGATACTTGGCTATTGTGAGTTTTCGAAGAGATCTACCTTATTATTATGTCTAATCACGATGGTTAAAACAAGTATCTATCAGGGCTCGAACCTGACACCTTCCGCGTGTTAGGCGGACGTGATAACCACTACACCATAGATACTTGGCTATTGTGAGTTTTCGAAGAGATCTACCTTATTATTATGTCTAATCACGATGGTCAAAACATGTCCCTTCCAGCGCTCAAACCTTGGACCTTCCGCGTGTTAGGCAGACGTGATAACCACTACACTATAGATACGTGTTAATATAAGGTTTTCGAAGAGATCCAGCTTATTACTATGTCTAATCACGATGGTCCAAACATGTATCTATCAGGGCTCGAACCTGGGACCTCCCGCGTGTTAGGCGGCCGTGATAACCACTACACCATATATACTCGGCTATTGTGAGTTTTCGAAGAGATCTACCTTATTATTATGTCTAATCACGATGGTCAAAACATGTCCCTACCAGCGCTCAAACCTGGGACCTTCCGCGTGTTAGGCAGACGTGATAACCACTACTCCATAGATACGTGTTAATATAAGGTTTTCGAAGAGATCCAGCTTATTACTATGTCTAATCACGATGGTCCAAACATGTATCTATCAGGGCTCGAACCTGACACCTTTCGCGTGTTAGGCGGACGTGATAACCACTACACCATATATACCTGGCTATTGGGAGTTTTCGAAGAGATCTACCTTATTATTATGTCTAATCACGATGGTCAAAACATATCCCTACCAGCGCTCAAACCTGGGACCTTCAGCGTGTTAGGCAGACGTGATAACCACTACACCATAGATACGTGTTAATATAAAGTTTTCTAAGAGATCCAGCTTATAACCATGTCTAATCACAATGGTCAAAACATGCATCTATCAGGGCTCGAACCTGGGACCTTCCGCGTGTTAGGCGGACGTGATAACCACTACACCATAGATACGTGTCAATTTAAGTTTTCGAAGAGATCTAGCTTATTACTATGTCTAATCACGATGGTTAAAACATGTATCTATCAGGGCTCGAACCTGACACCTTCCGCGTGTTGGGCGGACGTGATAACCACTACACCATAGATACTAGGTTATTGTGAGTTTTCGAAGAGATCTACCCTATTATTATGTCTAATCACGATGGTCAAAACATGTCCCTTCCAGCGCTCAAACCTGGGACCTTCCGCGTGTTAGGCAGACGTGATAACCACTACTCCATAGATACGTGTTAATATAAGGTTTTCGAAGAGATCCAGCTTATTACTATGTCTAATCACGATGGTCCAAACATGTATCTATCAGGGCTCGAACCTGACACCTTTCGAGTGTTAGGCGGACGTGATAACCACTACACCATATATACTTGGCTATGGGGAGTTTTCGAAGAGATCTCCCTTATTATTATGTCTAATCACGATGGTCAAAACATATCCCTACCAGCGCTCAAACCTGGGACCTTCAGCGTGTTAGGCAGACGTGATAACCACTACACCATAGATACGTGTTAATATAAGGTTTTCGAAGAGATCCAGCTTATTACTATGTCTAATCACGATGGTCCAAACATGTATCTATCAGGGCTCGAACCTGGGACCTCCCGCGTGTTAGGCGGACGTGATAACCACTACACCATATATACTCGGCTATTGTGAGTTTTCGAAGAGATCTACCTTATTATTATGTCTAATCACGATGGTCAAAGCATGTCCCTTCCAGCGCTCAAACCTGGGACCTTCCGCGTGTTAGGCAGACGTGATAACCACTACACCATAGATACGTGTTAATATAAGGTTTTCGAAGAGATCCAGCTTATTACTATGTCTAATCACAATGGTCCAAACATGTATCTACCAGGGCTCGAACCTGGGACCTTCCGCGTGTTAGGCGGACGTGATAACCACTACACCATATATACTTGGCTATTGGGAGTTTTCGAAGAGATCTACCTTATTATTATGTCTAATCACGATGGTCAAAACATGTCCCTACCAGCGCTCAAACCTGGGACCTTCCGCGTGTTAGGCAGACGTGATAACCACTACTCCATAGATACGTGTTAATATAAGGTTTTCGAAGAGATCCAGCTTATTACTATGTCTAATCACGATGGTCCAAACATGTATCTATCAGGGCTCGAACCTGACACCTTTCGCGTGTTAGGCGGACGTGATAACCACTACACCATATATACCTGGCTATTGGGAGTTTTCGAAGAGATCTACCTTATTATTATTTATAATCACGATGGTCAAAACATATCCCTACCAGCGCTCAAACCTGGGACCTTCAGCGTGTTAGGCAGACGTGATAACCACTACACCACAGATACGTGTTAATATAAAGTTTTCTAAGAGATCCAGCTTAAAACCATGTCTAATCACGATGGTCAAAACATGCATCTATCAGGGCTCGAACCTGGGACCTTCCGCGTGTTAGGCGGACGTGATAACCACTACACCATAGATACGTGTCAATTTAAGTTTTCGAAGAGATCTAGCTTATTACTATGTCTAATCACGATGGTTAAAACATGTATCTATCAGGGCTCGAACCTGACACCTTCCGCGTGTTGGGCGGACGTGATAACCACTACACCATAGATACTAGGTTATTGTGAGTTTTTGAAGAGATCTACCCTATTATTATGTCTAATCACGATGGTCAAAACATGTCCCTTCCAGCGCTCAAACCTGGGACCTTCCGCGTGTTAGGCAGACGTGATAACCACTACACCATAGATACTTGGCTATTGTGAGTTTTCGAAGAGATCTACCTTATTATTATGTCTAATCACGATGGTTAAAACATATCCCTACCAGCGCTCAAACCTGGGACCTTCAGCGTGTTAGGCAGACGTGATAACCACTACACCATAGATACGTGTTAATATAAAGTTTTCTAAGAGATCCAGCTTAAAACCATGTCTAATCACGATGGTCAAAACATGCATCTATCAGGGCTCGAACCTGGGACCTTCCGCGTGTTAGGCGGACGTGATAACCACTACACCATAGATACGTGTCAATTTAAGTTTTCGAAGAGATCTAGCTTATTACTATGTCTAATCACGATGGTTCAAACATGTATCTATCAGGGCTCGAACCTGGGACCTTCCGCGTGTTAGGCGGACGTGATAACCACTACACCATATATACTTGGCTATTGTGAGTTTTCGAAGAGATCTACCTTATTATTATGTCTAATCACGATGGTGAAAACATGTCTCTTCCAGCGCTCAAACCTGGGACCTTCCGCGTGTTAGGCAGACGTGATAACCACTACACCATAGATACGTGTTAATATAAGGTTTTCGAAGAGATCCAGCTTATTACTATGTCTAATCACGATGGTCCAAACATGTATCTACCAGGGCTCGAACCTGGGACCTTCCGCGTGTTAGGCGGACGTGATAACCACTACACCATATATACTTGGCTATTGGGAGTTTTCGAAGAGATCTACCTTATTATTATGTCTAATCACGATGGTCAAAACATATCCCTACCAGCGCTCAAACCTGGGACATTCAGCGTGTTAGGCAGACGTGATAACCACTACACCATAGATACGTGTTAATATAAAGTTTTCTAAGAGATCCAGCTTATAACTATGTCTAATCACGATGGTCCAAACATGTATCTATCAGGGCTCGAACCTGACACCTTTCGCGTGTTAGGCGGACGTGATAACCACTACACCATATACACTTGGCTATTGGGAGTTTTCGAAGAGATCTACCTTATTATTATGTCTAATCACGATGGTCAAAACATGTCCCTACCAGCGCTCAAACCTGGGACCTTCCGCGTGTTAGGCAGACGTGATAACCACTACTCCATAGATACGTGTTAATATAGGGTTTTCGAAGAGATCCAGCTTATTACTATGTCTAATCACGATGGTCCAAACATGCATCTATCAGGGCTCGAACCTGGGACCTTCCGCGTGTTAGGCGGACGTGATAACCACTACACCATATATACTTGGCTATTGGGAGTTTTCGAAGAGATCTACCTTATTATTATGTCTAATCACGATGGTCAAAACCTATCCCTACTAGCGCTCAAATCTGGGACCTTCAGCGTGTTAGGCAGACGTGATAACCACTACACCATAGATACGTGTTAATTTAAGTTTTCGAAGAGATCTAGCTTATTACTATGTCTAATCACGATGGTCAAAACATGCATCTATCAGGGCTCGAACCTGGGACCTTCCGCGTGTTAGGCGGACGTGATAACCACTACACCATAGATACGTGTTAATTTAAGTTTTCGAAGAGATCTAGCTTATTACTATGTCTAATCACGATGGTCATAACATGCATCTATCAGGGCTCGAACCTGACACCTTCCGCGTGTTGGGCGGACGTGATAACCAATACACCATAGATACTTGGTTATTGTGAGTTTTCGAAGAGATCTACCCTATTATTATGTCTAATCACGATGGTCAAAACATGTCCCTTCCAGCGCTCAAACCTGGGACCTTCCGCGTGTTAGGCAGACGTGATAACCACTACACCATAGATTCTTGGCTGTTGTGAGTTTTCGAAGAGATCTACCTTATTATTATGTCTAATCACGATGGTTAAAACAAGTATCTATCAGGGCTCGAACCTGACACCTTCCGCGTGTTAGGCGGACGTGATAACCACTACACCATAGATACTTGGCTATTGTGAGTTTTCGAAGAGATCTACCTTATTATTATGTCTAATCACGATGGTTAAAAAACATGTCCCTTCCAGCGCTCAAACCTGGGTCCTTCCGCGTGTTAGGCAGACGTGATAACCACTACACCATAGATACGTGTTAATATAAGGTTATCGAAGAGATCCAGCTTATTACTATGTCTAATCACGATGGTCCATACATGTATCTATCAGGGCTCGAACCTGGGACCTTCCGCAAGTTAGGCGGACGTGATAACCACTACACCATAGATACTTGGCTATTGTGAGTTTTCGAAGAGATCTACCTTATTATTATGTCTAATCTCGAGGGTTAAAACATGTATCTATCAGGGCTCGAACCTGACACCTTCCGCGTGTTGGGCGGACGTGATAACCAATACACCATAGATACTTGGTTATTGTGAGTTTTCGAAGAGATCTACCCTATTATTATGTCTAATCACGATGGTCAAAACATGTCCCTTCCAGCGCTCAAACCTGGGACCTTCCGCGTGTTAGGCAGACGTGATAACCACTACACCATAGATTCTTGGCTGTTGTGAGTTTTCGAAGAGATCTACCTTATTATTATGTCTAATCACGATGGTTAAAACAAGTATCTATCAGGGCTCGAACCTGACACCTTCCGCGTGTTAGGCGGACGTGATAACCACTACACCATAGATACTTGGCTATTGTGAGTTTTCGAAGAGATCTACCTTATTATTATGTCTAATCACGATGGTTAAAAAACATGTCCCTTCCAGCGCTCAAACCTGGGTCCTTCCGCGTGTTAGGCAGACGTGATAACCACTACACCATAGATACGTGTTAATATAAGGTTATCGAAGAGATCCAGCTTATTACTATGTCTAATCACGATGGTCCATACATGTATCTATCAGGGCTCGAACCTGGGACCTTCCGCAAGTTAGGCGGACGTGATAACCACTACACCATATATACTTGGCTATTGGGAGTTTTCGGATAGATCTACCTTATTATTATGTCTAATCACGATGGTCAAAACATATCCCTACAGCGCTCAAAACTGGGACCTTCAGCGTGTTAGGCAGACGTGATAACCACTACACCATAGATATGTGTTAATATAAAGTTTTCTAAGAGATCCAGCTTATTACTATGTCTAATCACGATGGTCCAAACATGTATCTATCAGGGCTCGAACCTGACACCTTTCGCGTGTTAGGCGGACGTGATAACCACTACACCATATATACTTGGCTATTGGGAGTTTTCGAAGAGATCTACCTTATTATTATGTCTAATCACGATAGTCAAAACATATCCCTACCAGCGCTCAAACCTGGGACCTTCAGAGTGTTAGGCAGACGTGATAACCACTACACCATAGATACGTGTTAATATAAAGTTTTCTATGAGATCCAGCTTATAACTATGTCTAATTACGATGGTCAAAACATGTATCTATCAGGGCTCGAACCTGGGACCTTCCGCGTATTAGGCGGACGTGCTAACCACTGCACCATAGATACGTGTTAATTTAAGTTTTCGAAGAGATCTAGCTTATTACTATGTCTAATCACGATGGTCATAAAATGTATCTATCAGGGCTCGAACCTGACACTTTCCGCGTGTTGGGCGGACGTGATAACCACTACACCATAGATACTTGGTTATTGTGAGTTTTCGAAGAGATCTACCCTATTATTATGTCTAATCACGATGGTCCAAACATGTCCCTACCAGGGCTCGAACCTGGGACCTTCCGCGTGTTAGGCGGACGTGGTAGCCACTACACCATAGATACGTGTTAATATAAAGTTTTCGAAGAGATCCAGCTTATTACTATGTCTAATCACGATGGTCCAAACATGTATCTACCAGGGCTCGAACCTGGGACCTTCCGCGTGTTAGGCGGACGTGATAACCACTACACCATATATACTTGGCTATTGGGAGTTTTCGAAGAGATCTACCTTATTATTATGTCTAATCACGATGGTCAAAACATATCCCTACCAGCGCTCAAACCTGGGACCTTCAGCGTGTTAGGCAGACGTGATAACCACTACACCATAGATACGTGTTAATATAAAGTTTTCTAAGAGATCCAGCTTATAACTATGTCTAATCACGATGGTCCAAACATGTATCTATCAGGGCTCGAACCTGACACCTTTCGCGTGTTAGGCGGACGTGATAACCACTACACCATATACACTTGGCTATTGGGAGTTTTCGAAGAGATCTACCTTATTATTATGTCTAATCACGATGGTCAAAACATGTCCCTACCAGCGCTCAAACCTGTGACCTTCCGCGTGTTAGGCAGACGTGATAACCACTACTCCATAGATACGTGTTAATATAGGGTTTTCGAAGAGATCCAGCTTATTACTATGTCTAATCACGATGGTCCAAACATGCATCTATCAGGGCTCGAACCTGGGACCTTCCGCGTGTTAGGCGGACGTGATAACCACTACACCATAGATACGTGTTAATATAAAGTTTTCTAAGAGATCCAGCTTATAACCATGTCTAATCACGATGGTCCAAACATGTATCTATCAGGGCTCGAACCTGACACCTTTCGCGTGTTAGGCGGACGTGATAACCACTACACCATATATACTTGGCTATTGGGAGTTTTCGAAGAGATCTACCTTATTATTATGTCTAATCACGATGGTCAAAACCTATCCCTACTAGCGCTCAAATCTGGGACCTTCAGCGTGTTAGGCAGACGTGATAACCACTACACCATAGATACGTGTTAATTTAAGTTTTCGAAGAGATCTAGCTTATTACTATGTCTAATCACGATGGTCAAAACATGCATCTATCAGGGCTCGAACCTGGGACCTTCCGCGTGTTAGGCGGACGTGATAACCACTACACCATAGATACGTGTTAATTTAAGTTTTCGAAGAGATCTAGCTTATTACTATGTCTAATCACGATGGTCATAACATGCATCTATCAGGGCTCGAACCTGACACCTTCCGCGTGTTGGGCGGACGTGATAACCAATACACCATAGATACTTGGTTATTGTGAGTTTTCGAAGAGATCTACCCTATTATTATGTCTAATCACGATGGTCAAAACATGTCCCTTCCAGCGCTCAAACCTGGGACCTTCCGCGTGTTAGGCAGACGTGATAACCACTACACCATAGATTCTTGGCTGTTGTGAGTTTTCGAAGAGATCTACCTTATTATTATGTCTAATCACGATGGTTAAAACAAGTATCTATCAGGGCTCGAACCTGACACCTTCCGCGTGTTAGGCGGACGTGATAACCACTACACCATAGATACTTGGCTATTGTGAGTTTTCGAAGAGATCTACCTTATTATTATGTCTAATCACGATGGTTAAAAAACATGTCCCTTCCAGCGCTCAAACCTGGGTCCTTCCGCGTGTTAGGCAGACGTGATAACCACTACACCATAGATACGTGTTAATATAAGGTTATCGAAGAGATCCAGCTTATTACTATGTCTAATCACGATGGTCCATACATGTATCTATAAGGGCTCGAACCTGGGACCTTCCGCAAGTTAGGCGGACGTGATAACCACTACACCATAGATACTTGGCTATTGTGAGTTTTCGAAGAGATCTACCTTATTATTATGTCTAATCTCGAGGGTTAAAACATGTATCTATCAGGGCTCGAACCTGACACCTTCCGCGTGTTGGGCGGACGTGATAACCAATACACCATAGATACTTGGTTATTGTGAGTTTTCGAAGAGATCTACCCTATTATTATGTCTAATCACGATGGTCAAAACATGTCCCTTCCAGCGCTCAAACCTGGGACCTTCCGCGTGTTAGGCAGACGTGATAACCACTACACCATAGATTCTTGGCTGTTGTGAGTTTTCGAAGAGATCTACCTTATTATTATGTCTAATCACGATGGTTAAAACAAGTATCTATCAGGGCTCGAACCTGACACCTTCCGCGTGTTAGGCGGACGTGATAACCACTACACCATAGATACTTGGCTATTGTGAGTTTTCGAAGAGATCTACCTTATTATTATGTCTAATCACGATGGTTAAAAAACATGTCCCTTCCAGCGCTCAAACCTGGGTCCTTCCGCGTGTTAGGCAGACGTGATAACCACTACACCATAGATACGTGTTAATATAAGGTTATCGAAGAGATCCAGCTTATTACTATGTCTAATCACGATGGTCCATACATGTATCTATCAGGGCTCGAACCTGGGACCTTCCGCAAGTTAGGCGGACGTGATAACCACTACACCATATATACTTGGCTATTGGGAGTTTTCGAAGAGATCTACCTTATTATTATGTCTAATCACGATGGTCAAAACATATCCCTACCAGCGCTCAAAACTGGGACCTTCAGCGTGTTAGGCAGACGTGATAACCACTACACCATAGATATGTGTTAATATAAAGTTTTCTAAGAGATCCAGCTTATTACTATGTCTAATCACGATGGTCCAAACATGTATCTATCAGGGCTCGAACCTGACACCTTTCGCGTGTTAGGCGGACGTGATAACCACTACACCATATATACTTGGCTATTGGGAGTTTTCGAAGAGATCTACCTTATTATTATGTCTAATCACGATAGTCAAAACATATCCCTACCAGCGCTCAAACCTGGGACCTTCAGCGTGTTAGGCAGACGTGATAACCACTACACCATAGATACGTGTTAATATAAAGTTTTCTATGAGATCCAGCTTATAACTATGTCTAATTACGATGGTCAAAACATGTATCTATCAGGGCTCGAACCTGGGACCTTCCGCGTATTAGGCGGACGTGCTAACCACTGCACCATAGATACGTGTTAATTTAAGTTTTCGAAGAGATCTAGCTTATTACTATGTCTAATCACGTTGGTCAAAACATGTATCTATCAGAGCTCGAACCTGACACCTTCCGCGTGTTAGGCGGACGTGATAACCACTACATCATATATACTTGGTTGTTATGAGTTTTCGAAGAGATCTACCTTATTATTATGTCTAATCACGATGGTCAAAACATGTATCTACCAGGGCTCGAACCTGGGACCTTCCGCGTGTTAGTCGGACGTGATAACCACCACACCATAGATACGTGTTAATATAAAGTTTTCGAAGAGATCCAGCTTATTACTATGTCTAATCACGATGGTCAAAACATGTATCTGTCAGGGCTCGAACCTGACACCTTCCGCGTGTTAGGCGGATGTGATAACCACTACACCATAGATACTTGGCTATTGTAAGTTTTCGAAGAGATCTACCTTATTATTATGTCTAATCACGATGGTCAAAACATGTCCCTACCAGCGCTCAAACCTGGGACCTTTCGCGTGTTAGGCAGACGTGATAACCACTACACCATAGATACGTGTTAATACAAGGTTTTCGAAGAGATCCAGCTTATTACTATGTCTAATCACGATGGTCCAAACATGTATCTATCAGGGCTCGAGCCTGACACCTTTCGCGTGTTAGGCGGACGTGATAACCACTACACCATATATACTTGGCTATTGGGAGTTTTCGAAGAGATCTACCTTATTATTATGTCTAATCACGATGGTCAAAACATGTCCCTACCAGCGCTCAAACCTGGGACCTTCCGCGTGTTAGGCAGAAGTGATAACCACTACTCCATAGATACGTGTTAATATAAGGTTTTCGAAGAGATCTAGCTTATTTCTATGTCTAATCACGATGGTCCAAACATGTATCTATCAGGGCTCGAACCTAACACCTTTCGCGTGTTAAGCGGACGTGATAACCACTACACCATATATACTTGGCTATTGGGAGTTTTCGAAGAGATCTACCTTATTATTATGTCTAATCACGATGGTCAAAACATGTCCCTACCAGCGCTCAAACCTGGGACCTTCCGCGTGTTAGGCAGACGTGGTGACCACTACACCATAGATACGTGTTAATATAAAGTTTTCTAAGAGATCCAGCTTATAACCATGTCTAATCACGATGGTCAAAACATGTATCTATCAGGGCTCGAACCTGGGACCTTCCGCGTGTTAGGCGGACGTGATAACCACTACACCATAGATACGTGTTATTTTAAGTTTTCGAAGAGATCTAGCTTATTACTATGTCTAATCACGATGGTCCAAACATGTATCTATCAGGGCTCGAACCTGACACCTTCCGCGTGTTGGGCGGACGTGATAACCACTACACCATAGATACTTGGCTATTGTGAGTTTTCGAAGAGATCTACCTTATTATTATGTCTAGTCACGATGGTTAAAACATGTCCCTACCAGCGCTCAAACCTGGGACCTTCCGCGTGTTAGGCAGACGTAATAACCACTACACCATAGAAACGTGTTAATATAAGGTTTTCGAAGAGATCCAGCTTATTACTATATCTAAAGACGATGGTCTAAACATGTCCCTACCAGGGCTCGAACCTGGGACCTTCCGCGTGTTAGGCGGACGTGGTAGCCACTACAACATAGATACGTGTTAATATAAAGTTTTCGAAGAGATCTAGCTTATAACTATGTCTAATCACGTTGGTCAAAACATGTATCTATCAGGGCTCGAACCTGACACCTTCCGCGTGTTAGGCGGACGTGATAACCACTACATCATATATACTTGGTTATTATGAGTTTTCGAAGAGATCTACCTTATTATTATGTCTAATCACGATGGTCAAAACATGTATCTACCAGGGCTCGAACCTGGGGCCTTCCGCGTGTTAGGCGGACATGATAACTACCACACAATAGACACGTGTTAATATAAAGTTTTCGAAGAGATCCAGCTTATTACTATGTCTAATCACGATGGTCAAAACATGTATCTATGTACCTGACACCTTCCGCGTGTTAGGCGGACGTGATAACCACTACACCATAGATACTTGGCTATTGTGAGTTTTCGAAGAGATCTACCTTATTATTATGTCTAATCACGATGGTCAAAACATGTCCCTTCCAGCGCTCAAACCTGGGACCTTCCGCGTGTTAGGCAGACGTGATAACCACTACACCATAGATACGTGTTAATATAAGGTTTTCGAAGAGATCCAGTTTATTACTATGTCTAATCACGATGGTCCAAACATGTATCTATCAGGGCTCGAACCTGGGACCTTCCGCGTGTTAGGCGGACGTGATAACCACTACACCATATATACTTGGCTATTGTGAGTTTTCGAAGAGATCTACCTTATTATTATGTCTAATCACGATGGTCAAAACATGTCCCTTCTAGCGCTCAAACCTGGGACCTTCCGCGTGTTAGGCAGACGTGATAACCACTACACCATAGATACGTGTTAATATAAGGTTTTCGAAGAGATCCAGCTTATTACTATGTCTAATCACGATGGTCCAAACATGTATCTACCAGGGCTCGAACCTGGGACCTTCCGCGTGTTAGGCGGACGTGATAACCACTACACCATATATACTTGGCTATTGGGAGTTTTCGAAGAGATCTACCTTATTATTATGTCTAATCACGATGGTCAAAACATATCCCTACCAGCGCTCAAACCTGGGACCTTCAGCGTGTTAGGCAGACGTGATAACCACTACACCATAGTTACGTGTTAATATAAAGTTTTCTAAGAGATCCAGCTTATAACTATGTCTAATCACGATGGTCCAAACATGTATCTATCAGGGCTCGAACCTGACACCTTTCGCGTGTTAGGCGGACGTGATAACCACTACACCATATATACTTGGCTATTGGGAGTTTTCGAAGAGATCTACCTTATTATTATGTCTAATCACGATGGTCAAAACATGTCCCTACCAGCGCTCAAACCTGGGACCTTCCGCGTGTTAGGCAGACGTGATAACCACTACTCCATAGATACGTGTTAATATAAGGTTTTCGAAGAGATCCAGCTTATTACTATGTCTAATCACGATGGTCCAAACATGTATCTATCAGGGCTCGAACCTGACACCTTTCGCGTGTTAGGCGGACGTGATAACCACTACACCATATATACTTGGCTATTGGGAGTTTTCGAAGAGATCTACCTTATTATTATGTCTAATCACGATGGTCAAAACATATCCCTACCAGCGCTCAAACCTGGGACCTTCAGCGTGTTAGGCGGACGTGATAACCACTATACCATAGATACTTGGCTATTGTGAGTTTTCGAAGAGATCTACCTTATTATTATGTCTAATCACGATGGTTAAAACAAGTATCTATCAGGGCTCGAACCTGACACCTTCCGCGTGTTAGGCGGACGTGATAACCACTACACCATAGATACTTGGCTATTGTGAGTTTTCGAAGAGATCTACCTTATTATTATGTCTAATCACGATGGTCAAAACATGTCCCTTCCAGCGCTCAAACCTGGGACCTTCCGCGTGTTAGGCAGACAAGATAACCACTACACCATAGATACGTGTTAATATAAGGTTTTCGAAGAGATCCAGCTTATTACTATGTCTAATCACGATGGTCCAAACATGTATCTATCAGGGCTCGAACCTGGGACCTTCCGCGTGTTAGGCGGACGTGATAACCACTACACCATATATACTTGGCTATTGGGAGTTTTCGAAGAGATCTACCTTATTATTATGTCTAATCACGATGGTCAAAACATATCCCTACCAGCGCTCAAACCTGGGACCTTCAGCGTGTTAGGCAGACGTGACAACCACTACACCATAGATACGTGTTAATATAAAGTTTTCTAAGAGATCCAGCTTATAACTATGTATAATCACGATGGTCAAAACATGTATCCATCAGGGCTCGAACCTGGGACCTTCCGCGTATTAGGCGGACGTGCTAACCACTGCACCATAGATACGTGTTAATTTAAGTTTTCGAAGAGATCTAGCTTATTACTATGTCTAATCACGATGGTCATAACATGTATCTATCAGGGCTCGAACCTGACACTTTCCGCGTGTTGGGCGGACGTGATAACCACTACACCATAGATACTTGGTTATTGTGAGTTTTCGAAGAGATCTACCCTATTATTATGTCTAATCACGATGGTCCAAACATGTCCCTACCAGGGCTCGAACCTGGGACCCTCCGCGTGTTAGGCGGACGTGGTAGCCACTACACCATAGATACGTGTTAATATAAAGTTTTCGAAGAGATCTACCTTATTATTATGTCTAATCACGATGGTCAAAACATGTATCTACCAGGGCTCGAACCTGGGACCTTCCGCGTGTTAGTCGGACGTGATAACCACCACACCATAGATACGTGTTAATATAAAGTTTTCGAAGAGATCCAGCTTATTACTATGTCTAATCACGATGGTCAAAACATGTATCTGTCAGGGCTCGAACCTGACACCTTCCGCGTGTTAGGCGGATGTGATAACCACTACACCATAGATACTTGGCTATTGTAAGTTTTCGAAGAGATCTACCTTATTATTATGTCTAATCACGATGGTCAAAACATGTCCCTACCAGCGCTCAAACCTGGGACCTTTCGCGTGTTAGGCAGACGTGATAACCACTACACCATAGATACGTGTTAATACAAGGTTTTCGAAGAGATCCAGCTTATTACTATGTCTAATCACGATGGTCCAAACATGTATCTATCAGGGCTCGAACCTGACACCTTTCGCGTGTTAGGCGGACGTGATAACCACTACACCATATATACTTGGCTATTGGGAGTTTTCGAAGAGATCTACCTTATTATTATGTCTAATCACGATGGTCAAAACATGTCCCTACCAGCGCTCAAACCTGGGACCTTCCGCGTGTTAGGCAGACGTGATAACCACTACTCCATAGATACGTGTTAATATAAGGTTTTCGAAGAGATCCAGCTTATTACTATGTCTAATCACGATGGTCCAAACATGTATCTATCAGGGCTCGAACCTGACACCTTTCGCGTGTTAGGCGGACGTGATAACCACTACACCATATATACTTGGCTATTGGGAGTTTTCGAAGAGATCTACCTTATTATTATGTCTAATCACGATGGTCAAAACATATCCCTACCAGCGCTCAAACCTGGGACCTTCAGCGTGTTAGGCGGACGTGATAACCACTACACCATAGATACTTGGCTATTGTGAGTTTTCGAAGAGATCTACCTTATTATTATGTCTAATCACGATGGTTAAAACAAGTATCTATCAGGGCTCGAACCTGACACCTTCCGCGTGTTAGGCGGACGTGACAACCACTACACCATAGATACTTGGCTATTGTGAGTTTTCGAAGAGATCTACCTTATTATTATGTCTAATCACGATGGTCAAAACATGTCCCTTCCAGCGCTCAAACCTGGGACCTTCCGCGTGTTAGGCAGACAAGATAACCACTACACCATAGATACGTGTTAATATAAGGTTTTCGAAGAGATCCAGCTTATTACTATGTCTAATCACGATGGTCCAAACATGTATCTATCAGGGCTCGAACCTGGGACCTTCCGCGTGTTAGGCGGACGTGATAACCACTACACCATATATACTTGGCTATTGGGAGTTTTCGAAGAGATCTACCTTATTATTATGTCTAATCACGATGGTCAAAACATATCCCTACCAGCGCTCAAACCTGGGACCTTCAGCGTGTTAGGCAGACGTGACAACCACTACACCATAGATACGTGTTAATATAAAGTTTTCTAAGAGATCCAGCTTATAACTATGTATAATCACGATGGTCAAAACATGTATCCATCAGGGCTCGAACCTGGGACCTTCCGCGTATTAGGCGGACGTGCTAACCACTGCACCATAGATACGTGTTAATTTAAGTTTTCGAAGAGATCTAGCTTATTACTATGTCTAATCACGATGGTCATAACATGTATCTATCAGGGCTCGAACCTGACACTTTCCGCGTGTTGGGCGGACGTGATAACCACTACACCATAGATACTTGGTTATTGTGAGATTTCGAAGAGATCTACCCTATTATTATGTCTAATCACGATGGTCCAAACATGTCCCTACCAGGGCTCAAACCTGGGACCTTCCGCGTGTTAGGCGGACGTGGTAGCCACTACACCATAGATACGTGTTAATATAAAGTTTTCGAAGAGATCTAGCTTATAACTATGTCTAATCACGTTGGTCAAAACATGTATCTATCAGGGCTCGAACCTGACACCTTCCGCGTGTTAGGCGGACGTGATAACCACTACATCATATATACTTGGTTATTATGAGTTTTCGAAGAGATCTACCTTATTATTATGTCTAATCACGATGGTCAAAACATGTATCTACCAGGGCTCGAACCTGGGACCTTCCGCGTGTTAGTCGGACGTGATAACCACCACACCATAGATACGTGTTAATATAAAGTTTTCGAAGAGATCCAGCTTATTACTATGTCTAATCACGATGGTCAAAACATGTATCTGTCAGGGCTCGAACCTGACACCTTCCGCGTGTTAGGCGGATGTGATAACCACTACACCATAGATACTTGGCTATTGTAAGTTTTCGAAGAGATCTACCTTATTATTATGTCTAATCACGATGGTCAAAACATGTCCCTACCAGCGCTCAAACCTGGGACCTTTCGCGTGTTAGGCAGACGTGATAACCACTACACCATAGATACGTGTTAATACAAGGTTTTCGAAGAGATCCAGCTTATTACTATGTCTAATCACGATGGTCCAAACATGTATCTATCAGGGCTCGAACCTGACACCTTTCGCGTGTTAGGCGGACGTGATAACCACTACACCATATATACTTGGCTATTGGGAGTTTTCGAAGAGATCTACCTTATTATTATGTCTAATCACGATGGTCAAAACATGTCCCTACCAGCGCTCAAACCTGGGACCTTCCGCGTGTTAGGCAGACGTGATAACCACTTCTCCATAGATACGTGTTAATATAAGGTTTTCGAAGAGATCCAGCTTATTACTATGTCTAATCACGATGGTCCAAACATGTATCTATCAGGGCTCGAACCTGACACCTTTCGCGTGTTAGGCGGACGTGATAACCACTACACCATATATACTTGGCTATTGGGAGTTTTCGAAGAGATCTACCTTATTATTATGTCTAATCACGATGGTCAAAACATATCCCTACCAGCGCTCAAACCTGGGACCTTCAGCGTGTTAGGCGGACGTGATAACCACTACACCATAGATACTTGGCTATTGTGAGTTTTCGAAGAGATCTACCTTATTATTATGTCTAATCACGATGGTTAAAACAAGTATCTATCAGGGCTCGAACCTGACACCTTCCGCGTGTTAGGCGGACGTGACAACCACTACACCATAGATACTTGGCTATTGTGAGTTTTCGAAGAGATCTACCTTATTATTATGTCTAATCACGATGGTCAAAACATGTCCCTTCCAGCGCTCAAACCTGGGACCTTCCGCGTGTTAGGCAGACAAGATAACCACTACACCATAGATACGTGTTAATATAAGGTTTTCGAAGAGATCCAGCTTATTACTATGTCTAATCACGATGGTCCAAACATGTATCTATCAGGGCTCGAACCTGGGACCTTCCGCGTGTTAGGCGGACGTGATAACCACTACACCATATATACTTGGCTATTGGGAGTTTTCGAAGAGATCTACCTTATTATTATGTCTAATCACGATGGTCAAAACATATCCCTACCAGCGCTCAAACCTGGGACCTTCAGCGTGTTAGGCAGACGTGACAACCACTACACCATAGATACGTGTTAATATAAAGTTTTCTAAGAGATCCAGCTTATAACTATGTATAATCACGATGGTCAAAACATGTATCCATCAGGGCTCGAACCTGGGACCTTCCGCGTATTAGGCGGACGTGCTAACCACTGCACCATAGATACGTGTTAATTTAAGTTTTCGAAGAGATCTAGCT
Source organism: Phalangium opilio (assembly GCF_054372755.1). Classification (NCBI taxonomy): domain Eukaryota; kingdom Metazoa; phylum Arthropoda; class Arachnida; order Opiliones; family Phalangiidae; genus Phalangium; species Phalangium opilio. The sequence continues at coordinate 2,162,098 of NW_028324169.1, forward strand.
TATTACTATGTCTAATCACGATGGTCATAACATGTATCTATCAGGGCTCGAACCTGACACTTTCCGCGTGTTGGGCGGACGTGATAACCACTACACCATAGATACTTGGTTATTGTGAGATTTCGAAGAGATCTACCCTATTATTATGTCTAATCACGATGGTCCAAACATGTCCCTACCAGGGCTCGAACCTGGGACCTTCCGCGTGTTAGGCGGACGTGGTAGCCACTACACCATAGATACGTGTTAATATAAAGTTTTCGAAGAGATCTAGCTTATAACTATGTCTAATCACGTTGGTCAAAACATGTATCTATCAGGGCTCGAACCTGACACCTTCCGCGTGTTAGGCGGACGTGATAACCACTACATCATATATACTTGGTTATTATGAGTTTTCGAAGAGATCTACCTTATTATTATGTCTAATCACGATGGTCAAAACATGTATCTACCAGGGCTCGAACCTGGGACCTTCCGCGTGTTAGTCGGACGTGATAACCACCACACCATAGATACGTGTTAATATAAAGTTTTCGAAGAGATCCAGCTTATTACTATGTCTAATCACGATGGTCCAAACATGTATCTATCACGGCTCGAGCCTGACACCTTTCGCGTGTTAGGCGTACGTGATAACCACTACACCATATATACTTGGCTATTGGGAGTTTTCGAAGAGATCTACCTTATTATTATGTCTAATCACGATGGTCAAAACATGTCCCTACCAGCGCTCAAACCTGGGACCTTCCGCGTGTTAGGCAGAAGTGATAACCACTACTCCATAGATACGTGTAAATATAAGGTTTTCGAAGAGATCTAGCTTATTTCTATGTCTAATCACGATGGTCCAAACATGTATCTATCAGGGCTCGAACCTGACACCTTTCGCGTGTTAAGCGGACGTGATAACCACTACACCATATATACTTGGCTATTGGGAGTTTTCGAAGAGATCTACCTTATTATTATGTCTAATCACGATGGTCAAAACATGTCCCTACCAGCGCTCAAATCTGGGACCTTCCGCGTGTTAGGCAGACGTGGTAACCACTACACCATAGATACGTGTTAATATAAAGTTTTCTAAGAGATCCAGCTTATAACCATGTCTAATCACGATGGTCAAAACATGTATCTATCAGGGCTCGAACCTGGGACCTTCCGCGTGTTAGGCGGACGTGATAACCACTACACCATAGATACGTGTTAATTTAAGTTTTCGAAGAGATCTAGCTTATTACTATGTCTAATCACGATGGTCCAAACATGTATCTATCAGGGCTCGAACCTGACACCTTCCGCGTGTTGGGCGGACGTGATAACCACTACACCATAGATACTTGGCTATTGTGAGTTTTCGAAGAGATCTACCTTATTATTATGTCTAGTCACGATGGTTAAAACATGTCCCTACCAGCGCTCAAACCTGGGACCTTCCGCGTGTTAGGCAGACGTAATAACCACTACACCATAGAAACGTGTTAATATAAGGTTTTCGAAGAGATCCAGCTTATTACTATATCTAAAGACGATGGTCCAAACATGTCCCTACCAGGGCTCGAACCTGGGACCTTCCGCGTGTTAGGCGGACGTGGTAGCCACTACACCATAGATACGTGTTAATATAAAGTTTTCGAAGAGATCTAGCTTATAACTATGTCTAATCACGTTGGTCAAAACATGTATCTATCAGGGCTCGAACCTGACACCTTCCGCGTGTTAGGCGGACGTGATAACCACTACATCGTATATACTTGGTTATTATGAGTTTTCGAAGAGATCTACCTTATTATTATGTCTAATCACGATGGTCAAAACATGTATCTACCAGGGCTCGAACCTGGGACCTTCCGCGTGTTAGGCGGACATGATAACTACCACACCATAGACACGTGTTAATATAAAGTTTTCGAAGAGATCCAGCTTATTACTATGTCTAATCACGATGGTCAAAACATGTATCTATCAGGGCTCGAACCTGACACCTTCCGCGTGTTAGGCGGACGTGATAACCACTACACCATAGATACTTGGCTATTGTGAGTTTTCGAAGAGATCTACCTTATTATTATGTCTAATCACGATGGTCAAAACATGTCCCTTCCAGCGCTCAAACCTGGGACCTTCCGCGTGTTAGGCAGACGTGATAACCACTACACCATAGATACGTGTTAATATAAGGTTTTCGAAGAGATCCAGTTTATTACTATGTCTAATCACGATGGTCCAAACATGCATCTATCAGGGCTCGAACCTGGGACCTTCCGCGTGTTAGGCGGACGTGATAACCACTACACCATATATACTTGGCTATTGTGAGTTTTCGAAGAGATCTACCTTATTATTATGTCTAATCATGATGGTCAAAACATGTCCCTTCCAGCGCTCAAACCTGGGACCTTCCGCGTGTTAGGCAGACGTGATAACCACTACACCATAGATACGTGTTAATATAAGGTTTTCGAAGAGATCCAGCTTATTACTATGTCTAATCACGATGGTCCAAACATGTATCTACCAGGGCTCGAACCTGGGACCTTCCGCGTGTTAGGCGGACGTGATAACCACTACACCATATATACTTGGCTATTGTGAGTTTTCGAAGAGATCTACCTTATTATTATGTCTAATCACGATGGTCAAAACATGTCCCTTCCAGCGCTCAAACCTGGGACCTTCCGCGTGTTAGGCAGACGTGATAACCACTACACCATAGATACGTGTTAATATAAGGTTTTCGAAGAGATCCAGCTTATTACTATGTCTAATCACGATGGTCCAAACATGTATCTATCAGGGCTCGAACCTGGGACCTTCCGCGTGTTAGGCGGACGTGATAACCACTACACCATATATACTTGGCTATTGGGAGTTTTCGAAGAGATCTACCTTATTATTATGTCTAATCACGATGGTCAAAACATATCCCTACCAGCGCTCAAACCTGGGACCTTCAGCGTGTTAGGCAGACGAGACAACCACTACACCATAGATACGTGTTAATATAAAGTTTTCTAAGAGATCCAGCTTATAACTATGTATAATCACGATGGTCAAAACATGTATCCATCAGGGCTCGAACCTGGGACCTTCCGCGTATTAGGCGGACGTGCTAACCACTGCACCATAGATACGTGTTAATTTAAGTTTTCGAAGAGATCTAGCTTATTACTATGTCTAATCACGATGGTCATAACATGTATCTATCAGGGCTCGAACCTGACACTTTCCGCGTGTTGGGCGGACGTGATAACCACTACACCATAGATACTTGGTTATTGTGAGTTTTCGAAGAGATCTACCCTATTATTATGTCTAATCACGATGGTCCAAACATGTCCCTACCAGGGCTCGAACCTGGGACCTTCCGCGTGTTAGGCGGACGTGGTAGCCACTACACCATAGATACGTGTTAATATAAAGTTTTCGAAGAGATCTAGCTTATAACTATGTCTAATCACGTTGGTCAAAACATGTATCTATCAGGGCTCGAACCTGACACCTTCCGCGTGTTAGGCGGACGTGATAACCACTACATCATATATACTTGGTTATTATGAGTTTTCGAAGAGATCTACCTTATTATTATGTCTAATCACGATGGTCAAAACATGTATCTACCAGGGCTCGAACCTGGGACCTTCCGCGTGTTAGGCGGACGTGATAACCACCACACCATAGATACGTGTTAATATAAAGTTTTCGAAGAGATCCAGCTTATTACTATGTCTAATCACGATGGTCAAAACATGTTTCTGTCAGGGCTCGAACCTGACACCTTCCGCGTGTTAGGCGGATGTGATAACCACTACACCATAGATAATTGGCTATTGTAAGTTTTCGAAGAGATCTACCTTATTATTATGTCTAATCACGATGGTTAAAACATGTCCCTACCAGCGCTCAAACCTGGGACCTTCCGCGTGTTAGGCAGACGTAATAACCACTACTCCATAGATACGTGTTAATATAAGGTTTTCGAAGAGATCCAGCTTATTACTATGTCTAATCACGATGGTCCAAACATGTATCTATCAGGGCTCGAACCTGACACCTTTCGCGTGTTAGGCGGACGTGATAACCACTACACCATATATACTTGGCTATTGGGAGTTTTCGAAGAGATCTACCTTATTATTATGTCTAATCACGATGGTCAAAACTTGTCCCTACCAGCGCTCAAACCTGGGACCTTCCGCGTGTTAGGCAGACGTGGTAACCACTACACCATAGATACGTGTTAATACAAAGTTTTCTAAGAGATCCAGCTTATAACCATGTCTAATCACGATGGTCAAAACATGTATCTATCAGGGCTCGAACCTGGGACCTTCCGCGTGTTAGGCGGACGTGATAACCACTACACCATAGATACGTGTTAATTTAAGTTTCCGAAGAGATCTAGCTTATTACTATGTCTAATCACGATGGTCCAAACATGTATCTATCAGGGCTCGAACCTGACACCTTCCGCGTGTTGGGCGGACGTGATAACCACTACACCATAGATACTTGGCTATTGTGAGTTTTCGAAGATATCTACCTTATTATTATGTCTAATCACGATGGTTAAAACATGTCCCTACCAGCGCTCAAACCTGGGACCTTCCGCGTGTTAGGCAGACGTAATAACCACTACACCATAGAAACGTGTTAATATAAGGTTTTCGAAGAGATCCAGCTTATTACTATGTCTAATCACGATGGTCCAAACATGTCCCTACCAGGGCTCGAACCTGGGACCTACCGCGTGTTAGGCGGACGTGGTAGCCACTACACCATAGATACGTGTTAATATAAAGTTTTCGAAAAGATCTAGCTTATAACTATGTCTAATCAGGTTGGTCAAAACATGTATTTATCAGGGCTCGAACCTGACACCTTCCGCGTGTTAGGCGGACGTGATAACCACTACATCATATATACTTGGTTATTATGAGTTTTCGAAGAGATTTACCTTATTATTATGTCTAATCACGATGGTCAAAACATGTATCTACCAGGGCTCGAACCTGGGACCTTCCGCGTGTTAGGCGGACATGATAACCACCACACCATAGATACGTGTTAATATAAAGTTTTCGAAGAGATCCAGCTTATTACTATGTCTAATCACGATGGTCAAAACATGTATCTATCAGGGCTCGAACCTGACACCTTCCGCCTGTTGGGCGGACGTGATAACCACTACACCATAGATACGTGTTAATTTAAGTTTTCGAAGAGATCTAGCTTATTACTATGTCTAATCATGATGGTCATAACATGTATCTATCAGGGCTCGAACCTGACACCTTCCGCGTGTTGGGCGGACGTGATAACCACTACACCATAGATACGTGTTAATATAAGGTTTTCGAAGAGATCCAGCTTATAACTATGTCTAATCACGATGGTCAAAACATGTATCTATCAGAGCTCGAACCTGGGACCTTCCGCGTGTTAGGCGGACGTGATAACCACTACACCATATATACTTGGCTATTGTGAGTTTTCGAAGAGATCTACCTTATTATTATGTCTAATCACGATGGTCAAAACATGTCCCTTCCAGCGCTCAAACCTGGGACCTTCCGCGTGTTAGGCAGACGTGATAACCACTACACCATAGATACGTGTTAATATAAGGTTTTCGAAGAGATCCAGCTTATTACTATGTCTAATCACGATGGTCCAAACATGTATCTATCAGGGCTCGAACCTGGGACCTTCCGCGTGTTAGGCGGACGTGATAACTACTACACCATAGATACGTGTTAATATAAGGTTTTCGAAGAGATCCAGCTTATTACTATGTCTAATCACGATGAACCAAACATGTATCTATCAGGGGTCGAACCTGGGACCTTCAGCGTGTTAGGCAGACGTGACAACCACTACACCATAGATACTTGGTTATTGTGAGTTTTCGAAGAGAAATACCTTATTATTATTATGTCTAGTCACGATGGTCGAAATATGTATCTACCAGGGCTCGAACCTGGGACCTTCCGCGTGTTAGGCGGACGTGATAACAACTACACCATAGATACTTGGTTATTGTGAGTTTTCGAAGAGATCTACCTTATTATTATGTCTAATCACGATGGTCTAAACATGTATCTACCAGGGCTCGAACCTGGGACCTTCCGCGTGTTAGGCGGACGTGGTAGCCACTACACCATAGATACGTGTTAATATAAAGTTTTCGAAGAGATCTAGCTTATAACTATGTCTAATCACGTTGGTCAAAACATGTATCTATCAGGGCTCGAACCTGACACCTTCCGCGTGTTAGGCGGACGTGATAACCACTACATCATATATACTTGGTTATTATGAGTTTTCGAAGAGATCTACCTTATTATTATGTCTAATCACGATGGTCAAAACATGTATCTACCAGGGCTCGAACCTGGGACCTTCCGCTTGTTAGGCGGACGTGATAACCACCACACCATAGATACGCGTTAATATGAAGTTTTCGAAGAGATTTAGCTTAATACTATGTCTAATCACGATGGTCAAAACATGTATCTATCAGGGCGCGAACCTGACACCTTCCGCGTGTTAGGCGGACGTGATAACCACTACACCATAGATACTTGGCTATTGTGAGTTTTCGAAGAGATCTACCTTATTATTATGTCTAATCACGATGGTCAAAACATGTCCCTTCCAGCGCTCAAACCTGGGACCTTCCGCGTGTTAGGCAGACGTGATAACCACTACACCATAGATACGTGTTAATATAAGGTTTTCGAAGAGATCCAGCTTATTACTATGTCTAATCACGATGGTCCAAACATGTATCTATCAGGGCTCGAACCTGACACCTTTCGCGTGTTAGGCGGACGTGATAACCACTACACCATAAATACTTGGCTATTGGGAGTTTTCGAAGAGATCTACCTTATTATTATGTCTAATCACGATGGTCAAAACATATCCCTACCAGCGCTCGAACCTGGGACCTTCCGCGTGTTAGGCGGACGTGATAACCACTACACCATAGATATGTGTTAATATAAGGTTTTCGAAGATATCCAGCTTATTACTATGTCTAATCACGTTGGTCAAAACATGTATCTATCAGGGCTCGAACCTGACACCTTCCGCGTGATAGGCGGACGTGATAACCACTACATCATATATACTTGGTTATTTTGAGTTTTCGAAGAGATCTACCTTATTATTATGTCTAATCACGATGGTCAAAACATGTCCCTACCAGGCCTCGAACCTGGGACCTTCCGCGTATTAGGCAGACGTGATAACCACTACACCATAGATACGTGTTAATATAAGGTTTTCGAAGAGATCCAGCTTATTACTATGTCTAATCACGATGAACCAAACATGTATCTATCAGGGGTCGAACCTGGGACCTTCCGCGAGTAAAGCGGACGTGATAACCACTACACCATAGCTACTTGGTTATTGTGAGTTTTCGAAGAGAAATACCTTATTATTATTATGTCTAGTCACGATGGTCGAAATATGTATCTACCAGGGCTCGAACCTGGGACCTTCCGCGTGTTAGGCGGACGTGATAACAACTACACCATAGATACTTGGTTATTGTGAGTTTTCGAAGAGATCTACCTTATAATTATGTCTAATCACGATGGTCTAAACATGTATCTACCAGGGCTCGAACCTGGGACCTTCCGCGTGTTAGGCGGACGTGTTAACCACTACACTGTAGACACGTGTTAAAATAAAGTTTTCGAAGAGATCTAGCTTATAACTATGTCTAATCACGATGGTCAAAACACTTATCTATCAGGGCTCGAACCTGAGACCTTCCGCGTGTAAAGCGAACGTGATAACCACTACACCATAGATACTTGGCTATTGGGAGTTTTAGAAGAGATCTACCTTATTATTATGTCTAATCACGATGGTCAAAACATATCCCTACCAGCGCTCAAACCTGGGACCTTCCGCGTGTAAAGCAGACGTGATAACCACTACACCATAGATACTTGGTTATTGTGAGTTTTCGAAGAGATCTACCCTATTATTATGTCTAATCACGATGGTCAAAACATGTCCCATCCAGCGCTCAAACCTGGGACCTTCCGCGTGTTAGGCAGACGTGATAACCACTACACCATAGATACGTGTTAATATAAGGTTTTCGAAGAGATCCAGCTTATTACTATGTCTAATCACGATGGTCCAAACATGTATCTACCAGGGCTCGAACCTGGGACCTTCCGCGTGTTAGGCGGACGTGATAACCACCACACCATAGATACTTGGTTATTCTGAGTTTTCGAAGAGATCTACCTTATTATTATGTCTAATCACGATGGTCAAAACATGTCCCTACCAGCGCTCAAACCTGGAACCTTCCGCGTGTTAGGCAGACGTGATAACCACCACACCATAGATACGTGTTAATATAAAGTTTTCGAAGAGATTCAGCTTATTACTATGTCTAATCACGACGGTCAAAACATGTATCTATCAGAGCTCGAACCTGACACCTTCCAAGTGTTAGGCGGACGTGATAACCACTACACCATAGATACTTGGTTATTGTGAGTTTTCGAAGATATCTACCTTATTATTATGTCTAATCACGATGGTCAAAACATGTATCTACCAGGGCTCGAGACTGGGACCTTCCGCGTGTTAGGCGGACGTGATAACCACCACACCATAGATACTTGATTATTGTGAGTTTTCGAAGAGATCTACCTTATTATTATGTCTATTCACGATGGTCAAAACATGTCCCTACCAGGGCTCGAACCTGGGACCTTCCGCGAGTTAGGCGGACGTGGTAGCCACTACACCATAGATACGTGTTAATATAAAGTTTTCGAAGAGATCTAGCTTATAAATATGTCTAATCACGATGGTCCAAACATATCCCTACCAGGGCTCGAACCTGGGACCTTCCGCGTGTTATGCGGACGTGATAACCTCTACAGCATTGGTACTTGGCTATTGTGAGTTTTCGAAGAGATCTACCTTATTATTATGTCTAATCACGATGGTCAAAACATATCCCTACCAGCGCTCAAACCTGGGACCTTCCGCGTGTTAGGCAGACGTGATAACCACTACACCATAGATACGTGTTAATATAAGGTTTTCGAAGAGATCCAGCTTATTACTATGTCTAATTACGATGGTCCAAACATGTATCTATCAGGGCTGGAACCTGGGACCTTCCGCGTGTAAAGCGGACGTGATAACCACTACACCATAGATACTTGGTTATTGTGAGTTTTCGAAGAGAAATACCTTATTATTACTATGTCTAATCACGATGGTCAAAAAACATGTATCTACCAGGGCTCGAACCTGGGACCTTCCGCGTGTTAGGCGGACGTGATAATCACTACACCATAGATACTTGATTATTGTAGGTTTTCGAAGAGATCTAGCTTATAACTATGTCTAATCACGTTGGTCAAAACATGTATCTATCAGGGCTCGAACCTGACACCTTCCGCGTGTTAGGCGGACGTGATAACCACTACATCATATATACTTGGTTATTATGAGTTTTCGAAGAGATCTACCTTATTATTATGTCTAATCACGATGGTCCAAACATGTATCTATCAGGGCTCGAACCTGGGACCTTCCGCGTGTAAAGCGGATGTGATAACCACTACACCATAGATACTTGGTTATTGTGAGTTTTCGAAGAGAAATACCTTATTATTATTATGTCTAATCACGATGGTCGAAATATGTATCTACCAGGGCTCGAACCTGGGACCTTCCGCGTGTTAGGCGGACGTGGTAGCCACTACACCATAGATACGTGTTAATATAAAGTTTTCGAAGAGATCTAGCTTATAACTATGTCTAATCACGTTGGTCAAAACATGTATCTATCAGGGCTCGAACCTGACACCTTCCGCGTGTTAGGCGGACGTGATAACCACTACATCATATATACTTGGTTATTATGAGTTTTCGAAGAGATCTACCTTATTATTATGTCTAATCACGATGGTCCAAACATGTATCTATCAGGGCTCGAACCTGGGACCTTCCGCGTGTAAAGCGGATGTGAAAACCACTACACCATAGATACTTGGTTATTGTGAGTTTTCGAAGAGAAATACCTTATTATTATTATGTCTAATCACGATGGTCGAAATATGTATCTACCAGGGCTCGAACCTGGGACCTTCCGCGTGTTAGGCGGACGTGGTAGCCACTACACCATAGATACGTGTTAATATAAAGTTTTCGAAGAGATCTAGCTTATAACTATGTCTAATCACGTTGGTCAAAACATGTATCTATCAGGGCTCGAACCTGACACCTTCCGTGTGTTAAGCGGACGTGATAACCACTACATCTTATATTCTTGGTTATTATGAGTTTTCGAAGAGATCTACCTTATTATTATGTCTAATCACGATGGTCAAAACATGTTCCTACCAGCGCTCAAACCTGGGACCTTCCGCGTGTAAAGCGGACGTGATAACCACTACACCATAGATACTTGGTTATTGTGAGTTTACGAAGAGAAATACCTTATTATTATTATGTCTAAAAACGATGGTCGAAATATGTATCTACCAGGGCTCGAACCTGGGACCTTCCGCGTGTTAGGCGGACGTGATAACCACTACACCATAGATACTTGGTTATTGTGAGTTTTCGAAGAGAAATACCTTATTATTACTATGTCTAATCACGATGGTCAAAAAACATGTATCTACCAGGGCTCGAACCTGCGACCTTCCGCGTGTTAGGCGGACGTGATAATCACTACACCATAGATACTTGATTATTGTAGGTTTTCGAAGAGATCTAGCTTATAACTATGTCTAATCACGTTGGTCAAAACATGTATCTATCAGGGCTCGAACCTGACACCTTCCGCGTGTTAGGCGGACGTGATAACCACTACATCATATATACTTGGTTATTATGAGTTTTCGAAGAGATCTACCCTATTATTATGTCTAATCACGATGGTCCAAACATGTCCCTACCAGGGCTCGAACCTGGGACCTTCCGCGTGTTAGGCGGACGTGGTAGCCACTACACCATAGATACGTGTTAATATAAAGTTTTCGAAGAGATCTAGCGTATAACTATGTCTAATCACGTTGGTCAAAACATGTATCTATCAGGGCTCGAACCTGACACCTTCCGCGTGTTAGGCGGACGTGATAACCACTACATCATATATACTTGGTTATTATGAGTTTTCGAAGAGATCTACCTTATTATTATGTCTAATCACGATGGTCAAAACATATCCCTACCAGCGCTCAAACCTGGGACCTTCCGCGTGTTAGGCAGACGTGATAACCACTACACCATAGATACGTGTTAATATAAGGTTTTCGAAGAGATCCAGCTTATTACTATGTCTAATTACGATGGTCCAAACATGTATCTATCAGGGCTGGAACCTGGGACCTTCCGCGTGTAAAGCGGACGTGATAACCACTACACCATAGATACTTGGTTATTGTGAGTTTTCGAAGAGAAATACCTTATTATTACTATGTCTAATCACGATGGTCAAAAAACATGTATCTACCAGGGCTCGAACCTGCGACCTTCCGCGTGTTAGGCGGACGTGATAATCACTACACCATAGATACTTGATTATTGTAGGTTTTCGAAGAGATCTAGCTTATAACTATGTCTAATCACGTTGGTCAAAACATGTCCCATCCAGCGCTCAAACCTGGGACCTTCCGCGTGTTAGGCAGACGTGATAACCACTACACCATAGATACGTGTTAATATAAGGTTTTCGAAGAGATCCAGCTTATTACTATGTCTAATCACGATGGTCCAAACATGTATCTACCAGGGCTCGAACCTGGGACCTTCCGCGTGTTAGGCGGACGTGATAACCACCACACCATAGATACTTGGTTATTCTGAGTTTTCGAAGAGATCTACCTTATTATTATGTCTAATCACGATGGTCAAAACATGTCCCTACCAGCGCTCAAACCTGGAACCTTCCGCGTGTTAGGCAGACGTGATAACCACCACACCATAGATACGTGTTAATATAAAGTTTTCGAAGAGATTCAGCTTATTACTATGTCTAATCACGACGGTCAAAACATGTATCTATCAGAGCTCGAACCTGACACCTTCCAAGTGTTAGGCGGACGTGATAACCACTACACCATAGATACTTGGTTATTGTGAGTTTTCGAAGATATCTACCTTATTATTATGTCTAATCACGATGGTCAAAACATGTATCTACCAGGGCTCGAGACTGGGACCTTCCGCGTGTTAGGCGGACGTGATAACCACCACACCATAGATACTTGATTATTGTGAGTTTTCGAAGAGATCTACCTTATTATTATGTCTATTCACGATGGTCAAAACATGTCCCTACCAGGGCTCGAACCTGGGACCTTCCGCGAGTTAGGCGGACGTGGTAGCCACTACACCATAGATACGTGTTAATATAAAGTTTTCGAAGAGATCTAGCTTATAAATATGTCTAATCACGATGGTCCAAACATATCCCTACCAGGGCTCGAACCTGGGACCTTCCGCGTGTTATGCGGACGTGATAACCTCTACAGCATTGGTACTTGGCTATTGTGAGTTTTCGAAGAGATCTACCTTATTATTATGTCTAATCACGATGGTCAAAACATATCCCTACCAGCGCTCAAACCTGGGACCTTCCGCGTGTTAGGCAGACGTGATAACCACTACACCATAGATACGTGTTAATATAAGGTTTTCGAAGAGATCCAGCTTATTACTATGTCTAATTACGATGGTCCAAACATGTATCTATCAGGGCTGGAACCTGGGACCTTCCGCGTGTAAAGCGGACGTGATAACCACTACACCATAGATACTTGGTTATTGTGAGTTTTCGAAGAGAAATACCTTATTATTACTATGTCTAATCACGATGGTCAAAAAACATGTATCTACCAGGGCTCGAACCTGGGACCTTCCGCGTGTTAGGCGGACGTGATAATCACTACACCATAGATACTTGATTATTGTAGGTTTTCGAAGAGATCTAGCTTATAACTATGTCTAATCACGTTGGTCAAAACATGTATCTATCAGGGCTCGAACCTGACACCTTCCGCGTGTTAGGCGGACGTGATAACCACTACATCATATATACTTGGTTATTATGAGTTTTCGAAGAGATCTACCTTATTATTATGTCTAATCACGATGGTCCAAACATGTATCTATCAGGGCTCGAACCTGGGACCTTCCGCGTGTAAAGCGGATGTGATAACCACTACACCATAGATACTTGGTTATTGTGAGTTTTCGAAGAGAAATACCTTATTATTATTATGTCTAATCACGATGGTCGAAATATGTATCTACCAGGGCTCGAACCTGGGACCTTCCGCGTGTTAGGCGGACGTGGTAGCCACTACACCATAGATACGTGTTAATATAAAGTTTTCGAAGAGATCTAGCTTATAACTATGTCTAATCACGTTGGTCAAAACATGTATCTATCAGGGCTCGAACCTGACACCTTCCGCGTGTTAGGCGGACGTGATAACCACTACATCATATATACTTGGTTATTATGAGTTTTCGAAGAGATCTACCTTATTATTATGTCTAATCACGATGGTCCAAACATGTATCTATCAGGGCTCGAACCTGGGACCTTCCGCGTGTAAAGCGGATGTGAAAACCACTACACCATAGATACTTGGTTATTGTGAGTTTTCGAAGAGAAATACCTTATTATTATTATGTCTAATCACGATGGTCGAAATATGTATCTACCAGGGCTCGAACCTGGGACCTTCCGCGTGTTAGGCGGACGTGGTAGCCACTACACCATAGATACGTGTTAATATAAAGTTTTCGAAGAGATCTAGCTTATAACTATGTCTAATCACGTTGGTCAAAACATGTATCTATCAGGGCTCGAACCTGACACCTTCCGTGTGTTAAGCGGACGTGATAACCACTACATCTTATATTCTTGGTTATTATGAGTTTTCGAAGAGATCTACCTTATTATTATGTCTAATCACGATGGTCAAAACATGTTCCTACCAGCGCTCAAACCTGGGACCTTCCGCGTGTAAAGCGGACGTGATAACCACTACACCATAGATACTTGGTTATTGTGAGTTTACGAAGAGAAATACCTTATTATTATTATGTCTAAAAACGATGGTCGAAATATGTATCTACCAGGGCTCGAACCTGGGACCTTCCGCGTGTTAGGCGGACGTGATAACCACTACACCATAGATACTTGGTTATTGTGAGTTTTCGAAGAGAAATACCTTATTATTACTATGTCTAATCACGATGGTCAAAAAACATGTATCTACCAGGGCTCGAACCTGCGACCTTCCGCGTGTTAGGCGGACGTGATAATCACTACACCATAGATACTTGATTATTGTAGGTTTTCGAAGAGATCTAGCTTATAACTATGTCTAATCACGTTGGTCAAAACATGTATCTATCAGGGCTCGAACCTGACACCTTCCGCGTGTTAGGCGGACGTGATAACCACTACATCATATATACTTGGTTATTATGAGTTTTCGAAGAGATCTACCCTATTATTATGTCTAATCACGATGGTCCAAACATGTCCCTACCAGGGCTCGAACCTGGGACCTTCCGCGTGTTAGGCGGACGTGGTAGCCACTACACCATAGATACGTGTTAATATAAAGTTTTCGAAGAGATCTAGCGTATAACTATGTCTAATCACGTTGGTCAAAACATGTATCTATCAGGGCTCGAACCTGACACCTTCCGCGTGTTAGGCGGACGTGATAACCACTACATCATATATACTTGGTTATTATGAGTTTTCGAAGAGATCTACCTTATTATTATGTCTAATCACGATGGTCAAAACATATCCCTACCAGCGCTCAAACCTGGGACCTTCCGCGTGTTAGGCAGACGTGATAACCACTACACCATAGATACGTGTTAATATAAGGTTTTCGAAGAGATCCAGCTTATTACTATGTCTAATTACGATGGTCCAAACATGTATCTATCAGGGCTGGAACCTGGGACCATCCGCGTGTAAAGCGGACGTGATAACCACTACTCCATAGATACTTGGTTATTGTGAGTTTTCGAAGAGAAATACCTTATTATTACTATGTCTAATCACGATGGTCAAAAAACATGTATCTACCAGGGCTCGAACCTGCGACCTTCCGCGTGTTAGGCGGACGTGATAATCACTACACCATAGATACTTGATTATTGTAGGTTTTCGAAGAGATCTAGCTTATAACTATGTCTAATCACGTTGGTCAAAACATGTATCTATCAGGGCTCGAACCTGACACCTTCCGCGTGTTAGGCGGACGTGATAACCACTACATCATATATACTTGGTTATTATGAGTTTTCGAAGAGATCTAACTTATTATTATGTCTAATCACGATGGTCCAAACATGTATCTATCAGGGCTCGAACCTGGGACCTTCCGCGTGTAAAGCGGATGTGATAACCACTACACCATAGATACTTGGTTATTGTGAGTTTTCGAAGAGAAATACCTTATTATTATTATGTCTAATCACGATGGTCGAAATATGTATCTACCAGGGCTCGAACCTGGGACCTTCCGCGTGTTAGGCGGACGTGGTAGCCACTACACCATAGATACGTGTTAATATAAAGTTTTCGAAGAGATCTAGCTTATAACTATGTCTAATCACGTTGGTCAAAACATGTATCTATCAGGGCTCGAACCTGACACCTTCCGCGTGTTAGGCGGACGTGATAACCACTACATCATATATACTTGGTTATTATGAGTTTTCGAAGAGATCTACCTTATTATTATGTCTAATCACGATGGTCCAAACATGTATCTATCAGGGCTCGAACCTGGGACCTTCCGCGTGTAAAGCGGATGTGAAAACCACTACACCATAGATACTTGGTTATTGTGAGTTTTCGAAGAGAAATACCTTATTATTATTATGTCTAATCACGATGGTCGAAATATGTATCTACCAGGGCTCGAACCTGGGACCTTCCGCGTGTTAGGCGGACGTGGTAGCCACTACACCATAGATACGTGTTAATATAAAGTTTTCGAAGAGATCTAGCTTATAACTATGTCTAATCACGTTGGTCAAAACATGTATCTATCAGGGCTCGAACCTGACACCTTCCGTGTGTTAAGCGGACGTGATAACCACTACATCTTATATTCTTGGTTATTATGAGTTTTCGAAGAGATCTACCTTATTATTATGTCTAATCACGATGGTCAAAACATGTTCCTACCAGCGCTCAAACCTGGGACCTTCCGCGTGTAAAGCGGACGTGATAACCACTACACCATAGATACTTGGTTATTGTGAGTTTTCGAAGAGAAATACCTTATTATTATTATGTCTAAAAACGATGGTCGAAATATGTATCTACCAGGGCTCGAACCTGGGACCTTCCGCGTGTTAGGCGGACGTGATAACCACTACACCATAGATACTTGGTTATTGTGAGTTTTCGAAGAGATCTACCCTATTATTATGTCTAATCACGATGGTCCAAACATGTCCCTACCAGGGCTCGAACCTGGGACCTTCCGCGTGTTAGGCGGACGTGGTAGCCACTACACCATAGATACGTGTTAATATAAAGTTTTCGAAGAGATCTAGCTTATAACTATGTCTAATCACGTTGGTCAAAACATGTATCTATCAGGGCTCGAACCTGACACCTTCCGCGTGTTAGGCGGACGTGATAACCACTACATCATATATACTTGGTTATTATGAGTTTTCGAAGAGATCTACCTTATTATTATGTCTAATCACGATGGTCAAAACATGTATCTACCAGGGCTCGAACCTGGGACCTTCCGCGTGTTAGTCGGACGTGATAACCACCACACCATAGATACGTGTTAATATAAGGTTTTCGAAGAGATCTAGCTTATTTCTATGTCTAATCACGATGGTCCAAACATGTATCTATCAGGGCTCGAACCTGACACCTTTCGCGTGTTAAGCGGACGTGATAACCACTACACCATATATACTTGGCTATTGGGAGTTTTCGAAGAGATCTACCTTATTATTATGTCTAATCACGATGGTCAAAACATGTCCCTACCAGCGCTCAAACCTGGGACCTTCCGCGTGTTAGGCAGACGTGGTAACCCTACACCATAGATACGTGTTAATATAAAGTTTTCTAAGAGATCCAGCTTATAACCATGTCTAATCACGATGGTCAAAACATATATCTATCAGGGCTCGAACCTGGGACCTTCCGCGTGTTAGGCGGACGTGATAACCACTACACCATAGATACTTGGCTATTGTGAGTTTTCGAAGAGATCTACTTTATTATTATGTCTAATCACGATGGTTAAAACAAGTATCTATCAGGGCTCGAACCTGACACCTTCCGCGTGTTAGGCGGACGTGATAACCACTACACCATAGATACTTGGCTATTGTGAGTTTTCGAAGAGATCTACCTTATTATTATGTCTAATCACGATGGTCAAAACATGTCCCTTCCAGCGCTCAAACCTGGGACCTTCCGCGTGTTAGGCAGACAAGATAACCACTACACCATAGATACGTGTTAATATAAGGTTTTCGAAGAGATCCAGCTTATTACTATGTCTAATCACGATGGTCCAAACATGTATCTATCAGGGCTCGAACCTGGGACCTTCCGCGTGTTAAGCGGACGTGATAACCACTACACCATATATACTTGGCTATTGGGAGTTTTCGAAGAGATCTACCTTATTATTATGTCTAATCACGATGGTCAAAACATATCCCTACCAGCGCTCAAACCTGGGACCTTCAGCGTGTTAGGCAGACGTGATAACCGCTACACCATAGATACGTGTTAATATAAAGTTTTCTAAGAGATCCAGCTTATAACTATGTATAATCACGATGGTCAAAACATGTATCTATCAGGGCTCGAACCTGGGACCTTCCGCGTATTAGGCGGACGTGCTAACCACTGCACCATAGATACGTGTTAATTTAAGTTTTCGAAGAGATCTAGCTTATTACTATGTCTAATCACGATGGTCCAAACATGTATCTATCAGGGCTCGAACCTGGGACCTTCCGCGTGTTAGGCGGACGTGATAACCACTACACCATATATACTTGGCTATTGGGAGTTTTCGAAGAGATCTACCTTATTATTATGTCTAATAACGATGGTCAAAACATATCCCTACCAGCGCTCAAACCTGGGACCTTCAGCGTGTTAGGCAGACGTGACAACCACTACACCATAGATACGTGTTAATATAAAGTTTTCTAAGAGATCCAGCTTATAACCATGTCTAATCACGATGGTCAAAACATATATCTATCAGGGCTCGAACCTGGGACCTTCCGCGTGTTAGGCGGACGTGATAACCACTACACCATAGATACTTGGCTATTGTGAGTTTTCGAAGAGATCTACTTTATTATTATGTCTAATCACGATGGTTAAAACAAGTATCTATCAGGGCTCGAACCTGACACCTTCCGCGTGTTAGGCGGACGTGATAACCACTACACCATAGATACTTGGCTATTGTGAGTTTTCGAAGAGATCTACCTTATTATTATGTCTAATCACGATGGTCAAAACATGTCCCTTCCAGCGCTCAAACCTGGGACCTTCCGCGTGTTAGGCAGACAAGATAACCACTACACCATAGATACGTGTTAATATAAGGTTTTCGAAGAGATCCAGCTTATTACTATGTCTAATCACGATGGTCCAAACATGTATCTATCAGGGCTCGAACCTGGGACCTTCCGCGTGTTAAGCGGACGTGATAACCACTACACCATATATACTTGGCTATTGGGAGTTTTCGAAGAGATCTACCTTATTATTATGTCTAATCACGATGGTCAAAACATATCCCTACCAGCGCTCAAACCTGGGACCTTCAGCGTGTTAGGCAGACGTGATAACCGCTACACCATAGATACGTGTTAATATAAAGTTTTCTAAGAGATCCAGCTTATAACTATGTATAATCACGATGGTCAAAACATGTATCTATCAGGGCTCGAACCTGGGACCTTCCGCGTATTAGGCGGACGTGCTAACCACTGCACCATAGATACGTGTTAATTTAAGTTTTCGAAGAGATCTAGCTTATTACTATGTCTAATCACGATGGTCCAAACATGTATCTATCAGGGCTCGAACCTGGGACCTTCCGCGTGTTAGGCGGACGTGATAACCACTACACCATATATACTTGGCTATTGGGAGTTTTCGAAGAGATCTACCTTATTATTATGTCTAATAACGATGGTCAAAACATATCCCTACCAGCGCTCAAACCTGGGACCTTCAGCGTGTTAGGCAGACGTGACAACCACTACACCATAGATACGTGTTAATATAAAGTTTTCTAAGAGATCCAGCTTATAACTATGTATAATCACGATGGTCAAAACATGTATCCATCAGGGCTCGAACCTGGGACCTTCCGCGTATTAGGCGGACGTGCTAACCACTGCACCATAGATACGTGTTAATTTAAGTTTTCGAAGAGATCTAGCTTATTACTATGTCTAATCACGATGGTCATAACATGTATCTATCAGGGCTCGAACCTGACACTTTCCGCGTGTTGGGCGGACGTGATAACCACTACACCATAGATACTTGGTTATTGTGAGTTTTCGAAGAGATCTACCCTATTATTATGTCTAATCACGATGGTCCAAACATGTCCCTACCAGGGCTCGAACCTGGGACCTTCCGCGTGTTAGGCGGACGTGGTAGCCACTACACCATAGATACGTGTTAATATAAAGTTTTCGAAGAGATCTAGCTTATAACTATGTCTAATCACGTTGGTCAAAACATGTATCTATCAGGGCTCGAACCTGACACCTTCCGCATGTTAGGCGGACGTGATAACCACTACATCATATATACTTGGTTATTATGAGTTTTCGAAGAGATCTACCTTATTATTATGTCTAATCACGATGGTCAAAACATGTATCTACCAGGGCTCGAACCTGGGACCTTCCGCGTGTTAGGCGGACGTGATAACCACCACACCATAGATACGTGTTAATATAAAGTTTTCGAAGAGATCCAGCTTATTACTATGTCTAATCACGATGGTCAAAACATGTTTCTGTCAGGGCTCGAACCTGACACCTTCCGCGTGTTAGGCGGATGTGATAACCACTACACCATAGATAATTGGCTATTGTAAGTTTTCGAAGAGATCTACCTTATTATTATGTCTAATCACGATGGTCAAAACTTGTCCCTACCAGCGCTCAAACCTGGGACCTTCCGCGTGTTAGGCAGACATGGTAACCACTACACCATAGATACGTGTTAATACAAAGTTTTCTAAGAGATCCAGCTTATAACCATGTCTAATCACGATGGTCAAAACATGTATCTATCAGGGCTCGAACCTGGGACCTTCCGCGTGTAAGGCGGACGTGATAACCACTACACCATAGATACGTGTTAATTTAAGTTTTCGAAGAGATCTAGCTTATTACTATGTCTAATCACGATGGTCCAAACATGTATCTATCAGGGCTCGAACCTGACACCTTCCGCGTGTTGGGCGGACGTGATAACCACTACACCATAGATACTTGGCTATTGTGAGTTTTCGAAGATATCTACCTTATTATTATGTCAAATCACGATGGTTAAAACATGTCCCTACCAGCGCTCAAACCTGGGACCTTCCGCGTGTTAGGCAGACGTAATAACCACTACACCATAGAAACGTGTTAATATAAGGTTTTCGAAGAGATCCAGCTTATTACTATGTCTAATCACGATGGTCCAAACATGTCCCTACCAGGGCTCGAACCTGACACTTTCCGCGTGTTGGGCGGACGTGATAACCACTACACCATAGATACTTGGTTATTGTGAGTTTTCGAAGAGATCTACCCTATTATTATGTCTAATCACGATGGTCCAAACATGTCCCTACCAGGGCTCGAACCTGGGACCTTCCGCGTGTTAGGCGGACGTGGTAGCCACTACACCATAGATACGTGTTAATATAAAGTTTTCGAAGAGATCTAGCTTATAACTATGTCTAATCACGTTGGTCAAAACATGTATCTATCAGGGCTCGAACCTGACACCTTCCGCATGTTAGGCGGACGTGATAACCACTACATCATATATACTTGGTTATTATGAGTTTTCGAAGAGATCTACCTTATTATTATGTCTAATCACGATGGTCAAAACATGTATCTACCAGGGCTCGAACCTGGGACCTTCCGCGTGTTAGGCGGACGTGGTAGCCACTACACCATAGATACGTGTTAATATAAAGTTTTCGAAAAGATCTAGCTTATAACTATGTCTAATCAGGTTGGTCAAAACATGTATTTATCAGGGCTCGAACCTGACACCTTCCGCGTGTTAGGCGGACGTGATAACCACTACATCATATATACTTGGTTATTATGAGTTTTCGAAGAGATTTACCTTATTATTATGTCTAATCACGATGGTCAAAACATGTATCTACCAGGGCTCGAACCTGGGACCTTCCGCGTGTTAGGCGGACATGATAACCACCACACCATAGATACGTGTTAATATAAAGTTTTCGAAGAGATCCAGCTTATTACTATGTCTAATCACGATGGTCAAAACATGTATCTATCAGGGCTCGAACCTGACACCTTCCGCGTGTTGGGCGGACGTGATAACCACTACACCATAGATACGTGTTAATTTAAGTTTTCGAAGAGATCTAGCTTATTACTATGTCTAATCATGATGGTCATAACATGTATCTATCAGGGCTCGAACCTGACACCTTCCGCGTGTTGGGCGGACGTGATAACCACTACACCATAGATACGTGTTAATATAAGGTTTTCGAAGAGATCCAGCTTATAACTATGTCTAATCACGATGGTCAAAACATGTATCTATCAGGGCTCGAACCTGGGACCTTCCGCGTGTTAGGCGGACGTGGTAGCCACTACACCATAGATACGTGATAATATAAAGTTTTCGAAGAGATCTAGCTTATAACTATGTCTAATCACGTTGGTCAAAACATGTATCTATCAGGGCTCGAACCTGACACCTTCCGCGTGTTAAGCGGACGTGATAACCACTACATCATATATACTTGGTTATTATGAGTTTTCGAAGAGATCTACCTTATTATTATGTCTAATCACGATGGTCAAAACATGTATCTACCAGGGCTCGAACCTGGGACCTTCCGCGTGTTAGGCGGACGTGATAACCACCACACCATAGATACGAGTTAATATAAAGTTTTCGAAGAGATTTAGCTTAATACTATGTCTAATCACGATGGTCAAAACATGTATCTATCAGGGCTCGAACCTGACACCTTCCGCGTGTTAGGCGGACGTGATAACCACTACACCATAGATACTTGGCTACTGTGAGTTTTCGAAGAGATCTACCTTATTATTATGTCTAATCACGATGGTCAAAACATGTCCCTTCCAGCGCTCAAACCTGGGACCTTCCGCGTGTTAGGCAGACGTGATAACCACTACACCATAGATACGTGTTAATATAAGGTTTTCGAAGAGATCCAGCTTATTACTATGTCTAATCACGATGGTCCAAACATGTATCTATCAGGGCTCGAACCTGACACCTTTCGCGTGTTAGGCGGACGTGATAACCACTACACCATAAATACTTGGCTATTGGGAGTTTTCGAAGAGATCTACCTTATTATTATGTCTAATCACGATGGTCAAAACATATCCCTACCAGCGCTCGAACCTGGGACCTTCCGCGTGTTAGGCGGACGTGATAACCACTACACCATAGATATGTGTTAATATAAGGTTTTCGAAGATATCCAGCTTATTACTATGTCTAATCACGTTGGTCAAAACATGTATCTATCAGGGCTCGAACCTGACACCTTCCGCGTGTTAGGCGGACGTGATAACCACTACATCATATATACTTGGTTATTTTGAGTTTTCGAAGAGATCTACCTTATTATTATGTCTAATCACGATGGTCAAAACATATCCCTACCAGGGCTCGAACCTGGGACCTTCCGCGTATTAGGCAGACGTGATAACCACTACACCATAGATACGTGTTAATATAAGGTTTTCGAAGAGATCCAGCTTATTACTATGTCTAATCACGATGAACCAAACATGTATCTATCAGGGGTCGAACCTGGGACCTTCCGCGAGTAAAGCGGACGTGATAACCACTACACCATAGATACTTGGTTATTGTGAGTTTTCGAAGAGAAATACCTTATTATTATTATGTCTAATCACGATGGTCGAAATATGTATCTACCAGGGCTCGAACCTGGGACCTTCCGCGTGTTAGGCGGACGTGATAACAACTACACCATAGATACTTGGTTATTGTGAGTTTTCGAAGAGATCTACCTTATTATTATGTCTAATCACGATGGTCTAAACATGTATCTACCAGGGCTCGAACCTGGGACCTTCCGCGTGTTAGGCGGACGTGTTAACCACTACACTGTACACACGTGTTAAAATAAAGTTTTCGAAGAGATCTAGCTTATAACTATGTCTAATCACGATGGTCAAAACACTTATCTATCAGGGCTCGAACCTGAGACCTTCCGCGTGTAAAGCGAACGTGATAACCACTACACCATAGATACTTGGCTATTGGGAGTTTTAGAAGAGATCTACCTTAATATTATGTCTAATCACGATGGTCAAAACATGTCCCTACCAGCGCTCAAACCTGGGACCTTCCGCGTGTAAAGCAGACGTGATAACCACTACACCATAGATACTTGGTTATTGTGAGTTTTCGAAGAGATCTACCCTATTATTATGTCTAATCACGATGGTCAAAACATGTCCCTTCCAGCGCTCAAACCTGGGACCTTCCGCGTGTTAGGCAGACGTGATAACCACTACACCATAGATACGTGTTAATATAAGGTTTTCGAAGAGATCCAGCTTATTACTATGTCTAATCACGATGGTCCAAACATGTATCTACCAGGGCTCGAACCTGGGACCTTCCGCGTGTTAGGCGGACGTGATAACCACCACACCATAGATACTTGGTTATTCTGAGTTTTCGAAGAGATCTACCTTATTATTATGTCTAATCACGATGGTCAAAACATGTCCCTACCAGCGCTCAAACCTGGAACCTTCCGCGTGTTAGGCAGACGTGATAACCACCACACCATAGATACGTGTTAATATAAAGTTTTCGAAGAGATTCAGCTTATTACTATGTCTAATCACGACGGTCAAAACATGTATCTATCAGAGCTCGAACCTGACACCTTCCAAGTGTTAGGCGGACGTGATAACCACTACACCATAGATACTTGGTTATTGTGAGTTTTCGAAGATATCTACCTTATTATTATGTCTAATCACGATGGTCAAAACATGTATCTACCAGGGCTCGAGACTGGGACCTTCCGCGTGTTAGGCGGACGTGATAACCACCACACCATAGATACTTGATTATTGTGAGTTTTCAAAGAGATCTACCTTATTATTATGTCTATTCACGATGGTCAAAACATGTCCCTACCAGGGCTCGAACCTGGGACCTTCCGCGAGTTAGTCGGACGTGGTAGCCACTACACCATAGATACGTGTTAATATAAAGTTTTCGAAGAGATCTAGCTTATAACTATGTCTAATCACGATGGTCCAAACATATCCCTACCAGGGCTCGAACCTGGGACCTTCCGCGTGTTATGCGGACGTGATAACCACTACAGCATAGATACTTGGTTATTGTGAGTTTTCGAAGAGAAATACCTTATTATTACTATGTCTAATCACGATGGTCAAAAAACATGTATCTACCAGGGCTCGAACCTGGGACCTTCCGCGTGTTGGGCGGACGTGATAATCACTACACCATAGATACTTGATTATTGTTGGTTTTCGAAGAGATCTACCTTATTATTATGTCTAATCACGATGGTCCAAACATGTCCCTACCAGGGCTCGAACCTGGACCTTCCGCGTGTTAGGCGGACGTGATAATCACTACACCATAGATACTTGATTATTGTAGGTTTTCGAAGAGATCTAGCTTATAACTATGTCTAATCACGTTGGTCAAAACATGTATCTATCAGGGCTCGAACCTGACACCTTCCGCGTGTTAGGCGGACGTGATAACCACTACATCATATATACTTGGTTATTATGAGTTTTCGAAGAGATCTACCTTATTATTATGTCTAATCACGATGGTCCAAACATGTATCTATCAGGGCTCGAACCTGGGACCTTCCGCGTGTAAAGCGGATGTGAAAACCACTACACCATAGATACTTGGTTATTGTGAGTTTTCGAAGAGAAATACCTTATTATTATTATGTCTAATCACGATGGTCGAAATATGTATCTACCAGGGCTCGAACCTGGGACCTTCCGCGTGTTAGGCGGACGTGGTAGCCACTACACCATAGATACGTGTTAATATAAAGTTTTCGAAGAGATCTAGCTTATAACTATGTCTAATCACGTTGGTCAAAACATGTATCTATCAGGGCTCGAACCTGACACCTTCCGCGTGTTAGGCGGACGTGATAACCACTACATCATATATACTTGGTTATTATGAGTTTTCGAAGAGATCTACCTTATTATTATGTCTAATCACGATGGTCCAAACATGTATCTATCAGGGCTCGAACCTGGGACCTTCCGCGTGTAAAGCGGATGTGAAAACCACTACACCATAGATACTTGGTTATTGTGAGTTTTCGAAGAGAAATACCTTATTATTATTATGTCTAAAAACGATGGTCGAAATATGTATCTACCAGGGCTCGAACCTGGGACCTTCCGCGTGTTAGGCGGACGTGGTAGCCACTACACCATAGATACGTGTTAATATAAAGTTTTCGAAGAGATCTAGCTTATAACTATGTCTAATCACGTTGGTCAAAACATGTATCTATCAGGGCTCGAACCTGACACCTTCCGTGTGTTAAGCGGACGTGATAACCACTACATCTTATATTCTTGGTTATTATGAGTTTTCGAAGAGATCTACCTTATTATTATGTCTAATCACGATGGTCAAAACATGTTCCTACCAGCGCTCAAACCTGGGACCTTCCGCGTGTAAAGCGGACGTGATAACCACTACACCATAGATACTTGGTTATTGTGAGTTTTCGAAGAGAAATACCTTATTATTATTATGTCTAAAAACGATGGTCGAAATATGTATCTATCAGGGCTCTAACCTGACACCTTCCGCGTGTTGGGCGGACGTGATAACCACTACACCATAGATACTTGATTATTGTGAGTTTTCGAAGAGATCTACCTTATTATTATGTCTAATCACGATGGTCTAAACATGTATCTACCAGGGCTCGAACCTGGGACCTTCCGCGTGCTAGGCGGACGTGATAACCACTACACTGTAGATACGTGTCAAAATAAAGTTTTCGAAGAGTTCTACCTTATTATAATGTCTAATCACGATGGTCAAAACATGTCCCTACCAGGGCTCGAACCTGGGACCTTCCGCGTGTTAGGCGGACGTGGTATCCACTACACCATAGATACGTGTTAATTTAAAGTTTTCGAAGAGATCTAGCTTATTACTATGTCTAATCACGATGGTCAAAACAGGTATCTACCAGGGCTCGAACCTGGGACCTTCCGCGTGCTAGGCGGACGTGATAACCACCACACCATAGATACGTGTTAATATGAAGTTTTCGAAGAGATCCAGCTTATTACTATGTCTTATCACGATGGTCCAAACATGTATCTACCAGGGCTCGAACCTGGGACCTTCCGCGTGTTAGGCGGACGTGATAACCACTACACCATATACACTTGGCTATTGGGTGTTTTCGAAGAGATCTACCTTATTATTATGTCTAATCACGATGGTCAAAACATATCCCTACCAGCGCTCAAACCTGGGACCTTCCGCGAGTTAGGCGGACGTGGTAGCCACTACACCATAGATACGTGTTAATATAAAGTTTTCGAAGAGATCTAGCTTATAACTATGTCTAATCACGTTGGTCAAAACATGTATCTATCAGGGCTCGAACCTGACACCTTCCGCGTGTTAGGCGGACGTGATAACCACTACACCATAGATACGTGTTAATTTAAGTTTTCGAAGAGATCTAGCTTATTACTATGTCTAATCACGATGGTCATAACATGTATCTATCAGGGCTCGAACCTGACACCTTCCGCGTGTTGGGCGGACGTGATAACCACTACACCATAGATACTTGTTTATTGTGAGTTTTCGAAGAGATCTACCCTATTATTATGTCTAATCACGATGGTCGAAATATTTATCTACCGGGGCTCGAACCTGGGACCTTCCGCGTGTTAGGCGGACGTCATAACCACTACACCATAGATACTAGGTTATTGTGAGTTTTCGAAGAGATCTACCCTATTATTATGTCTAATCACGATGGTCAAAACATGTCCCTACCAGGGCTCGAACCTGGGACCTTCCGCGAGTTAGGCGGACGTGGTAGCCACTACACCATAGATACGGGTTAATATAAAGTTTTCGAAGAGATCTAGCTTATAACTATGTCTAATCACGATGGTCAAAACATGTATCTATCAGGGCTCTAACCTGACACCTTCCGCGTGTTGGGCGGACGTGATAACCACTACACCATAGATACTTGGTTATTGTGAGTTTTCGAAGAGATCTACCCTATTATTATGTCTAATCACGATGGTCGAAATATGTATCTACCGGGGCTCGAACCTGGGACCTTCCGCGTGTTAGGCGGACGTGATAACCACTACACCATAGATACTTGGTTATTGTGAGTTTTCGAAGAGATCTACCTTATTATTATGTCTAATCACGATGGTCAAAACATGTCCCTACCAGCGCTCAAACCTGGGACCTTCCGCGTGTTAGGCATACGTGATAACCACCACACCATAGATACGTGTTAATATAAAGTTTTGAAAGAGATTCAGCTTATTACTATGTCTAATCACGATGGTCAAAACATGTATCTATCAGGGCTCGAACCTGGGACCTTCCGCGTGTTAAGCGGACGTGATAACCACTACATCTTATATTCTTGGTTATTATGAGTTTTCGAAGAGATCTACCTTATTATTATGTCTAATCACGATGGTCAAAACATGTTCCTACCAGCGCTCAAACCTGGGACCTTCCGCGTGTAAAGCGGACGTGATAACCACTACACCATAGATACTTGGTTATTGTGAGTTTTCGAAGAGAAATACCTTATTATTATTATGTCTAATAACGATGGTCGAAATATGTATCTACCAGGGCTCGAACCTGGGACCTTCCGCGTGTTAGGCGGACGTGATAACCACTACACCATAGATACTTGGTTATTGTGAGTTTTCGAAGAGATCTACCTTATTATTATGTCTAATCACGATGGTCTAAACATGTATCTACCAGGGCTCGAACCTGGGACCTTCCGCGTGCTAGGCGGACGTGATAACCACTACACTGTAGATACGTGTCGAAATAAAGTTTTCGAAGAGTTCTACCTTATTATAATGTCTAATCACGATGGTCAAAACATTTCCCTACCAGGGCTCGAACCTGGGACCTTCCGCGTGTTAGGCGGACGTGGTATCCACTACACCATAGATACGTGTTAATTTAAAGTTTTCGAAGAGATCTAGCTTATAACTATGTCTAATCACGATGGTCAAAACATGTATCTATCAGGGCTCTAACCTGACACCTTCCGCGTGTTGGGCGGACGTGATAACCACTACACCATAGATACTTGGTTATTGTGAGTTTTCGAAGAGATCTACCCTATTAGTATATCTAATCACGATGGTCGAAATATGTATCTACCAGGGCTCGAACCTGGGACCTTCCGCGTGTTAGGCGGACGTGATAACCACTACACCATAGATACTTGGTTATTGTGAGTTTTCGAAGAGATCTACCTTATTATTATGTCTAATCACGATGGTCTAAACATGTATCTACCAGGGCTCGAACCTGGGACCTTCCGCGTGCTAGGCGGACGTGATAACCACTACACTGTAGATACGTGTCAAAATAAAGTTTTCGAAGAGTTCTACCTTATTATAATGTCTAATCACGATGGTCAAAACATTTCCCTACCAGGGCTCGAACCTGGGACCTTCCGCGTGTTAGGCGGACGTGGTATCCACTACACCATAGATACGTGTTAATTTAAAGTTTTCGAAGAGATCTAGCTTATAACTATGTCTAATCACGATGGTCAAAACATGTATCTATCAGGGCTCTAACCTGACACCTTCCGCGTGTTGGGCGGACGTGATAACCACTACACCATAGATACTTGGTTATTGTGAGTTTTCGAAGAGATCTACCCTATTATTATGTCTAATCACGATGGTCGAAATATGTATCTACCAGGGCTCGAACCTGGGACCTTCCGCGTGTTAGGCGGACGTGATAACCACTACACCATAGATACTTGGTTATTGTGAGTTTTCGAAGAGATCTACCTTATTATTATGTCTAATCACGATGGTCAAAACATGTCCCTACCAGCGCTCAAACCTGGGACCTTCCGCGTGTTAGGCATACGTGATAACCACCACACCATAGATACGTGTTAATATAAAGTTTTGAAAGAGATTCAGCTTATTACTATGTCTAATCACGATGGTCAAAACAGGTATCTACCAGGGCTCGAACCTGGGACCTTCCGCGTATTAGGCGGACGTGCTAACCACTACACCATAGATACGTGTTTATTTAAGTTTTCGAAGAAATCTAGCTTATTACTATGTCTAATCACGATGGTCATAACATGTATCTATCAGGGCTCGAACCTGACACTTTCCGCGTGTTAAGCGGACGTGATAACCACTACATCTTATATTCTTGGTTATTATGAGTTTTCGAAGAGATCTACCTTATTATTATGTCTAATCACGATGGTCAAAACATGTTCCTACCAGCGCTCAAACCTGGGACCTTCCGCGTGTAAAGCGGACGTGATAACCACTACACCATAGATACTTGGTTATTGTGAGTTTTCGAAGAGAAATACCTTATTATTATTATGTCTAATAACGATGGTCGAAATATGTATCTACCAGGGCTCGAACCTGGGACCTTCCGCGTGTTAGGCGGACGTGATAACCACTACACCATAGATACTTGGTTATTGTGAGTTTTCGAAGAGATCTACCTTATTATTATGTCTAATCACGATGGTCAAAACATATCCCTACCAGCGCTCAAACCTGGGACCTTCCGCGAGTTAGGCGGACTTGGTAGCCACTACACCATAGATACGTGTTAATATAAAGTTTTCGAAGAGATCTAGCTTATAACTATGTCTAATCACGTTGGTCAAAACATGTATCTATCAGGGCTCGAACCTGACACCTTCCGCGTGTTAGGCGGACGTGATAACCACTACACCATAGATACGTGTTAATTTAAGTTTTCGAAGAGATCTAGCTTATTACTATGTCTAATCACGATGGTCATAACATGTATCTATCAGGGCTCGAACCTGACACCTTCCGCGTGTTGGGCGGACGTGATAACCACTACACCATAGATACTTGGTTATTGTGAGTTTTCGAAGAGATCTACCCTATTATTATGTCTAATCACGATGGTCGAAATATTTATCTACCGGGGCTCGAACCTGGGACCTTCCGCGTGTTAGGCGGACGTGATAACCACTACACCATAGATACTAGGTTATTGTGAGTTTTCGAAGAGATCTACCCTATTATTATGTCTAATCACGATGGTCAAAACATGTCCCTACCAGGGCTCGAACCTGGGACCTTCCGCGAGTTAGGCGGACGTGGTAGCCACTACACCATAGATACGTGTTAATATAAAGTTTTCGAAGAGATCTAGCTTATAACTATGTCTAATCACGATGGTCAAAACACTTATCTATCAGGGCTGGAACCTGAGACCTTCCGCGTGTTAGACGGACGTGATAATCACTACACCATAGATACTTGATTATTGTGAGTTTTCGAAGAGATCTACCTTATTATTATGTCTAATCACGATGGTCAAAACATGTATCTATCAGGGCTCGAACCTGACACCTTCCGCGTGTTAGGCGGACGTGATAACCACTACATCATATATACTTGGTTATTATGAGTTTTCGAAGAAATCTACCTTACTATTATGTCTAATCACGATGGTCAAAACACGTATCTACCAGGGCTCGAACCTGGGACCTTCCGCGTGTTAGGCGGACGTGATAACCACCACACCATAGATACGTGTTAATATAAAGTTTTCGAAGAGATCTACCTTATTATTATGTCTAATCACGATGGTCAAAACATTTCCCTACCTGGGCTCGAACCTGGGACCTTCCGCGTTTTAGGCGGACGTGGTAGCCCCTACACCATAGATACGTGTTAATATAAAGTTTTCGAAGAGATCTAGCTTATAACTATGTCTAATCACGATGGTCAAAACACTTATCTATCAGGGCTGGAACCTGAGACCTTCCGCGTGTTAGACGGACGTGATAATCACTACACCATAGATACTTGATTATTGTGAGTTTTCGAAGAGATCTACCTTATTATTATGTCTAATCACGATGGTCAAAACATGTCCCTACCAGGGCTCGAACCTGGGACCTTCCGCGTGTTAGTCAGACGTGATAACCACCACACCATAGATACGTGTTAATATAAAGTTTTCCAAGAGATCCAGCTTATTACTATGTCTAATCACGATGGTCAAAACATGTATCTATCAGGGCTCGAACCTGACACCTTCCGCGTGTTAGGCGGACGTGATAACCACTACACCTTAGATACTTGGTTATTGCGAGTTTTCGAAGAGATCTACCTTATTATTATGTCTAATCACGATGGTCAAAACATGTCCCTACCAGGGCTCGAACCTGGGACCTTCCGCGTGTTAGGCAGACGTGATAACCACCACACCATAAATACGTGTTAATATAAAGTTTTCGAAGAGATCCAGCTTAATACTATGTCTAATCACGATGGTCAAAATAGATACTTGATTAATGTGAGTTTTCGAAGAGATCTACCTTATTATTATGTCTATTCACGATGGTCAAAACATGTCCCTACCAGGGCTCGAACCTGGGACCTTCCGCGAGTTAGGCGGACGTGGTAGCCACTACACCATAGATACGTGTTAATATAAAGTTTTCGAAGAGATCTAGCTTATAACTATGTCTAATCACGATGGTCCAAACATGTCCCTAACAGGGCTCGAACCTGGGACCTTCCGCGTGTTAGGCGGACGTGATAACCACCACACCATAGATACGTGTTAATATAAAGTTTTCGAAGAGATCCAGCTTATTACTATGTCTAACCACGATGGTCAAAACATGTATCTATCAGGGCTCGAACCTGACACCTTCCGTGTGTTAAGCGGACGTGATAACCACTACATCTTATATACTTGGTTATTATGAGTTTTCGAAGAGATCTACCTTATTATTATGTCTAATCACGATGGTCAAAACATGTCCCTACCAAGGCTCGAACCTGGGACCTTCCGCGTGTTAGGCGGACGTGATAACCACTACACTGTAGATACGTGTTAAAATAAAGTTTTCGAAGAGTTCTACCTTATTATAATGTCTAATCACGATGGTCGAAACATTTCCCTACCAGGGCTCGAACCTGGGACCTTCCGCGTTTTAGGCGGACGTGGTATCCACTACACCATAGATACGTGTTAATTTAAAGTTTTCGAAGAGATATAGCTTATAACTATGTCTAATCACGATGGTCAAAACATGTATCCATCAGGGCTCTAACCTGACACCTTCCGCGTGTTGGGCGGACGTGATAACCACTACACCATAGATACTTGGTTATTGTGAGTTTTCGAAGAGATCTACCCTATTATTATGTCTAATCACGATGGTCAAAACATTTCCCTACCTGGGCTCGAACCTGGGACCTTCCGCGTTTTAGGCGGACGTGGTAGCCCCTACACCATAGATACGTGTTAATATAAAGTTTTCGAAGAGATCTAGCTTATAACTATGTCTAATCACGATGGTCAAAACACTTATCTATCAGGGCTGGAACCTGAGACCTTCCGCGTGTTAGGCGGACGTGATCATCACTACACCATAGATACTTGATTATTGTGAGTTTTCGAAGAGATCTACCTTATTATTATGTCTAATCACGATGGTCAAAACATGTCCCTACCAGCGCTCAAACCTGGGACCTAGCGCGTGTTAGGCATACGTGATAACCACCACACCATAGATACGTGTTAATATGAAGTTTTCGAAGAGATCCAGCTTATTACTATGTCTAACCACGATGGTCAAAACAGGTATCTACCAGGGCTCGAACCTGGGACCTTCCGCGTGTTAGGCGGACGTGATAACCACCACACCATAGATACGTGTTAATATGAAGTTTTCGAAGAGATCCAGCTTATTACTATGTCTAACCACGATGGTCAAAACATGTAGCTATCAGGGCTCGAACCTGACACCTTTCGCGTGTTAGGCGGACGTGATAACCACTACACCATAGATACGTGTTAATTTAAGTTTTCGAAGAGATCTAGCTTATTACTATGTCTAATCACGATGGTCATAACATGTATCTATCAGGGCTCGAACCTGACACCTTCCGCGTGTTGGGCGGACGTGATAACCACTACACCATAGATACTTGGTTATTGTGAGTTTTCGAAGAGATCTACCTTATTATTATGTCTATTCACGATGGTCAAAACATGTCCCTACCAGGGCTCGAACCTGGGACCTTCCGCGAGTTAGGCGGACGTGGTAGCCACTACACCATAGATACGTGTTAATATAAAGTTTTCGAAGACATCTAGCTTATAACTATGTCTAATCACGATGGTCCAAACATGTCCCTAACAGGGCTCGAACCTGGGACCTTCCGCTTGTTAGGCGGACGTGATAATCACTACACCATAGATACTTGATTGTTGTGAGTTTTCGAAGAGATCTACCTTATTATTATGTCTAATCACGATGGTCAAAACATGTCACTACCAAGGCTCGAACCTGGGACCTTCCGCGTGTTAGGCGGACGTGGTAGCCACTACACCATAGATACGTGTTAATAAAAAGTTTTCGAAGATATTTACCTTATTATTATGTCTAATCACGATGGTCAAAACATGTATCTATCAGGGCTCGAACCTGAGACCTTCCGCGTGTTAGGCGGACGTGATAACCACCACACCATAGATACGTGTTAATATAAAGTTTTCGAAGAGATCCAGCTTATTACTATGTCTAACCACGATGGTCAAAACATGTATCTATCAGGGCTCGAACCTGACACCTTCCGTGTGTTAAGCGGACGTGATAACCACTACATCTTATATACTTGGTTATTATGAGTTTTCGAAGAGATCTACCTTATTATTATGTCTAATCACGATGGTCAAAACATGTCCCTAGCAGCGCTCAAACCTGGGACCTTCCGCGTGTAAAGCGGATGTGATAACCACTACACCATAGATACTTGGTTATTGTGAGTTTTCGAAGAGATCTACCTTATTATTATGTCTAATCACGATGGTCAAAACATGTCCCTACCAAGGCTCGAACCTGGGACCTTCCGCGTGTTAGGCGGACGTGATAACCACTACACTGTAGATACGTGTTAAAATAAAGTTTTCGAAGAGTTCTACCTTATTATAATGTCTAATCACGATGGTCAAAACATTTCCCTACCAGGGTTCGAACCTGGGACCTTCCGCGTTTTAGGCGGACGTGGTATCCACTACACCATAGATACGTGTTAATTTAAAGTTTTCGAAGAGATCTACCTTATTATTATGTCTATTCACGATGGTCAAAACATGTCCCTACCAGGGCTCGAACCTGGGACCTTCCGCGAGTTAGGCGGACGTGGTAGCCACTACACCATAGATACGTGTTAATATAAAGTTTTCGAAGACATCTAGCTTATAACTATGTCTAATCACGATGGTCCAAACATGTCCCTAACAGGGCTCGAACCTGGGACCTTCCGCTTGTTAGGCGGACGTGATAATCACTACACCATAGATACTTGAATGTTGTGAGTTTTCGAAGAGATCTACCTTATTATTATGTCTAATCACGATGGTCAAAACATGTCACTACCAAGGCTCGAACCTGGGACCTTCCGCGTGTTAGGCGGACGTGGTAGCCACTACACCATAGATACGTGTTAATAAAAAGTTTTCGAAGATATTTACCTTATTATTATGTCTAATCACGATGGTCAAAACATGTATCTATCAGGGCTCGAACCTGAGACCTTCCGCGTGTTAGGCGGACGTGATAACCACCACACCATAGATACGTGTTAATATAAAGTTTTCGAAGAGATCCAGCTTATTACTATGTCTAACCACGATGGTCAAAACATGTATCTATCAGGGCTCGAACCTGACACCTTCCGTGTGTTAAGCGGACGTGATAACCACTACATCTTATATACTTGGTTATTATGAGTTTTCGAAGAGATCTACCTTATTATTATGTCTAATCACGATGGTCAAAACATGTCCCTAGCAGCGCTCAAACCTGGGACCTTCCGCGTGTAAAGCGGATGTGATAACCACTACACCATAGATACTTGGTTATTGTGAGTTTTCGAAGAGATCTACCTTATTATTATGTCTAATCACGATGGTCAAAACATGTCCCTACCAAGGCTCGAACCTGGGACCTTCCGCGTGTTAGGCGGACGTGATAACCACTACACTGTAGATACGTGTTAAAATAAAGTTTTCGAAGAGTTCTACCTTATTATAATGTCTAATCACGATGGTCAAAACATTTCCCTACCAGGGCTCGAACCTGGGACCTTCCGCGTTTTAGGCGGACGTGGTATCCACTACACCATAGATACGTGTTAATTTAAAGTTTTCGAAGAGATATAGCTTATAACTATGTCTAATCACGATGGTCAAAACATGTATCTATCAGGGCTCTAACCTGACACCTTCCGCGTGTTGGGCGGACGTGATAACCACTACACCATAGATACTTGGTTATTGTGAGTTTTCGAAGGGATCTACCCTATTATTATGTCTAATCACGATGGTCGAAATATGTATCTACCGGGGCTCGAACCTGGGACCTTCCGCGTGTTAGGCGGACGTGATAACCACCACACCAAAGATACGTGTTAATATGAAGTTTTCGAAGAGATCCAGCTTATTACTATGTCTAACCACGATGGTCAAAACAGGTATCTACCAGGGCTCGAACCTGGGACCTTCCGCGTGTTAGGCGGACGTGATAACCACCACACCATAGATACGTGTTAATATGAAGTTTTCGAAGAGATCCAGCTTATTACTATGTCTAACCACGATGGTCAAAACATGTAGCTATCAGGGCTCGAACCTGAAACCTTTCGCGTGTTAGGCGGACGTGATAACCACTACACCATAGATACGTGTTAATTTAAGTTTTCGAAGAGATCTAGCTTATTACTATGTCTAATCACGATGGTCATAACATGTATCTATCAGGGCTCGAACCTGACACCTTCCGCGTGTTGGGCGGACGTGATAACCACTACACCATAGATACTTGGTTATTGTGAGTTTTCGAAGAGATCTACCCTATTATTATGTCTAATCACGATGGTCGAAATATGTATCTACCGGGGCTCGAACCTGGGACCTTCCGCGTGTTAGGCGGACGTGATAACCACTACACCATAGATACTTGGTTATTGTGAGTTTTCGAAGAGATCTACCCTATTATTATGTCTAATCACGATGGTCAAAACATGTCCCTACCAGGGCTCGAACCTGGGACCTTCCGCGTGTTAGGCGGACGTGATAATCACTACACCATAGATACTTGATTATTGTGAGTTTTCGAAGAGATCTACCTTATTATTATGTCTAATCACGATGGTCAAAACATGTCCCTACCAGGGCTCGAACCTGGGACCTTCCGCGAGTTAGGCAGACGTGGTAGCCACTACACCATAGATACGTGTTAATATAAAGTTTTCGAAGAGATCTAGCTTATAACTATGTCTAATCACGTTGGTCAAAACATGTATCTATCAGGGCTCGAACCTGACACCTTCCGCGTGTTGGGCGGACGTGATAACCACTACACCATAGATACTTGGTTATTGTGAGTTTTCGAAGAGATCTACCCTATTATTATGTCTAATCACGATGGTCGAAATATTTATCTACCGGGGCTCGAACCTGGGACCTTCCGCGTGTTAGGCGGACGTGATAACCACTACATCATATATACTTGGTTATTATGAGTTTTCGAAGAAATCTACGTTATTATTATGTCTAATCACGATGGTCAAAACACGTATCTACCAGGGCTCGAACCTGGGACCTTCCGCGTGTTAGGCGGACGTGATAACCACCACACCATAGATACGTGTTAAAATAAAGTTTTCGAAGAGTTCTACCTTATTATAATGTCTAATCACGATGGTCAAAACATTTCCCTACCAGGGCTCGAACCTGGGACCTTCCGCGTTTTAGGCGGACGTGGTATCCACTACACCATAGATACGTGTTAATTTAAAGTTTTCGAAGAGATATAGCTTATAACTATGTCTAATCACGATGGTCAAAACATGTATCTATCAGGGCTCTAACCTGACACCTTCCGCGTGTTGGGCGGACGTGATAACCACTACACCATAGATACTTGGTTATTGTGAGTTTTCGAAGGGATCTACCCTATTATTATGTCTAATCACGATGGTCGAAATATGTATCTACCGGGGCTCGAACCTGGGACCTTCCGCGTGTTAGGCGGACGTGATAACCACCACACCAAAGATACGTGTTAATATGAAGTTTTCGAAGAGATCCAGCTTATTACTATGTCTAACCACGATGGTCAAAACAGGTATCTACCAGGGCTCGAACCTGGGACCTTCCGCGTGTTAGGCGGACGTGATAACCACCACACCATAGATACGTGTTAATATGAAGTTTTCGAAGAGATCCAGCTTATTACTATGTCTAACCACGATGGTCAAAACATGTAGCTATCAGGGCTCGAACCTGAAACCTTTCGCGTGTTAGGCGGACGTGATAACCACTACACCATAGATACGTGTTAATTTAAGTTTTCGAAGAGATCTAGCTTATTACTATGTCTAATCACGATGGTCATAACATGTATCTATCAGGGCTCGAACCTGACACCTTCCGCGTGTTGGGCGGACGTGATAACCACTACACCATAGATACTTGGTTATTGTGAGTTTTCGAAGAGATCTACCCTATTATTATGTCTAATCACGATGGTCGAAATATGTATCTACCGGGGCTCGAACCTGGGACCTTCCGCGTGTTAGGCGGACGTGATAACCACTACACCATAGATACTTGGTTATTGTGAGTTTTCGAAGAGATCTACCCTATTATTATGTCTAATCACGATGGTCAAAACATGTCCCTACCAGGGCTCGAACCTGGGACCTTCCGCGTGTTAGGCGGACGTGATAATCACTACACCATAGATACTTGATTATTGTGAGTTTTCGAAGAGATCTACCTTATTATTATGTCTAATCACGATGGTCAAAACATGTCCCTACCAGGGCTCGAACCTGGGACCTTCCGCGAGTTAGGCAGACGTGGTAGCCACTACACCATAGATACGTGTTAATATAAAGTTTTCGAAGAGATCTAGCTTATAACTATGTCTAATCACGTTGGTCAAAACATGTATCTATCAGGGCTCGAACCTGACACCTTCCGCGTGTTGGGCGGACGTGATAACCACTACACCATAGATACTTGGTTATTGTGAGTTTTCGAAGAGATCTACCCTATTATTATGTCTAATCACGATGGTCGAAATATTTATCTACCGGGGCTCGAACCTGGGACCTTCCGCGTGTTAGGCGGACGTGATAACCACTACATCATATATACTTGGTTATTATGAGTTTTCGAAGAAATCTACGTTATTATTATGTCTAATCACGATGGTCAAAACACGTATCTACCAGGGCTCGAACCTGGGACCTTCCGCGTGTTAGGCGGACGTGATAACCACCACACCATAGATACGTGTTAATATAAAGTTTTCGAAGAGATCTAGCTTATAACTATGTCTAATCACGATGGTCAATACACTAATCTATCAGGGCTGGAACCTGAGACCTTCCGCGTGTTAGGCGGACGTGATAATCACTACACCATAGATACTTGATTATTGTGAGTTTTCGAAGAGATCTACCTTATTATTATGTCTAATCACGATGGTCAAAACATGTCCCTACCAGGGCTCGAACCTGGGACCTTCCGCGTGTTAGGCAGACGTGATAACCACCACACCATAGATACTTGGTTATTGTGAGTTTTCGAAGAGATCTACCCTATTATTATGTCTAATCACGATGGTCGAAATATTTATCTACCGGGGCTCGAACCTGGGACCTTCCGCGTGTTAGGCGGACGTGATAACCACTACACCATAGATACTAGGTTATTGTGAGTTTTCGAAGAGATCTACCCTATTATTATGTCTAATCACGATGGTCAAAACATGTGCCTACCAGGGCTCGAACCTGGGACCTTCCGCGAGTTAGGCGGACGTGGTAGCCACTACACCATAGATACGTGTTAATATAAAGTTTTCGAAGAGATCTAGCTTATAACTATGTCTAATCACGTTGGTCAAAACATGTATCTATCAGGGCTCGAACCTGACACCTTCCGCGTGTTAGGCGGACGTGATAACCACTACATCATATATACTTGGTTATTATGAGTTTTCGAAGAAATCTACCTTATTATTATGTCTAATCACGATGGTCAAAACACGTATCTACCAGGGCTCGAACCTGGGACCTTCCGCGTGTTAGGCGGACGTGATAACCACTACATCATATATACTTGGTTATTATGAGTTTTCGAAGAAATCTACCTTACTATTATGTCTAATCACGACGGTCAAAACACGTATCTACCAGGGCTCGAACCTGGGACCTTCCGCGTGTTAGGCGGACATGATAACCACCACACCATAGATACGTGTTAATATAAAGTTTTCGAAGAGATCTACCTTATTTTTATGTCTAATCACGATGGTCAAAACATTTCCCTACCAGGGCTCGAACCTGGGACCTTCCGCGTTTTAGGCGGAAGTGGTAGCCCCTACACCATAGATACGTGTTAATATAAAGTTTTCGAAGAGATCTAGCTTATAACTATGTCTAATCACGATGGTCAAAACACTTATCTATCAGGGCTGGAACCTGAGACCTTCCGCGTGTTAGGCGGACGTGATAATCACTACACCATAGATACTTGATTATTGTGAGTTTTCGAAGAGATCTACCTTATTATTATGTCTAATCACGATGGTCAAAACATGTCCCTACCAGGGCTCGAACCTGGGACCTTCCGCGTGTTAGGCATACGTGATAACCACCACACCATAGATACGTGTTAATATAAAGTTTTCGAAGAGATTCAGCTTATTACTATGTCTAATCACGATGGTCAAAACAGGTATCTACCAGGGCTCGAACCTGAGACCTTCCGCGTGTTAGGCGGACGTGATAACCACCACACCATTGATACGTGTTAATATGAAGTTTTCGAAGAGATCCAGCTTATTACTATGTCTAACCACGATGGTCAAAACATGTAGCTATCAGGGCTCGAACCTGACACCTTTCGCGTGTTAGGCGGACGTGATAACCACTACACCATAGATACTTGGTTATTGTGAGTTTTCGAAGAGATCTACCTTATCATTATGTCTAATCACGATGGTCAAAACATGTCCCTACCAGGGCTCGAACCTGGGACCTTCCGCGAGTTAGGCAGACGTGGTAGCCACTACACCATAGATACGTGTTAATATAAAGTTTTCGAAGAGATCTAGCTTATAACTATGTCTAATCACGTTGGTCAAAACATGTATCTATCAGGGCTCGCACCTGACACCTTCCGCGTGTTGGGCGGACGTGATAACCACTACACCATAGATACTTGGTTATTGTGAGTTTTCGAAGAGATCTACCCTATTATTATGTCTAATCACGATGGTCGAAATATTTATCTACCGGGGCTCGAACCTGGGACCTTCCGCGTATTAGGCGGACGTGATAACCACTACACCATAGATACTAGGTTATTGTGAGTTTTCGAAGAGATCTACCCTATTATTATGTCTAATCACGATGGTCAAAACATGTCCCTACCAGGGCTCGAACCTGGGACCTTCCGCGAGTTAGGCGGACTTGGTAGCCACTACACCATAGATACGTGTTAATATAAAGTTTT
Organism: Phalangium opilio; assembly: GCF_054372755.1. Classification (NCBI taxonomy): domain Eukaryota; kingdom Metazoa; phylum Arthropoda; class Arachnida; order Opiliones; family Phalangiidae; genus Phalangium; species Phalangium opilio. The sequence goes on from NW_028324169.1 coordinate 2,203,346, forward strand.
CGAAGAGATCTAGCTTATAACTATGTCTAATCACGTTGGTCAAAACATGTCTCTATCAGGGCTCGAACCTGACACCTTCCGCGTGTTACTCGGACGTGATAACCACTACATCATATATACTTGGTTATTATGAGTTTTCGAAGAAATCTACCTTATTATTATGTCTAATCACGATGGTCAAAACATGTCCCTACCAGGGCTCGAACCTGGGACCTTCCGCGAGTTAGGCGGACGTGGTAGCCACTACACCATAGATACGTGTTAATATAAAGTTTTCGAAGAGATCTAGCTTATAACTATGTCTAATCACGATGGTCAAAACACTTATCTATCAGGGCTGGAACCTGAGACCTTCCGCGTGTTAGGCGGACGTGATAATCACTACACCATAGATACTTGATTATTGTGAGTTTTCGAAGAGATCTACCTTATTATTATGTCTAATCACGATGGTCAAAACATGTCCCTACCAGGGCTCGAACCTGGGACCTTCCGCGTGTTAGGCAGACGTGATAACCACCACACCATAGATACTTGGTTATTGTGAGTTTTCGAAGAGATCTACCCTATTATTATGTCTAATCACGATGGTCAAAACATGTCCCTACCAGGGCTCGAACCTGGGACCTTCCGCGTGTTAGGCAGACGTGATAACCACCACACCATAGATACTTGGTTATTGTGAGTTTTCGAAGAGATCTACCCTATTATTATGTCTAATCACGATGGTCGAAATATTTATCTACCGGGGCTCGAACCTGGGACCTTCCGCGTGTTAGGCGGACGTGATAACCACTACACCATAGATACTAGGTTATTGTGAGTTTTCGAAGAGATCTACCCTATTATTATGTCTAATCACGATGGTCAAAACATGTCCCTACCAGGGCTCGAACCTGGGACCTTCCGCGAGTTAGGCGGACGTGGTAGCCACTACACCATAGATACGTGTTAATATAAAGTTTTCGAAGAGATCTAGCTTATAACTATGTCTAATCACGATGGTCAAAACACTTATCTATCAGGGCTGGAACCTGAGACCTTCCGCGTGTTAAGCGGACGTGATAATCACTACACCATAGATACTTGATTATTGTGAGTTTTCGAAGAGATCTACCTTATTATTATGTCTAATCACGATGGTCAAAACATGTCCCTACCAGGGCTCGAACCTGGGACCTTCCGCGTGTTAGGCAGACGTGATAACCACCACACCATAGATACTTGGTTATTGTGAGTTTTCGAAGAGATCTACCCTATTATTATGTCTAATCACGATGGTCAAAACATGTCCCTACCAGGGCTCGAACCTGGGACCTTCCGCGTGTTAGGCAGACGTGATAACCACCACACCATAGATACTTGGTTATTGTGAGTTTTCGAAGAGATCTACCCTATTATTATGTCTAATCACGATGGTCGAAATATTTATCTACCGGGGCTCGAACCTGGGACCTTCCGCGTGTTAGGCGGACGTGATAACCACTACATCATATATACTTGGTTATTATGAGTTTTCGAAGAAATCTACCTTATTATTATGTCTAATCACGATGGTCAAAACACGTATCTACCAGGGCTCGAACCTGGGACCTTCCGCGTGTTAGGCGGACGTGATAACCACTACATCATATATACTTGGTTATTATGAGTTTTCGAAGAAATCTACCTTACTATTATGTCTAATCACGACGGTCAAAACACGTATCTACCAGGGCTCGAACCTGGGACCTTCCGCGTGTTAGGCGGACATGATAACCACCACACCATAGATACGTGTTAATATAAAGTTTTCGAAGAGATCTACCTTATTTTTATGTCTAATCACGATGGTCAAAACATTTCCCTACCAGGGCTCGAACCTGGGACCTTCCGCGTTTTAGGCGGACGTGGTAGCCCCTACACCATAGATACGTGTTAATATAAAGTTTTCGAAGAGATCTAGCTTATAACTATGTCTAATCACGATGGTCAAAACACTTATCTATCAGGGCTGGAACCTGAGACCTTCCGCGTGTTAGGCGGACGTGATAATCACTACACCATAGATACTTGATTATTGTGAGTTTTCGAAGAGATCTACCTTATTATTATGTCTAATCACGATGGTCAAAACATGTCCCTACCAGGGCTCGAACCTGGGACCTTCCGCGTGTTAGGCATACGTGATAACCACCACACCATAGATACGTGTTAATATAAAGTTTTCGAAGAGATTCAGCTTATTACTATGTCTAATCACGATGGTCAAAACAGGTATCTACCAGGGCTCGAACCTGAGACCTTCCGCGTGTTAGGCGGACGTGATAACCACCACACCATAGATACGTGTTAATATGAAGTTTTCGAAGAGATCCAGCTTATTACTATGTCTAACCACGATGGTCAAAACATGTAGCTATCAGGGCTCGAACCTGACACCTTTCGCGTGTTAGGCGGACGTGATAACCACTACACCATAGATACTTGGTTATTGTGAGTTTTCGAAGAGATCTACCTTATCATTATGTCTAATCACGATGGTCAAAACATGTCCCTACCAGGGCTCGAACCTGGGACCTTCCGCGAGTTAGGCAGACGTGGTAGCCACTACACCATAGATACGTGTTAATATAAAGTTTTCGAAGAGATCTAGCTTATAACTATGTCTAATCACGTTGGTCAAAACATGTATCTATCAGGGCTCGCACCTGACACCTTCCGCGTGTTGGGCGGACGTGATAACCACTACACCATAGATACTTGGTTATTGTGAGTTTTCGAAGAGATCTACCCTATTATTATGTCTAATCACGATGGTCGAAATATTTATCTACCGGGGCTCGAACCTGGGACCTTCCGCGTATTAGGCGGACGTGATAACCACTACACCATAGATACTAGGTTATTGTGAGTTTTCGAAGAGATCTACCCTATTATTATGTCTAATCACGATGGTCAAAACATGTCCCTACCAGGGCTCGAACCTGGGACCTTCCGCGAGTTAGGCGGACTTGGTAGCCACTACACCATAGATACGTGTTAATATAAAGTTTTCGAAGAGATCTAGCTTATAACTATGTCTAATCACGTTGGTCAAAACATGTCTCTATCAGGGCTCGAACCTGACACCTTCCGCGTGTTACTCGGACGTGATAACCACTACATCATATATACTTGGTTATTATGAGTTTTCGAAGAAATCTACCTTATTATTATGTCTAATCACGATGGTCAAAACATGTCCCTACCAGGGCTCGAACCTGGGACCTTCCGCGAGTTAGGCGGACGTGGTAGCCACTACACCATAGATACGTGTTAATATAAAGTTTTCGAAGAGATCTAGCTTATAACTATGTCTAATCACGATGGTCAAAACACTTATCTATCAGGGCTGGAACCTGAGACCTTCCGCGTGTTAGGCGGACGTGATAATCACTACACCATAGATACTTGATTATTGTGAGTTTTCGAAGAGATCTACCTTATTATTATGTCTAATCACGATGGTCAAAACATGTCCCTACCAGGGCTCGAACCTGGGACCTTCCGCGTGTTAGGCAGACGTGATAACCACCACACCATAGATACTTGGTTATTGTGAGTTTTCGAAGAGATCTACCCTATTATTATGTCTAATCACGATGGTCAAAACATGTCCCTACCAGGGCTCGAACCTGGGACCTTCCGCGTGTTAGGCAGACGTGATAACCACCACACCATAGATACTTGGTTATTGTGAGTTTTCGAAGAGATCTACCCTATTATTATGTCTAATCACGATGGTCGAAATATTTATCTACCGGGGCTCGAACCTGGGACCTTCCGCGTGTTAGGCGGACGTGATAACCACTACACCATAGATACTAGGTTATTGTGAGTTTTCGAAGAGATCTACCCTATTATTATGTCTAATCACGATGGTCAAAACATGTCCCTACCAGGGCTCGAACCTGGGACCTTCCGCGAGTTAGGCGGACGTGGTAGCCACTACACCATAGATACGTGTTAATATAAAGTTTTCGAAGAGATCTAGCTTATAACTATGTCTAATCACGATGGTCAAAACACTTATCTATCAGGGCTGGAACCTGAGACCTTCCGCGTGTTAAGCGGACGTGATAATCACTACACCATAGATACTTGATTATTGTGAGTTTTCGAAGAGATCTACCTTATTATTATGTCTAATCACGATGGTCAAAACATGTCCCTACCAGGGCTCGAACCTGGGACCTTCCGCGTGTTAGGCAGACGTGATAACCACCACACCATAGATACTTGGTTATTGTGAGTTTTCGAAGAGATCTACCCTATTATTATGTCTAATCACGATGGTCAAAACATGTCCCTACCAGGGCTCGAACCTGGGACCTTCCGCGTGTTAGGCAGACGTGATAACCACCACACCATAGATACTTGGTTATTGTGAGTTTTCGAAGAGATCTACCCTATTATTATGTCTAATCACGATGGTCGAAATATTTATCTACCGGGGCTCGAACCTGGGACCTTCCGCGTGTTAGGCGGACGTGATAACCACTACACCATAGATACTAGGTTATTGTGAGTTTTCGAAGAGATCTACCCTATTATTATGTCTAATCACGATGGTCAAAACATGTCCCTACCAGGGCTCGAACCTGGGACCTTCCGCGTGTTAGGCAGACGTGATAACCACCACACCATAGATACTTGGTTATTGTGAGTTTTCGAAGAGATCTACCCTATTATTATGTCTAATCACGATGGTCGAAATATTTATCTACCGGGGCTCGAACCTGGGACCTTCCGCGTGTTAGGCGGACGTGATAACCACTACACCATAGATACGTGTTAATATAAAGTTTTCGAAGAGATCTAGCTTATAACTATGTCTAATCACAATGGTCAAAACACTTATCTATCAGGGCTGGAACCTGAGACCTTCCGCGTGTTAAGCGGACGTGATAATCACTACACCATAGATACTTGATTATTGTGAGTTTTCGAAGAGATCTACCTTATTATTATGTCTAATCACGATGGTCAAAACATGTCCCTACCAGGGCTCGAACCTGGGACCTTCCGCGTGTTAGGCAGACGTGATAACCACCACACCATAGATACTTGGTTATTGTGAGTTTTCGAAGAGATCTACCCTATTATTATGTCTAATCACGATGGTCAAAACATGTCCCTACTAGGGCTCGAACCTGGGACCTTCCGCGTGTTAGGCAGACGTGATAACCACCACACCATAGATACTTGGTTATTGTGAGTTTTCGAAGAGATCTACCCTATTATTATGTCTAATCACGATGGTCGAAATATTTATCTACCGGGGCTCGAACCTGGGACCTTCCGCGTGTTAGGCGGACGTGATAACCACTACACCATAGATACTAGGTTATTGTGAGTTTTCGAAGAGGTCTACCCTATTATTATGTCTAATCACGATGGTCAAAACATGTCCCTACCAGGGCTCGAACCTGGGACCTTCCGCGAGTTAGGCGGACGTGGTAGCCACTACACCATAGATACGTGTTAATATAAAGTTTTCGAAGAGATCTAGCTTATAACTATGTCTAATCACGTTGGTCAAAACATGTATCTATCAGGGCTCGAACCTGACACCTTCCGCGTGTTAGGCGGACGTGATAACCACTACATCATATATACTTGGTTGTTATGAGTTTTCGAAGAAATCTACCTTATTATTATGTCTAATCACGATGGTCAAAACACGTATCTACCAGGGCTCGAACCTGGGACCTTCCACGTGTTAGGCGGACGTGATAACCACCACACCATAGATACGTGTTAATATAAAGTTTTCGAAGAGATCTACCTTATTATTATGTCTAATCACGATGGTCAAAACATGTCCCTACCAGGGCTCGAACCTGGGACCTACCGCGTGTTAGGCAGACGTGATAACCACCACACCATAGATACTTGGATATTGTGAGTTTTCGAAGAGATCTACCCTATTATTATGTCTAATCACGATGGTCAAAACATGTCCCTACCAGGGCTCGAACCTGGGACCTTCCGCGTGTTAGGCAGACGTGATAACCACCACACCATAGATACTTGGCTATTGTGAGTTTTCGAAGAGATCTACCCTATTATTATGTCTAATCACGATGGTCGAAATATTTATCTACCGGGGCTCGAACCTGGGACCTTCCGCGTGTTAGGCGGACGTGATAACCACTACACCATAGATACGTGTTAATATAAGGTTTTCGAAGAGATCCAGCTTATTACTATGTCTAATCACGATGGTCCAAACATGTATCTACCAGGGCTCGAACCTGGGACCTTCCGCGTGTTAGGCGGACGTGATAACCACTACACCATAGATACTAGGTTATTGTGAGTTTTCGAAGAGATCTACCCTATTATTATGTCTAATCACGATGGTCAAAACATGTCCCTACCAGGGCTCGAACCTGGGACCTTCCGCGTGTTAGGCAGACGTGATAACCACCACACCATAGATACGTGTTAATATAAAGTTTTCGAAGAGATTCAGCTTATTACTATGTCTAATCACGATGGTCAAAACAGGTATCTACCAGGGCTCGAACCTGGGACCTTCCGCGTGTTAGGCGGACGTGATAACCACTACACCATAGATACGTGTTAATTTAAGTTTTCGAAGAGATCTAGCTTATTACTATGTCTAATCACGATGGTCATAACATGTATCTATCAGGGCTCGAACCTGACACCTTCCGCGTGTTGGGCGGACGTGATAACCACTACACCATAGATACTTGGTTATTGTGAGTGTTCGAAGAGATCTACCCTATTATTATGTCTAATCACGATGGTCGAAATATGTATCTACCGGGGCTCGAACCTGGGACCTTCCGCGTGCTAGGCGGACGTGATAACCACTACACCATAGATACTTGGTTATTGTGAGTTTTCGAAGAGATCTACCCTATTATTATGTCTAATCACGATGGTCAAAACATGTCCCTACCAGGGCTCGAACCTGGGACATTCCGCGTGTTAGGCGGACGTGATAATCACTACACCATAGATACTTGATTATTGTGAGTTTTCGAAGAGATCTACCTTATTATTATGTCTAATCACGATGGTCAAAACATGTCCCTACCAGGGCTCGAACCTGGGACCTTCCGCGAGTTAGGCAGACGTGGTAGCCACTACACCATAGATACGTGTTAATATAAAGTTTTCGAAGAGATCTAGCTTATAACTATGTCTAATCACGTTGGTCAAAACATGTATCTATCAGGGCTCGAACCTGACACCTTACGCGTGTTGGGCGGACGTGATAACCACTACACCATAGATACTTGGTTATTGTGAGTTTTCGAAGAGATCTACCCTATTATTATGTCTAATCACGATGGTCGAAATATTTATCTACCGGGGCTCGAACCTGGGACCTTCCGCGTGTTAGGCGGACGTGATAACCACTACACCATAGATACTAGGTTATTGTGAGTTTTCGAAGAGATCTACCCTATTATTATGTCTAATCACGATGGTCAAAACATGTCCCTACCAGGGCTCGAACCTGGGACCTTCCGCGAGTTAGGCGGACGTGGTAGCCACTACACCATAGATACGTGTTAATATAAAGTTTTCGAAGAGATCTAGCTTATAACTATGTCTAATCACGTTGGTCAAAACATGTATCTATCAGGGCTCGAACCTGACACCTTCCGCGTGTTAGGCGGACGTGATAACCACTACATCATATATACTTGGTTATTATGAGTTTTCGAAGAAATCTACCTTATTATTATGTCTAATCACGATGGTCAAAACACGTATCTACCAGGGCTCGAACCTGGGACCTTCCGCGTGTTAGGCGGACGTGATAACCACCACACCATAGATACGTGTTAATATAAAGTTTTCGAAGAGATCTACCTTATTATTATGTCTAATCACGATGGTCAAAACATTTCCCTACCAGGGCTCGAACCTGGGACCTTCCGCGTTTTAGGCGGACGTGGTAGCCCCTACACCATAGATACGTGTTAATATAAAGTTTTCGAAGAGATCTAGCTTATAACTATGTCTAATCACGATGGTCAAAACACTTATCTATCAGGGCTGGAACCTGAGACCTTCCGCGTGTTAGGCGGACGTGATAATCACTACACCATAGATACTTGATTATTGTGAGTTTTCGAAGAGATCTACCTTATTATTATGTCTAATCACGATGGTCAAAACATGTCCCTACCAGGGCTCGAACCTGGGACCTTCCGCGTGTTAGGCAGACGTGATAACCACCACACCATAGATACTTGGTTATTGTGAGTTTTCGAAGAGATCTACCCTATTATTATGTCTAATCACGATGGTCGAAATATTTATCTACCGGGGCTCGAACCTGGGACCTTCCGCGTGTTAGGCGGACGTGATAACCACTACACCATAGATACTAGGTTATTGTGAGTTTTCGAAGAGATCTACCCTATTATTATGTCTAATCACGATGGTCAAAACATGTCCCTACCAGGGCTCGAACCTGGGACCTTCCGCGAGTTAGGCGGACGTGGTAGCCACTACACCATAGATACGTGTTAATATAAAGTTTTCGAAGAGATCTAGCTTATAACTATGTCTAATCACGTTGGTCAAAACATGTATCTATCAGGGCTCGAACCTGACACCTTCCGCGTGTTAGGCGGACGTGATAACCACTACATCATATATACTTGGTTATTATGAGTTTTCGAAGAAATCTACCTTATTATTATGTCTAATCACGATGGTCAAAACACGTATCTACCAGGGCTCGAACCTGGGACCTTCCGCGTGTTAGGCGGACGTGATAACCACCACACCATAGATACGTGTTAATATAAAGTTTTCGAAGAGATCTACCTTATTATTATGTCTAATCACGATGGTCAAAACATTTCCCTACCAGGGCTCGAACCTGGGACCTTCCGCGTTTTAGGCGGACGTGGTAGCCCCTACACCATAGATACGTGTTAATATAAAGTTTTCGAAGAGATCTAGCTTATAACTATGTCTAATCACGATGGTCAAAACACTTATCTATCAGGGCTGGAACCTGAGCCCTTCCGCGTGTTAGGCGGACGTGATAATCACTACACCATAGATACTTGATTATTGTGAGTTTTCGAAGAGATCTACCTTATTATTATGTCTAATCACGATGGTCAAAACATGTCCCTACCAGGGCTCGAACCTGGGACCTTCCGCGTGTTAGGCAGACGTGATAACCACCACACCATAGATACGTGTTAATATAAAGTTTTCGAAGAGATCCAGCTTATTACTATGTCTAATCACGATGGTCAAAACATGTATCTATCAGGGCTCGAACCTGACACATTCCGCGTGTTAGGCGGACGTGATAACCACTACACCATAGATACTTGGTTATTGCGAGTTTTCGAAGAGATCTACCTTATTATTATGTCTAATCACGATGGTCAAAACATGTCCCTACCAGGGCTCGAACCTGGGACCTTCCGCGTGTTAGGCAGACGTGATAACCACCACACCATAGATCCGTGTTAATATAAAGTTTTCGAAGAGATCCAGCTTATTACTATGTCTAATCACGATGGTCAAAACATGTATCTATCAGGGCTCGAACCTGGGACCTTCCGCGTTTAAGGCGGACGTGGTAGCCACTACACCATAGATACGTGTTAATATAAAGTTTTCGAAGAGATCTAGCTTATAACTATGTCTAATCACGTTGGTCAAAACATGTATCTATCAGGGCTCGAACCTGACACCTTCCGCGTGTTAGGCGGACGTGATAACCACTACATCATATATACTTGGTTATTATGAGTTTTCGAAGAAATCTACCTTATTATTATGTCTAATCACGATGGTCAAAACACGTATCTACCAGGGCTCGAACCTGGGACCTTCCGCGTGTTAGGCGGACGTGATAACCACCACACCATAGATACGTGTTAATATAAAGTTTTCGAAGAGATCTACCTTATTATTATGTCTAATCACGATGGTCAAAACATTTCCCTACCAGGGCTCGAACCTGGGACCTTCCGCGTTTTAGGCGGACGTGGTAGCCCCTACACCATAGATACGTGTTAATATAAAGTTTTCGAAGAGATCTAGCTTATAACTATGTCTAATCACGATGGTCAAAACACTTATCTATCAGGGCTGGAACCTGAGACCTTCCGCGTGTTAGGCGGACGTGATAATCACTACACCATAGATACTTGATTATTGTGAGTTTTCGAAGAGGGTCTACCTTATTATTATGTCTAATCACGATGGTCAAAACATGTCCCTACCAGGGCTCGAACCTGGGGCCTTCCGCGTGTTAGGCAGACGTGATAACCACCACACCATAGATACGTGTTAATATAAAGTTTTCGAAGAGATCCAGCTTATTACTATGTCTAATCACGATGGTCAAAACATGTCCCTACCAAGGCTCGAACCTGGGACCTTCCGCGTTTAAGGCGGACGTGGTAGCCACTACACCATAGATACGTGTAAATATAAAGTTTTCGAAGAGATCTAGCTTATAACTATGTCTAATCACGATGGTCAAAACACTTATCTATCAGGGCTGGAACCTGAGACCTTCCGCGTGTTAGGCGGACGTGATAACCACTACATCATATATACTTGGTTATTATGAGTTTTCGAAGAAATCAACCTTATTATTATGTCTAATCACGATGGTCAAAACATGTATCTACCAGAGCTCGAACCTGGGACCTTCCGCGTGTTAGGCAGACGTGATAACCACCACACCATAAATACGTGTTAATATAAAGTTTTCGAAGAGATCCAGCTTATTACTATGTCTAATCACGATGGTCAAAATAGATACTTGGTTATTGTGAGTTTTCGAAGAGATCTACCCTATTATTATGTCTAATCACGATGGACCAAACATGTCCCTACCAGGGCTCGAACCTGGGACCTTCCGCGTGTTAGGCGGACGTGATAATCACTACACCATAGATACTTGATTGTTGTGAGACCTTATTATTATGTCTAATCACGATGGTCAAAACATGTCCCTACCAAGGCTCGAACCTGGTACCTTCCGCGTGTTAGGCGGACGTGGTAGCCACTACACCATAGATACGTGTTAATAAAAAGTTTTCGAAGATATCTACCTTATTATTATGTCTAATCACGATGGTCAAAACATGTATCTATCAGGGCTCGAACCTGAGACCTTCCGCGTGTTAGGCGGACGTGATAACCACCACACCATAGATACGTGTTAATATAAAGTTTTCGAAGAGATCCAGCTTATTACTATGTCTAACCACGATGGTCAAAACATGTATCTATCAGGGCTCGAACCTGACACCTTCCGTGTGTTAAGCGGACGTGATAACCACTACATCTTATATACTTGGTTATTATGAGTTTTCGAAGAGATCTACCTTATTATTATGTCTAATCACGATGGTCAAAATATGTCCCTACCAGCGCTCAAACCTGGGACCTTCCGCGTGTAAAGCGGACGTGATAACCACTACACCATAGATACTTGGTTATTGTGAGTTTTCGAAGAGATCTACCTTATTATTATGTCTAATCACGATGGTCAAAACATGTCCCTACCAAGGCTCGAACCTGGGACCTTCCGCGTGTTAGGCGGACGTGATAACCACTACACTGTAGATACGTGTTAAAATAAAGTTTTCGAAGAGTTCTACCTTATTATAATGTCTAATCACGATGGTCAAAACATTTCCCTACCAGGGCTCGAACCTGGGACCTTCCGCATTTTAGGCGGACGTGGTATCCACTACACTGTAGATACGTGTTAAAATAAAGTTTTCGAAGAGTTCTACCTTATTATAATGTCTAATCACGATGGTCAAAACATTTCCCTACCAGGGCTCGAACCTGGGACCTTCCGCATTTTAGGCGGACGTGGTATCCACTACACCATAGATACGTGTTAATTTAAAGTTTTCGAAGAGATATAGCTTATAACTATGTCTAATCACGATGGTCAAAACATGTATCTATCAGGGCTCTAACCTGACACCTTCCGCGTGTTGGGCGGACGTGATAACCACTACACCATAGATACTTGGTTATTGTGAGTTTTCGAAGGGATCTACCCTATTATTATGTCTAATCACGATGGTCGAAATATGTATCTACCGGGGCTCGAACCTGGGACCTTCCGCGTGTTAGGCGGACGTGAAAACCACTACACCATAGATACTTGGTTATTGTGAGTTTTCGAAGAGATCTACCTTATTATTATGTCTAATCACGATGGTCAAAACATGTCCCTACCAAGGCTCGAACCTGGGACCTTCCGCGTGTTAGGCGGACGTGATAACCACTACACTGTAGATACGTGTTAAAATAAAGTTTTCGAAGAGTTCTACCTTATTATAATGTCTAATCACGATGGTCAAAACATTTCCCTACCAGGGCTCGAACCTGGGACCTTCCGCGTTTTAGGCGGACGTGGTATCCACTACACCATAGATACGTGTTAATTTAAAGTTTTCGAAGAGATATAGCTTATAACTATGTCTAATCACGATGGTCAAAACATGTATCTATCAGGGCTCTAACCTGACACCTTCCGCGTGTTGGGCGGACGTGATAACCACTACACCATAGATACTTGGTTATTGTGAGTTTTCGAAGGGATCTACCCTATTATTATGTCTAATCACGATGGTCGATATATGTATCTACCGGGGCTCGAACCTGGGACCTTCCGCGTGTTAGGCGGACGTGAAAACCACTACACCATAGATACTTGGTTATTGTGAGTTTTCGAAGAGATCTACCTTATTATTATGTCTAATCACGATGGTCAAAACATGTCCCTACCAGCGCTCAAACCTGGGACCTTCAGCGTGTTAGGCAGACGTGATAACCACTACACCATAGATACGTGTTAATATAAGGTTTTCGAAGAGATCCAGCTTATAACTATGTCTAATCACGATGGTCAAAACATGTATCTACCCCAGTAGCACTGCCGACGTAGGGCCTACATGGTCGGCTTTGTGTGTTACCGACGAGTTGGTAAAAAGTCACTAATAAGTCGGGAGAGTAATGGTTTGAAAGTCGAAATGTCCGCCTGGAGGGACGATGGCCCGCCGGTTTTCCTACTGTTTTGAGGCTACTATAAAACGACTGTTGGCCGACTATATGTCGGCGTCATTATGCCTACCTAAAGCCGCGCTCAATCCGACGATTTGGCGGCTTTTTAGTATAGGAACGGTAAATCGTCGGTAAAGGGCTGGTAGAGTAAGGGTTTGAGAGTCGAAATGTCCGCCCGGCGGGACGACGGCCCGCCGGTTTTCAGACCGTTATGAGGCGACTATAAAACGACTGTTGGCCGACTATAGGTCGGCGTCATTATGCCTACCTAAAGCCGCGCTCAATCCGACGTTTTCGCGGCTTTTTAGTATAGGAACGGTAAATCGTCGGTAAAGGGCTGGTAGAGTAAGGGTTTGAGAATCGAAATGTCCGCCCGGTGGGACGACGGCCCAGTGGTTTACCGACTGTTACGACACGAATGAAACAGGACCCTCATCCAACACGTTTGAGAGTCGACTTAACCGCCTGTCAGCAAGAGGTCCGACGCTTTTGCGACGATCAAACCTTAACTCGAGGCCCGATGGTTTTGCGACGATCAAGCCTTAACTCGAGGCTTCATTCGCTTATAGTAAAGGATACTGATACCAAGTATTGAAATTTCTTTAATACATTTTCAATGAAAATCACTTTAGAATTTGTACTTTGGTTATTTCAAGTAACATAAGGGTTGAGCATCAATTATAACAATTTCAAATATTAAACAATGTATTCGATACTACACGACTAGTCGAATGGAAATATTAGCTGCTTAGCTAATTGGTTTTAACCAAAAGTAAATTTTTTCAGGGCGAGTATAATACTTAAATCAATTAAAGCATTTATTAATATTCATTGTTAATATCTTCGATGTGGCCAGTTACTATCTCTTAAATTACAAAAATCTTTATGAAAAATATACAGGGTTGCTACGGAATTTTCAGAACAAAATTCCCGGACTTTTCCAGGTTTTCCCTGACCTTTTTCTCAGATTTTCAAAGACCCTTTAGGGCGGTAGGGTAAATTTTTACAGCACGTTTTAAGTGCTTATAATTAAACAAACTCTCTACATTAAGTTTTCCAATGTATTTGTTGCACCAAAATGAATAAGAATCATTTTAACTATAAATAACAGTCTTAAGAGCTTTTTTGAAGGCATTTACTTTATAGAAACAATTCTAGACATTTTAAGGATTGCTCATGGAGTTTTCTGTGTTAAGAGAGGATAAGGAGAAACTTTCATTACTCTTTCAATAAATACTTTTACCCACTAAAATCAAGTTCCCAGAATTTGCTAAAATTATTAAAATTTCCCGACTTTTCCCTGACCTTTCCAGGATATCCAGGTAATGTGGCAACCCTGATATACACTTACAGATTTTTTTAAGGAAAAAGAAAAACATACAATTTTAAAGGGTATTATTTCACACATTTTTCTCTTAAAATGTTTGAAACCGCAAAACAATTCTGTAACTAAAAAAAATTGAGTTCTATTTTGGAATTCAGTATTATTTTCACAAACAAAAATCTTTAATATATAAGGTTTTTGATTTCCAAGCGCCCCAAAGCACTTGCTTCTTTTATATTCAAACAAATAAACTGAAGGTATACATAAACGTTTAAGTTTTGGTTTCACTTTATAGGGGTGTGGTTCCCAGCAGATGAGAAGCTAGGTAAAAAAGCAAAGGCTTATGCATAAAACTGGCTCTAAAAGGTAGATAAATTAATAATTCAATAACAAAATTCAAACCTTACGTTTTAGTTTATATAGTGTGACAAAGAACCTTAGCGATGAAATTAAAAGTTAGCAAGCCTAGAACTAATCATTTTCGACCACAAAAATCTCGTTTAAACATTCTGACGACCCAGCCGCGTCAGAGATACTGGAAAGGCTAACTTGCTTTCGCACTAGCAGCGCCCTCTTCGATGATGACGTGCATGGCGTTATCTTAGTTACGCCAATAGAACAAAGGCGTGTCACCTGACCCGAGAAATTACAGGAGGGAAAATTCAAACTATAAAATCAGATGTGTTTTCTTGCTTTGCAGTTTTTTTGTAACGTTATGTTTCTAGTGTTGCCAAAAATATAGTATTAGCAACTTCTGCTTGTGGGTCGAAATATAGTATAAGTTAAATATATAACAAAAAAAATTTGGTGGCATAGGCGGAATAGTAAAAGTCAAAAAAACCGTCCCACGGAAAAAGAAGGCCTATACAACAACTTCGTTTTTCATTTTACTCTTTTGAAACGTGACCATACCGACTAGCGGGAAGGAGTTGGTAATCAATTGGCAAAAATGGGTTACATGTTTAGGACGGTAGGCAAGCCTACTTCAAACCACCACAGTTCCAACAGTCGGATAAATGTCGGTTACTAAACGGCCTAAGAATAACTTTGCTCGTCTTAAACGTCACAATAACGACTAGCGCGAGGGAGTTGGTAATCAATTGGCAAAAAATGTGTTGTAATTCTTTAGACTGTAGGCAAGCCTACTTTAAACTATCTCAGTTCCAACTGTCGGATAAATGTCGGTTACTAAACGGCCTAAGCATAACTTTGCTTTTAATTTTACTCTTCTTAAACGTCACAATACCGACTAGCGCGAGAGAGTCGGTAATCAATTGGCTAAAAATAAGTTGAAATTTTCTAGACGGTAGGCAAGCCTACTTTAAACCATCTCTGTTCCAACTGTCAGATAGATGTCGGCATTGCTAACTAAAAGAAGTAGTCGGCTTCATGAGTCGGAAAAGTATCGGAATAAGCATAGTACAGCTGACTGGACCGTAAACCGACTATTCGACCTTTAACCGACTGTTATGCGGAAGGCTTGTGCTACTGGGGTATCAGGGCTCGAACCTGGGACCTTCCGCGTGTTAGGCGGACGTGATAACCACTACACCATAGATACGTGATAATTTAAGTTTTCGAAGAGATCTAGCTTATTATTCTGTCTAATCACGATGGTCAAAACATGTCCCTACCAGCGCTCAAACCTGGGACCTTCCGCGTGTAAAGCGGACGTGATAACCACTACACCATAGATACTTGGTTATTGTGAGTTTTCGAAGAGATCTACCTTATTATTATGTCTAATCACGATGGTCAAAACATGTCCCTACCAGCGCTCAAACCTGGGACCTAGCGCGTGTTAGGCATACGTGATAACCACCACACCATAGATACGTGTTAATATAAAGTTTTCGAAGATATTCAGCTTATTACTATGTCTAATCACGATGGTCAAAACAGGTATCTACCAGGGCTCGAACCTGGGACCTTCCGCGTGTTAGGCGGACGTGATAACCACCACACCATAGATACGTGTTAATATGAAGTTTTCGAAGAGATCCAGCTTATTACTATGTCTAACCACGATGGTCAAAACATGTAGCTATCAGGGCTCGAACCTGACACCTTTCGCGTGTTAGGCGGACGTGATAACCACTACACCATAGATACGTGTTAATTTAAGTTTTCGAAGAGATCTAGCTTATTACTATGTCTAATCACGATGGTCATAACATGTATCTATCAGGGCTCGAACCTGACACCTTCCGCGTGTTGGGCGGACGTGATAACCACTACACCATAGATACTTGGTTATTGTGAGTTTTCGAAGAGATCTACCCTATTATTATGTCTAATCACGATGGTCGAAATATGTATCTACCGGGGCTCGAACCTGGGACCTTCCGCGTGTTAGGCGGACGTGATAACCACTACACCATAGATACTTGGTTATTGTGAGTTTTCGAAGAGATCTACTCTATTATTATGTCTAATCACGATGGTCAAAACATGTCCCTACCAGGGCTCGAACCTGGGACCTTCCGCGTGTTAGGCGGACGTGATAATCACTACACCATAGATACTTGATTATTGTGAGTTTTCGAAGAGATCTACCTTATTATTATGTCTAATCACGATGGTCAAAACATGTCCCTACCAGGGCTCGAACCTGGGACCTTCCGCGAGTTAGGCAGACGTGGTAGCCACTACACCATAGATACGTGTTAATATAAAGTTTTCGAAGAGATCTAGCTTATAACTATGTCTAATCACGTTGGTCAAAACATGTATCTATCAGGGCTCGAACCTGACACCTTCCGCGTGTTAGGCGGACGTGATAACCACTACATCATATATACTTGGTTATTATAAGTTTTCGAAGAAATCTACCTTATTATTATGTCTAATCACGATGGTCAAAACACGTATCTACCAGGGCTCGAACCTGGGACCTTCCGCGTGTTAGGCGGCCGTGATAACCACCACACCATAGATACGTGTTAATATAAAGTTTTCGAAGAGATCCAGCTTATTACTATGTCTAATCACGATGGTCAAAACATGTATCTATCAGGGCTCGAACCTGACACCTTCCGCGTGTTAGGCGGACGTGATAACCACTACACCATAGATACTTGGTTATTGTGAGTTTTCGAAGAGATCTACCCTATTATTATGTCTAATCACGATGGTCGAAATATGTATCTACCAGGGCTCGAACCTGGGACCTTCCGCGTGTTAGGCGGACGTGACAATCACTACACCATAGATACTTGATTATTGTGAGTTTTCGAAGAGATCTACCTTATTATTATGTCTAATCACGATGGTCAAAACATGTCCCTACCAGGGCTCGAACCTGGGACCTTCCGCGTGTTAGGCAGACGTGATAACCACCACACCATAGATACGTGTTAATATAAAGTTTTCGAAGAGATCCAGCTTATTACTATGTCTAATCACGATGGTCAAAACATGTATCTATCAGGGCTCGAACCTGACACCTTCCGCGTGTTAGGCGAACGTGATAACCACTACACCATAGATACTTGGTTATTGCGAGTTTTCGAAGAGATCTACCTTATTATTATGTCTAATCACGATGGTCAAAACATGTCCCTACCAGGGCTCGAACCTGGGACCTTCCGCGTGTTAGGCAGACGTGATAACCACCACACCATAGATACGTGTTAACATAAAGTTTTCGAAGAGATCTAGCTTATAACTATGTCTAATCACGTTGGTCAAACCATGTATCTATCAGGGCTCGAACCTGACACCTTCCGCGTGTTAGGCGGACGTGATAACCACTACATCATATATACTTGGTTATTATAAGTTTTCGAAGAAATCTACCTTATTATTATGTCTAATCACGATGGTCAAAACACGTATCTACCAGGGCTCGAACCTGGGACCTTCCGCGTGTTAGGCGGCCATGATAACCACCACACCATAGATACGTGTTAATATAAAGTTTTCGAAGAAATCTACCTTATTATTATGTCTAATCACGATGGTCAAAACACGTATCTACCAGGGCTCGAACCTGGGACCTTCCGCGTGTTAGGCGGCCGTGATAACCACCACACCATAGATACGTGTTAATATAAAGTTTTCGAAGAGATCCAGCTTATTACTATGTCTAATCACGATGGTCAAAACATGTATCTATCAGGGCTCGAACCTGACACCTTCCGCGTGTTAGGCGGACGTGATAACCACTACACCATAGATACTTGGTTATTGTGAGTTTTCGAAGAGATCTACCCTATTATTATGTCTAATCACGATGGTCGAAATATGTATCTACCAGGGCTCGAACCTGGGACCTTCCGCGTGTTAGGCGGACGTGACAATCACTACACCATAGATACTTGATTATTGTGAGTCATACCTGTCCACCATCGCTTGGGCTCAGCTCAGCTCACGTTACTTTATAGAAATTGACAACGAGCTCACCTCAAGCTCAAAATTGAAACAATGTTTCCTTAGAGCTCAATGTGAGCTCAAGCTCAGTTAGCTTTTATAAATGAGCTCGCCTCGGGCTCGGGTTCATTCGCATAACTTTGATGGGCTAAGCTCGAGCTCAAGCTCTCTCTAATATCTTTCGCGGGCTCAGCTCGGGCTCAAAATCGATAGAATTTGAGGCTCACCTCGAGCTCGGGCTCATTCAATTTAGTAAGCTCAAGCTCGAGCTTGGTCTCATATTTCCGGAGAATATTTCTTCCAAACAGTGTAGATGTTGAAATAAATAATTTTGCAGCTATTTTTACGCGATAAATGCAAAACTACAATACATATTTACTATCCAAATGACTTGCACTACATTTGTATTAAAAAAATTTCAAAACTTCATGTACCAATGAGTTACGCTAGTTTCTGTTGACACTGAATACGGCGCTGAGCCAAGCTGAGCGCAGTCTCAAAACAGTGAGCGCCCTTTCAAAATGAGCGGTCTCATAGTTTTCAGTTGGCCTCGCTCGAGCTCAGAAAAGCCAAAACATTTGTAAGAGAGCTCAGGCCAAGCTCTCGTTGATTTTACAGTTGAACCTGGGCTCAGCTCAAGGCTCACTTTGTTTGTGACGTATTGTGAGCCCGGGCTCAAGCTCAGAAATCTTTTTCATAAACTTTCGGGCTCGGCTCGGGCTCGTGTTTTAATCAATTATTTCGAAGAGCCTTCCTCAATTCGCGCTCGGGCTCGCTAAATTGAGGTGAGCGCGGACAGCTATGTTGTGAGTTTTCGAAGAGATCTACCTTATTATTATGTCTAATCACGATGGTCAAAACATGTCCCTACCAGGGCTCGAACCTGGGACCTTCCGCGTGTTAGGCAGACGTGATAACCACCACACCATAGATACGTGTTAATATAAAGTTTTCGAAGAGATCCAGCTTATTACTATGTCTAATCACGATGGTCAAAACATGTATCTATCAGGGCTCGAACCTGACACCTTGTGCGTGTTAGGCGAACGTGATAACCACTACACCATAGATACTTGGTTATTGCGAGTTTTCGAAGAGATCTACCTTATTATTATGTCTAATCACGATGGTCAAAACATGTCCCTACCAGGGCTCGAACCTGGGACCTTCCGCGTGTTAGGCAGACGTGATAACCACCACACCATAGATACGTGTTAACATAAAGTTTTCGAAGAGATCCAGCTTATTACTATGTCTAATCACGATGGTCAAAACATGTATCTTTCAGGGCTCGAACCTGGGACCTTCCGCGTTTTAGGCGGACGTGGTAGCCACTACACCATAGATACGTGTTAATATAAAGTTTTCGAAGAGATCTAGCTTATAACTATGTCTAATCACGATGGTCAAAACACTTATCTATCAGGGCTGGAACCTGAGACCTTCCGCATGTTAGGCGGACGTGATAACCACTACATCATATATACTTGGTTATTATGAGTTTTCGAATAAATCTACCTTATTATTATGTCTAATCACGATGGTCAAAACACTTATCTATCAGGGCTGGAACCTGGGACCTTCCACGTGTTAGGCAGACGTGATAACCACCACACCATAGATACGTGTTAATATAAAGTTTTCGAAGAGATCCAGCTTATTACTATGTCTAATCACGATGGTCAAAATAGATACTTGGTTATTGTGAGTTTTCGAAGAGATCTACCCTATTATTATGTCTAATCACGACGGTCCAAACATGTCCCTACCAGGGCTTGAACCTGGCACCTTCCGCGAGTTAGGCGGACGTGGTAGCCACTACACCATAGATACGTGTATAAAGTTTTCGAAGAGATCTACCTTATTATTATGTCTAATCACGATGGTCAAAACATTTCCCTACCAGGGCTCGAACCTGGGACCATCCGCGTGTTAGGCGGACGTGGTAGCCACTACACCATAGATACGTGTTAATATAAAGTTTTCGAAGAGATCTAGCTTATAACTATGCCTAATCACGATAGTCAAAACACTTATCTATCAGGGCTGGAACCTGAGACCTTCCGCGTGTTAGGCGGACGTGATAATCACTACACCATAGATACTTGATTATTGTGAGTTTTCGTAGAGATCTACCTTATTATTATGTCTAATCACGATGGTCAAAACATGTCCCTACCAGGGCTCGAACCTGGGACCTTCCGCGTGTTAGGCGGACGTGGTAGCCACTACACCATAGATACGTGTTAATATAAAGTTTTCGAAGAGATCTAGCTTATAACTATGTCTAATCACGATGGTCAAAAATCTTATCTATCAGGGCTGGAACCTGAGACCTTCCGCGTGTTAGGCGGACGTGATAATCACTACACCATAGATACTTGTTCATTGTGAGTTTTCGAAGAGATCTACCTTATTATTATGTCTAATCACGATGGTCAAAACATGTCCCTACCAGGGCTCGAACCTGGGACCTTCCGCGTGTTAGGCAGACGTGATAACCACCACACCATAGATACGTGTTAATATAAAGTTTTCGAAGAGATCCAGCTTATTACTATGTCTAATCACGATGGTCAAAACATGTATCTATCAGGGCTCGAACCTGACACCTTCCGCGTGTTAGGCGAACGTGATAACCACTACACCATAGATACTTGGTTATTGCGAGTTTTCGAAGAGATCTACCTTATTATTATGTCTAATCACGACGGTCAAAACATGTCCCTACCAGGGCTCGAACCTGGGACCTTCCGCGTGTTAGGCAGACGTGATAACCACCACACCATAGATACGTGTTAACATAAAGTTTTCGAAGAGATCTAGCTTATAACTATGTCTAATCACGTTGGTCAAAACATGTATCTTTCAGGGCTGGAACCTGGGACCTTCCGCGAGTTAGGCAGACGTGGTAGCCACTACACCATAGATACGTGTTAATATAAAGTTTTCGAAGAGATCTAGCTTATAACTATGTCTAATCACGTTGGTCAAAACATGTATCTATCAGGGCTCGAACCTGACACCTTCCGCGTGTTAGGCGGACGTGATAACCACTACATCATATATACTTGGTTATTATAAGTTTTCGAAGAAATCTACCTTATTATTATGTCTAATCACGATGGTCAAAACACGTATCTACCAGGGCTCGAACCTGGGACCTTCCGCGTGTTAGGCGGCCGTGATAACCACCACACCATAGATACGTGTTAATATAAAGTTTTCGAAGAGATCCAGCTTATTACTATGTCTAATCACGATGGTCAAAACATGTATCTATCAGGGCTCGAACCTGACACCTTCCGCGTGTTAGGCGGACGTGATAACCACTACACCATAGATACTTGGTTATTGTGAGTTTTCGAAGAGATCTACCCTATTATTATGTCTAATCACGATGGTCGAAATATGTATCTACCAGGGCTCGAACCTGGGACCTTCCGCGTGTTAGGCGGACGTGACAATCACTACACCATAGATACTTGATTATTGTGAGTTTTCGAAGAGATCTACCTTATTATTATGTCTAATCACGATGGTCAAAACATGTCCCTACCAGGGCTCGAACCTGGGACCTTCCGCGTGTTAGGCAGACGTGATAACCACCACACCATAGATACGTGTTAATATAAAGTTTTCGAAGAGATCCAGCTTATTACTATGTCTAATCACGATGGTCAAAACATGTATCTATCAGGGCTCGAACCTGACACCTTCCGCGTGTTAGGCGAACGTGATAACCACTACACCATAGATACTTGGTTATTGCGAGTTTTCGAAGAGATCTACCTTATTATTATGTCTAATCACGATGGTCAAAACATGTCCCTACCAGGGCTCGAACCTGGGACCTTCCGCGTGTTAGGCAGACGTGATAACCACCACACCATAGATACGTGTTAACATAAAGTTTTCGAAGAGATCTAGCTTATAACTATGTCTAATCACGTTGGTCAAAACATGTATCTATCAGGGCTCGAACCTGACACCTTCCGCGTGTTAGGCGGACGTGATAACCACTACATCATATATACTTGGTTATTATAAGTTTTCGAAGAAATCTACCTTATTATTATGTCTAATCACGATGGTCAAAACACGTATCTACCAGGGCTCGAACCTGGGACCTTCCACGTGTTAGGCGGCCGTGATAACCACCACACCATAGATACGTGTTAATATAAAGTTTTCGAAGAGATCCAGCTTATTACTATGTCTAATCACGATGGTCAAAACATGTATCTTTCAGGGCTGGAACCTGGGACCTTCCGCGAGTTAGGCAGACGTGGTAGCCACTACACAATAGATACGTGTTAATATAAAGTTTTCGAAGAGATCTAGCTTATAACTATGTCTAATCACGTTGGTCAAAACATGTATCTATCAGGGCTCGAACCTGACACCTTCCGCGTGTTAGGCGGACGTGATAACCACTACATCATATATACTTGGTTATTATATGTTTTCGAAGAAATCTACCTTATTATTATGTCTAATCACGATGGTCAAAACACGTATCTACCAGGGCTCGAACCTGGGACCTTCCGCGTGTTAGGCGGCCGTGATAACCACCACACCATAGATACGTGTTAATATAAAGTTTTCGAAGAGATCCAGCTTATTACTATGTCTAATCACGATGGTCAAAACATGTATCTATCAGGGCTCGAACCTGACACCTTCCGCGTGTTAGGCGGACGTGATAACCACTACACCATAGATACTTGGTTATTGTGAGTTTTCGAAGAGATCTACCCTATTATTATGTCTAATCACGATGGTCGAAATATGTATCTACCAGGGCTCGAACCTGGGACCTTCCGCGTGTTAGGCGGACGTGACAATCACTACACCATAGATACTTGATTATTGTGAGTTTTCGAAGAGATCTACCTTATTATTATGTCTAATCACGATGGTCAAAACATGTCCCTACCAGGGCTCGAACCTGGGACCTTCCGCGTGTTAGGCAGACGTGATAACCACCACACCATAGATACGTGTTAATATAAAGTTTTCGAAGAGATCCAGCTTATTACTATGTCTAATCACGATGGTCAAAACATGTATCTATCAGGGCTCGAACCTGACACCTTCCGCGTGTTAGGCGGACGTGATAACCACTACATCATATATACTTGGTTATTATGAGTTTTCGAAGAAATCTACCTTATTATTATGTCTAATCACGATGGTCAAAACACTTATCTATCAGGGCTGGAACCTGGGACCTTCCACGTGTTAGGCAGACGTGATAACCACCACACCATAGATACGTGTTAATATAAAGTTTTCGAAGAGATCCAGCTTATTACTATGTCTAATCACGATGGTCAAAATAGATACTTGGTTATTGTGAGTTTTCGAAGAGATCTACCCTATTATTATGTCTAATCACGACGGTCCAAACATGTCCCTACCAGGGCTCGAACCTGGGACCTTCCGCGAGTTAGGCGGACGTGGTAGCCACTACACCATAGATACGTGTTAATATAAAGTTTTCGAAGAGATCTACCTTATTATTATGTCTAATCACGATGGTCAAAACATTTCCCTACCAGGGCTCGAACCTGGGACCATCCGCGTGTTAGGCGGACGTGGTAGCCACTACACCATAGATATGTGTTAATATAAAGTTTTCGAAGAGATCTAGCTTATAACTATGTCTAATCACGATAGTCAAAACACTTATTATCAGGGCTGGAACCTGAGACCTTCCGCGTGTTAGGCGGACGTGATAATCACTACACCATAGATACTTGATTATTGTGAGTTTTCGTAGAGATCTACCTTATTATTATGTCTAATCACGATGGTCAAAACATGTCCCTACCAGGGCTCGAACCTGGGACCTTCCGCGTGTTAGGCGGACGTGGTAGCCACTACACCATAGATACGTGTTAATATAAAGTTTTCGAAGAGATCTAGCTTATAACTATGTCTAATCTTGATGGTCAAAAATCTTATCTATCAGGGCTGGAACCTGAGACCTTCCGCGTGTTAGGCGGACGTGATAATCACTACACCATAGATACTTGTTTATTGTGAGTTTTCGAAGAGATCTACCTTATTATTATGTCTAATCACGATGGTCAAAACATGTCCCTACCAGGGCTCGAACCTGGGACCTTCCGCGTGTTAGGCAGACGTGATAACCACCACACCATAGATACGTGTTAATATAAAGTTTTCGAAGAGATCCAGCTTATTACTATGTCTAATCACGATGGTCAAAACATGTATCTATCAGGGCTCGAACCTGACACCTTCCGCGTGTTAGGCGGACGTGATAACCACTACATCATATATACTTGGTTATTATGAGTTTTCGAAGAAATCTACCTTATCATTATGTCTAATCACGATGGTCAAAACACTTATCTATCAGGGCTGGAACCTGGGACCTTCCACGTGTTAGGCAGACGTGATAACCACCACACCATAGATACGTGTTAATATAAAGTTTTCGAAGAGATCCAGCTTATTACTATGTCTAATCACGATGGTCAAAATAGATACTTGGTTATTGTGAGTTTTCGAAGAGATCTACCCTATTATTATGTCTAATCACGACGGTCCAAACATGTCCCTACCAGGGCTCGAACCTGGGACCTTCCGCGAGTTAGGCGGACGTGGTAGCCACTACACCATAGATACGTGTTAATATAAAGTTTTCGAAGAGATCTACCTTATTATTATGTCTAATCACGATGGTCAAAACATTTCCCTACCAGGGCTCGAACCTGGGACCATCCGCGTGTTAGGCGGACGTGGTAGCCACTACACCATAGATACGTGTTAATATAAAGTTTTCGAAGAGATCTAGCTTATAACTATGTCTAATCACGATAGTCAAAACACTTATCTATCAGGGCTGGAACCTGAGACCTTCCGCGTGTTAGGCGGACGTGATAATCACTACACCATAGATACTTGATTATTGTGAGTTTTCGTAGAGATCTACCTTATTATTATGTCTAATCACGATGGTCAAAACATGTCCCTACCAGGGCTCGAACCTGGGACCTTCCGCGTGTTAGGCGGACGTGGTAGCCACTACACCATAGATACGTGTTAATATAAAGTTTTCGAAGAGATCTAGCCTATAACTATGTCTAATCTTGATGGTCAAAAATCTTATCTATCAGGGCTGGAACCTGAGACCTTCCGCGTGTTAGGCGGACGTGATAATCACTACACCATAGATACTTGTTTATTGTGAGTTTTCGAAGAGATCTACCTTATTATTATGTCTAATCACGATGGTCAAAACATGTCCCTACCAGGGCTCGAACCTGGGACCTTCCGCGTGTTAGGCAGACGTGATAACCACCACACCATAGATACGTGTTAATATAAAGTTTTCGAAGAGATCCAGCTTATTACTATGTCTAATCACGATGGTCAAAACATGTATCTATCAGGGCTCGAACCTGACAACTTCCGCGTGTTAGGCGGACGTGATAACCACTACACCATAGATACTTGGTTATTGTGAGTTTTCGAAGAGATCTACCCTATTATTATGTCTCATCACGATGGTCGAAATATGTATCTACCAGGGCTCGAACCTGGGACCTTCCGCGTGTTAGGCGGACGTGATAATCACTACACCATAGATACTTGATTATTGTGAGTTTTCGAAGAGATCTACCTTATTATTATGTCTAATCACGATGGTCAAAATATGTCCCTACCAGGGCTCGAACCTGGGACCTTCCGCGTGTTAGGCGGACGTGGTAGCCACTACACCATAGATACGTGTTAATATAAAGTTTTCGAAGAGATCTAGCTTATAACTATGTCTAATCACGTTGGTCAAAACATGTATCTATCAGGGCTCGAACCTGACACCTTCCGCGCGTTAGGCGGACGTGATAACCACTACATCATATATACTTGGTTATTATGAGTTTTCGAAGAGATCTACCTTATTATTATGTCTAATCACGATGGTCAAAACACGTATCTACCAGGGCTCGAACCTGGGACCTTCCGCGTGTTAGGCAGACGTGATAACCACTACACCACAGATACGTGTTAATATAAGGTTTTCGAAGAGATCCAGCTTATTACTATGTCTATCACGATAGTCCAAACATGTATCTATCAGGGCTCGAACCTAGGACCTTCCGCGTGTAAAGCGGACGTGATAACCACTACACCATAGATACTTGGTTATTGTGAGTTTTCGAAGAGAAATACCTTATTATTATTATGTCTAATCACGATGGTCGAAATATGTATCTACCAGGGCTCGAACCTGGGACCTTCCGCGTGTTAGGCGGACGTGATAATCACTACACCATAGATACTTGATTATTGTGAGTTTTCGAAGAGATCTACCTTATTATTATGTCTAATCACGATGGTCAAAACATGTCCCTACCAGGGCTCGAACCTGGGACCTTCCGCGAGTTAGGCGGACGTGGTAGCCACTACACCATAGATACGTGTTAATATAAAGTTTTCGAAGAGATCCAGCTTATAACTATGTCTAATCACGTTGGTCAAAACATGTATCTATCAGGGCTCGAACCTGACACCTTCCGCGCGTTAGGCGGACGTGATAACCACTACATCATATATACTTGGTTATTATGAGTTTTCGAAGAGATCTACCTTATTATTATGTCTAATCACGATGGTCAAAACACGTATCTACCAGGGCTCGAACCTGGGACCTTCCGCGTGTTAGGCGGACGTGATAACCACCACACCATAGATACTTGGCTATTGTGAGTTTTCGAAGAGATCTACCTTATTATTATGTCTAATCACGATGGTCAAAACATATCAATACCAGCGCTCAAACCTGGGACCTTTCGCGTGTTAGGCAGACGTGATAACCACTACACCATAGATACGTGTTAATATAAGGTTTTCGAAGAGATCCAGCTTATTACTATGACTATCACGATAGTCCAAACATGTATCTACCAGGGCTCGAACCTGGGACCATCCGCGTGTAAAGCGGACGTGATAACCACTACACCATAGATACTTGGTTATTGTGAGTTTTCGAAGAGAAATACCTTATTATTATTATGTCTAATCACGATGGTCGAAATATGTATCTACCAGGGCTCGAACCTGGGACCTTCCGCGTGTTAGGCGGACGTGATAATCACTACACCATAGATACTTGATTATTGTGAGTTTTCGAAGAGATCTACCATATTATTATGTCTAATCACGATGGTCTAAACATGTATCTACCAGGGCTCGAACCTGGAACCTTCCGCGTGTTAGGCGGACGTGTTAACCACTACACCATAGATACTTGGTTATTGTGAGTTTTCGAAGAGATCTACCTTATTATTATCTCTAATCACGATGGTCAAAACATGTATCTACCAGGGCTCGAACCTGGGACCTTCCGCGTGTTAGGCAGACGTGATAACCACCACACCATAGATACGTGTTAATATCAAGTTTTCGAAGAGATCCAGCTTATTACTATGTCTAATCACGATGGTCAAAACATGTATCTATCAGGGCTCGAACCTGACACCTTCCGCGTGTTAGGCGGACGTGATAACCACTACACCATAGATACTTGGTTATTTTAAGTTTTCGAAGTGATCTACCCTATTATTATGTCTAATCACGATGGTCCAAACATGTCCCTACCAGGGCTCGAACCTGGGACCTTCCGCGTGTTAGGCGGACGTGATAATCACTACACCATAGATACTTGATTATTGTGAGTTTTCGAAGAGATCTACCTTATTATTATGTCTAATCACGATGGTCAAAACACGTATCTACCAGGGCTCGAACCTGGGACCTTCCGCGTGTTAGGCGGACGTGATAACCACCACACCATAGATACTTGGCTATTGTGAGTTTTCGAAGAGATCTACCTTATTATTATGTCTAATCACGATGGTCAAAACATATCAATACCAGCGCTCAAACCTGGGACCTTTCGCGTGTTAGGCAGACGTGATAACCACTACACCATAGATACGTGTTAATATAAGGTTTTCGAAGAGATCCAGCTTATTACTATGACTATCACGATAGTCCAAACATGTATCTACCAGGGCTCGAACCTGGGACCATCCGCGTGTAAAGCGGACGTGATAGCCACTACACCATAGATACTTGGTTATTGTGAGTTTTCGAAGAGAAATACCTTATTATTATTATGTCTAATCACGATGGTCGAAATATGTATCTACCAGGGCTCGAACCTGGGACCTTCCGCGTGTTAGGCGGACGTGATAATCACTACACCATAGATACTTGATTATTGTGAGTTTTCGAAGAGATCTACCTTATTATTATGTCTAATCACGATGGTCTAAACATGTATCTACCAGGGCTCGAACCTGGAACCTTCCGCGTGTTAGGCGGACGTGTTAACCACTACACCATAGATACTTGGTTATTGTGAGTTTTCGAAGAGATCTACCTTATTATTATCTCTAATCACGATGGTCAAAACATGTATCTACCAGGGCTCGAACCTGGGACCATCCGCGTGTAAAGCGGACGTGATAACCACTACACCATAGATACTTGGTTATTGTGAGTTTTCGAAGAAATCTACCTTATTATTATGTCTAATCACGATGGTCAAAACACGTATCTACCAGGGCTCGAACCTGGGACCTTCCGCGTGTTAGGCGGACGTGATAACCACCACACCATAGATACGTGTTAATATAAAGTTTTCGAAGAGATCTACCTTATTATTATGTCTAATCACGATGGTCAAAACATTTCCCTACAAGGGCTCGAACCTGGGACCTTCCGCGTTTTAGGCGGACGTGGTAGCCCCTACACCATAGATACGTGTTAATATAAAGTTTTCGAAGAGATCTAGCTTATAACTATGTCTAATCACGATGGTCAAAACACTTATCTATCAGGGCTGGAACCTGAGCCCTTCCGCGTGTTAGGCGGACGTGATAATCACTACACCATAGATACTTGATTATTGTGAGTTTTCGAAGAGATCTACCTTATTATTATGTCTAATCACGATGGTCAAAACATGTCCCTACCAGGGCTCGAACCTGGGACCTTCCGCGTGTTAGGCAGACGTGATAACCACCACACCATAGATACGTGTTAATATAAAGTTTTCGAAGAGATCCAGCTTATTACTATGTCTAATCACGATGGTCAAAACATGTATCTATCAGGGCTCGAACCTGACACATTCCGCGTGTTAGGCGGACGTGATAACCACTACACCATAGATACTTGGTTATTGCGAGTTTTCGAAGAGATCTACCTTATTATTATGTCTAATCACGATGGTCAAAACATGTCCCTACCAGGGCTCGAACCTGGGACCTTCCGCGTGTTAGGCAGACGTGATAACCACCACACCATAGATACGTGTTAATATAAAGTTTTCGAAGAGATCCAGCTTATTACTATGTCTAATCACGATGGTCAAAACATGTATCTATCAGGGCTCGAACCTGGGACCTTCCGCGTTTAAGGCGGACGTGGTAGCCACTACACCATAGATACGTGTTAATATAAAGTTTTCGAAGAGATCTAGCTTATAACTATGTCTAATCACGTTGGTCAAAACATGTATCTATCAGGGCTCGAACCTGACACCTTCCGCGTGTTAGGCGGACGTGATAACCACTACATCATATATACTTGGTTATTATGAGTTTTCGAAGAAATCTACCTTATTATTATGTCTAATCACGATGGTCAAAACACGTATCTACCAGGGCTCGAACCTGGGACCTTCCGCGTGTTAGGCGGACGTGATAACCACCACACCATAGATACGTGTTAATATAAAGTTTTCGAAGAGATCTACCTTATTATTATGTCTAATCACGATGGTCAAAACATTTCCCTACCAGGGCTCGAACCTGGGACCTTCCGCGTTTTAGGCGGACGTGGTAGCCCCTACACCATAGATACGTGTTAATATAAAGTTTTTGAAGAGATCTAGCTTATAACTATGTCTAATCACGATGGTCAAAACACTTATCTATCAGGGCTGGAACCTGAGACCTTCCGCGTGTTAGGCGGACGTGATAATCACTACACCATAGATACTTGATTATTGTGAGTTTTCGAAGAGATCTACCTTATTATTATGTCTAATCACGATGGTCAAAACATGTCCCTACCAGGGCTCGAACCTGGGGCCTTCCGCGTGTTAGGCAGACGTGATAACCACCACACCATAGATACGTGTTAATATAAAGTTTTCGAAGAGATCCAGCTTATTACTATGTCTAATCACGATGGTCAAAACATGTATCTATCAGGGCTCGAACCTGGGACCTTCCGCGTTTAAGGCGGACGTGGTAGCCACTACACCATAGATACGTGTAAATATAAAGTTTTCGAAGAGATCTAGCTTATAACTATGTCTAATCACGATGGTCAAAACACTTATCTATCAGGGCTGGAACCTGAGACCTTCCGCGTGTTAGGCGGACGTGATAACCACTACATCATATATACTTGGTTATTATGAGTTTTCGAAGAAATCAACCTTATTATTATGTCTAATCACGATGGTCAAAACATGTATCTACCAGAGCTCGAACCTGGGACCTTCCGCGTGTTAGGCAGACGTGATAACCACCACACCATAAATACGTGTTAATATAAAGTTTTCGAAGAGATCCAGCTTATTACTATGTCTAATCACGATGGTCAAAATAGATACTTGGTTATTGTGAGTTTTCGAAGAGATCTACCCTATTATTATGTCTAATCACGATGGACCAAACATGTCCCTACCAGGGCTCGAACCTGGGACCTTCCGCGTGTTAGGCGGACGTGATAATCACTACACCATAGATACTTGATTGTTGTGAGTTTTCGAAGATATCTACCTTATTATTATGTCTAATCACGATGGTCAAAACATGTATCTATCAGGGCTCGAACCTGAGACCTTCCGCGTGTTAGGCGGACGTGATAACCACCACACCATAGATACGTGTTAATATAAAGTTTTCGAAGAGATCCAGCTTATTACTATGTCTAACCACGATGGTCAAAACATGTATCTATCAGGGCTCGAACCTGACACCTTCCGTGTGTTAAGCGGACGTGATAACCACTACATCTTATATACTTGGTTATTATGAGTTTTCGAAGAGATCTACCTTATTATTATGTCTAATCACGATGGTCAAAATATGTCCCTACCAGCGCTCAAACCTGGGACCTTCCGCGTGTAAAGCGGACGTGATAACCACTACACCATAGATACTTGGTTATTGTGAGTTTTCGAAGAGATCTACCTTATTATTATGTCTAATCACGATGGTCAAAACATGTCCCTACCAAGGCTCGAACCTGGGACCTTCCGCGTGTTAGGCGGACGTGATAACCACTACACTGTAGATACGTGTTAAAATAAAGTTTTCGAAGAGTTCTACCTTATTATAATGTCTAATCACAATGGTCAAAACATTTCCCTACCAGGGCTCGAACCTGGGACCTTCCGCGTTTTAGGCGGACGTGGTATCCACTACACCATAGATACGTGTTAATTTAAAGTTTTCGAAGAGATATAGCTTATAACTATGTCTAATCACGATGGTCAAAACATGTATCTATCAGGGCTCTAACCTGACACCTTCCGCGTGTTGGGCGGAGGTGATAACCACTACACCATAGATACTTGGTTATTGTGAGTTTTCGAAGGGATCTACCCTATTATTATGTCTAATCACGATGGTCGAAATATGTATCTACCGGGGCTCGAACCTGGGACCTTCCGCGTGTTAGGCGGACGTGAAAACCACTACACCATAGATACTTGGTTATTGTGAGTTTTCGAAGAGATCTACCTTATTATTATGTCTAATCACGATGGTCAAAACATGTCCCTACCAAGGCTCGAACCTGGGACCTTCCGCGTGTTAGGCGGACGTGATAACCACTACACTGTAGATACGTGTTAAAATAAAGTTTTCGAAGAGTTCTACCTTATTATAATGTCTAATCACGATGGTCAAAACATTTCCCTACCAGGGCTCGAACCTGGGACCTTCCGCGTTTTAGGCGGACGTGGTATCCACTACACCATAGATACGTGTTAATTTAAAGTTTTCGAAGAGATCTAGCTTATAACTATGTCTAATCACGATGGTCAAAACACTTATCTATCAGGGCTGGAACCTGAGACCTTCCGCGTGTTAGGCGGACGTGATAATCACTACACCATAGATACTTGATTATTGTGAGTTTTCGAAGAGATCTACCTTATTATTATGTCTAATCACGATGGTCAAAACATGTCCCTACCAGGGCTCGAACCTGGGGCCTTCCGCGTGTTAGGCAGACGTGATAACCACCACACCATAGATACGTGTTAATATAAAGTTTTCGAAGAGATCCAGCTTATTACTATGTCTAATCACGATGGTCAAAACATGTATCTATCAGGGCTCGAACCTGGGACCTTCCGCGTTTAAGGCGGACGTGGTAGCCACTACACCATAGATACGTGTAAATATAAAGTTTTCGAAGAGATCTAGCTTATAACTATGTCTAATCACGATGGTCAAAACACTTATCTATCAGGGCTGGAACCTGAGACCTTCCGCGTGTTAGGCGGACGTGATAACCACTACATCATATATACTTGGTTATTATGAGTTTTCGAAGAAATCAACCTTATTATTATGTCTAATCACGATGGTCAAAACATGTATCTACCAGAGCTCGAACCTGGGACCTTCCGCGTGTTAGGCAGACGTGATAACCACCACACCATAAATACGTGTTAATATAAAGTTTTCGAAGAGATCCAGCTTATTACTATGTCTAATCACGATGGTCAAAATAGATACTTGGTTATTGTGAGTTTTCGAAGAGATCTACCCTATTATTTTGTCTAATCACGATGGACCAAACATGTCCCTACCAGGGCTCGAACCTGGGACCTTCCGCGTGTTAGGCGGACGTGATAATCACTACACCATAGATACTTGATTGTTGTGAGTTTTCGAAGATATCTACCTTATTATTATGTCTAATCACGATGGTCAAAACATGTATCTATCAGGGCTCGAACCTGAGACCTTCCGCGTGTTAGGCGGACGTGATAACCACCACACCATAGATACGTGTTAATATAAAGTTTTCGAAGAGATCCAGCTTATTACTATGTCTAACCACGATGGTCAAAACATGTATCTATCAGGGCTCGAACCTGACACCTTCCGTGTGTTAAGCGGACGTGATAACCACTACATCTTATATACTTGGTTATTATGAGTTTTCGAAGAGATCTACCTTATTATTATGTCTAATCACGATGGTCAAAATATGTCCCTACCAGCGCTCAAACCTGGGACCTTCCGCGTGTAAAGCGGACGTGATAACCACTACACCATAGATACTTGGTTATTGTGAGTTTTCGAAGAGATCTACCTTATTATTATGTCTAATCACGATGGTCAAAACATGTCCCTACCAAGGCTCGAACCTGGGACCTTCCGCGTGTTAGGCGGACGTGATAACCACTACACTGTAGATACGTGTTAAAATAAAGTTTTCGAAGAGTTCTACCTTATTATAATGTCTAATCACAATGGTCAAAACATTTCCCTACCAGGGCTCGAACCTGGGACCTTCCGCGTTTTAGGCGGACGTGGTATCCACTACACCATAGATACGTGTTAATTTAAAGTTTTCGAAGAGATATAGCTTATAACTATGTCTAATCACGATGGTCAAAACATGTATCTATCAGGGCTCTAACCTGACACCTTCCGCGTGTTGGGCGGAGGTGATAACCACTACACCATAGATACTTGGTTATTGTGAGTTTTCGAAGGGATCTACCCTATTATTATGTCTAATCACGATGGTCGAAATATGTATCTACCGGGGCTCGAACCTGGGACCTTCCGCGTGTTAGGCGGACGTGAAAACCACTACACCATAGATACTTGGTTATTGTGAGTTTTCGAAGAGATCTACCTTATTATTATGTCTAATCACGATGGTCAAAACATGTCCCTACCAAGGCTCGAACCTGGGACCTTCCGCGTGTTAGGCGGACGTGATAACCACTACACTGTAGATACGTGTTAAAATAAAGTTTTCGAAGAGTTCTACCTTATTATAATGTCTAATCACGATGGTCAAAACATTTCCCTACCAGGGCTCGAACCTGGGACCTTCCGCGTTTTAGGCGGACGTGGTATCCACTACACCATAGATACGTGTTAATTTAAAGTTTTCGAAGAGATATAGCTTATAACTATGTCTAATCACGATGGTCAAAACATGTATCTATCAGGGCTCTAACCTGACACCTTCCGCGTGTTGGGCGGACGTGATAACCACTACACCATAGATACTTGGTTATTGTGAGTTTTCGAAGGGATCTACCCTATTATTATGTCTAATCACGATGGTCGAAATATGTATCTACCGGGGCTCGAACCTGGGACCTTCCGCGTGTTAGGCGGACGTGAAAACCACTACACCATAGATACTTGGTTATTGTGAGTTTTCGAAGAGATCTACCTTATTATTATGTCTAATCACGATGGTCAAAACATGTCCCTACCAGCGCTCAAACCTGGGACCTAGCGCGTGTTAGGCATACGTGATAACCACCACACCATAGATACTTGGCTATTGTGAGTTTTCGAAGAGATCTACCTTATTATTATGTCTAATCACGATGGTCAAAACATGTCCCTACCAGCGCTCAAACCTGGGACCTTCAGCGTGTTAGGCAGACGTGATAACCACTACACCATAGATACGTGTTAATATAAGGTTTTCGAAGAGATCCAGCTTATAACTATGTCTAATCACGATGGTCAAAACATGTATCTACCCCAGTAGCACTGCCGACGTAGGGCCTACATGGTCGGCTTTGTGTGTTACCGACGAGTTGGTAAAAAGTCACTAATAAGTCGGGAGAGTAATGGTTTGAAAGTCGAAATGTCCGCCTGGAGGGACGATGGCCCGCCGGTTTTCCTACTGTTTTGAGGCTACTATAAAACGACTGTTGGCCGACTATATGTCGGCGTCATTATGCCTACCTAAAGCCGCGCTCAATCCGACGATTTGGCGGCTTTTTAGTATAGGAACGGTAAATCGTCGGTAAAGGGCTGGTAGAGTAAGGGTTTGAGAGTCGAAATGTCCGCCCGGCGGGACGACGGCCCGCCGGTTTTCAGACCGTTATGAGGCGACTATAAAACGACTGTTGGCCGACTATAGGTCGGCGTCATTATGCCTACCTAAAGCCGCGCTCAATCCGACGATTTCGCGGCTTTTTAGTATAGGAACGGTAAATCGTCGGTAAAGGGCTGGTAGAGTAAGGGTTTGAGAATCGAAATGTCCGCCCGGTGGGACGACGGCCCAGTGGTTTACCGACTGTTACGACACGAATGAAATAGGACCCTCATCCAACACGTTTGAGAGTCGACTTAACCGCCTGTCAGCAAGAGGTCCGACGCTTTTGCGACGATCAAACCTTAACTCGAGGCCCGATGGTTTTGCGACGATCAAGCCTTAACTCGAGGCTTCATTCGCTTATAGTAAAGGATACTGGTACCAAGTATTGAAATTTCTTTAATACATTTTCAATGAAAATCACTTTAGAATTTGTACTTTGGTTATTTCAAGTAACATAAGGGTTGAGCATCAATTATAACAATTTCAAATATTAAACAATGTATTCGATACTACACGACTAGTCGAATGGAAATATTAGCTGCTTAGCTAATTGGTTTTAACCAAAAGTAAATTTTTTCAGGGCGAGTATAATACTTAAATCAATTAAAGCATTTATTAATATTCATTGTTAATATCTTCGATGTGGCCAGTTACTATCTCTTAAATTACAAAAATCTTTATGAAAAATATACAGGGTTGCTACGGAATTTTCAGAACAAAATTCCCGGACTTTTCCAGGTTTTCCCTGACCTTTTTCTCAGATTTTCCCAGACCCATTAGGGCGGTAGGGTAAATTTTTACAGCACGTTTTAAGTGCTTATAATTAAACAAACTCTCTACATTAAGTTTTCCAATGTATTTGTTGCACCAAAATGAATAAGAATCATTTTAACTATAAATAACAGTCTTAAGAGCTTTTTTGAAGGCATTTACTTTATAGAAACAATTCTAGACATTTTAAGGATTGCTCATGGAGTTTTCTGTGTTAAGAGAGGATAAGGAGAAACTTTCATTACTCTTTCAATAAATACTTTTACCCACTAAAATCAAGTTCCCAGAATTTGCTAAAATTATTAAAATTTCCCGACTTTTCCCTGACCTTTCCAGGATATCCAGGTAATGTGGCAACCCTGATATACACTTACAGATTTTTTTAAGGAAAAAGAAAAACATACAATTTTAAAGGGTATTATTTCACACATTTTTCTCTTAAAATGTTTGAAACCGCAAAACAATTCTGTAACTAAAAAAAATTGAGTTCTATTTTGGAATTCAGTATTATTTTCACAACCAAAAATCTTTAATATATAAGGTTTTTGATTTCCAAGCGCCCCAAAGCACTTGCTTCTTTTATATTTAAACAAATAAACTGAAGGTATACATAAACGTTTAAGTTTTGGTTTCACTTTATAGGGGTGTGGTTCCCAGCAGATGAGAAGCTAGGTAAAAAAGCAAAGGCTTATGCATAAAACTGGCTCTAAAAGGTAGATAAATTAATAATTCAATAACAAAATTCAAACCTTACGTTTTAGTTTATATAGTGTGACAAAGAACCTTAGCGATGAAATTAAAAGTTAGCAAGCCTAGAACTAATCATTTTCGACCACAAAAATCTCGTTTAAACATTCTGACGACCCAGCCGCGTCAGAGATACTGGAAAGGCTAACTTGCTTTCGCACTAGCAGCGCCCTCTTCGATGATGACGTGCATGGCGTTATCTTAGTTACGCCAATAGAACAAAGGCGTGTCACCTGACCCGAGAAATTACAGGAGGGAAAATTCAAACTATAAAATCAGATGTGTTTTCTTGCTTTGCAGTTTTTTTGTAACGTTATGTTTCTAGTGTTGCCAAAAATATAGTATTAGCAACTTCTGCTTGTGGGTCGAAATATAGTATAAGTTAAATATATAACAAAAAAAATTTGGTGGCATAGGCGGAATAGTAAAAGTCAAAAAAACCGTCCCACGGAAAAAGAAGGCCTATACAACAACTTCGTTTTTCATTTTACTCTTTTAAAACGTGACCATACCGACTAGCGGGAAGGAGTTGGTAATCAATTGGCAAAAATGGGTTACATGTTTAGGACGGTAGGCAAGCCTACTTCAAACCACCACAGTTCCAACAGTCGGATAAATGTCGGTTACTAAACGGCCTAAGAATAACTTTGCTCGTCTTAAACGTCACAATAACGACTAGCGCGAGGGAGTTGGTAATCAATTGGCAAAAAATGTGTTGTAATTCTTTAGACTGTAGGCAAGCCTACTTTAAACTATCTCAGTTCCAACTGTCGGATAAATGTCGGTTACTAAACGGCCTAAGCATAACTTTGCTTTTAATTTTACTCTTCTTAAACGTCACAATACCGACTAGCGCGAGAGAGTCGGTAATCAATTGGCTAAAAATAAGTTGAAATTTTCTAGACGGTAGGCAAGCCTACTTTAAACCATCTCTGTTCCAACTGTCAGATAGATGTCGGCATTGCTAACTAAAAGAAGTAGTCGGCTTCATGAGTCGGAAAAGTATCGGAATAAGCATAGTACAGCTGACTGGACCGTAAACCGACTATTCGACCTTTAACCGACTGTTATGCGGAAGGCTTGTGCTACTGGGGTATCAGGGCTCGAACCTGGGACCTTCCGCGTGTTAGGCGGACGTGATAACCACTACACCATAGATACGTGATAATTTAAGTTTTCGAAGAGATCTAGCTTATTATTCTGTCTAATCACGATGGTCAAAACATGTCCCTACCAGCGCTCAAACCTGGGACCTTCCGCGTGTAAAGCGGACGTGATAACCACTACACCATAGATACTTGGTTATTGTGAGTTTTCGAAGAGATCTACCTTATTATTATGTCTAATCACGATGGTCAAAACATGTCCCTACCAGCGCTCAAACCTGGGACCTAGCGCGTGTTAGGCATACGTGATAACCACCACACCATAGATACGTGTTAATATAAAGTTTTCGAAGATATTCAGCTTATTACTATGTCTAATCACGATGGTCAAAACAGGTATCTACCAGGGCTCGAACCTGGGACCTTCCGCGTGTTAGGCGGACGTGATAACCACCACACCATAGATACGTGTTAATATGAAGTTTTCGAAGAGATCCAGCTTATTACTATGTCTAACCACGATGGTCAAAACATGTAGCTATCAGGGCTCGAACCTGACACCTTTCGCGTGTTAGGCGGACGTGATAACCACTACACCATAGATACGTGTTAATTTAAGTTTTCGAAGAGATCTAGCTTATTACTATGTCTAATCACGATGGTCATAACATGTATCTATCAGGGCTCGAACCTGACACCTTCCGCGTGTTGGGCGGACGTGATAACCACTACACCATAGATACTTGGTTATTGTGAGTTTTCGAAGAGATCTACCCTATTATTATGTCTAATCACGATGGTCGAAATATGTATCTACCGGGGCTCGAACCTGGGACCTTCCGCGTGTTAGGCGGACGTGATAACCACTACACCATAGATACTTGGTTATTGTGAGTTTTCGAAGAGATCTACTCTATTATTATGTCTAATCACGATGGTCAAAACATGTCCCTACCAGGGCTCGAACCTGGGACCTTCCGCGTGTTAGGCGGACGTGATAATCACTACACCATAGATACTTGATTATTGTGAGTTTTCGAAGAGATCTACCTTATTATTATGTCTAATCACGATGGTCAAAACACGTATCTACCAGGGCTCGAACCTGGGACCTTCCGCGTGTTAGGCGGCCGTGATAACCACCACACCATAGATACGTGTTAATATAAAGTTTTCGAAGAGATCCAGCTTATTACTATGTCTAATCACGATGGTCAAAACATGTATCAATCAGGGCTCGAACCTGACACCTTCCGCGTGTTAGGCGGACGTGATAACCACTACACCATAGATACTTGGTTATTGTGAGTTTTCGAAGAGATCTACCCTATTATTATGTCTAATCACGATGGTCGAAATATGTATCTACCAGGGCTCGAACCTGGGACCTTCCGCGTGTTAGGCGGACGTGACAATCACTACACCATAGATACTTGATTATTGTGAGTTTTCGAAGAGATCTACCTTATTATTATGTCTAATCACGATGGTCAAAACATGTCCCTACCAGGGCTCGAACCTGGGACCTTCCGCGTGTTAGGCAGACGTGATAACCACCACACCATAGATACGTGTTAATATAAAGTTTTCGAAGAAATCCAGCTTATTACTATGTCTAATCACGATGGTCAAAACATGTATCTATCAGGGCTCGAACCTGACACCTTCCGCGTGTTAGGCGAACGTGATAACCACTACACCATAGATACTTGGTTATTGCGAGTTTTCGAAGAGATCTACCTTATTATTATGTCTAATCACGATGGTCAAAACATGTCCCTACCAGGGCTCGAACCTGGGACCTTCCGCGTGTTAGGCAGACGTGATAACCACCACACCATAGATACGTGTTAACATAAAGTTTTCGAAGAGATCTAGCTTATAACTATGTCTAATCACGTTGGTCAAAACATGTATCTATCAGGGCTCGAACCTGACACCTTCCGCGTGTTAGGCGGACGTGATAACCACTACATCATATATACTTGGTTATTATAAGTTTTCGAAGAAATCTACCTTATTATTATGTCTAATCACGATGGTCAAAACACGTATCTACCAGGGCTCGAACCTGGGACCTTCCGCGTGTTAGGCGGCCATGATAACCACCACACCATAGATACGTGTTAATATAAAGTTTTCGAAGAGATCCAGCTTATTACTATGTCTAATCACGATGGTCAAAACATGTATCTTTCAGGGCTGGAACCTGGGACCTTCCGCGAGTTAGGCAGACGTGGTAGCCACTACACCATAGATACGTGTTAATATAAAGTTTTCGAAGAGATCTAGCTTATAACTATGTCTAATCACGTTGGTCAAAACATGTATCTATCAGGGCTCGAACCTGACACCTTCCGCGTGTTAGGCGGACGTGATAACCACTACATCATATATACTTGGTTATTATAAGTTTTCGAAGAAATCTACCTTATTATTATGTCTAATCACGATGGTCAAAACACGTATCTACCAGGGCTCGAACCTGGGACCTTCCGCGTGTTAGGCGGCCGTGATAACCACCACACCATAGATACGTGTTAATATAAAGTTTTCGAAGAGATCCAGCTTATTACTATGTCTAATCACGATGGTCAAAACATGTATCTATCAGGGCTCGAACCTGACACCTTCCGCGTGTTAGGCGGACGTGATAACCACTACACCATAGATACTTGGTTATTGTGAGTTTTCGAAGAGATCTACCCTATTATTATGTCTAATCACGATGGTCGAAATATGTATCTACCAGGGCTCGAACCTGGGACCTTCCGCGTGTTAGGCGGACGTGACAATCACTACACCATAGATACTTGATTATTGTGAGTTTTCGAAGAGATCTACCTTATTATTATGTCTAATCACGATGGTCAAAACATGTCCCTACCAGGGCTCGAACCTGGGACCTTCCGCGTGTTAGGCAGACGTGATAACCACCACACCATAGATACGTGTTAATATAAAGTTTTCGAAGAGATCCAGCTTATTACTATGTCTAATCACGATGGTCAAAACATGTATCTATCAGGGCTCGAACCTGACACCTTGTGCGTGTTAGGCGAACGTGATAACCACTACACCATAGATACTTGGTTATTGCGAGTTTTCGAAGAGATCTACCTTATTATTATGTCTAATCACGATGGTCAAAACATGTCCCTACCAGGGCTCGAACCTGGGACCTTCCGCGTGTTAGGCAGACGTGATAACCACCACACCATAGATACGTGTTAACATAAAGTTTTCGAAGAGATCCAGCTTATTACTATGTCTAATCACGATGGTCAAAACATGTATCTTTCAGGGCTCGAACCTGGGACCTTCCGCGTTTTAGGCGGACGTGGTAGCCACTACACCATAGATACGTGTTAATATAAAGTTTTCGAAGAGATCTAGCTTATAACTATGTCTAATCACGATGGTCAAAACACTTATCTATCAGGGCTGGAACCTGAGACCTTCCGCATGTTAGGCGGACGTGATAACCACTACATCATATATACTTGGTTATTATGAGTTTTCGAAGAAATCTACCTTATTATTATGTCTAATCACGATGGTCAAAACACTTATCTATCAGGGCTGGAACCTGGGACCTTCCACGTGTTAGGCAGACGTGATAACCACCACACCATAGATACGTGTTAATATAAAGTTTTCGAAGAGATCCAGCTTATTACTATGTCTAATCACGATGGTCAAAATAGATACTTGGTTATTGTGAGTTTTCGAAGAGATCTACCCTATTATTATGTCTAATCACGACGGTCCAAACATGTCCCTACCAGGGCTCGAACCTGGGACCTTCCGCGAGTTAGGCGGACGTGGTAGCCACTACACCATAGATACGTGTTAATATAAAGTTTTCGAAGAGATCTACCTTATTATTATGTCTAATCACGATGGTCAAAACATTTCCCTACCAGGGCTCGAACCTGGGACCATCCGCGTGTTAGGCGGACGTGGTAGCCACTACACCATAGATACGTGTTAATATAAAGTTTTCGAAGAGATCTAGCTTATAACTATGTCTAATCACGATAGTCAAAACACTTATCTATCAGGGCTGGAACCTGAGACCTTCCGCGTGTTAGGCGGACGTGATAATCACTACACCATAGATACTTGATTATTGTGAGTTTTCGTAGAGATCTACCTTATTATTATGTCTAATCACGATGGTCAAAACATGTCCCTACCAGGGCTCGAACCTGGGACCTTCCGCGTGTTAGGCAGACGTGATAACCACCACACCATAGATACGTGTTAACATAAAGTTTTCGAAGAGATCCAGCTTATTACTATGT
Organism: Phalangium opilio; assembly: GCF_054372755.1. Lineage (NCBI taxonomy): Eukaryota > Metazoa > Arthropoda > Arachnida > Opiliones > Phalangiidae > Phalangium > Phalangium opilio. The sequence continues at coordinate 2,246,215 of NW_028324169.1, forward strand.
CTAATCACGATGGTCAAAACATGTATCTTTCAGGGCTCGAACCTGGGACCTTCCGCGTTTTAGGCGGACGTGGTAGCCACTACACCATAGATACGTGTTAATATAAAGTTTTCGAAGAGATCTAGCTTATAACTATGTCTAATCACGATGGTCAAAACACTTATCTATCAGGGCTGGAACCTGAGACCTTCCGCATGTTAGGCGGACGTGATAACCACTACATCATATATACTTGGTTATTATGAGTTTTCGAAGAAATCTACCTTATTATTATGTCTAATCACGATGGTCAAAACACTTATCTATCAGGGCTGGAACCTGGGACCTTCCACGTGTTAGGCAGACGTGATAACCACCACACCATAGATACGTGTTAATATAAAGTTTTCGAAGAGATCCAGCTTATTACTATGTCTAATCACGATGGTCAAAATAGATACTTGGTTATTGTGAGTTTTCGAAGAGATCTACCCTATTATTATGTCTAATCACGACGGTCCAAACATGTCCCTACCAGGGCTCGAACCTGGGACCTTCCGCGAGTTAGGCGGACGTGGTAGCCACTACACCATAGATACGTGTTAATATAAAGTTTTCGAAGAGATCTACCTTATTATTATGTCTAATCACGATGGTCAAAACATTTCCCTACCAGGGCTCGAACCTGGGACCATCCGCGTGTTAGGCGGACGTGGTAGCCACTACACCATAGATACGTGTTAATATAAAGTTTTCGAAGAGATCTAGCTTATAACTATGTCTAATCACGATAGTCAAAACACTTATCTATCAGGGCTGGAACCTGAGACCTTCCGCGTGTTAGGCGGACGTGATAATCACTACACCATAGATACTTGATTATTGTGAGTTTTCGTAGAGATCTACCTTATTATTATGTCTAATCACGATGGTCAAAACATGTCCCTACCAGGGCTCGAACCTGGGACCTTCCGCGTGTTAGGCAGACGTGATAACCACCACACCATAGATACGTGTTAACATAAAGTTTTCGAAGAGATCTAGCTTATAACTATGTCTAATCACGTTGGTCAAAACATGTATCTATCAGGGCTCGAACCTGACACCTTCCGCGTGTTAGGCGGACGTGATAACCACTACATCATATATACTTGGTTATTATAAGTTTTCGAAGAAATCTACCTTATTATTATGTCTAATCACGATGGTCAAAACACGTATCTACCAGGGCTCGAACCTGGGACCTTCCGCGTGTTAGGCGGCCATGATAACCACCACACCATAGATACGTGTTAATATAAAGTTTTCGAAGAGATCCAGCTTATTACTATGTCTAATCACGATGGTCAAAACATGTATCTTTCAGGGCTGGAACCTGGGACCTTCCGCGAGTTAGGCAGACGTGGTAGCCACTACACCATAGATACGTGTTAATATAAAGTTTTCGAAGAGATCTAGCTTATAACTATGTCTAATCACGTTGGTCAAAACATGTATCTATCAGGGCTCGAACCTGACACCTTCCGCGTGTTAGGCGGACGTGATAACCACTACATCATATATACTTGGTTATTATAAGTTTTCGAAGAAATCTACCTTATTATTATGTCTAATCACGATGGTCAAAACACGTATCTACCAGGGCTCGAACCTGGGACCTTCCGCGTGTTAGGCGGCCGTGATAACCACCACACCATAGATACGTGTTAATATAAAGTTTTCGAAGAGATCCAGCTTATTACTATGTCTAATCACGATGGTCAAAACATGTATCTATCAGGGCTCGAACCTGACACCTTCCGCGTGTTAGGCGGACGTGATAACCACTACACCATAGATACTTGGTTATTGTGAGTTTTCGAAGAGATCTACCCTATTATTATGTCTAATCACGATGGTCGAAATATGTATCTACCAGGGCTCGAACCTGGGACCTTCCGCGTGTTAGGCGGACGTGACAATCACTACACCATAGATACTTGATTATTGTGAGTTTTCGAAGAGATCTACCTTATTATTATGTCTAATCACGATGGTCAAAACATGTCCCTACCAGGGCTCGAACCTGGGACCTTCCGCGTGTTAGGCAGACGTGATAACCACCACACCATAGATACGTGTTAATATAAAGTTTTCGAAGAGATCCAGCTTATTACTATGTCTAATCACGATGGTCAAAACATGTATCTATCAGGGCTCGAACCTGACACCTTGTGCGTGTTAGGCGAACGTGATAACCACTACACCATAGATACTTGGTTATTGCGAGTTTTCGAAGAGATCTACCTTATTATTATGTCTAATCACGATGGTCAAAACATGTCCCTACCAGGGCTCGAACCTGGGACCTTCCGCGTGTTAGGCAGACGTGATAACCACCACACCATAGATACGTGTTAACATAAAGTTTTCGAAGAGATCCAGCTTATTACTATGTCTAATCACGATGGTCAAAACATGTATCTTTCAGGGCTCGAACCTGGGACCTTCCGCGTTTTAGGCGGACGTGGTAGCCACTACACCATAGATACGTGTTAATATAAAGTTTTCGAAGAGATCTAGCTTATAACTATGTCTAATCACGATGGTCAAAACACTTATCTATCAGGGCTGGAACCTGAGACCTTCCGCATGTTAGGCGGACGTGATAACCACTACATCATATATACTTGGTTATTATGAGTTTTCGAAGAAATCTACCTTATTATTATGTCTAATCACGATGGTCAAAACACTTATCTATCAGGGCTGGAACCTGGGACCTTCCACGTGTTAGGCAGACGTGATAACCACCACACCATAGATACGTGTTAATATAAAGTTTTCGAAGAGATCCAGCTTATTACTATGTCTAATCACGATGGTCAAAATAGATACTTGGTTATTGTGAGTTTTCGAAGAGATCTACCCTATTATTATGTCTAATCACGACGGTCCAAACATGTCCCTACCAGGGCTCGAACCTGGGACCTTCCGCGAGTTAGGCGGACGTGGTAGCCACTACACCATAGATACGTGTTAATATAAAGTTTTCGAAGAGATCTACCTTATTATTATGTCTAATCACGATGGTCAAAACATTTCCCTACCAGGGCTCGAACCTGGGACCATCCGCGTGTTAGGCGGACGTGGTAGCCACTACACCATAGATACGTGTTAATATAAAGTTTTCGAAGAGATCTAGCTTATAACTATGTCTAATCACGATAGTCAAAACACTTATCTATCAGGGCTGGAACCTGAGACCTTCCGCGTGTTAGGCGGACGTGATAATCACTACACCATAGATACTTGATTATTGTGAGTTTTCGTAGAGATCTACCTTATTATTATGTCTAATCACGATGGTCAAAACATGTCCCTACCAGGGCTCGAACCTGGGACCTTCCGCGTGTTAGGCGGACGTGGTAGCCACTACACCATAGATACGTGTTAATATAAAGTTTTCGAAGAGATCTAGCTTATAACTATGTCTAATCACGATGGTCAAAAATCTTATCTATCAGGGCTGGAACCTGAGACCTTCCGCGTGTTAGGCGGACGTGATAATCACTACACCATAGATACTTGTTCATTGTGAGTTTTCGAAGAGATCTACCTTATTATTATGTCTAATCACGATGGTCAAAACATGTCCCTACCAGGGCTCGAACCTGGGACCTTCCGCGTGTTAGGCAGACGTGATAACCACCACACCATAGATACGTGTTAATATAAAGTTTTCGAAGAGATCCAGCTTATTACTATGTCTAATCACGATGGTCAAAACATGTATCTATCAGGGCTCGAACCTGACCCCTTCCGCGTGTTAGGCGAACGTGATAACCACTACACCATAGATACTTGGTTATTGCGAGTTTTCGAAGAGATCTACCTTATTATTATGTCTAATCACGATGGTTAAAACATGTCCCTACCAGGGCTCGAACCTGGGACCTTCCGCGTGTTAGGCAGACGTGATAACCACCACACCATAGATACGTGTTAACATAAAGTTTTCGAAGAGATCTAGCTTATAACTATGTCTAATCACGTTGGTCAAAACATGTATCTATCAGGGCTCGAACCTGACACCTTCCGCGTGTTAGGCGGACGTGATAACCACTACATCATATATACTTGGTTATTATAAGTTTTCGAAGAAATCTACCTTATTATTATGTCTAATCACGATGGTCAAAACACGTATCTACCAGGGCTCGAACCTGGGACCTTCCGCGTGTTAGGCGGCCGTGATAACCACCACACCATAGATACGTGTTAATATAAAGTTTTCGAAGAGATCCAGCTTATTACTATGTCTAATCACGATGGTCAAAACATGTATCTTTCAGGGCTGGAACCTGGGACCTTCCGCGAGTTAGGCAGACGTGGTAGCCACTACACCATAGATACGTGTTAATATAAAGTTTTCGAAGAGATCTAGCTTATAACTATGTCTAATCACGTTGGTCAAAACATGTATCTATCAGGGCTCGAACCTGACACCTTCCGCGTGTTAGGCGGACGTGATAACCACTACATCATATATACTTGGTTATTATAAGTTTTCGAAGAAATCTACCTTATTATTATGTCTAATCACGATGGTCAAAACACGTATCTACCAGGGCTCGAACCTGGGACCTTCCGCGTGTTAGGCGGCCGTGATAACCACCACACCATAGATACGTGTTAATATAAAGTTTTCGAAGAGATCCAGCTTATTACTATGTCTAATCACGATGGTCAAAACATGTATCTATCAGGGCTCGAACCTGACACCTTCCGCGTGTTAGGCGGACGTGATAACCACTACACCATAGATACTTGGTTATTGTGAGTTTTCGAAGAGATCTACCCTATTATTATGTCTAATCACGATGGTCGAAATATGTATCTACCAGGGCTCGAACCTGGGACCTTCCGCGTGTTAGGCGGACGTGACAATCACTACACCATAGATACTTGATTATTGTGAGTTTTCGAAGAGATCTACCTTATTATTATGTCTAATCACGATGGTCAAAACATGTCCCTACCAGGGCTCGAACCTGGGACCTTCCGCGTGTTAGGCAGACGTGATAACCACAACACCATAGATACGTGTTAATATAAAGTTTTCGAAGAGATCCAGCTTATTACTATGTCTAATCACGATGGTCAAAACATGTATCTATCAGGGCTCGAACCTGACACCTTCCGCGTGTTAGGCGGACGTGATAACCACTACATCATATATACTTGGTTATTATGAGTTTTCGAAGAAATCTACCTTATTATTATGTCTAATCACGATGGTCAAAACACTTATCTATCAGGGCTGGAACCTGGGACCTTCCACGTGTTAGGCAGACGTGATAACCACCACACCATAGATACGTGTTAATATAAAGTTTTCGAAGAGATCCAGCTTATTACTATGTCTAATCACGATGGTCAAAATAGATACTTGGTTATTGTGAGTTTTCGAAGAGATCTACCCTATTATTATGTCTAATCACGACGGTCCAAACATGTCCCTACCAGGGCTCGAACCTGGGACCTTCCGCGAGTTAGGCGGACGTGGTAGCCACTACACCATAGATACGTGTTAATATAAAGTTTTCGAAGAGATCTACCTTATTATTATGTCTAATCACGATGGTCAAAACATTTCCCTACCAGGGCTCGAACCTGGGACCATCCGCGTGTTAGGCGGACGTGGTAGCCACTACACCATAGATACGTGTTAATATAAAGTTTTCGAAGAGATCTAGCTTATAACTATGTCTAATCACGATAGTCAAAACACTTATCTATCAGGGCTGGAACCTGAGACCTTCCGCGTGTTAGGCGGACGTGATAATCACTACACCATAGATACTTGATTATTGTGAGTTTTCGTAGAGATCTACCTTATTATTATGTCTAATCACGATGGTCAAAATATGTCCCTACCAGGGCTCGAACCTGGGACCTTCCGCGTGTTAGGCGGACGTGGTAGCCACTACACCATAGATACGTGTTAATATAAAGTTTTCGAAGAGATCTAGCTTATAACTATGTCTAATCACGATGGTCAAAAATCTTATCTATCAGGGCTGGAACCTGAGACCTTCCGCGTGTTAGGCGGACGTGATAATCACTACACCATAGATACTTGTTTATTGTGAGTTTTCGAAGAGATCTACCTTATTATTATGTCTAATCACGATGGTCAAAACATGTCCCTACCAGGGCTCGAACCTGGGACCTTCCGCGTGTTAGGCAGACGTGATAACCACCACACCATAGATACGTGTTAATATAAAGTTTTCGAAGAGATCCAGCTTATTACTATGTCTAATCACGATGGTCAAAACATGTATCTATCAGGGCTCGAACCTGACAACTTCCGCGTGTTAGGCGGACGTGATAACCACTACACCATAGATACTTGGTTATTGTGAGATTTCGAAGAGATCTACCCTATTATTATGTCTCATCACGATGGTCGAAATATGTATCTACCAGGGCTCGAACCTGGGACCTTCCGCGTGTTAGGCGGACGTGATAATCACTACACCATAGATACTTGATTATTGTGAGTTTTCGAAGAGATCTACCTTATTATTATGTCTAATCACGATGGTCAAAATATGTCCCTACCAGGGCTCGAACCTGGGACCTTCCGCGAGTTAGGCGGACGTGGTAGCCACTACACCATAGATACGTGTTAATATAAAGTTTTCGAAGAGATCTAGCTTATAACTATGTCTAATCACGTTGGTCAAAACATGTATCTATCAGGGCTCGAACCTGACACCTTCCGCGCGTTAGGCGGACGTGATAACCACTACATCATATATACTTGGTTATTATGAGTTTTCGAAGAGATCTACCTTATTATTATGTCTAATCACGATGGTCAAAACACGTATCTACCAGGGCTCGAACCTGGGACCTTCCGCGTGTTAGGCAGACGTGATAACCACTACACCACAGATACGTGTTAATATAAGGTTTTCGAAGAGATCCAGCTTATTACTATGTCTATCACGATAGTCCAAACATGTATCTATCAGGGCTCGAACCTAGGACCTTCCGCGTGTAAAGCGGACGTGATAACCACTACACCATAGATACTTGGTTATTGTGAGTTTTCGAAGAGATCTACCTTATTATTATGTCTAATCACGATGGTCAAAACATGTATCTACCAGGGCTCGAACCTGGGACCTTCCGCGTGTTAGGCGGACGTGATAATCACTACACCATAGATACTTGATTATTGTGAGTTTTCGAAGAGATCTACCTTATTATTATGTCTAATCACGATGGTCTAAACATGTATCTACCAGGGCTCGAACCTGGAACCTTCCGCGTGTTAGGCGGACGTGTTAACCACTACACCATAGATACTTGGTTATTTTAAGTTTTCGAAGAGATCTACCCTATTATTATGTCTAATCACGATGGTCCAAACATGTCCCTACCAGGGCTCGAACCTGGGACCTTCCGCGTGTTAGGCGGACGTGATAATCACTACACCATAGATACTTGATTATTGTGAGTTTTCGAAGAGATCTACCTTATTATTATGTCTAATCACGATGGTCAAAACATGTCCCTACAAGGGCTCGAACCTGGGACCTTCCGCGAGTTTGGCGGACGTGGTAGCCACTACACCATAGATACGTGTTAATATAAAGTTTTGGAAGAGATCTAGCTTATAACTATGTCTTATCACGTTGGTCAAAACATGTATCTATCAGGGCTCGAACCTGACACCTTCCGCGTGTTAGGCAGACGTGATAACCACTACACCATAGATACGTGTTAATATAAGGTTTTCGAAGAGATCCAGCTTATTACTATGTCTATCACGATAGTCCAAACATGTATCTATCAGGGCTCGAACCTGACACCTTCCGCGTGTAAAGCGGACGTGATAGCCACTACACCATAGATACTTGGTTATTGTGAGTTTTCGAAGAGAAATACCTTATTATTATTATGTCTAATCACGATGGTCAAAACATGTATCTACCAGGGCTCGAACCTGGGACCTTCCGCGTGTAAAGCGGACGTGATAGCCACTACACCATAGATACGTGTTAATATAAAGTTTTCGAAGAGATCCAGCTTATAACTATGTCTAATCACGTTGGTCAAAACATGTATCTATCAGGGCTCGAACCTGACACCTTCCGCGCGTTAGGCGGACGTGATAACCACTACATCATATATACTTGGTTATTATGAGTTTTCGAAGAGATCTACCTTATTATTATGTCTAATCACGATGGTCAAAACACGTTTCTACCAGGGCTCGAACCTGGGACCTTCCGCGTGTTAGGCGGACGTGATAACCACCACACCATAGATACTTGGCTATTGTGAGTTTTCGAAGAGATCTACCTTATTATTATGTCTAATCACGATGGTCAAAACATATCAATACCAGCGCTCAAACCTGGGACCTTTCGCGTGTTAGGCAGACGTGATAACCACTACACCATAGATACGTGTTAATATAAGGTTTTCGAAGAGATCCAGCTTATTACTATGACTATCACGATAGTCCAAACATGTATCTACCAGGGCTCGAACCTGGGACCATCCGCGTGTAAAGCGGACGTGATAACCACTACACCATAGATACTTGGTTATTGTGAGTTTTCGAAGAGAAATACCTTATTATTATTATGTCTAATCACGATGGTCGAAATATGTATCTACCAGGGCTCGAACCTGGGACCTTCCGCGTGTTAGGCGGACGTGATAATCACTACACCATAGATACTTGATTATTGTGAGTTTTCGAAGAGATCTACCTTATTATTATGTCTAATCACGATGGTCTAAACATGTATCTACCAGGGCTCGAACCTGGAACCTTCCGCGTGTTAGGCGGACGTGTTAACCACTACACCATAGATACTTGGTTATTGTGAGTTTTCGAAGAGATCTACCTTATTATTATCTCTAATCACGATGGTCAAAACATGTATCTACCAGGGCTCGAACCTGGGACCTTCCGCGTGTTAGGCAGACGTGATAACCACCACACCATAGATACGTGTTAATATCAAGTTTTCGAAGAGATCCAGCTTATTACTATGTCTAATCACGATGGTCAAAACATGTATCTATCAGGGCTCGAACCTGACACCTTCCGCGTGTTAGGCGGACGTGATAACCACTACACCATAGATACTTGGTTATTTTAAGTTTTCGAAGAGATCTACCCTATTATTATGTCTAATCACGATGGTCCAAACATGTCCCTACCAGGGCTCGAACCTGGGACCTTCCGCGTGTTAGGCGGACGTGATAATCACTACACCATAGATACTTGATTATTGTGAGTTTTCGAAGAGATCTACCTTATTATTATGTCTAATCACGATGGTCAAAACATGTCCCTACAAGGGCTCGAACCTGGGACCTTCCGCGAGTTAGGCGGACGTGGTAGCCACTACACCATAGATACGTGTTAATATAAAGTTTTGGAAGAGATCTAGCTTATAACTATGTCTTATCACGTTGGTCAAAACATGTATCTATCAGGGCTCGAACCTGACACCTTCCGCGTGTTAGGCAGACGTGATAACCACTACACCATAGATACGTGTTAATATAAGGTTTTCGAAGAGATCCAGCTTATTACTATGTCTATCACGATAGTCCAAACATGTATCTATCAGGGCTCGAACCTGACACCTTCCGCGTGTAAAGCGGACGTGATAACCACTACACCATAGATACTTGGTTATTGTGAGTTTTCGAAGAGATCTACCTTATTATTATGTCTAATCACGATGGTCAAAACATTTCCCTACCAGCGCTCGAACCTGGGACCTTCCGCGTGTTAGGCGGACGTGGTAGCCACTACACCATAGATACGTGTTAATACAAAGTTTTCGAAGAGATCTAGCTTATAACTATGTCTAATCACGATGGTCAAAACACTTATCTATCAGGGCTCGAACCTGACACCTTCCGCGTGTTAGGCGGACGTGATAAACACTACACCATAGATACTTGGTTATTGTGAGTTTTCGAAGAGATCTACCTTATTATTATGTCTAATCACGATGGTCAAAACATGTATCTACCAGGGCTCGAACCTGGGACCATCCGCGTGTTAGGCAGACGTGATAACCACTACACCATAGATACGTGTTAATATAAAGTTTTCTAAGAGATCCAGCTTATAACTATGTATAATCACGATGGTCAAAACATGTATCTATCAGGGCTCGAACCTGACACCTTTCGCGTGTTAGGCGGACGTGATAACCACTACACCATATATACTTGGCTATTGGGAGTTTTCGAAGAGATCTACCTTATTATTATGTCTATAATCACGATGGTCAAAACATATCCCTACCAGCGCTCAAACCTGGGACCTTCAGCGTGTTAGGCAGACGTGATAACCACTACACCATAGATACGTGTTAATATAAAGTTTTCTAAGAGATCCAGCTTATAACTATGTCTAATCACGATGGTCAAAACATGTATCTATCAGGGCTTGAACCTGGGACCTTCCGCGTGTTAGGCGGACGTGATAACCACTACACCATAGATACGTGTTAATTTAAGCTTTCGAAGAGATCTAGCTTATTACCATGTCTAATCACGATGGTCATAACATGTATCTATCAGGGCTCGAACCTGACACCTTCCGCGTGTTTGGCGGACGTGATAACCACTACACCATAGATACTTCGTTATTGTGAGTTTTCGAAGAGATCTACCCTATTATTATGTCTAATCACGATGGTCCAACCATGTCCCTACCAGGGCTCGAACCTGGGACCTTCCGCATGTTAGGCGGACGTGATAACCACTACACCATAGATACTTGGTTATTGTGAGTTTTCGAAGAGATCTACCTTATTATTATGTCTAATCACGATGGTCTAAACATGTATCTACCAGGGCTCGAACCTGACACCTTCCACGTGTTAGGCGGACGTGATAACCACTACACCATAGATACTTGGTTATTGTGAGTTTTCGAAGAGATCCAGCTTATTACTATGTCTAATCACGATGGTCAAAACATGTACCTACCAGGCCTCGAACCTGGGACCTTCCGCGTGTTAAGCGGATGTGATAACCACTACACCATAGATACGTGTTAATTTAAGCTTTCGAAGAGATCTAGCTTATTACCATGTCTAATCACGATGGTCATAACATGTATCTATCAGTGCTCGAACCTGACACCTTCCGCGTGTTAGGCGGACGTGATAACCACTACACCATAGATACTTGGTTATTTTAAGTTTTCGAAGAGATCTACCCTATTATTATGTCTAATCACGATGGTCCAAACATGTCCCTACCAGGGCTCGAACCTGGGACCTTCCGCGTGTTAGGCGGACGTGATAATCACCACACCATAGATACTTGGCTATTGTGAGTTTTCGAAGAGATCTACCTTATTATTATGTCTAATCACGATGGTCAAAACATATCAATACCAGCGCTCAAACCTGGGACCTTTCGCGTGTTAGGCAGACGTGATAACCACTACACCATAGATACGTGTTAATATAAGGTTTTCGAAGAGATCCAGCTTATTACTATGACTATCACGATAGTCCAAACATGTATCTACCAGGGCTCGAACCTGGGACCATCCGCGTGTAAAGCGGACGTGATAACCACTACACCATAGATACTTGGTTATTGTGAGTTTTCGAAGAGAAATACCTTATTATTATTATGTCTAATCACGATGGTCGAAATATGTATCTACCAGGGCTCGAACCTGGGACCTTCCGCGTGTTAGGCGGACGTGATAATCACTACACCATAGATACTTGATTATTGTGAGTTTTCGAAGAGATCTACCTTATTATTATGTCTAATCACGATGGTCTAAACATGTATCTACCAGGGCTCGAACCTGGAACCTTCCGCGTGTTAGGCGGACGTGTTAACCACTACACCATAGATACTTGGTTATTGTGAGTTTTCGAAGAGATCTACCTTATTATTATCTCTAATCACGATGGTCAAAACATGTATCTACCAGGGCTCGAACCTGGGACCTTCCGCGTGTTAGGCAGACGTGATAACCACCACACCATAGATACGTGTTAATATCAAGTTTTCGAAGAGATCCAGCTTATTACTATGTCTAATCACGATGGTCAAAACATGTATCTATCAGGGCTCGAACCTGACACCTTCCGCGTGTTAGGCGGACGTGATAACCACTACACCATAGACACTTGGTTATTTTAAGTTTTCGAAGAGATCTACCCTATTATTATGTCTAATCACGATGGTCCAAACATGTCCCTACCAGGGCTCGAACCTGGGACCTTCCGCGTGTTAGGCGGACGTGATAATCACTACACCATAGATACTTGATTATTGTGAGTTTTCGAAGAGATCTACCTTATTATTATGTCTAATCACGATGGTCAAAACATGTCCCTACAAGGGCTCGAACCTGACACCTTCCGCGTGTTAGGCAGACGTGATAACCACTACACCATAGATACGTGTTAATATAAGGTTTTCGAAGAGATCCAGCTTATTACTATGTCTATGACGATAGTCCAAACATGTATCTATCAGGGCTCGAACCTGACACCTTCCGCGTGTAAAGCGGACGTGATAACCACTACACCATAGATACTTGGTTATTGTGAGTTTTCGAAGAGATCTACCTTATTATTATGTCTAATCATGATGGTCTAAACATGTATCTACCAGGGCTCGAACCTGGGACCTTCCGCGTGTTAGGCGGACGTGTTAACCACTACACTGTAGATACGTGTTAAAATAAAGTTTTCGAAGAGATCTACCTTATTATTATGTCTAATCACGATGGTCAAAACATTTCCCTACCAGCGCTCGAACCTGGGACCTTCCGCGTGTTAGGCGGACGTGGTAGCCACTACACCATAGATACGTGTTAATATAAAGTTTTCGAAGAGATCTAGCTTATAACTATGTCTAATCACGATGGTCAAAACACTTATCTATCAGGGCTCGAACCTGACACCTTCCGCGTGTTAGGCGGACGTGATAAACACTACACCATAGATACTTGGTTATTGTGAGTTTTCGAAGAGATCTACCTTATTATTATGTCTAATCACGATGGTCAAAACATGTATCTACCAGGGCTCGAACCTGGGACCTTCCGCGTGTTAGGCAGACGTGATAACCACTACACCATAGATACGTGTTAATATAAAGTTTTCTAAGAGATCCAGCTTATAACTATGTATAATCACGATGGTCAAAACATGTATCTATCAGGGCTCGAACCTGACACCTTTCGCGTGTTAGGCGGACGTGATAACCACTACACCATATATACTTGGCTATTGGGAGTTTTCGAAGAGATCTACCTTATTATTATGTCTATAATCACGATGGTCAAAACATATCCCTACCAGCGCTCAAACCTGGGACCTTCAGCGTGTTAGGCAGACGTGATAACCACTACACCATAGATACGTGTTAATATAAAGTTTTCTAAGAGATCCAGCTTATAACTATGTCTAATCACGATGGTCAAAACATGTATCTATCAGGGCTTGAACCTGGGACCTTCCGCGTGTTAGGCGGACGTGATAACCACTACACCATAGATACGTGTTAATTTAAGCTTTCGAAGAGATCTAGCTTATTACCATGTCTAATCACGATGGTCATAACATGTATCTATCAGGGCTCGAACCTGACACCTTCCGCGTGTTTGGCGGACGTGATAACCACTACACCATAGATACTTCGTTATTGTGAGTTTTCGAAGAGATCTACCCTATTATTATGTCTAATCACGATGGTCCAACCATGTCCCTACCAGGGCTCGAACCTGGGACCTTCCGCATGTTAGGCGGACGTGATAACCACTACACCATAGATACTTGGTTATTGTGAGTTTTCGAAGAGATCTACCTTATTATTATGTCTAATCACGATGGTCTAAACATGTATCTACCAGGGCTCGAACCTGACACCTTCCACGTGTTAGGCGGACGTGATAACCACTACACCATAGATACTTGGTTATTGTGAGTTTTCGAAGAGATCCAGCTTATTACTATGTCTAATCACGATGGTCAAAACATGTACCTACCAGGCCTCGAACCTGGGACCTTCCGCGTGTTAAGCGGATGTGATAACCACTACACCATAGATACGTGTTAATTTAAGCTTTCGAAGAGATCTAGCTTATTACCATGTCTAATCACGATGGTCATAACATGTATCTATCAGTGCTCGAACCTGACACCTTCCGCGTGTTTGGCGGACGTGATAACCACTACACCATAGATACTTGGTTATTGTGAGTTTTCGAAGAGATCTACCCTATTATTATGTTTAATCACGATGGTCCAACCATGTCCCTACCAGGGCTCGAACCTGGGACCTTCCGCGTGTTAGGCGGACGTGGTAGCCACTACACCAAAGATAAGTGTTAATATAAAATTTTCGAAGAGATCTAGCTTATAACTATGTCTAATCACGTTGGTCAAAACATGTATCTATCAGGGCTCGAACCTGACACCTTCCGCGTGTTAGGCGGACGTGATAACCACTACATCATATATACTTGGTTATTATGAGTTTTCGAAGAGATCTACCTTATTATTATGTCTAATCACGATGGTCGAAACATGTATCTACCAGAGCTCGAACCTGGGACCTTCCGCGTGTTAGGCGGACGTGATAACCACCACACCATAGATACGCGTTAATATACAGTTTTCGAAGAGATCCAGCTTATTGTTATGTCTAATCACGATGGTCAAAACATGTATCTATCGGGGCTCGAACCTGGGACCTTCCGCGTGTAAAGCGGACGTGATAAGCACTACACCATAGATACTTGGTTATTGTGAGTTTTCGAAGAGAAATACCTTATTATTATTATGTCTAATCACGATGGTCGAAATATGTATCTACCAGGGCTCGAACCTGGGACCTTCCGCGTGTTAGGCGGACGTGTTAACCACTACACTGTAGATACGTGTTAAAATAAAGTTTTCGAAGAGATCTACCTTATTATTATGTCTAATCACGATGGTCAAAACATTTCCCTACTAGGGCTCGAACCTGGGACCTTCCGCGTGTTAGGCGGACGTGGTAGCCACTACACCATAGATACGTGTTAATATAAAGTTTTCGAAGAGATCTAGCTATATAACTATGTCTAATCACGATGGTCAAAACACTTATCTATCAGGGCTGGAACCTGAGACCTTCCGCGTGTAAAGCGAACGTGATAACCACTACACCATAGACTCTTGGTTATTCCGAGTTTTCGAAGAGATCTACCTTATTATTATGTCTAATCACGATGGTCAAAACATGTCCCTTACAGCGCTCAAACCTGGGACCTTCCGCGTGTTAGGCAGACGTGATAACCACCACACCATAGATACGTGTTAATATAAAGTTTTCGAAGAGATCCAGCTTATTACTATGTCTAATCACGATGGTCAAAACATGTATCTATCAGGGCTCGAACCTGACACCTTCCGCGTGTTAGGCGGGTGTGATAACCACTACACCATAGATACTTGGTTATTGTGAGTTTTCGAAGAGATCTACCTTATTATTATGTCTAATCACGATGGTCAAAACATGTATCTACCAGGGCTCGAACCTGGGACCTTCCGCGTGTTAGGCAGACGTGATAACCACCACACCATAGACACGTGTTAATATAAAGTTTTCGAAGAGATCCAGCTTATTACTATGTCTAATCACGATGGTCAAAACATGTATCTATCAGGGCTCGAACCTGACACCTTTCGCGTGTTAGGCGGACGTGATAACCACTACACCATATATACTTGGCTATTGGGAGTTTTCGAAGAGATCTACCTTATTATTATGTCTATAATCACGATGGTCAAAACATATCCCTACCAGCGCTCAAACCTGGGACTATCAGCGTGTTAGGCAGACGTGATAACCACTACACCATAGATACGTGTTAATTTAAGTTTTCGAAGAGATCTAGCTTATTACTATGTCTAATCACGATGGTCAAAACATGTATCTATCAGGGCTCGAACCTGACACCTTCCGCGTGTTGGGCGGACGTGATAACCACTACACCATAGATACTTCGTTATTGTGAGTTTTCGAAGAGATCTACCCTATTATTATGTCTAATCACGATGGTCCAACCATGTCCCTACCAGGGCTCGAACCTGGGACCTTCCGCATGTTAGGCGGACGTGATAACCACTACACCATAGATACTTGGTTATTGTGAGTTTTCGAAGAGATCTACCTTATTATTATGTCTAATCACGATGGTCTAAACATGTATCTACCAGGGCTCGAACCTGGGACCTTCCGCGTGTTAGGCGGACGTGATAACCACCACACCATAGATACGTATTAACATAAAGTTTTCGAAGAGATCCAGCTTATTACTATGTCTAATCACGATGGTCAAAACATGTACCTACCAGGCCTCGAACCTGGGACCTTCCGCGTGTTAAGCGGATGTGATAACCACTACACCATAGATACGTGTTAATATAAACTTTTCGAAGAGATCTAGCTTATTACTATGTCTAATCACGATGGTCAAAACATGTATCTATCAGGGCTCGAACCTGACACCTTCCACGTGTTAGGCGGACGTGATAACCACTACACCATAGATACTTGGATATTGTGAGTTTTCGAAGAGATCAACCTTATTATTATGTCTAATCACGATGGTCAAAACATGTCCCTACCAGGGCTCGAACCTGACACCTTCCACGTGTTAGGCGGACGTGATAACCACTACACCTTAGATACTTGGCTATCCTTAGTTTTCGAAGAGACCTACCTTATTATTATGTCTAATCACGATGGTCAAAACATGTCCCTACCAGTTCTCAAACCTGGGACTTTCCGAGTGTTAGGCAGACGTGATAACTACCACACCATAGATACGTGTTAATATAAAGTTTTCGAAGAGATCTACCTTATTATTATGTCTAATCACGATGGTCAAAACATGTCCCTACCAGTTCTCAAACCTGGGATCTTCCGAGTGTTAGGCAGACGTGATAACCACCACACCATAGATACGTGTTAATATAAAGTTTTCGAAGAGATCTAGCTTAAAACTATAACTAATCACGTTGGTCAAAACATGTATCTATCAGGGCTCGAACCTGACACCTTCCGCGTGTTAGGCGGACGTGATAACCACTACATCATATATACTTGGTTATTATGAGTTTTCGAAGAGATCTACCTTATTATTATGTCTAATCACGATGGTCAAAACATGTATCTACCAGGGCTCGAACCTGGGAACTTCCGCGTGTTAGGCGGATGTGATAACCACTACACTGTAGATACGTGTTAATATAAAGTTTTCGAAGAGATCCAGCTTATTACTATGTCTAATCACGATGGTCAAAACACTTATCTATCAGGGCTCGAACCTGAGACTTTCCGCGTGTAAAGCGAACGTGATAACCACTACACCATAGATACTTGGCTATCCTTAGTTTTCGAAGAGACCTACCTTATTATTATGTCTAATCACGATGGTCAAAACATGTCCCTACCAGTTCTCAAACCTGGGACTTTCCGAGTGTTAGGCAGACGTGATAACTACCACACCATAGATACGTGTTAATATAAAGTTTTCGAAGAGATCTACCTTATTATTATGTCTAATCACGATGGTCAAAACATGTCCCTACCAGTTCTCAAACCTGGGACCTTCCGAGTGTTAGGCAGACGTGATAACCACCACACCATAGATACGTGTTATTATGAGTTTTCGAAGAGATCTACCTTATTATTATGTCTAATCACGATGGTCAAAACATGTATCTACCAGGGCTCGAACCTGGGAACTTCCGCGTGTTAGGCGGATGTGATAACCACTACACTGTAGATACGTGTTAATATAAAGTTTTCGAAGAGATCCAGCTTATTACTATGTCTAATCACGATGGTCAAAACATGTATCTATCAGGGCTCGAACCTGACACCTTCCGCGTGTTAGGCGGACGTGATAACCACTACATCATATATACTTGGTTATTATGAGTTTTCGAAGAGATCTACCTTATTATTATGTCTAATCACGATGGTCAAAACATGTATCTACCAGGGCTCGAACCTGGGAACTTCCGCGTGTTAGGCGGACGTGATAACCACCACACCATAGATACGTGTTAATATAAAGTTTTCGAAGCGATCCAGCTTATTACTATGTCTAATCACGATGGTCAAAACATGTATCTATCAGGGCTCGAACCTGACACCTTCCGCGTTTTAGGCGGAGGTGATAACCACTACACCATAGACACCTGGTTATTGTGAGTTTTCTAAGAGATCTACCTTATTATTATGTATAATTACGATGATCAAAACATGTATCTACCAGGGCTCGAACCTGGGACCTTCCGCGTGTAAAGCGGACGTGATAACCACTACACCATAGATACGTGTTAATTTAAGTTTTCGAAGAGATCTAGCTTATTACTATGTCTAATCACGATGGTCAAAACATGTATCTATCAGGGCTCGAACCTGGGACCTTCCGCGTGTAAAGCGGACGTGATAACCACTACACCATAGATACGTGTTAATTTAAGTTTTCGAAGAGATCTAGCTTATTACTATGTCTAATCACGATGGTCTAAACATGTATCTATCAGGGCACGAACCTGGGACCTTCCGCGTGTTAGTCGGACGTGATAACCACTACACCATAGATACTTGGTTATTGTGAGTTTTCGAAAAGATCTACCTTATTATTATGTCTAATCACGATGGTCAAAACATGTATCTACCAGGGCTCAAACCTGGGACCTTCCGCGTGTAAAGCGGACGTGATAACCTCTACACCATAGATACGTGTTAATTTAAGTTTTCGAAGAGATCTAGCTTATTACTATGTCTGATCACGATGGTCAAAACATGTATCTATCAGGGCTCGAACCTGACACCTTCCGCGTTTTAGGCGGACGTGATAACCACTACACCATAGACACCTGGTTATTGTGAGTTTTCTAAGAGATCTACCTTATTATTATGTATAATTACGATGATCAAAACATGTATCTACCAGGGCTCGAACCTGGGACTTTCCGCATGTAAAGCGGACGTGATAACCACTAACACATAGATATGTGTTATTATAAAGCTTTCGAAGAGATCTAGCTTATTACTATGTCTAATCACGATGGTCAAAACATGTATCTATCAGGGCACGAACCTGGGACCTTCCGCGTGTTAGGCGGACGTGATAACCACTACACCATAGATACTTAGTTATTGTGAGTTTTCGAAGAGATCTACCTTATTATTATGTCTAATCACGATGGTCAAAACATGTATCTACCAGGGCTCGAACCTGGGAACTTCCGCGTGTAAAGCGGACGTGATAACCACTACACCATAGATACGTGTTAATTTAAGTTTTCGAAGAGATCTAGCTTATTACTATGTCTAATCACGATGGTCAAAACATGTATCTATCAGGGCTCGAACCTGGGACCTTCCGCGTGTAAAGCGGACGTGATAACCACTACACCATACATACGTGTTAATTTAAGTTTTCGAAGAGATCTAGCTTATTACTATGTCTAATCACGATGGTCTAAACATGTATCTATCAGGGCACGAACCTGGGACCTTCCGCGTGTTAGTCGGACGTGATAACCACTACACCATAGATACTTGGTTATTGTGAGTTTTCGAAGAGATCTACCTTATTATTATGTCTAATCACGATGGTCAAAACATGTATCTACCAGGGCTCAAACCTGGGACCTTCCGCGTGTAAAGCGGACGTGATAACCACTACACCATAGATACGTGTTAATTTAAGTTTTCGAAGAGATCTAGCTTATTACTATGTCTAATCACGATGGTCTAAACATGTATCTATCAGGGCACGAACCTGGGACCTTCCGCGTGTAAAGCGGACGTGATAACCTCTACACCATAGATACGTGTTAATTTAAGTTTTCGAAGAGATTTAGCTTATTATTATGTCTAATCACGATGGTCAAAACATGTGTCTACCAGGACTCGAAACCGGGACCTTCCGCGTTTTAGGCGGACGTGATAACCACTACACCATAGATACTTGGTTATTGTGAGTTTTCTAAGAGATCTACCTTATTATTATGTATAATCACGATGATCAAAACATGTATCTACCAGGGCTCGAACCTGGGACCTTCCGCGTGTAAAGCGGACGTGATAACCACTACACCATAGATACGTGTTATTATAAATTTTTCGAAGAGATCTAGCTTATTACTATGTCTAATCACGATGGTGAAAACATGTATCTATCAGGGCTCGAACCTGAGACCTTCCGCGTGTAAAGCTGACGTGATAACCACTACACCATAGATACGTGTTATTATAAAGTTTTCGAAGAGATCTAGCTTATTACTATGTCTAATCACGATGGTCAAAACATGTATCTATCAGGGCACGAACCTGGGACCTTCCGCGTGTTTGGCGGACGTGATAACCACTACACCATAGATACTTGGTTATTGTGAGTTTTCGAAGAGATCTACCTTATTATTATGTCTAATCACGATGGTCAAAACATGTATCTACCAGGGCTCGAACCTGGGACCTTCCGCGTGTAAAGCGGACGTGATAACCACTACACCATAGATACGTGTTAATTTAAGTTTTCGAAGAGATGTAGCTTATTACTATGTCTAATCACGATGGTCAAAACATGTATCTATCAGGGCTCGAACCCGCCACCTTCCGCGTGTAAAGCGGACGTGATAACCACTAAACCATAGATACGTGTTAATTTAAGTTTTCGAAGAGATCTAGCTTATTACTATGTCTAATCACGATGGTCTAAACATGTATCTATCAGGGCACGAACCTGACACCTTCCGCGTGTTAGGCGGGTGTGATAACCACTACACCATAGATACTTGGTTATTGTGAGTTTTCGAAGAGATCTACCTTATTATTATGTCTAATCACGATGGTCAAAACATGTATCTACCAGGGCTCGAACCTGGGACCTTCCGCGTGTTAGGCAGACGTGATAACCACCACACCATAGACACGTGTTAATATAAAGTTTTCGAAGAGATCCAGCTTATTACTATGTCTAATCACGATGGTCAAAACATGTATCTATCAGGGCTCGAACCTGACACCTTTCGCGTGTTAGGCGGACGTGATAACCACTACACCATATATACTTGGCTATTGGGAGTTTTCGAAGAGATCTACCTTATTATTATGTCTATAATCACGATGGTCAAAACATATCCCTACCAGCGCTCAAACCTGGGACTATCAGCGTGTTAGGCAGACGTGATAACCACTACACCATAGATACGTGTTAATTTAAGTTTTCGAAGAGATCTAGCTTATTACTATGTCTAATCACGATGGTCAAAACATGTATCTATCAGGGCTCGAACCTGACACCTTCCGCGTGTTGGGCGGACGTGATAACCACTACACCATAGATACTTCGTTATTGTGAGTTTTCGAAGAGATCTACCCTATTATTATGTCTAATCACGATGGTCCAACCATGTCCCTACCAGGGCTCGAACCTGGGACCTTCCGCATGTTAGGCGGACGTGATAACCACTACACCATAGATACTTGGTTATTGTGAGTTTTCGAAGAGATCTACCTTATTATTATGTCTAATCACGATGGTCTAAACATGTATCTACCAGGGCTCGAACCTGGGACCTTCCGCGTGTTAGGCGGACGTGATAACCACCACACCATAGATACGTATTAACATAAAGTTTTCGAAGAGATCCAGCTTATTACTATGTCTAATCACGATGGTCAAAACATGTACCTACCAGGCCTCGAACCTGGGACCTTCCGCGTGTTAAGCGGATGTGATAACCACTACACCATAGATACGTGTTAATATAAACTTTTCGAAGAGATCTAGCTTATTACTATGTCTAATCACGATGGTCAAAACATGTATCTATCAGGGCTCGAACCTGACACCTTCCACGTGTTAGGCGGACGTGATAACCACTACACCATAGATACTTGGATATTGTGAGTTTTCGAAGAGATCAACCTTATTATTATGTCTAATCACGATGGTCAAAACATGTCCCTACCAGGGCTCGAACCTGACACCTTCCACGTGTTAGGCGGACGTGATAACCACTACACCATAGATACTTGGCTATCCTTAGTTTTCGAAGAGACCTACCTTATTATTATGTCTAATCACGATGGTCAAAACATGTCCCTACCAGTTCTCAAACCTGGGACTTTCCGAGTGTTAGGCAGACGTGATAACTACCACACCATAGATACGTGTTAATATAAAGTTTTCGAAGAGATCTACCTTATTATTATGTCTAATCACGATGGTCAAAACATGTCCCTACCAGTTCTCAAACCTGGGATCTTCCGAGTGTTAGGCAGACGTGATAACCACCACACCATAGATACGTGTTAATATAAAGTTTTCGAAGAGATCTAGCTTAAAACTATAACTAATCACGTTGGTCAAAACATGTATCTATCAGGGCTCGAACCTGACACCTTCCGCGTGTTAGGCGGACGTGATAACCACTACATCATATATACTTGGTTATTATGAGTTTTCGAAGAGATCTACCTTATTATTATGTCTAATCACGATGGTCAAAACATGTATCTACCAGGGCTCGAACCTGGGAACTTCCGCGTGTTAGGCGGATGTGATAACCACTACACTGTAGATACGTGTTAATATAAAGTTTTCGAAGAGATCCAGCTTATTACTATGTCTAATCACGATGGTCAAAACACTTATCTATCAGGGCTCGAACCTGAGACTTTCCGCGTGTAAAGCGAACGTGATAACCACTACACCATAGATACTTGGCTATCCTTAGTTTTCGAAGAGACCTACCTTATTATTATGTCTAATCACGATGGTCAAAACATGTCCCTACCAGTTCTCAAACCTGGGACTTTCCGAGTGTTAGGCAGACGTGATAACTACCACACCATAGATACGTGTTAATATAAAGTTTTCGAAGAGATCTACCTTATTATTATGTCTAATCACGATGGTCAAAACATGTCCCTACCAGTTCTCAAACCTGGGACCTTCCGAGTGTTAGGCAGACGTGATAACCACCACACCATAGATACGTGTTATTATGAGTTTTCGAAGAGATCTACCTTATTATTATGTCTAATCACGATGGTCAAAACATGTATCTACCAGGGCTCGAACCTGGGAACTTCCGCGTGTTAGGCGGATGTGATAACCACTACACTGTAGATACGTGTTAATATAAAGTTTTCGAAGAGATCCAGCTTATTACTATGTCTAATCACGATGGTCAAAACATGTATCTATCAGGGCTCGAACCTGACACCTTCCGCGTGTTAGGCGGACGTGATAACCACTACATCATATATACTTGGTTATTATGAGTTTTCGAAGAGATCTACCTTATTATTATGTCTAATCACGATGGTCAAAACATGTATCTACCAGGGCTCGAACCTGGGAACTTCCGCGTGTTAGGCGGACGTGATAACCACCACACCATAGATACGTGTTAATATAAAGTTTTCGAAGCGATCCAGCTTATTACTATGTCTAATCACGATGGTCAAAACATGTATCTATCAGGGCTCGAACCTGACACCTTCCGCGTTTTAGGCGGACGTGATAACCACTACACCATAGACACCTGGTTATTGTGAGTTTTCTAAGAGATCTACCTTATTATTATGTATAATTACGATGATCAAAACATGTATCTACCAGGGCTCGAACCTGGGACCTTCCGCGTGTAAAGCGGACGTGATAACCACTACACCATAGATACGTGTTAATTTAAGTTTTCGAAGAGATCTAGCTTATTACTATGTCTAATCACGATGGTCAAAACATGTATCTATCAGGGCTCGAACCTGGGACCTTCCGCGTGTAAAGCGGACGTGATAACCACTACACCATAGATACGTGTTAATTTAAGTTTTCGAAGAGATCTAGCTTATTACTATGTCTAATCACGATGGTCTAAACATGTATCTATCAGGGCACGAACCTGGGACCTTCCGCGTGTTAGTCGGACGTGATAACCACTACACCATAGATACTTGGTTATTGTGAGTTTTCGAAAAGATCTACCTTATTATTATGTCTAATCACGATGGTCAAAACATGTATCTACCAGGGCTCAAACCTGGGACCTTCCGCGTGTAAAGCGGACGTGATAACCTCTACACCATAGATACGTGTTAATTTAAGTTTTCGAAGAGATCTAGCTTATTACTATGTCTGATCACGATGGTCAAAACATGTATCTATCAGGGCTCGAACCTGACACCTTCCGCGTTTTAGGCGGACGTGATAACCACTACACCATAGACACCTGGTTATTGTGAGTTTTCTAAGAGATCTACCTTATTATTATGTATAATTACGATGATCAAAACATGTATCTACCAGGGCTCGAACCTGGGACTTTCCGCATGTAAAGCGGACGTGATAACCACTAACACATAGATATGTGTTATTATAAAGCTTTCGAAGAGATCTAGCTTATTACTATGTCTAATCACGATGGTCAAAACATGTATCTATCAGGGCACGAACCTGGGACCTTCCGCGTGTTAGGCGGACGTGATAACCACTACACCATAGATACTTAGTTATTGTGAGTTTTCGAAGAGATCTACCTTATTATTATGTCTAATCACGATGGTCAAAACATGTATCTACCAGGGCTCGAACCTGGGAACTTCCGCGTGTAAAGCGGACGTGATAACCACTACACCATAGATGCGTGTTAATTTAAGTTTTCGAAGAGATCTAGCTTATTACTATGTCTAATCACGATGGTCAAAACATGTATCTATCAGGGCTCGAACCTGGGACCTTCCGCGTGTAAAGCGGACGTGATAACCACTACACCATACATACGTGTTAATTTAAGTTTTCGAAGAGATCTAGCTTATTACTATGTCTAATCACGATGGTCTAAACATGTATCTATCAGGGCACGAACCTGGGACCTTCCGCGTGTTAGTCGGACGTGATAACCACTACACCATAGATACTTGGTTATTGTGAGTTTTCGAAGAGATCTACCTTATTATTATGTCTAATCACGATGGTCAAAACATGTATCTACCAGGGCTCAAACCTGGGACCTTCCGCGTGTAAAGCGGACGTGATAACCACTACACCATAGATACGTGTTAATTTAAGTTTTCGAAGAGATCTAGCTTATTACTATGTCTAATCACGATGGTCTAAACATGTATCTATCAGGGCACGAACCTGGGACCTTCCGCGTGTAAAGCGGACGTGATAACCTCTACACCATAGATACGTGTTAATTTAAGTTTTCGAAGAGATTTAGCTTATTATTATGTCTAATCACGATGGTCAAAACATGTGTCTACCAGGACTCGAAACCGGGACCTTCCGCGTTTTAGGCGGACGTGATAACCACTACACCATAGATACTTGGTTATTGTGAGTTTTCTAAGAGATCTACCTTATTATTATGTATAATCACGATGATCAAAACATGTATCTACCAGGGCTCGAACCTGGGACCTTCCGCGTGTAAAGCGGACGTGATAACCACTACACCATAGATACGTGTTATTATAAATTTTTCGAAGAGATCTAGCTTATTACTATGTCTAATCACGATGGTGAAAACATGTATCTATCAGGGCTCGAACCTGAGACCTTCCGCGTGTAAAGCTGACGTGATAACCACTACACCATAGATACGTGTTATTATAAAGTTTTCGAAGAGATCTAGCTTATTACTATGTCTAATCACGATGGTCAAAACATGTATCTATCAGGGCACGAACCTGGGACCTTCCGCGTGTTTGGCGGACGTGATAACCACTACACCATAGATACTTGGTTATTGTGAGTTTTCGAAGAGATCTACCTTATTATTATGTCTAATCACGATGGTCAAAACATGTATCTACCAGGGCTCGAACCTGGGACCTTCCGCGTGTAAAGCGGACGTGATAACCACTACACCATAGATACGTGTTAATTTAAGTTTTCGAAGAGATGTAGCTTATTACTATGTCTAATCACGATGGTCAAAACATGTATCTATCAGGGCTCGAACCCGCCACCTTCCGCGTGTAAAGCGGACGTGATAACCACTAAACCATAGATACGTGTTAATTTAAGTTTTCGAAGAGATCTAGCTTATTACTATGTCTAATCACGATGGTCTAAACATGTATCTATCAGGGCACGAACCTGGGACCTTCCGCGTGTAAAGCGGACGTGATAACCTCTACACCATAGATACGTGTTAATATAAAGTTTTAGAAGAGATCTAGCTTATTAATATGTCTAATCACGATGGTCAAAGCATGAATCTACCAGGGCTCGAACCTGGGACCTTCCGCGTGTTAGGCGGACGTGATAACCACTACACCATAGATACTTGGTTATTGTGAGTTTTCTAAGAGATCTACCTTATTATTATGTATAATCACGATGATCAAAACATGTATCTACCAGGGCTCGAACCTGGGACCTTCCGCGTGTAAAGCGGACGTGATAACCACTACACCATAGATACGTGTTAATTTAAGTTTTCGAAGAGATCTAGCTTATTACTATGTCTAATCACGATGGTCTAAACATGTATCTATCAGGGCACGAACCTGGGACCTTCCGCGTGTTAGTCGGACGTGATAACCACTACACCATAGATACTTGGTTATTGTGAGTTTTCGAAGAGATCTACCTTATTATTATGTCTAATCACGATGGTCAAAACATGTATCTACCAGGGCTCAAACCTGGGACCTTCCGCGTGTAAAGCGGACGTGATAACCACTACACCATAGGTACGTGTTAATTTAAGTTTTCGAAGAGATCTAGCTTATTACTATGTCTAATCACGATGGTCTAAACATGTATCTATCAGGGCACGAACCTGGGACCTTCCGCGTGTAAAGCGGACGTGATAACCTCTACACCATAGATACGTGTTAATTTAAGTTTTCGAAGAGATTTAGCTTATTATTATGTCTAATCACGATGGTCAAAACATGTATCTACCAGGGCTCGAAACCGGGACCTTCCGCGTTTTAGGCGGACGTGATAACCACTACACCATAGATACTTGGTTATTGTGAGTTTTCTAAGAGATCTACCTTATTATTATGTATAATCACGATGATCAAAACATGTATCTACCAGGGCTCGAACCTGGGACCTTCCGCGTGTAAAGCGGACGTGATAACCACTACACCATAGATACGTGTTATTATAAAGTTTTCGAAGAGATCTAGCTTATTACTATGTCTAATCACGATGGTGAAAACATGTATCTATCAGGGCTCGAACCTGAGACCTTCCGCGTGTAAAGCTGACGTGATAACCACTACACCATAGATACGTGTTATTATAAAGTTTTCGAAGAGATCTAGCTTATTACTATGTATAATCACGATGGTCAAAACATGTATCTATCAGGGCACGAACCTGGGACCTTCCGCGTGTTTGGCGGACGTGATAACCACTACACCATAGATACTTGGTTATTGTGAGTTTTCGAAGAGATCTACCTTATTATTATGTCTAATCACGATGGTCAAAACATGTATCTACCAGGGCTCGAACCTGGGACCTTCCGCGTGTAAAGCGGACGTGATAACCACTACACCATAGAGACGTGTTAATTTAAGTTTTAGAAGAGATCTAGCTTATTAATATGTCTAATCACGATGGTCAAAGCATGAATCTACCAGGGCTCGAACCTGGGACCTTCCGCGTGTTAGGCGGACGTGATAACCACTACACCATAGATACTTGGTGTTGTAACGACTCATGGAGAGAGAGAGAACGCAAGAGGTAACAACCAAAACAACTTTACTAAGATAAGACCGCCATCGGACCGAATGCCCTTTTTCATTGTTAAACTTTGGTATATATGTACAATATAAAAAACATGTGACAAGTTAAAAAACGATAACATATTAGTAGGTTATTTTTTTTTTCCATTATTGGAGGAGTTCCAACACCTCCCCTTTTAAGTAAAATCGTAGGACTTCTGGCGGGGATCCATACTGATGCGCTCGGGTATCTTCTTTACTCGTCCGGACCGCCGTACTTCCCCATCCTCGGAGTCTGAGTCTGGTATGTTGAACCGTACATGGCGTTCGGGAGCGGGCACTGTGGTCCCAGCAGGAACTCGATCGGGATTTGCTCTTCGGTAAGGGATGGGTAGATCGAATGTGTCCATGAATACGGAGTAGGGATTGCCCTTTTGATCGTTATTCAGACGGTGGTAAAGTTGGTTGGCATGGAACTTCTTGTTAGTGGCATCATCCATAAGAACATCATAAACTACGCCTTTGACCGTTTGAATTCTTCCTGGATACCACGTCTTTGACTGGTGTTGCCGAGCATAGACTAGGTCTCCGACTTTGAAGGTGCGTCGTCGAGCCCCATGATGACGGTTGAATTGTCGCTCCATGGTTGGATTGCGCTCTGATGACGAAGAGGCCGGAGGATGTAGAAGGTCTAGCTCGGTACGAAGTGTTCGGCCCAAGAAGAGTTCTGCAGGGCTTTTCTGGTCTATACTGTAGTTAGGGGTTGAGCGATAGGACAGCAGGAAGACGTCTAGCATATACGGGACATCTCCTTCGCCCTTGAGTTTCTCTAATGCCCTCTTGAAGGTGTCCACGAAACGTTCCGCCTGCCCATTGGATTGTGGATGGTACGGCGGGGAGAAGATATGCTGGATCCCTTTTCGGGAACAGAACGAGGCGAAGTCGTGTGAAGCAAACTGGGTTCCGTTATCGCTCACCAAAATTTCCGGATAACCATAGCGGGCGAAAATGTTGTTCAGGACGGATATGGTGGCGGATGACGTGGTGGTTTTCATGTCGAAAATCTCGGGATACTTGCTATAGGCATCGACGACTATAAGATACTGGTGGCCGTTATGGGGACCGGCGTAGTCGATGTGTATCCTCTGCCAGGCCTTCACGGCTTTCGGCCAGGAATGCAACAGAGTCTTGACAGGGAACTTTGCTGCAGAGCGACATTTGGAACATTTCTTCACGAAGTCTTCAATTTGAGCGTCCAGAAAAGGCCAGTAGGCGTGAGCGCGAGCCAAAGATTTCATCCTACTGGTTCCAGGATGTCCTCGGTGAAGTAGTTTCAGGACAGTTGCTCGTAATGGGTAAGGTATTACCACTCTATTCTGTAGAAGCACGCAACCCTGCTCGATAGTAAGCAGGTCCTTCCTTCTGTGGAATTGTTCGAGGGTGGTTGCCTCAGGTGTCGCTCGGATATTCTTTAATGTCGGCCACCCATTCCGAATATACCCGACGACCTTCTGTAAGACTGGATCCGCCTGGGCAGAGGATTGGATGTCTTGGAAAGTGAATGGAAGCTGTCGGACTATGGCCTCCACATCGTCTGTGACTTGGAGACTTGCGAGTACGATGTCGTCGTCCGGAGAGGAATGTGACGAGATAAGTCTGGACAGGGCGTCGGCCTGCCCGAAAGAGGTAGTCTTGCGATATTCTATCTTGAAGTCATAGGCGATAAGAATGAGTGCCCAGCGTTGGAGACGGTTAGCCGTATGGACCGGTATGCCTTTCTTGCTTCCAAAGATTGCTAACAGAGGTTTATGATCCGTGAGCAGAGTAAAGCGGCGCCCATAGAGCATTTTATGAAATTTCTTGACCGCGAAGGTAAGCGCGAGACCTTCCTTCTCGATTTGACTATAGTTCTTCTCCGCCGGGGTCAATGCCCGTGATACATGAGCTACAGCTTGAATTGACCCATCTGGCATGCGATGTTGGAAGACCGCCCCAAGTCCATAATCGGAGGCATCAGCAGCGACAATGATGTCCAGTGTAGGATCATAATGCGTTAAAAGGAGATCTGATTGAAGCGTCATCTTCAGTTCCTCGAAGGCGTTCTGGCATTTAGGTGTCCAAGACCAAGTCCGCTTGGATTCCAATAATTCGTCCAGTGGCTGTCTCATGAAACGCATGTTATTAACGAAAACCTGGTAATAGTTCACCATTCCCAAAAATGAACGTAATGTTGGCAGGTCAACTGGTGCTGGCATGTGGACAATAGCCTTGATCTTCTCGGGGTCGGGTCGTCGACCAGCGCTATCAATGATAAATCCCAGATATTTTATTTGTGTCATGAATAGTTTACATTTCTCGAGGCGAAGGCGGAATCCATAGTCTTTAATACGGGAGAGTACTTCTTTGAGGTGTCGCTGGTGATCTTCGAAGTTACGGCTGACAATGATTATATCATCGAGGTAAGCGGTTGCGAATTCAAGTCCAGCAAGCATTTGGTCCATTATGGTTTGGAAAATCCCCGGAGCGGATTTCACCCCAAACGGAAGTCTCTGATATTGGAAGTTTCCCAGATGAGTGGAAATGGTACAAAGCGGTTTAGAATCGTCGTCCAGTTCTACTTGTAAGTATGCTTCAGATAGATCCAATTGGGAGAAAAGTTTTCCCCCGTTGAGCGTCGCAAATATGTCTTCCGGCAGCGGTAATGGGTGTTGATTGAGTTCTATGGTCTCATTCAGGCCGGTGGAAAAATCTGCGCAAAGACGGGTAGTGCCGTTAGGTTTCCTTACGCTTACGATTGGTGCTGCCCAATCAGTGTGCTCGACGGCTTTCAGGACATTTGACTCTTCCAGGCGTTTATTCTCCATTTCGATAGTTTTGCGGGCAGCGAACGGAACTGGCCTGGCTCTACGGTATACGGGAGTGCTTCCGGGTTTGAGAGTAAGGCGGGCTTTCGCTTTAGTACACAGCCCCAAACCGTCCTCAAAGACATCCGGAAACTCGTTCTTCAGCATCGCAAGGCATTCGGCGACAGGTGAGGCAGTACAGAGGTTAATGGCTTGAGTACCGAGTCGGGAGCATTGTCGTAAGCTATCCAGCAGACCGAAGAAATCCAGGGTTTCCACTCCCAGTAGGTTTAGGGATCCGTCTTTTGCCAAGTAGAAGCTGTGTTGAATTTCTGCTGGTCCCAGTTTAAATTTTGCCGTTGCTTTCCCAAGGAATGTAGTGCTTGATCCATCGAATAGCACTCCTTGCTCGCTGCAGGGGGTTAACCTCGGCTTACCAATTCGTTCGTAAGTCGCCTCGTTGATAATGTTGCCTTCCGCTCCACTGTCCAAGTAGAAAACTACGGGAACGTCGTTAACCAAGAATTCCCCCGTTATGAGTTTCGAAGGTCGCATGGAATTCAGACTGACTGTATTTATCTGGCTTCTGTCTGGTTTCCGGTGTCCGGATACTCGTTTCTGATTTTCGCATTGACTAGCGAGGTGACCTGTTCGAGAGCATTTATGGCATTCAGTCTTAGCGTGCGTGCATTCCCTGACCCAGTGCATCTCTCCGCATCGAAAACAGGCGTATGGTGGCGGTTTCGAAGATCTTTGAGATGACTTGGCTCTCCGCTTCTCGGGAGATCTAGAAGGATGCCGTACAGAAGTCTTCCGACGACGGAAGCTGTTGATCGGCGTGGCCTTTGCTTGGAATACCGTCTGTTCAGTCTTCGTAGCGACGATGGTCAGGACTTCGTCAATTACATTCTTGAGTTCAATGTTGGCCTCGGTATTTAATCGTTGCAGGATTCTGGTTCGTATGGTTTCGTCTTCTGGTCGGGAGAGTCCACACAGGGAAACCAGAATTCCGAATTGATCTTCGGTCAAATCGGAGAAGTTGAAACGCTTTAGAAGAAGTTTAACGCGATTGAAATACGGGCCATAATCTTCATCCAATTGACGCTGGATTCGCATTAGGTTGAATCTTTCTATAAAGAGTGTCTGTTTCTTCCCGAAAAGTTTCTTGAGGTTCTCTACTGTCGTTGCATACGGGTAGTCGATTGGCACTTTGGGCATACAGGACCGATAATACTCGCTGAAGGCTTCGTTAGACAGTTTCGAGACCAGATACTTGACTTTGGCAACGTCGGTCAGATTTGGGACACTAATATCCACGAGATAGTCAAATCTCTTCAGCCATTGTTCCAATTTGTCGCCATCGTGTTCATCAGGCTCGAAGATTGGAATGTCAAGGCAAGCTATTGTGGATGTGGGTGCTGGAGTCGAGGTTGACGGACCGGCGGGACCGGCGGTTCCTGTTGTCTGGAGTAGAAGGTCGATGATCCTTTGGTTCTGTTTCTGGGACGCTATTTGCTGCTGCATAAACGCGTTCAACACGTCTCCCAGAGCGGACGAGGAGGAGGCCTCGGAGGATCCGCTTTCCTGCTTCGGCATGTTCCCGGAATCGGTATCGCGACTTTACCCGAAGTCCGTAACGCGACTATACACGAAGACCGTAAAGTGACACCCCACTTCTGACACCACTGTTGTAACGGCTCATGGAGAGAGAGAGAACGCAAGAGGTAACAACCAAAACAACTTTATTAAGATAAGACCGCCATCGGACCGAATGCCCTTTTTCATTGTTAAACTTTGGTATATATGTACAATATAAAAAACATGTGACAAGTTAAAAAACGATAACATATTAGTAGGTTATTTTTTTTTCCATTATTGGAGGAGTTCCAACACTTGGTTATTGTGAGTTTTCTAAGAGATCTACCTTATTATTATGTATAATCACGATGATCAAAACATGTATCTACCAGGGCTCGAACCTGGGACCTTCCGCGTGTAAAGCGGACGTGATAACCACTACACCATAGATACGTGTTATTATAAAGTTTTCGAAGAGATCTAGCTTATTACTATGTCGAATCACGATGGTCAAAACATGTATCTATCAGGGCTCGAACCTGAGACCTTCCGCGTGTAAAGCGGACGTGATAACCACTACACCATAGATACGTGTTATTATAAAGTTTTCGAAGAGATCTAGCTTATTACTATGTCTAATCACGATGGTCAAAACATGTATCTATCAGGGCACGAACCTAGGACCTTCCGCGTGTTAGGCGGACGTGATAACCACTACACCATAGATACTTGGTTATTGTGAGTTTTCGAAGAGATCTACCTTATTATTATGTCTAATCACGATGGTCAAAACATGTATCTACCAGGGCTCGAACCTGGGACCTTCCGCGTGTAAAGCGGACGTGATAACCACTACACCATAGATACGTGTTAATTTAAGTTTTCGAAGAGATGTAGCTTATTACTTTGTCTAATCACGATGGTCAAAACATGTATCTATCAGGGCTCGAACCTGGCACTTTCCGCGTGTAAAGCGAACGTGATAACCACTAAACCATAGATACGTGTTAATTTAAGTTTTCGAAGAGATCTAGCTTATTACTATGACTAATCACGATGGTCTAAACATGTATCTATCAGGGCACGAACCTGGGACCTTCCGCGTGTAAAGCGGACGTGATAACCACTACACCACAGATACGTGTTAATTTAAGTTTTCGAAGAGATCTAGCTTATTACTATGTCTAATCACGATGGTCAAAACATGTATCTATCAGGGCTCGAACCTGGGACCTTCCGCGTGTTAGGCGGACGTGATAAACACTACACCATAGATACGTATTAACATAAGGTTTTAGAAGAGATTTAGCTTATAACTATGTCTAATCACGATGGTCAAAACATGTAACTATCAGGGCTCGAACCTGAGACCTTCCTCGTGTAAAGCAACGTGATAACCACTACACCATAGATACTTGGTTATTCTGAGTTTTCGAAGAGATCTACCATATTATTATGTCTTATCACGATGGTCTAAACATGTTTCTATCAGGGCACGAACCTGGGACCTTCCGCGTGTTAGTCGGACGTGATAACCACTACACCATAGATACTTGGTTATTGTGAGTTTTCGAAGAGATCTACCTTATTATTATGTCTAATCACGATGGTCAAAACATGTATCTACCAGGGCTCAAACCTGGGACCTTCCGCGTGTAAAGCGGACGTGATAACCACTACACCATAGATACGTGTTAATTTAAGTTTTCGAAGAGATCTAGCTTATTACTATGTCTAATCACGATGGTCTAAACATGTATCTATCAGGGCACGAACCTGGGACCTTCCGCGTGTAAAGCGGACGTGATAACCTCTACACCATAGATACGTGTTAATTTAAGTTTTCGAAGAGATTTAGCTTATTATTATGTCTAATCACGATGGTCAAAACATGTATCTACCAGGGCTCGAAACCGGGACCTTCCGCGTTTTAGGCGGACGTGATAACCACTACACCATAGATACTTGGTTATTGTGAGTTTTCTAAGAGATCTACCTTATTATTATGTCTAATCACGATGGTCAAAACATGTATCTACCAGGGCTCGAACCTGGGACCTTCCGCGTGTAAAGCGGACGTGATAACCACTACACCATAGATACGTGTTAATTTAAGTTTTCGAAGAGATGTAGCTTATTACTATGTCTAATCACGATGGTCAAAGCATGTATCTATCAGGGCTCGAACCTGGCACTTTCCGCGTGTAAAGCGAACGTGATAACCACTAAACCATAGATACGTGTTAATTTAAGTTTTCGAAGAGATCTAGCTTATTACTATGACTAATCACGATGGTCTAAACATGTATCTATCAGGGCACGAACCTGGGACCTTCCGCGTGTAAAGCGGACGTGATAACCACTACACCACAGATACGAGTTAATTTAAGTTTTCGAAGAGATCTAGCTTATTACTATGTCTAATCACGATGGTCAAAACATGTATCTATCAGGGCTCGAACCTGGGACCTTCCGCGTGTTAGGCGGACGTGATAAACACTACACCATAGATACGTATTAACATAAGGTTTTAGAAGAGATTTAGCTTATAACTATGTCTAATCACGATGGTCAAAACATGTAACTATCAGGGCTCGAACCTGAGACCTTCCTCGTGTAAAGCAACGTGAAAACCACTACACCATAGATACTTGGTTATTCTGAGTTTTCGAAGAGATCTACCATATTATTATGTCTTATCACGATGGTCTAAACATGTATCTATCAGGGCACGAACCTGGGACCTTCCGCGTGTTAGTCGGACGTGATAACCACTACACCATAGATACTTGGTTATTGTGAATTTTCGAAGAGATCTACCTTATTATTATGTCTAATCACGATGGTCAAAACATGTATCTACCAGGGCTCAAACCTGGGACCTTCCGCGTGTAAAGCGGACGTGATAACCACTACACCATAGATACGTGTTAATTTAAGTTTTCGAAGAGATCTAGCTTATTACTATGTCTAATCACGATGGTCTAAACATGTATCTATCAGGGCACGAACCTGGGACCTTCCGCGTGTAAAGCGGACGTGATAACCTCTACACCATAGATACGTGTTAATTTAAGTTTTCGAAGAGATTTAGCTTATTATTATGTCTAATCACGATGGTCAAAACATGTATCTACCAGGGCTCGAAACCGGGACCTTCCGCGTTTTAGGCGGACGTGATAACCACTACACCATAGATACTTGGTTATTGTGAGTTTTCTAAGAGATCTACCTTATTATTATGTATAATCACGATGATCAAAACATGTATCTACCAGGGCTCGAACCTGGGACCTTCCGCGTGTAAAGCGGACGTGATAACCACTACACCATAGATACGTGTTATTATAAAGTTTTCGAAGAGATCTAGCTTATTACTATGTCGAATCACGATGGTCAAAACATGTATCTATCAGGGCTCGAACCTGAGACCTTCCGCGTGTAAAGCGGACGTGATAACCACTACACCATAGATACGTGTTATTATAAAGTTTTCGAAGAGATCTAGCTTATTACTATGTCTAATCACGATGGTCAAAACATGTATCTATCAGGGCACGAACCTAGGACCTTCCGCGTGTTAGGCGGACGTGATAACCACTACACCATAGATACTTGGTTATTGTGAGTTTTCGAAGAGATCTACCTTATTATTATGTCTAATCACGATGGTCAAAACATGTATCTACCAGGGCTCGAACCTGGGACCTTCCGCGTGTAAAGCGGACGTGATAACCACTACACCATAGATACGTGTTAATTTAAGTTTTCGAAGAGATGTAGCTTATTACTATGTCTAATCACGATGGTCAAAACATGTATCTATCAGGGCTCGAACCTGGCACTTTCCGCGTGTAAAGCGAACGTGATAACCACTAAACCATAGATACGTGTTAATTTAAGTTTTCGAAGAGATCTAGCTTATTACTATGACTAATCACGATGGTCTAAACATGTATCTATCAGGGCACGAACCTGGGACCTTCCGCGTGTAAAGCGGACGTGATAACCACTACACCACAGATACGTGTTAATTTAAGTTTTCGAAGAGATCTAGCTTATTACTATGTCTAATCACGATGGTCAAAACATGTATCTATCAGGGCTCGAACCTGGGACCTTCCGCGTGTTAGGCGGACGTGATAAACACTACACCATAGATACGTATTAACATAAGGTTTTAGAAGAGATTTAGCTTATAACTATGTCTAATCACGATGGTCAAAACATGTAACTATCAGGGCTCGAACCTGAGACCTTCCTCGTGTAAAGCAACGTGATAACCACTACACCATAGATACTTGGTTATTCTGAGTTTTCGAAGAGATCTACCATATTATTATGTCTTATCACGATGGTCTAAACATGTTTCTATCAGGGCACGAACCTGGGACCTTCCGCGTGTTAGTCGGACGTGATAACCACTACACCATAGATACTTGGTTATTGTGAGTTTTCGAAGAGATCTACCTTATTATTATGTCTAATCACGATGGTCAAAACATGTATCTACCAGGGCTCAAACCTGGGACCTTCCGCTTGTAAAGCGGACGTGATAACCACTACACCATAGATACGTGTTAATTTAAGTTTTCGAAGAGATCTAGCTTATTACTATGTCTAATCACGATGGTCTAAACATGTATCTATCAGGGCACGAACCTGGGACCTTCCGCGTGTAAAGCGGACGTGATAACCTCTACACCATAGATACGTGTTAATTTAAGTTTTCGAAGAGATTTAGCTTATTATTATGTCTAATCACGATGGTCAAAACATGTATCTACCAGGGCTCGAAACCGGGACCTTCCGCGTTTTAGGCGGACGTGATAACCACTACACCATAGATACTTGGTTATTGTGAGTTTTCTAAGAGATCTACCTTATTATTATGTCTAATCACGATGGTCAAAACATGTATCTACCAGGGCTCGAACCTGGGACCTTCCGCGTGTAAAGCGGACGTGATAACCACTACACCATAGATACGTGTTAATTTAAGTTTTCGAAGAGATGTAGCTTATTACTATGTCTAATCACGATGGTCAAAGCATGTATCTATCAGGGCTCGAACCTGGCACTTTCCGCGTGTAAAGCGAACGTGATAACCACTAAACCATAGATACGTGTTAATTTAAGTTTTCGAAGAGATCTAGCTTATTACTATGACTAATCACGATGGTCTAAACATGTATCTATCAGGGCACGAACCTGGGACCTTCCGCGTGTAAAGCGGACGTGATAACCACTACACCACAGATACGAGTTAATTTAAGTTTTCGAAGAGATCTAGCTTATTACTATGTCTAATCACGATGGTCAAAACATGTATCTATCAGGGCTCGAACCTGGGACCTTCCGCGTGTTAGGCGGACGTGATAAACACTACACCATAGATACGTATTAACATAAGGTTTTAGAAGAGATTTAGCTTATAACTATGTCTAATCACGATGGTCAAAACATGTAACTATCAGGGCTCGAACCTGAGACCTTCCTCGTGTAAAGCAACGTGAAAACCACTACACCATAGATACTTGGTTATTCTGAGTTTTCGAAGAGATCTACCATATTATTATGTCTTATCACGATGGTCTAAACATGTATCTATCAGGGCACGAACCTGGGACCTTCCGCGTGTTAGTCGGACGTGATAACCACTACACCATAGATACTTGGTTATTGTGAATTTTCGAAGAGATCTACCTTATTATTATGTCTAATCACGATGGTCAAAACATGTATCTACCAGGGCTCAAACCTGGGACCTTCCGCGTGTAAAGCGGACGTGATAACCACTACACCATAGATACGTGTTAATTTAAGTTTTCGAAGAGATCTAGCTTATTACTATGTCTAATCACGATGGTCTAAACATGTATCTATCAGGGCACGAACCTGGGACCTTCCGCGTGTAAAGCGGACGTGATAACCTCTACACCATAGATACGTGTTAATTTAAGTTTTCGAAGAGATTTAGCTTATTATTATGTCTAATCACGATGGTCAAAACATGTATCTACCAGGGCTCGAAACCGGGACCTTCCGCGTTTTAGGCGGACGTGATAACCACTACACCATAGATACTTGGTTATTGTGAGTTTTCTAAGAGATCTACCTTATTATTATGTATAATCACGATGATCAAAACATGTATCTACCAGGGCTCGAACCTGGGACCTTCCGCGTGTAAAGCGGACGTGATAACCACTACACCATAGATACGTGTTATTATAAAGTTTTCGAAGAGATCTAGCTTATTACTATGTCTAATCACGATGGTGAAAACATGTATCTATCAGGGCTCGAACCTGAGACCTTCCGCGTGTAAAGCTGACGTGATAACCACTACACCATAGATACGTGTTATTATATAGTTTTCGAAGAGATCTAGCTTATTACTATGTCTAATCACGATGGTCAAAACATGTATCTATCAGGGCACGAACCTGGGACCTTCCGCGTGTTAGTCGGACGTGATAACCACTACACCATAGATACTTGGTTATTGTGAATTTTCGAAGAGATCTACCTTATTATTATGTCTAATCACGATGGTCAAAACATGTATCTACCAGGGCTCAAACCTGGGACCTTCCGCGTGTAAAGCGGACGTGATAACCACTACACCATAGATACGTGTTAATTTAAGTTTTCGAAGAGATCTAGCTTATTACTATGTCTAATCACGATGGTCTAAACATGTATCTATCAGGGCACGAACCTGGGACCTTCCGCGTGTAAAGCGGACGTGATAACCTCTACACCATAGATACGTGTTAATTTAAGTTTTCGAAGAGATTTAGCTTATTATTATGTCTAATCACGATGGTCAAAACATGTATCTACCAGGGCTCGAAACCGGGACCTTCCGCGTTTTAGGCGGACGTGATAACCACTACACCATAGATACTTGGTTATTGTGAGTTTTCTAAGAGATCTACCTTATTATTATGTATAATCACGATGATCAAAACATGTATCTACCAGGGCTCGAACCTGGGACCTTCCGCGTGTAAAGCGGACGTGATAACCACTACACCATAGATACGTGTTATTATAAAGTTTTCGAAGAGATCTAGCTTATTACTATGTCTAATCACGATGGTGAAAACATGTATCTATCAGGGCTCGAACCTGAGACCTTCCGCGTGTAAAGCTGACGTGATAACCACTACACCATAGATACGTGTTATTATATAGTTTTCGAAGAGATCTAGCTTATTACTATGTCTAATCACGATGGTCAAAACATGTATCTACCAGGGCTCAAACCTGGGACCTTCCGCTTGTAAAGCGGACGTGATAACCACTACACCATAGATACGTGTTAATTTAAGTTTTCGAAGAGATCTAGCTTATTACTATGTCTAATCACGATGGTCTAAACATGTATCTATCAGGGCACGAACCTGGGACCTTCCGCGTGTAAAGCGGACGTGATAACCTCTACACCATAGATACGTGTTAATTTAAGTTTTCGAAGAGATTTAGCTTATTATTATGTCTAATCACGATGGTCAAAACATGTATCTACCAGGGCTCGAAACCGGGACCTTCCGCGTTTTAGGCGGACGTGATAACCACTACACCATAGATACTTGGTTATTGTGAGTTTTCTAAGAGATCTACCTTATTATTATGTCTAATCACGATGGTCAAAACATGTATCTACCAGGGCTCGAACCTGGGACCTTCCGCGTGTAAAGCGGACGTGATAACCACTACACCATAGATACGTGTTAATTTAAGTTTTCGAAGAGATGTAGCTTATTACTATGTCTAATCACGATGGTCAAAGCATGTATCTATCAGGGCTCGAACCTGGCACTTTCCGCGTGTAAAGCGAACGTGATAACCACTAAACCATAGATACGTGTTAATTTAAGTTTTCGAAGAGATCTAGCTTATTACTATGACTAATCACGATGGTCTAAACATGTATCTATCAGGGCACGAACCTGGGACCTTCCGCGTGTAAAGCGGACGTGATAACCACTACACCACAGATACGAGTTAATTTAAGTTTTCGAAGAGATCTAGCTTATTACTATGTCTAATCACGATGGTCAAAACATGTATCTATCAGGGCTCGAACCTGGGACCTTCCGCGTGTTAGGCGGACGTGATAAACACTACACCATAGATACGTATTAACATAAGGTTTTAGAAGAGATTTAGCTTATAACTATGTCTAATCACGATGGTCAAAACATGTAACTATCAGGGCTCGAACCTGAGACCTTCCTCGTGTAAAGCAACGTGAAAACCACTACACCATAGATACTTGGTTATTCTGAGTTTTCGAAGAGATCTACCATATTATTATGTCTTATCACGATGGTCTAAACATGTTTCTATCAGGGCACGAACCTGGGACCTTCCGCGTGTTAGTCGGACGTGATAACCACTACACCATAGATACTTGGTTATTGTGAGTTTTCGAAGAGATCTACCTTATTATTATGTCTAATCACGATGGTCAAAACATGTATCTACCAGGGCTCAAACCTGGGACCTTCCGCTTGTAAAGCGGACGTGATAACCACTACACCATAGATACGTGTTAATTTAAGTTTTCGAAGAGATCTAGCTTATTACTATGTCTAATCACGATGGTCTAAACATGTATCTATCAGGGCACGAACCTGGGACCTTCCGCGTGTAAAGCGGACGTGATAACCTCTACACCATAGATACGTGTTAATTTAAGTTTTCGAAGAGATTTAGCTTATTATTATGTCTAATCACGATGGTCAAAACATGTATCTACCAGGGCTCGAAACCGGGACCTTCCGCGTTTTAGGCGGACGTGATAACCACTACACCATAGATACTTGGTTATTGTGAGTTTTCTAAGAGATCTACCTTATTATTATGTCTAATCACGATGGTCAAAACATGTATCTACCAGGGCTCGAACCTGGGACCTTCCGCGTGTAAAGCGGACGTGATAACCACTACACCATAGATACGTGTTAATTTAAGTTTTCGAAGAGATGTAGCTTATTACTATGTCTAATCACGATGGTCAAAGCATGTATCTATCAGGGCTCGAACCTGGCACTTTCCGCGTGTAAAGCGAACGTGATAACCACTAAACCATAGATACGTGTTAATTTAAGTTTTCGAAGAGATCTAGCTTATTACTATGACTAATCACGATGGTCTAAACATGTATCTATCAGGGCACGAACCTGGGACCTTCCGCGTGTAAAGCGGACGTGATAACCACTACACCACAGATACGAGTTAATTTAAGTTTTCGAAGAGATCTAGCTTATTACTATGTCTAATCACGATGGTCAAAACATGTATCTATCAGGGCTCGAACCTGGGACCTTCCGCGTGTTAGGCGGACGTGATAAACACTACACCATAGATACGTATTAACATAAGGTTTTAGAAGAGATTTAGCTTATAACTATGTCTAATCACGATGGTCAAAACATGTAACTATCAGGGCTCGAACCTGAGACCTTCCTCGTGTAAAGCAACGTGAAAACCACTACACCATAGATACTTGGTTATTCTGAGTTTTCGAAGAGATCTACCATATTATTATGTCTTATCACGATGGTCTAAACATGTATCTATCAGGGCACGAACCTGGGACCTTCCGCGTGTTAGTCGGACGTGATAACCACTACACCATAGATACTTGGTTATTGTGAATTTTCGAAGAGATCTACCTTATTATTATGTCTAATCACGATGGTCAAAACATGTATCTACCAGGGCTCAAACCTGGGACCTTCCGCGTGTAAAGCGGACGTGATAACCACTACACCATAGATACGTGTTAATTTAAGTTTTCGAAGAGATCTAGCTTATTACTATGTCTAATCACGATGGTCTAAACATGTATCTATCAGGGCACGAACCTGGGACCTTCCGCGTGTAAAGCGGACGTGATAACCTCTACACCATAGATACGTGTTAATTTAAGTTTTCGAAGAGATTTAGCTTATTATTATGTCTAATCACGATGGTCAAAACATGTATCTACCAGGGCTCGAAACCGGGACCTTCCGCGTTTTAGGCGGACGTGATAACCACTACACCATAGATACTTGGTTATTGTGAGTTTTCTAAGAGATCTACCTTATTATTATGTCTAATCACGATGGTCAAAACATGTATCTACCAGGGCTCGAACCTGAGACCTTCCTCGTGTAAAGCAACGTGAAAACCACTACACCATAGATACTTGGTTATTCTGAGTTTTCGAAGAGATCTACCATATTATTATGTCTTATCACGATGGTCTAAACATGTTTCTATCAGGGCACGAACCTGGGACCTTCCGCGTGTTAGTCGGACGTGATAACCACTACACCATAGATACTTGGTTATTGTGAGTTTTCGAAGAGATCTACCTTATTATTATGTCTAATCACGATGGTCAAAACATGTATCTACCAGGGCTCAAACCTGGGACCTTCCGCTTGTAAAGCGGACGTGATAACCACTACACCATAGATACGTGTTAATTTAAGTTTTCGAAGAGATCTAGCTTATTACTATGTCTAATCACGATGGTCTAAACATGTATCTATCAGGGCACGAACCTGGGACCTTCCGCGTGTAAAGCGGACGTGATAACCTCTACACCATAGATACGTGTTAATTTAAGTTTTCGAAGAGATTTAGCTTATTATTATGTCTAATCACGATGGTCAAAACATGTATCTACCAGGGCTCGAAACCGGGACCTTCCGCGTTTTAGGCGGACGTGATAACCACTACACCATAGATACTTGGTTATTGTGAGTTTTCTAAGAGATCTACCTTATTATTATGTCTAATCACGATGGTCAAAACATGTATCTACCAGGGCTCGAACCTGGGACCTTCCGCGTGTAAAGCGGACGTGATAACCACTACACCATAGATACGTGTTAATTTAAGTTTTCGAAGAGATGTAGCTTATTACTATGTCTAATCACGATGGTCAAAGCATGTATCTATCAGGGCTCGAACCTGGCACTTTCCGCGTGTAAAGCGAACGTGATAACCACTAAACCATAGATACGTGTTAATTTAAGTTTTCGAAGAGATCTAGCTTATTACTATGACTAATCACGATGGTCTAAACATGTATCTATCAGGGCACGAACCTGGGACCTTCCGCGTGTAAAGCGGACGTGATAACCACTACACCACAGATACGAGTTAATTTAAGTTTTCGAAGAGATCTAGCTTATTACTATGTCTAATCACGATGGTCAAAACATGTATCTATCAGGGCTCGAACCTGGGACCTTCCGCGTGTTAGGCGGACGTGATAAACACTACACCATAGATACGTATTAACATAAGGTTTTAGAAGAGATTTAGCTTATAACTATGTCTAATCACGATGGTCAAAACATGTAACTATCAGGGCTCGAACCTGAGACCTTCCTCGTGTAAAGCAACGTGAAAACCACTACACCATAGATACTTGGTTATTCTGAGTTTTCGAAGAGATCTACCATATTATTATGTCTTATCACGATGGTCTAAACATGTATCTATCAGGGCACGAACCTGGGACCTTCCGCGTGTTAGTCGGACGTGATAACCACTACACCATAGATACTTGGTTATTGTGAATTTTCGAAGAGATCTACCTTATTATTATGTCTAATCACGATGGTCAAAACATGTATCTACCAGGGCTCAAACCTGGGACCTTCCGCGTGTAAAGCGGACGTGATAACCACTACACCATAGATACGTGTTAATTTAAGTTTTCGAAGAGATCTAGCTTATTACTATGTCTAATCACGATGGTCTAAACATGTATCTATCAGGGCACGAACCTGGGACCTTCCGCGTGTAAAGCGGACGTGATAACCTCTACACCATAGATACGTGTTAATTTAAGTTTTCGAAGAGATTTAGCTTATTATTATGTCTAATCACGATGGTCAAAACATGTATCTACCAGGGCTCGAAACCGGGACCTTCCGCGTTTTAGGCGGACGTGATAACCACTACACCATAGATACTTGGTTATTGTGAGTTTTCTAAGAGATCTACCTTATTATTATGTATAATCACGATGATCAAAACATGTATCTACCAGGGCTCGAACCTGGGACCTTCCGCGTGTAAAGCGGACGTGATAACCACTACACCATAGATACGTGTTATTATAAAGTTTTCGAAGAGATCTAGCTTATTACTATGTCTAATCACGATGGTGAAAACATGTATCTATCAGGGCTCGAACCTGAGACCTTCCGCGTGTAAAGCTGACGTGATAACCACTACACCATAGATACGTGTTATTATATAGTTTTCGAAGAGATCTAGCTTATTACTATGTCTAATCACGATGGTCAAAACATGTATCTATCAGGGCACGAACCTGGGACCTTCCGCGTGTTAGTCGGACGTGATAACCACTACACCATAGATACTTGGTTATTGTGAATTTTCGAAGAGATCTACCTTATTATTATGTCTAATCACGATGGTCAAAACATGTATCTACCAGGGCTCAAACCTGGGACCTTCCGCGTGTAAAGCGGACGTGATAACCACTACACCATAGATAC
Organism: Phalangium opilio; assembly: GCF_054372755.1. Taxonomy (NCBI): domain Eukaryota; kingdom Metazoa; phylum Arthropoda; class Arachnida; order Opiliones; family Phalangiidae; genus Phalangium; species Phalangium opilio. The sequence goes on from NW_028324169.1 coordinate 2,290,958, forward strand.
GTGTTAATTTAAGTTTTCGAAGAGATCTAGCTTATTACTATGTCTAATCACGATGGTCTAAACATGTATCTATCAGGGCACGAACCTGGGACCTTCCGCGTGTAAAGCGGACGTGATAACCTCTACACCATAGATACGTGTTAATTTAAGTTTTCGAAGAGATTTAGCTTATTATTATGTCTAATCACGATGGTCAAAACATGTATCTACCAGGGCTCGAAACCGGGACCTTCCGCGTTTTAGGCGGACGTGATAACCACTACACCATAGATACTTGGTTATTGTGAGTTTTCTAAGAGATCTACCTTATTATTATGTATAATCACGATGATCAAAACATGTATCTACCAGGGCTCGAACCTGGGACCTTCCGCGTGTAAAGCGGACGTGATAACCACTACACCATAGATACGTGTTATTATAAAGTTTTCGAAGAGATCTAGCTTATTACTATGTCTAATCACGATGGTGAAAACATGTATCTATCAGGGCTCGAACCTGAGACCTTCCGCGTGTAAAGCTGACGTGATAACCACTACACCATAGATACGTGTTATTATATAGTTTTCGAAGAGATCTAGCTTATTACTATGTCTAATCACGATGGTCAAAACATGTATCTATCAGGGCACGAACCTGGGACCTTCCGCGTGTTTGGCGGACGTGATAACCACTACACCATAGATACTTGGTTATTGTGAGTTTTCGAAGAGATCTACCTTATTATTATGTCTAATCACGATGGTCAAAACATGTATCTACCAGGGCTCGACCCTGGGACCTTCCGCGTGTAATGCGGACGTGATAACCACTACACCATAGATACGTGCTAATTTAAGTTTTCGAAGAGATGAAGCTTATTACTATGTCTAATCACGATGGTCAAAACATGTATCTATCAGGGCTCGAACCCGCCACCTTCCGCGTGTAAAGCGGACGTGATAACCACTAAACCATAGATACGTGTTAATTTAAGTTTTCGAAGAGATCTAGCTTATTACTATGTCTAATCACGATGGTCTAAACATGTATCTATCAGGGCACGAACCTGGGACCTTCCGCGTGTAAAGCGGACGTGATAACCTCTACACCATAGATACGTGTTAATATAAAGTTTTAGAAGAGATCTAGCTTATTAATATGTCTAATCACGATGGTCAAAGCATGAATCTACCAGGGCTCGAACCTGGGACCTTCCGCGTGTTAGGCGGACGTGATAACCACTACACCATAGATACTTGGTTATTGTGAGTTTTCTAAGAGATCTACCTTATTATTATGTATAATCACGATGATCAAAACATGTATCTACCAGGGCTCGAACCTGGGACCTTCCGCGTGTAAAGCGGACGTGATAACCACTACACCATAGATACGTGTTATTATAAAGTTTTCGAAGAGATCTAGCTTATTACTATGTCGAATCACGATGGTCAAAACATGTATCTATCAGGGCTCGAACCTGAGACCTTCCGCGTGTAAAGCGGACGTGATAACCACTACACCATAGATACGTGTTATTATAAAGTTTTCGAAGAGATCTAGCTTATTACTATGTCTAATCACGATGGTCAAAACATGTATCTATCAGGGCACGAACCTGGGACCTTCCGCGTGTAAAGCGGACGTGATAACCACTACACCATAGATACGTGTTAATTTAAGTTTTCGAAGAGATGTAGCTTATTACTATGTCTAATCACGATGGTCAAAACATATATCTATCAGGGCTCGAACCTGGCACTTTCCGCGTGTAAAGCGAACGTGATAACCACTAAACCATAGATACGTGTTAATTTAAGTTTTCGAAGAGATCTAGCTTATTACTATGACTAATCACGATGGTCTAAACATGTATCTATCAGGGCACGAACCTGGGACCTTCCGCGTGTAAAGCGGACGTGATAACCACTACACCACAGATACGTGTTAATTTAAGTTTTCGAAGAGATCTAGCTTATTACTATGTCTAATCACGATGGTCAAAACATGTATCTATCAGGGCTCGAACCTGGGACCTTCCGCGTGTTAGGCGGACGTGATAAACACTACACCATAGATACGTATTAACATAAGGTTTTAGAAGAGATTTAGCTTATAACTATGTCTAATCACGATGGTCAAAACATGTAACTATCAGGGCTCGAACCTGAGACCTTCCTCGTGTAAAGCAACGTGATAACCACTACACCATAGATACTTGGTTATTCTGAGTTTTCGAAGAGATCTACCATATTATTATGTCTTATCACGATGGTCAAAACATGTATCTACCAGGGCTCGAACCTGGGACCTTCCGCGTGTTAGGCGGACGTGATAACCACTACACCATAGATACTTGGTTATTGTGAGTTTTCGAAGAGATCTACCTTATTATTATGTCTAATCACGATGGTCAAAACATGTATCTATCAGGGCTCGAACCTGAGACCTTCCGCGTGTAAAGCGGACGTGATAACCACTACACCATAGATACGTGTTATTATAAAGTTTTCGAAGAGATCTACCTTATTATTATGTCTAATCACGATGGTCAAAACATGTATGTATCAGGGCTCGAACCTGGGACCTTCCGCGTGTTAGGCGGACGTGATAACCACTACACCATAAGTGCGTGTTAATATAAAGTTTTAGAAGAGATCTAGCTTATTATTATGTCTAATCACGATGGTCAAAGCATGAATCTACCAGGGCTCGAACCTGGGACCTTCCGCGTGTTAGGCGGACGTGATAACCACTACACCATAGATACTTGGTTATTGTGAGTTTTCGAAGAGATCTAGCTTATTACTATGTCTAATCACGATGGTCAAAACATGTATCTATCAGGGCTCGAACCTGAGACCTTCCGCGTGTAAAGCGGACGTGATAACCACTACACCATAGATACGTGTTATTATAAAGTTTTCGAAGAGATCTAGCTTATTACTATGTCTAATCACGATGGTCAAAACATGTATCTATCAGGGCACGAACCTGGGACCTTCCGCGTGTAAAGCGGACGTGATAACCACTACACCACAGATACGTGTTAATTTAAGTTTTCGAAGAGATCTAGCTTATTACTATGTCTAATCACGATGGTCAAAACATGTATCTATCAGGGCTCGAACCTGACACCTTCCGCGTTTTAGGCGGACGTGATAACCACTACACCATAGATACTTGGTTATTCTGAGTTTTCGAAGAGATCTACCTTTTTACGCGTGTTAGGCGGACGTGATAACCACTACACCATAGATACTTCGTTATTGTGAGTTTTCGAAGAGATCTACCTTATTATTATGTCTAATCACGATGGTCAAAACATGTATCTACCAGGGCTCGAACCTGGGACCTTCCGCGTGTAAAGCGGACGTGATAACCACTACACCATAGATACGTGTTAATTTAAGTTTTCGAAGAGATGTAGCTTATTACTATGTCTAATCACGATGGTCAAAACATGTATCTATCAGGGCTCGAACCTGGCACTTTCCGCGTGTAAAGCGGACGTGATAACCACTAAACCATAGATACGTGTTAATTTAAGTTTTCGAAGAGATCTAGCATATTACTATGTCTAATCACGACGGTCTAAACATGTATCTATCAGGGCACGAACCTGGGACCTTCCGCGTGTAAAGCGGACGTGATAACCACTACACCACAGACACGTATTAACATAAGGTTTTAGAAGAGATTTAGCTTATAACTATGTCTAATCACGATGGTCAAAACATGTAACTATCAGGGCTCGAACCTGAGACCTTCCTCGTGTAAAGCAACGTGATAACCACTACACCATAGATACTTGGTTATTCTGAGTTTTCGAAGAGATCTACCATATTATTATGTCTTATCACGATGGTCAAAACATGTATCTACCAGGGCTCGAACCTGGGACCTTCCGCGTGTTAGGCGGACGTGATAACCACTACACCATAGGTGCGTGTTAATATAAAGTTTTAGAAGAGATCTAGCTTATTATTATGTCTAATCACGATGGTCAAAGCATGAATCTACCAGGGCTCGAACCTGGGACCTTCCGCGTGTTAGGCGGACGTGATAACCACCACACCATAGATACTTGGTTATTGTGAGTTTTCGAAGAGATCTACCTTATTATTATGTCTAATCACGAGGGTCAAAACATGTATCTACCAGGGCTCGAAACCGTGACCTTCCGCGTGTAAAGCGGACGTGATAACCACTACACCATAGATACGTGTTATTATAAAGTTTTCGAAGAGATCTACCTTATTATTATGTCTAATCACGATGGTCAAAACATGTATCTACCAGGGCTCGAACCTGGGACCTTCCACGTGCAAGGCGGACGTGATAACCACTACACTATAGATACGTGTTAATTTAAGTTTTCGAAGAGATCTAGCTTATTACTATGTCTAATCACGATGGTCAAAACATGTATCTATCAGGGCTCGAACCTGGGACCTTCCTAGTGTTAGGCGGACGTGATAACCACTACACCATAGATACTTGGTTATTGTGAGTTTTCGAAGAGATCTACCATATTATTATGTCTTATCACGATGGTCAAAACATGTATCTACCAGGGCTCGAACCTGGGACCTTCCGCGTGTAAAGCGGACGTGATAACCACTACACCATAGATACGTGTTAATTTAAGTTTTCGAAGAGATGTAGCTTATTACTATGTCTAACCACGATGGTCAAAACATGTATCTATCAGGGCTCGAACCTGGCACTTTCCGCGTGTAAAGCGAACGTGATAACCACTAAACCATAGATACGTGTTAATTTAAGTTTTCGAAGAGATCTAGCTTATTACTATGTCTAATCACGATGGTCTAAACATGTATCTATCAGGGCACGAACCTGGGACCTTCCGCGTGTAAAGCGGACGTGATAACCACTACACCACAGATACGTGTTAATTTAAGTTTTCGAAGAGATCTAGCTTATTACTATGTCTAATCACGATGGTCAAAACATGTATCTATCAGGGCTCGAACCTGGGACCTTCCGCGTGTTAGGCGGACGTGATAAACACTACACCATAGATACGTATTAACATAAGGTTTTAGAAGAGATTTAGCTTATAACTATGTCTAATCACGATGGTCAAAACATGTAACTATCAGGGCTCGAACCTGAGACCTTCCTCGTGTAAAGCAACGTGATAACCACTACACCATAGATACTTGGTTATTCTGAGTTTTCGAAGAGATCTACCATATTATTATGTCTTATCACGATGGTCAAAACATGTATCTACCAGGGCTCGAACCTGGGACCTTCCGCGTGTTAGGCGGACGTGATAACCACTACACCATAGATACTTGGTTATTGTGAGTTTTCGAAGAGATCTACCTTATTATTATGTCTAATCACGATGGTCAAAACATGTATCTACCAGGGCTCAAACCTGGGACCTTCCGCGTGTAAAGCGGACGTGATAACCACTACACCATAGATACGTGTTAATTTAAGTTTTCGAAGAGATCTAGCTTATTACTATGTCTAATCACGATGGTCTAAACATGTATCTATCAGGGCACGAACCTGGGACCTTCCGCGTGTAAAGCGGACGTGATAACCTCTACACCATAGATACGTATTAACATAAGGTTTTAGAAGAGATTTAGCTTATAACTATGTCTAATCACGATGGTCAAAACATGTAACTATCAGGGCTCGAACCTGAGACCTTCCTCGTGTAAAGCAACGTGATAACCACTACACCATAGATACTTGGTTATTCTGAGTTTTCGAAGAGATCTACCATATTATTATGTCTTATCACGATGGTCTAAACATGTATCTATCAGGGCACGAACCTGGGACCTTCCGCGTGTTAGTCGGACGTGATAACCACTACACCATAGATACTTGGTTATTGTGAATTTTCGAAGAGATCTACCTTATTATTATGTCTAATCACGATGGTCAAAACATGTATCTACCAGGGCTCAAACCTGGGACCTTCCGCGTGTAAAGCGGACGTGATAACCACTACACCATAGATACGTGTTAATTTAAGTTTTCGAAGAGATCTAGCTTATTACTATGTCTAATCACGATGGTCTAAACATGTATCTATCAGGGCACGAACCTGGGACCTTCCGCGTGTAAAGCGGACGTGATAACCTCTACACCATAGATACGTGTTAATTTAAGTTTTCGAAGAGATTTAGCTTATTATTATGTCTAATCACGATGGTCAAAACATGTATCTACCAGGGCTCGAAACCGGGACCTTCCGCGTTTTAGGCGGACGTGATAACCACTACACCATAGATACTTGGTTATTGTGAGTTTTCTAAGAGATCTACCTTATTATTATGTATAATCACGATGATCAAAACATGTATCTACCAGGGCTCGAACCTGGGACCTTCCGCGTGTAAAGCGGACGTGATAACCACTACACCATAGATACGTGTTATTATAAAGTTTTCGAAGAGATCTAGCTTATTACTATGTCTAATCACGATGGTGAAAACATGTATCTATCAGGGCTCGAACCTGAGACCTTCCGCGTGTAAAGCTGACGTGATAACCACTACACCATAGATACGTGTTATTATATAGTTTTCGAAGAGATCTAGCTTATTACTATGTCTAATCACGATGGTCAAAACATGTATCTATCAGGGCACGAACCTGGGACCTTCCGCGTGTTAGTCGGACGTGATAACCACTACACCATAGATACTTGGTTATTGTGAATTTTCGAAGAGATCTACCTTATTATTATGTCTAATCACGATGGTCAAAACATGTATCTACCAGGGCTCAAACCTGGGACCTTCCGCGTGTAAAGCGGACGTGATAACCACTACACCATAGATACGTGTTAATTTAAGTTTTCGAAGAGATCTAGCTTATTACTATGTCTAATCACGATGGTCTAAACATGTATCTATCAGGGCACGAACCTGGGACCTTCCGCGTGTAAAGCGGACGTGATAACCTCTACACCATAGATACGTGTTAATTTAAGTTTTCGAAGAGATTTAGCTTATTATTATGTCTAATCACGATGGTCAAAACATGTATCTACCAGGGCTCGAAACCGGGACCTTCCGCGTTTTAGGCGGACGTGATAACCACTACACCATAGATACTTGGTTATTGTGAGTTTTCTAAGAGATCTACCTTATTATTATGTATAATCACGATGATCAAAACATGTATCTACCAGGGCTCGAACCTGGGACCTTCCGCGTGTAAAGCGGACGTGATAACCACTACACCATAGATACGTGTTATTATAAAGTTTTCGAAGAGATCTAGCTTATTACTATGTCTAATCACGATGGTGAAAACATGTATCTATCAGGGCTCGAACCTGAGACCTTCCGCGTGTAAAGCTGACGTGATAACCACTACACCATAGATACGTGTTATTATATAGTTTTCGAAGAGATCTAGCTTATTACTATGTCTAATCACGATGGTCAAAACATGTATCTATCAGGGCACGAACCTGGGACCTTCCGCGTGTTTGGCGGACGTGATAACCACTACACCATAGATACTTGGTTATTGTGAGTTTTCGAAGAGATCTACCTTATTATTATGTCTAATCACGATGGTCAAAACATGTATCTACCAGGGCTCGACCCTGGGACCTTCCGCGTGTAATGCGGACGTGATAACCACTACACCATAGATACGTGCTAATTTAAGTTTTCGAAGAGATGAAGCTTATTACTATGTCTAATCACGATGGTCAAAACATGTATCTATCAGGGCTCGAACCCGCCACCTTCCGCGTGTAAAGCGGACGTGATAACCACTAAACCATAGATACGTGTTAATTTAAGTTTTCGAAGAGATCTAGCTTATTACTATGTCTAATCACGATGGTCTAAACATGTATCTATCAGGGCACGAACCTGGGACCTTCCGCGTGTAAAGCGGACGTGATAACCTCTACACCATAGATACGTGTTAATATAAAGTTTTAGAAGAGATCTAGCTTATTAATATGTCTAATCACGATGGTCAAAGCATGAATCTACCAGGGCTCGAACCTGGGACCTTCCGCGTGTTAGGCGGACGTGATAACCACTACACCATAGATACTTGGTTATTGTGAGTTTTCTAAGAGATCTACCTTATTATTATGTATAATCACGATGATCAAAACATGTATCTACCAGGGCTCGAACCTGGGACCTTCCGCGTGTAAAGCGGACGTGATAACCACTACACCATAGATACGTGTTATTATAAAGTTTTCGAAGAGATCTAGCTTATTACTATGTCGAATCACGATGGTCAAAACATGTATCTATCAGGGCTCGAACCTGAGACCTTCCGCGTGTAAAGCGGACGTGATAACCACTACACCATAGATACGTGTTATTATAAAGTTTTCGAAGAGATCTAGCTTATTACTATGTCTAATCACGATGGTCAAAACATGTATCTATCAGGGCACGAACCTGGGACCTTCCGCGTGTAAAGCGGACGTGATAACCACTACACCATAGATACGTGTTAATTTAAGTTTTCGAAGAGATGTAGCTTATTACTATGTCTAATCACGATGGTCAAAACATATATCTATCAGGGCTCGAACCTGGCACTTTCCGCGTGTAAAGCGAACGTGATAACCACTAAACCATAGATACGTGTTAATTTAAGTTTTCGAAGAGATCTAGCTTATTACTATGACTAATCACGATGGTCTAAACATGTATCTATCAGGGCACGAACCTGGGACCTTCCGCGTGTAAAGCGGACGTGATAACCACTACACCACAGATACGTGTTAATTTAAGTTTTCGAAGAGATCTAGCTTATTACTATGTCTAATCACGATGGTCAAAACATGTATCTATCAGGGCTCGAACCTGGGACCTTCCGCGTGTTAGGCGGACGTGATAAACACTACACCATAGATACGTATTAACATAAGGTTTTAGAAGAGATTTAGCTTATAACTATGTCTAATCACGATGGTCAAAACATGTAACTATCAGGGCTCGAACCTGAGACCTTCCTCGTGTAAAGCAACGTGATAACCACTACACCATAGATACTTGGTTATTCTGAGTTTTCGAAGAGATCTACCATATTATTATGTCTTATCACGATGGTCAAAACATGTATCTACCAGGGCTCGAACCTGGGACCTTCCGCGTGTTAGGCGGACGTGATAACCACTACACCATAGATACTTGGTTATTGTGAGTTTTCGAAGAGATCTACCTTATTATTATGTCTAATCACGATGGTCAAAACATGTATCTATCAGGGCTCGAACCTGAGACCTTCCGCGTGTAAAGCGGACGTGATAACCACTACACCATAGATACGTGTTATTATAAAGTTTTCGAAGAGATCTACCTTATTATTATGTCTAATCACGATGGTCAAAACATGTATGTATCAGGGCTCGAACCTGGGACCTTCCGCGTGTTAGGCGGACGTGATAACCACTACACCATAAGTGCGTGTTAATATAAAGTTTTAGAAGAGATCTAGCTTATTATTATGTCTAATCACGATGGTCAAAGCATGAATCTACCAGGGCTCGAACCTGGGACCTTCCGCGTGTTAGGCGGACGTGATAACCACTACACCATAGATACTTGGTTATTGTGAGTTTTCGAAGAGATCTAGCTTATTACTATGTCTAATCACGATGGTCAAAACATGTATCTATCAGGGCTCGAACCTGAGACCTTCCGCGTGTAAAGCGGACGTGATAACCACTACACCATAGATACGTGTTATTATAAAGTTTTCGAAGAGATCTAGCTTATTACTATGTCTAATCACGATGGTCAAAACATGTATCTATCAGGGCACGAACCTGGGACCTTCCGCGTGTAAAGCGGACGTGATAACCACTACACCACAGATACGTGTTAATTTAAGTTTTCGAAGAGATCTAGCTTATTACTATGTCTAATCACGATGGTCAAAACATGTATCTATCAGGGCTCGAACCTGACACCTTCCGCGTTTTAGGCGGACGTGATAACCACTACACCATAGATACTTGGTTATTCTGAGTTTTCGAAGAGATCTACCTTTTTACGCGTGTTAGGCGGACGTGATAACCACTACACCATAGATACTTCGTTATTGTGAGTTTTCGAAGAGATCTACCTTATTATTATGTCTAATCACGATGGTCAAAACATGTATCTACCAGGGCTCGAACCTGGGACCTTCCGCGTGTAAAGCGGACGTGATAACCACTACACCATAGATACGTGTTAATTTAAGTTTTCGAAGAGATGTAGCTTATTACTATGTCTAATCACGATGGTCAAAACATGTATCTATCAGGGCTCGAACCTGGCACTTTCCGCGTGTAAAGCGGACGTGATAACCACTAAACCATAGATACGTGTTAATTTAAGTTTTCGAAGAGATCTAGCATATTACTATGTCTAATCACGACGGTCTAAACATGTATCTATCAGGGCACGAACCTGGGACCTTCCGCGTGTAAAGCGGACGTGATAACCACTACACCACAGACACGTATTAACATAAGGTTTTAGAAGAGATTTAGCTTATAACTATGTCTAATCACGATGGTCAAAACATGTAACTATCAGGGCTCGAACCTGAGACCTTCCTCGTGTAAAGCAACGTGATAACCACTACACCATAGATACTTGGTTATTCTGAGTTTTCGAAGAGATCTACCATATTATTATGTCTTATCACGATGGTCAAAACATGTATCTACCAGGGCTCGAACCTGGGACCTTCCGCGTGTTAGGCGGACGTGATAACCACTACACCATAGGTGCGTGTTAATATAAAGTTTTAGAAGAGATCTAGCTTATTATTATGTCTAATCACGATGGTCAAAGCATGAATCTACCAGGGCTCGAACCTGGGACCTTCCGCGTGTTAGGCGGACGTGATAACCACCACACCATAGATACTTGGTTATTGTGAGTTTTCGAAGAGATCTACCTTATTATTATGTCTAATCACGAGGGTCAAAACATGTATCTACCAGGGCTCGAAACCGTGACCTTCCGCGTGTAAAGCGGACGTGATAACCACTACACCATAGATACGTGTTATTATAAAGTTTTCGAAGAGATCTACCTTATTATTATGTCTAATCACGATGGTCAAAACATGTATCTACCAGGGCTCGAACCTGGGACCTTCCACGTGCAAGGCGGACGTGATAACCACTACACTATAGATACGTGTTAATTTAAGTTTTCGAAGAGATCTAGCTTATTACTATGTCTAATCACGATGGTCAAAACATGTATCTATCAGGGCTCGAACCTGGGACCTTCCTAGTGTTAGGCGGACGTGATAACCACTACACCATAGATACTTGGTTATTGTGAGTTTTCGAAGAGATCTACCATATTATTATGTCTTATCACGATGGTCAAAACATGTATCTACCAGGGCTCGAACCTGGGACCTTCCGCGTGTAAAGCGGACGTGATAACCACTACACCATAGATACGTGTTAATTTAAGTTTTCGAAGAGATGTAGCTTATTACTATGTCTAACCACGATGGTCAAAACATGTATCTATCAGGGCTCGAACCTGGCACTTTCCGCGTGTAAAGCGAACGTGATAACCACTAAACCATAGATACGTGTTAATTTAAGTTTTCGAAGAGATCTAGCTTATTACTATGTCTAATCACGATGGTCTAAACATGTATCTATCAGGGCACGAACCTGGGACCTTCCGCGTGTAAAGCGGACGTGATAACCACTACACCACAGATACGTGTTAATTTAAGTTTTCGAAGAGATCTAGCTTATTACTATGTCTAATCACGATGGTCAAAACATGTATCTATCAGGGCTCGAACCTGGGACCTTCCGCGTGTTAGGCGGACGTGATAAACACTACACCATAGATACGTATTAACATAAGGTTTTAGAAGAGATTTAGCTTATAACTATGTCTAATCACGATGGTCAAAACATGTAACTATCAGGGCTCGAACCTGAGACCTTCCTCGTGTAAAGCAACGTGATAACCACTACACCATAGATACTTGGTTATTCTGAGTTTTCGAAGAGATCTACCATATTATTATGTCTTATCACGATGGTCAAAACATGTATCTACCAGGGCTCGAACCTGGGACCTTCCGCGTGTTAGGCGGACGTGATAACCACTACACCATAGATACTTGGTTATTGTGAGTTTTCGAAGAGATCTACCTTATTATTATGTCTAATCACGATGGTCAAAACATGTATCTACCAGGGCTCGAACCTGGGACCTTCCGCGTGTAAAGCGGACGTGATAACCACTACACCATAGATACGTGTTAATTTAAGTTTTCGAAGAGATGTAGCTTATTACTATGTCTAATCACGATGGTCAAAACATGTATCTATCAGGGCTCGAACCTGGCACTTTCCGCGTGTAAAGCGGACGTGATAACCACTAAACCATAGATACGTGTTAATTTAAGTTTTCGAAGAGATCTAGCATATTACTATGTCTAATCACGATGGTCTAAACATGTATCTATCAGGGCACGAACCTGGGACCTTCCGCGTGTAAAGCGGACGTGATAACCACTACACCACAGACACGTGTTAATTTAAGTTTTCGAAGAGATCTAGCTTATTACTATGTCTAATCACGATGGTCAAAACATGTATCTATCAGGGCTCGAACCTGACACCTTCCGCGTTTTAGGCGGACGTGATAACCACTACACCATAGATACTTGGTTATTCTGAGTTTTCGAAGAGATCTACCTTTTTATTATGTCTTATCACGATGGTCAAAACATGTATCTACCAGGGCTCGAACCTGGGACCTTCCGCGTGTTAGGCGGACGTGATAACCACTACACCATAGGTGCGTGTTAATATAAAGTTTTAGAAGAGATCTAGCTTATTATTATGTCTAATCACGATGGTCAAAGCATGAATCTACCGGGGCTCGAACCTGGAACCTTCCGCGTGTTAGGCGGACGTGATAACCACCACACCATAGATACTTGGTTATTGTGAGTTTTCGAAGAGATCTACCTTATTATTATGTCTAATCACGAGGGTCAAAACATGTATCTACCAGGGCTCGAAACCGTGACCTTCCGCGTGTAAAGCGGACGTGATAACCACTACACCATAGATACGTGTTATTATAAAGTTTTCGAAGAGATCTACCTTATTATTATGTCTAATCACGATGGTCAAAACATGTATCTACCAGGGCTCGAACCTGGGACCTTCCACGTGCAAGGCGGACGTGATAACCACTACACTATAGATACGTGTTAATTTAAGTTTTCGAAGAGATCTAGCTTATTACTATGTCTAATCACGATGGTCAAAACATGTATCTATCAGGGCTCGAACCTGGGACCTTCCTAGTGTTAGGCGGACGTGATAACCACTACACCATAGATACTTGGTTATTGTGAGTTTTCGAAGAGATCTACCATATTATTATGTCTTATCACGATGGTCAAAACATGTATCTACCAGGGCTCGAACCTGGGACCTTCCGCGTGTAAAGCGGACGTGATAACCACTACACCATAGATACGTGTTAATTTAAGTTTTCGAAGAGATGTAGCTTATTACTATGTCTAACCACGATGGTCAAAACATGTATCTATCAGGGCTCGAACCTGGCACTTTCCGCGTGTAAAGCGAACGTGATAACCACTAAACCATAGATACGTGTTAATTTAAGTTTTCGAAGAGATCTAGCTTATTACTATGTCTAATCACGATGGTCTAAACATGTATCTATCAGGGCACGAACCTGGGACCTTCCGCGTGTAAAGCGGACGTGATAACCACTACACCACAGATACGTGTTAATTTAAGTTTTCGAAGAGATCTAGCTTATTACTATGTCTAATCACGATGGTCAAAACATGTATCTATCAGGGCTCGAACCTGGGACCTTCCGCGTGTTAGGCGGACGTGATAAACACTACACCATAGATACGTATTAACATAAGGTTTTAGAAGAGATTTAGCTTATAACTATGTCTAATCACGATGGTCAAAACATGTAACTATCAGGGCTCGAACCTGAGACCTTCCTCGTGTAAAGCAACGTGATAACCACTACACCATAGATACTTGGTTATTCTGAGTTTTCGAAGAGATCTACCATATTATTATGTCTTATCACGATGGTCAAAACATGTATCTACCAGGGCTCGAACCTGGGACCTTCCGCGTGTTAGGCGGACGTGATAACCACTACACCATAGATACTTGGTTATTGTGAGTTTTCGAAGAGATCTACCTTATTATTATGTCTAATCACGATGGTCAAAACATGTATCTACCAGGGCTCGAACCTGGGACCTTCCGCGTGTAAAGCGGACGTGATAACCACTACACCATAGATACGTGTTAATTTAAGTTTTCGAAGAGATGTAGCTTATTACTATGTCTAATCACGATGGTCAAAACATGTATCTATCAGGGCTCGAACCTGGCACTTTCCGCGTGTAAAGCGGACGTGATAACCACTAAACCATAGATACGTGTTAATTTAAGTTTTCGAAGAGATCTAGCATATTACTATGTCTAATCACGATGGTCTAAACATGTATCTATCAGGGCACGAACCTGGGACCTTCCGCGTGTAAAGCGGACGTGATAACCACTACACCACAGACACGTGTTAATTTAAGTTTTCGAAGAGATCTAGCTTATTACTATGTCTAATCACGATGGTCAAAACATGTATCTATCAGGGCTCGAACCTGACACCTTCCGCGTTTTAGGCGGACGTGATAACCACTACACCATAGATACTTGGTTATTCTGAGTTTTCGAAGAGATCTACCTTTTTATTATGTCTTATCACGATGGTCAAAACATGTATCTACCAGGGCTCGAACCTGGGACCTTCCGCGTGTTAGGCGGACGTGATAACCACTACACCATAGGTGCGTGTTAATATAAAGTTTTAGAAGAGATCTAGCTTATTATTATGTCTAATCACGATGGTCAAAGCATGAATCTACCGGGGCTCGAACCTGGAACCTTCCGCGTGTTAGGCGGACGTGATAACCACCACACCATAGATACTTGGTTATTGTGAGTTTTCGAAGAGATCTACCTTATTATTATGTCTAATCACGAGGGTCAAAACATGTATCTACCAGGGCTCGAAACCGTGACCTTCCGCGTTCAAAGCGGACGTGATAACCACTACACCATAGATACGTGTTATTATAAAGTTTTCGAAGAGATCTACCTTATTATTATGTCTAATCACGATGGTCAAAACATGTATCTACCAGGGCTCGAACCTGGGACCTTCCACGTGCAAGGAGGACGTGATAACCACTACACTATAGATACGTGTTAATTTAAGTTTTCGAAGAGATCTAGCTTATTACTATGTCTAATCACGATGGTCAAAACATGTATCTATCAGGGCTCGAACCTGGGACCTTCCTAGTGTTAGGCGGACGTGATAACCACTACACCATAGATACTTGGTTATTGTGAGTTTTCGAAGAGATCTACCTTATTATTATGTCTAATCACGATGGTCAAAACATGTATCT
This sequence comes from Phalangium opilio, assembly GCF_054372755.1. NCBI lineage: Eukaryota > Metazoa > Arthropoda > Arachnida > Opiliones > Phalangiidae > Phalangium > Phalangium opilio. The sequence continues at coordinate 2,306,456 of NW_028324169.1, forward strand.
ACCAGGGCTCGAACCTTCGACCTTCCGCGTGTAAAGCGGACGTGATAACCACTACACCATAGATACGTGTTAATTTAAGTTTTCGAAGAGATGTAGCTTATTACTATGTCTAATCACGATGGTCAAAACATGTATCTATCAGGGCTCGAACCTGGCACTTTCCGCGTGTAAAGCGAACGTGATAACCACTAAACCATAGATACGTGTTAATTTAAGTTTTCGAAGAGATCTAGCTTATTACTATGTCTAATCACGATGGTCTAAACATGTATCTATCATGGCACGAACCTGGGACCTTCCGCGTGTAAAGCGGACGTGATAACCACTACACTATAGATACGTGTTAATTTAAGTTTTCGAAGAGATCTAGCTTATTACTATGTCTAATCACGATGGTCAAAACATGTATCTATCAGGGCTCGAACCTGGGACCTTCCTAGTGTTAGGCGGACGTGATAACCACTACACCATAGATACTTGGTTATTGTGAGTTTTCGAAGAGATCTACCTTATTATTATGTCTAATCACGATGGTCAAAACGTGTATCTACCAGGGCTCGAACCTGGGACCTTCCGCGTGTAAAGCGGACGTGATAACCACTACACCATAGATACGTGTTAATTTAAGTTTTCGAAGAGATGTAGCTTATTACTATGTCTAATCACGATGGTCAAAACATGTATCTATCAGGGCTCGAACCTGGCACTTTCCGCGTGTAAAGCGAACGTCATAACCACTAAACCATAGATACGTGTTAATTTAAGTTTTCGAAGAGATCTAGCTTATTACTATGTCTAATCACGATGGTCTAAACATGTATCTATCAGGGCACGAACCTGGGACCTTCCGCGTGTAAAGCGGACGTGATAACAACTACACCACAGATACGTGTTAATTTAAGTTTTCGAAGAGATCTAGCTTATTACTATGTCTAATCACGATGATCAAAACATGTATCTATCAGGGCTCGAACCTGGGACCTTCCGCGTGTTAGGCGGACGTGATAAACACTACACCATAGATACGTATTAACATAAGGTTTTAGAAGAGATTTAGCTTATAACTATGTCTAATCACGATGGTCAAAACATGTAACTATCAGGGCTCGAACCTGAGACCTTCCTCGTGTAAAGCAACGTGATAACCACTACACCATAGATACTTGGTTATTCTGAGTTTTCGAAGAGATCTACCATATTATTATGTCTTATCACGATGGTCAAAACATGTATCTACCAGGGCTCGAACCTGGGACCTTCCGCGTGTAAGGCGGACGTGATAACCACTACACCATAGATACTTGGTTATTGTGAGTTTTCGAAGAGATCTACCTTATTATTATGTCTAATCACGATGGTCAAAACATGTATCTACCAGGGCTCGAACCTGGGACCTTCCGCGTGTAAAGCGGACGTGATAACCACTACACCATAGATACGTGTTAATTTAAGTTTTCGAAGAGATGTAGCTTATTACTATGTCTAATCACGATGGTCAAAACATGTATCTATCAGGGCTCGAACCTGGCACTTTCCGCGTGTAAAGCGGACGTGATAACCACTAAACCATAGATACGTGTTAATTTAAGTTTTCGAAGAGATCTAGCATATTACTATGTCTAATCACGATGGTCTTAACATGTATCTATCAGGGCACGAACCTGGGACCTTCCGCGTGTAAAGCGGACGTGATAACCACTACACCACAGACACGTATTAACATAAGGTTTTAGAAGAGATTTAGCTTATAACTATGTCTAATCACGATGGTCAAAACATGTAACTATCAGGGCTCGAACCTGAGACCTTCCTCGTGTAAAGCAACGTGATAACCACTACACCATAGATACTTGGTTATTCTGAGTTTTCGAAGAGATCTACCATATTATTATGTCTTATCACGATGGTCAAAACATGTATCTACCAGGGCTCGAACCTGGGACCTTCCGCGTGTTAGGCGGACGTGATAACCACTACACCATAGGTGCGTGTTAATATAAAGTTTTAGAAGAGATCTAGCTTATTATTATGTCTAATCACGATGGTCAAAGCATGAATCTACCAGGGCTCGAACCTGGGACCTTCCGCGTGTTAGGCGGACGTGATAACCACCACACCATAGATACTTGGTTATTGTGAGTTTTCGAAGAGATCTACCTTATTATTATGTCTAATCACGAGGGTCAAAACATGTATCTACCAGGGCTCGAAACCGTGACCTTCCGCGTGTAAAGCGGACGTGATAACCACTACACCATAGATACGTGTTATTATAAAGTTTTCGAAGAGATCTACCTTATTATTATGTCTAATCACGATGGTCAAAACATGTATCTACCAGGGCTCGAACCTGGGACCTTCCACGTGCAAGGCGGACGTGATAACCACTACACTATAGATACGTGTTAATTTAAGTTTTCGAAGAGATCTAGCTTATTACTATGTCTAATCACGATGGTCAAAACATGTATCTATCAGGGCTCGAACCTGGGACCTTCCTAGTGTTAGGCGGACGTGATAACCACTACACCATAGATACTTGGTTATTGTGAGTTTTCGAAGAGATCTACCTTATTATTATGTCTAATCACGATGGTCAAAACGTGTATCTACCAGGGCTCGAACCTGGGACCTTCCGCGTGTAAAGCGGACGTGATAACCACTACACCATAGATACGTGTTAATTTAAGTTTTCGAAGAGATGTAGCTTATTACTATGTCTAACCACGATGGTCAAAACATGTATCTATCAGGGCTCGAACCTGGCACTTTCCGCGTGTAAAGCGAACGTGATAACCACTAAACCATAGATACGTGTTAATTTAAGTTTTCGAAGAGATCTAGCTTATTACTATGTCTAATCACGATGGTCTAAACATGTATCTATCAGGGCACGAACCTGGGACCTTCCGCGTGTAAAGCGGACGTGATAACCACTACACCACAGATACGTGTTAATTTAAGTTTTCGAAGAGATCTAGCTTATTACTATGTCTAATCACGATGGTCAAAACATGTATCTATCAGGGCTCGAACCTGGGACCTTCCGCGTGTTAGGCGGACGTGATAAACACTACACCATAGATACGTATTAACATAAGGTTTTAGAAGAGATTTAGCTTATAACTATGTCTAATCACGATGGTCAAAACATGTAACTATCAGGGCTCGAACCTGAGACCTTCCTCGTGTAAAGCAACGTGATAACCACTACACCATAGATACTTGGTTATTGTGAGTTTTCGAAGAGATCTACCTTATTATTATGTCTAATCACGATGGTCAAAACGTGTATCTACCAGGGCTCGAACCTGGGACCTTCCGCGTGTAAAGCGGACGTGATAACCACTACACCATAGATACGTGTTAATTTAAGTTTTCGAAGAGATGTAGCTTATTACTATGTCTAACCACGATGGTCAAAACATGTATCTATCAGGGCTCGAACCTGGCACTTTCCGCGTGTAAAGCGAACGTGATAACCACTAAACCATAGATACGTGTTAATTTAAGTTTTCGAAGAGATCTAGCTTATTACTATGTCTAATCACGATGGTCTAAACATGTATCTATCAGGGCACGAACCTGGGACCTTCCGCGTGTAAAGCGGACGTGATAACCACTACACCACAGATACGTGTTAATTTAAGTTTTCGAAGAGATCTAGCTTATTACTATGTCTAATCACGATGGTCAAAACATGTATCTATCAGGGCTCGAACCTGGGACCTTCCGCGTGTTAGGCGGACGTGATAAACACTACACCATAGATACGTATTAACATAAGGTTTTAGAAGAGATTTAGCTTATAACTATGTCTAATCACGATGGTCAAAACATGTAACTATCAGGGCTCGAACCTGAGACCTTCCTCGTGTAAAGCAACGTGATAACCACTACACCATAGATACTTGGTTATTCTGAGTTTTCGAAGAGATCTACCATATTATTATGTCTTATCACGATGGTCAAAACATGTATCTACCAGGGCTCGAACCTGGGACCTTCCGCGTGTTAGGCGGACGTGATAACCACTACACCATAGATACTTGGTTATTGTGAGTTTTCGAAGAGATCTACCTTATTATTATGTCTAATCACGATGGTCAAAACATGTATCTACCAGGGCTCGAACCTGGGACCTTCCGCGTGTAAAGCGGACGTGATAACCACTACACCATAGATACGTGTTAATTTAAGTTTTCGAAGAGATGTAGCTTATTACTATGTCTAATCACGATGGTCAAAACATGTATCTATCAGGGCTCGAACCTGGCACTTTCCGCGTGTAAAGCGGACGTGATAACCACTAAACCATAGATACGTGTTAATTTAAGTTTTCGAAGAGATCTAGCATATTACTATGTCTAATCACGATGGTCTAAACATGTATCTATCAGGGCACGAACCTGGGACCTTCCGCGTGTAAAGCGGACGTGATAACCACTACACCACAGACACGTGTTAATTTAAGTTTTCGAAGAGATCTAGCTTATTACTATGTCTAATCACGATGGTCAAAACATGTATCTATCAGGGCTCGAACCTGACACCTTCCGCGTTTTAGGCGGACGTGATAACCACTACACCATAGATACTTGGTTATTCTGAGTTTTCGAAGAGATCTACCTTTTTATTATGTCTTATCACGATGGTCAAAACATGTATCTACCAGGGCTCGAACCTGGGACCTTCCGCGTGTAAAGCGGACGTGATAACCACTACACCATAGATACGTGTTAATTTAAGTTTTCGAAGAGATGTAGCTTATTACTATGTCTAATCACGATGGTCAAAACATGTATCTATCAGGGCTCGAAACTGGCACTTTCCGCGTGTAAAGCGGACGTGATAACCACTAAACCATAGATACGTGTTAATTTAAGTTTTCGAAGAGATCTAGCATATTACTATGTCTAATCACGATGGTCTAAACATGTATCTATCAGGGCACGAACCTGGGACCTTCCGCGTGTAAAGCGGACGTGATAACCACTACACCACAGACACGTGTTAATTTAAGTTTTCGAAGAGATCTAGCTTATTACTATGTCTAATCACGATGGTCAAAACATGTATCTATCAGGGCTCGAACCTGACACCTTCCGCGTTTTAGGCGGACGTGATAACCACTACACCATAGATACTTGGTTATTCTGAGTTTTCGAAGAGATCTACCTTTTTATTATGTCTTATCACGATGGTCAAAACATGTATCTACCAGGGCTCGAACCTGGGACCTTCCGCGTGTTAGGCGGACGTGATAACCACTACACCATAGGTGCGTGTTAATATAAAGTTTTAGAAGAGATCTAGCTTATTATTATGTCTAATCACGATGGTCAAAGCATGAATCTACCAGGGCTCGAACCTGGAACCTTCCGCGTGTTAGGCGGACGTGATAACCACCACACCATAGATACTTGGTTATTGTGAGTTTTCGAAGAGATCTACCTTATTATTATGTCTAATCACGAGGGTCAAAACATGTATCTACCAGGGCTCGAAACCGTGACCTTCCGCGTTCAAAGCGGACGTGATAACCACTACACCATAGATACGTGTTATTATAAAGTTTTCGAAGAGATCTACCTTATTATTATGTCTAATCACGATGGTCAAAACATGTATCTACCAGGGCTCGAACCTGGGACCTTCCACGTGCAAGGCGGACGTGATAACCACTACACTATAGATACGTGTTAATTTAAGTTTTCGAAGAGATCAAGCTTATTACTATGTCTAATCACGATGGTCAAAACATGTATCTATCAGGGCTCGAACCTGGGACCTTAATAGTGTTAGGCGGACGTGATAACCACTACACCATAGATACTTGGTTATTGTGAGTTTTCGAAGAGATCTACCTTATTATTATGTCTAATCACGATGGTCAAAACATGTATCTACCAGGGCTCGAACCTTCGACCTTCCGCGTGTAAAGCGGACGTGATAACCACTACACCATAGATACGTGTTAATTTAAGTTTTCGAAGAGATGTAGCTTATTACTATGTCTAATCACGATGGTCAAAACATGTATCTATCAGGGCTCGAACCTGGCACTTTCCGCGTGTAAAGCGAACGTGATAACCACTAAACCATAGATACGTGTTAATTTAAGATTTCGAAGAGATCTAGCTTATTACTATGTCTAATCACGATGGTCTAAACATGTATCTATCATGGCACGAACCTGGGACCTTCCGCGTGTAAAGCGGACGTGATAACCACTACACTATAGATACGTGTTAATTTAAGTTTTCGAAGAGATCTAGCTTATTACTATGTCTAATCACGATGGTCAAAACATGTATCTATCAGGGCTCGAACCTGGGACCTTCCTAGTGTTAGGCGGACGTGATAACCACTACACCATAGATACTTGGTTATTGTGAGTTTTCGAAGAGATCTACCTTATTATTATGTCTAATCACGATGGTCAAAACGTGTATCTACCAGGGCTCGAACCTGGGACCTTCCGCGTGTAAAGCGGACGTGATAACCACTACACCATAGATACGTGTTAATTTAAGTTTTCGAAGAGATGTAGCTTATTACTATGTCTAATCACGATGGTCAAAACATGTATCTATCAGGGCTCGAACCTGGCACTTTCCGCGTGTAAAGCGAACGTCATAACCACTAAACCATAGATACGTGTTAATTTAAGTTTTCGAAGAGATCTAGCTTATTACTATGTCTAATCACGATGGTCTAAACATGTATCTATCAGGGCACGAACCTGGGACCTTCCGCGTGTAAAGCGGACGTGATAACCACTACACCACAGATACGTGTTAATTTAAGTTTTCGAAGAGATCTAGCTTATTACTATGTCTAATCACGATGGTCAAAACATGTATCTATCAGGGCTCGAACCTGGGACCTTCCGCGTGTTAGGCGGACGTGATAAACACTACACCATAGATACGTATTAACATAAGGTTTTAGAAGAGATTTAGCTTATAACTATGTCTAATCACGATGGTCAAAACATGTAACTATCAGGGCTCGAACCTGAGACCTTCCTCGTGTAAAGCAACGTGATAACCACTACACCATAGATACTTGGTTATTCTGAGTTTTCGAAGAGATCTACCATATTATTATGTCTTATCACGATGGTCAAAACATGTATCTACCAGGGCTCGAACCTGGGACCTTCCGCGTGTTAGGCGGACGTGATAACCACTACACCATAGATACTTGGTTATTGTGAGTTTTCGAAGAGATCTACCTTATTATTATGTCTAATCACGATGGTCAAAACATGTATCTACCAGGGCTCGAACCTGGGACCTTCCGCGTGTAAAGCGGACGTGATAACCACTACACCATAGATACGTGTTAATTTAAGTTTTCGAAGAGATGTAGCTTATTACTATGTCTAATCACGATGGTCAAAACATGTATCTATCAGGGCTCGAACCTGGCACTTTCCGCGTGTAAAGCGGACGTGATAACCACTAAACCATAGATACGTGTTAATTTAAGTTTTCGAAGAGATCTAGCATATTACAATGTCTAATCACGATGGTCTAAACATGTATCTATCAGGGCACGAACCTGGGACCTTCCGCGTGTAAAGCGGACGTGATAACCAATACACCACAGACACGTGTTAATTTAAGTTTTCGAAGAGATGTAGCTTATTACTATGTCTAATCACGATGGTCAAAACATGTATCTATCAGGGCTCGAACCTGACACCTTCCGCGTTTTAGGCGGACGTGATAACCACTACACCATAGATACTTGGTTATTCTGAGTTTTCGAAGAGATCTACCTTATTATTATGTCTAATCACGATGGTCAAAACTTGTATCTACCAGGGCTCGAACCTGGGACCTTCCGCGTGTAAAGCGGACGTGATAACCACTACACCATAGATACGTGTTAATTTAAGTTTTCGAAGAGATGTAGCTTATTACTATGTCTAATCACGATGGTCAAAACATGTATCTATCAGGGCTCGAACCTGGCACTTTCCGCGTGTAAAGCGAACGTGATAACCACTAAACCATAGATACGTGTTAATTTAAGTTTTCGAAGAGATCTAGCTTATTACTATGTCTAATCACGATGGTCTAAACATGTATCTATCAGGGCACGAACCTGGGACCTTCCGCGTGTAAAGCGGACGTGATAACAACTACACCACAGATACGTGTTAATTTAAGTTTTCGAAGAGATCTAGCTTATTACTATGTCTAATCACGATGGTCAAAACATGTATCTATCAGGGCTCGAACCTGGGACCTTCCGCGTGTTAGGCGGACGTGATAAACACTACACCATAGATACGTATTAACATAAGGTTTTAGAAGAGATTTAGCTTATAACTATGTCTAATCACGATGGTCAAAACATGTAACTATCAGGGCTCGAACCTGAGACCTTCCTCGTGTAAAGCAACGTGATAACCACTACACCATAGATACTTGGTTATTCTGAGTTTTCGAAGAGATCTACCATATTATTATGTCTTATCACGATGGTCAAAACATGTATCTACCAGGGCTCGAACCTGGGACCTTCCGCGTGTTAGGCGGACGTGATAACCACTACACCATAGATACTTGGTTATTGTGAGTTTTCGAAGAGATCTACCTTATTATTATGTCTAATCACGATGGTCAAAACATGTATCTACCAGGGCTCGAACCTGGGACCTTCCGCGTGTAAAGCGGACGTGATAACCACTACACCATAGATACGTGTTAATTTAAGTTTTCGAAGAGATGTAGCTTATTACTATGTCTAATCACGATGGTCAAAACATGTATCTATCAGGGCTCGAACCTGGCACTTTCCGCGTGTAAAGCGAACGTGATAACCACTAAACCATAGATACGTGTTAATTTAAGTTTTCGAAGAGATCTAGCTTATTACTATGTCTAATCACGATGGTCTAAACATGTATCTATCAGGGCACGAACCTGGGACCTTCCGCGTGTAAAGCGGACGTGATAACAACTACACCACAGATACGTGTTAATTTAAGTTTTCGAAGAGATCTAGCTTATTACTATGTCTAATCACGATGGTCAAAACATGTATCTATCAGGGCTCGAACCTGGGACCTTCCGCGTGTTAGGCGGACGTGATAAACACTACACCATAGATACGTATTAACATAAGGTTTTAGAAGAGATTTAGCTTATAACTATGTCTAATCACGATGGTCAAAACATGTAACTATCAGGGCTCGAACCTGAGACCTTCCTCGTGTAAAGCAACGTGATAACCACTACACCATAGATACTTGGTTATTCTGAGTTTTCGAAGAGATCTACCATATTATTATGTCTTATCACGATGGTCAAAACATGTATCTACCAGGGCTCGAACCTGGGACCTTCCGCGTGTTAGGCGGACGTGATAACCACTACACCATAGATACTTGGTTATTGTGAGTTTTCGAAGAGATCTACCTTATTATTATGTCTAATCACGATGGTCAAAACATGTATCTACCAGGGCTCGAACCTGGGACCTTCCGCGTGTAAAGCGGACGTGATAACCACTACACCATAGATACGTGTTAATTTAAGTTTTCGAAGAGATGTAGCTTATTACTATGTCTAATCACGATGGTCAAAACATGTATCTATCAGGGCTCGAACCTGGCACTTTCCGCGTGTAAAGCGGACGTGATAACCACTAAACCATAGATACGTGTTAATTTAAGTTTTCGAAGAGATCTAGCATATTACTATGTCTAATCACGATGGTCTAAACATGTATCTATCAGGGCACGAACCTGGGACCTTCCGCGTGTAAAGCGGACGTGATAACCACTACACCACAGACACGTATTAACATAAGGTTTTAGAAGAGATTTAGCTTATAACTATGTCTAATCACGATGGTCAAAACATGTAACTATCAGGGCTCGAACCTGAGACCTTCCTCGTGTAAAGCAACGTGATAACCACTACACCATAGATACTTGGTTATTCTGAGTTTTCGAAGAGATCTACCATATTATTATGTCTTATCACGATGGTCAAAACATGTATCTACCAGGGCTCGAACCTGGGACCTTCCGCGTGTTAGGCGGACGTGATAACCACTACACCATAGGTGCGTGTTAATATAAAGTTTTAGAAGAGATCTAGCTTATTATTATGTCTAATCACGATGGTCAAAGCATGAATCTACCAGGGCTCGAACCTGGGACCTTCCGCGTGTTAGGCGGACGTGATAACCACCACACCATAGATACTTGGTTATTGTGAGTTTTCGAAGAGATCTACCTTATTATTATGTCTAATCACGAGGGTCAAAACATGTATCTACCAGGGCTCGAAACCGTGACCTTCCGCGTGTAAAGCGGACGTGATAACCACTACACCATAGATACGTGTTATTATAAAGTTTTCGAAGAGATCTACCTTATTATTATGTCTAATCACGATGGTCAAAACATGTATCTACCAGGGCTCGAACCTGGGACCTTCCACGTGCAAGGCGGACGTGATAACCACTACACTATAGATACGTGTTAATTTAAGTTTTCGAAGAGATCTAGCTTATTACTATGTCTAATCACGATGGTCAAAACATGTATCTATCAGGGCTCGAACCTGGGACCTTCCTAGTGTTAGGCGGACGTGATAACCACTACACCATAGATACTTGGTTATTGTGAGTTTTCGAAGAGATCTACCTTATTATTATGTCTAATCACGATGGTCAAAACGTGTATCTACCAGGGCTCGAACCTGGGACCTTCCGCGTGTAAAGCGGACGTGATAACCACTACACCATAGATACGTGTTAATTTAAGTTTTCGAAGAGATGTAGCTTATTACTATGTCTAACCACGATGGTCAAAACATGTATCTATCAGGGCTCGAACCTGGCACTTTCCGCGTGTAAAGCGAACGTGATAACCACTAAACCATAGATACGTGTTAATTTAAGTTTTCGAAGAGATCTAGCTTATTACTATGTCTAATCACGATGGTCTAAACATGTATCTATCAGGGCACGAACCTGGGACCTTCCGCGTGTAAAGCGGACGTGATAACCACTACACCTTAGATACGTGTTAATTTAAGTTTTCGAAGAGATCTAGCTTATTACTATGTCTAATCACGATGGTCAAAACATGTATCTATCAGGGCTCGAACCTGGGACCTTCCGCGTGTTAGGCGGACGTGATAAACACTACACCATAGATACGTATTAACATAAGGTTTTAGAAGAGATTTAGCTTATAACTATGTCTAATCACGATGGTCAAAACATGTAACTATCAGGGCTCGAACCTGAGACCTTCCTCGTGTAAAGCAACGTGATAACCACTACACCATAGATACTTGGTTATTCTGAGTTTTCGAAGAGATCTACCATATTATTATGTCTTATCACGATGGTCAAAACATGTATCTACCAGGGCTCGAACCTGGGACCTTCCGCGTGTTAGGCGGACGTGATAACCACTACACCATAGATACTTGGTTATTGTGAGTTTTCGAAGAGATCTACCTTATTATTATGTCTAATCACGATGGTCAAAACATGTATCTACCAGGGCTCGAACCTGGGACCTTCCGCGTGTAAAGCGGACGTGATAACCACTACACCATAGATACGTGTTAATTTAAGTTTTCGAAGAGATGTAGCTTATTACTATGTCTAATCACGATGGTCAAAACATGTATCTATCAGGGCTCGAACCTGGCACTTTCCGCGTGTAAAGCGGACGTGATAACCACTAAACCATAGATACGTGTTAATTTAAGTTTTCGAAGAGATCTAGCATATTACTATGTCTAATCACGATGGTCTAAACATGTATCTATCAGGGCACGAACCTGGGACCTTCCGCGTGTAAAGCGGACGTGATAACCACTACACCACAGACACGTATTAACATAAGGTTTTAGAAGAGATTTAGCTTATAACTATGTCTAATCACGATGGTCAAAACATGTAACTATCAGGGCTCGAACCTGAGACCTTCCTCGTGTAAAGCAACGTGATAACCACTACACCATAGATACTTGGTTATTCTGAGTTTTCGAAGAGATCTACCATATTATTATGTCTTATCACGATGGTCAAAACATGTATCTACCAGGGCTCGAACCTGGGACCTTCCGCGTGTTAGGCGGACGTGATAACCACTACACCATAGGTGCGTGTTAATATAAAGTTTTAGAAGAGATCTAGCTTATTATTATGTCTAATCACGATGGTCAAAGCATGAATCTACCAGGGCTCGAACCTGGGACCTTCCGCGTGTTAGGCGGACGTGATAACCACCACACCATAGATACTTGGTTATTGTGAGTTTTCGAAGAGATCTACCTTATTATTATGTCTAATCACGAGGGTCAAAACATGTATCTACCAGGGCTCGAAACCGTGACCTTCCGCGTGTAAAGCGGACGTGATAACCACTACACCATAGATACGTGTTATTATAAAGTTTTCGAAGAGATCTACCTTATTATTATGTCTAATCACGATGGTCAAAACATGTATCTACCAGGGCTCGAACCTGGGACCTTCCACGTGCAAGGCGGACGTGATAACCACTACACTATAGATACGTGTTAATTTAAGTTTTCGAAGAGATCTAGCTTATTACTATGTCTAATCACGATGGTCAAAACATGTATCTATCAGGGCTCGAACCTGGGACCTTCCTAGTGTTAGGCGGACGTGATAACCACTACACCATAGATACTTGGTTATTGTGAGTTTTCGAAGAGATCTACCTTATTATTATGTCTAATCACGATGGTCAAAACGTGTATCTACCAGGGCTCGAACCTGGGACCTTCCGCGTGTAAAGCGGACGTGATAACCACTACACCATAGATACGTGTTAATTTAAGTTTTCGAAGAGATGTAGCTTATTACTATGTCTAACCACGATGGTCAAAACATGTATCTATCAGGGCTCGAACCTGGCACTTTCCGCGTGTAAAGCGAACGTGATAACCACTAAACCATAGATACGTGTTAATTTAAGTTTTCGAAGAGATCTAGCTTATTACTATGTCTAATCACGATGGTCTAAACATGTATCTATCAGGGCACGAACCTGGGACCTTCCGCGTGTAAAGCGGACGTGATAACCACTACACCACAGATACGTGTTAATTTAAGTTTTCGAAGAGATCTAGCTTATTACTATGTCTAATCACGATGGTCAAAACATGTATCTATCAGGGCTCGAACCTGGGACCTTCCGCGTGTTAGGCGGACGTGATAAACACTACACCATAGATACGTATTAACATAAGGTTTTAGAAGAGATTTAGCTTATAACTATGTCTAATCACGATGGTCAAAACATGTAACTATCAGGGCTCGAACCTGAGACCTTCCTCGTGTAAAGCAACGTGATAACCACTACACCATAGATACTTGGTTATTCTGAGTTTTCGAAGAGATCTACCATATTATTATGTCTTATCACGATGGTCAAAACATGTATCTACCAGGGCTCGAACCTGGGACCTTCCGCGTGTTAGGCGGACGTGATAACCACTACACCATAGATACTTGGTTATTGTGAGTTTTCGAAGAGATCTACCTTATTATTATGTCTAATCACGATGGTCAAAACATGTATCTACCAGGGCTCGAACCTGGGACCTTCCGCGTGTAAAGCGGACGTGATAACCACTACACCATAGATACGTGTTAATTTAAGTTTTCGAAGTGATGTAGCTTATTACTATGTCTAATCACGATGGTCAAAACATGTATCTATCAGGGCTCGAACCTGGCACTTTCCGCGTGTAAAGCGGACGTGATAACCACTAAACCATAGATACGTGTTAATTTAAGTTTTCGAAGAGATCTAGCATATTACTATGTCTAATCACGATGGTCTAAACATGTATCTATCAGGGCACGAACCTGGGACCTTCCGCGTGTAAAGCGGACGTGATAACCACTACACCACAGACACGTGTTAATTTAAGTTTTCGAAGAGATCTAGCTTATTACTATGTCTAATCACGATGGTCAAAACATGTATCTATCAGGGCTCGAACCTGACACCTTCCGCGTTTTAGGCGGACGTGATAACCACTACACCATAGATACTTGGTTATTCTGAGTTTTCGAAGAGATCTACCTTTTTATTATGTCTTATCACGATGGTCAAAACATGTATCTACCAGGGCTCGAACCTGGGACCTTCCGCGTGTTAGGCAGACGTGATAACCACTACACCATAGGTGCGTGTTAATATAAAGTTTTAGAAGAGATCTAGCTTATTATTATGTCTAATCACGATGGTCAAAGCATGAATCTACCGGGGCTCGAACCTGGAACCTTCCGCGTGTTAGGCGGACGTGATAACCACCACACCATAGATACTTGGTTATTGTGAGTTTTCGAAGAGATCTACCTTATTATTATGTCTAATCACGAGGGTCAAAACATGTATCTACCAGGGCTCGAAACCGTGACCTTCCGCGTTCAAAGCGGACGTGATAACCACTACACCATAGATACGTGTTATTATAAAGTTTTCGAAGAGATCTACCTTATTATTATGTCTAATCACGATGGTCAAAACATGTATCTACCAGGGCTCGAACCTGGGACCTTCCACGTGCAAGGCGGACGTGATAACCACTACACTATAGATACGTGTTAATTTAAGTTTTCGAAGAGATCTAGCTTATTACTATGTCTAATCACGATGGTCAAAACATGTATCTATCAGGGCTCGAACCTGGGACCTTCCTAGTGTTAGGCGGACGTGATAACCACTACACCATAGATACTTGGTTATTGTGAGTTTTCGAAGAGATCTACCTTATTATTATGTCTAATCACGATGGTCAAAACATGTATCTACCAGGGCTCGAACCTTCAACCTTCCGCGTGTAAAGCGGACGTGATAACCACTACACCATAGATACGTGTTAATTTAAGTTTTCGAAGAGATGTAGCTTATTACTATGTCTAATCACGATGGTCAAAACATGTATCTATCAGGGCTCGAACCTGGCACTTTCCGCGTGTAAAGCGAACGTGATAACCACTAAACCATAGATACGTGTTAATTTAAGTTTTCGAAGAGATCTAGCTTATTACTATGTCTAATCACGATGGTCTAAACATGTATCTATCATGGCACGAACCTGGGACCTTCCGCGTGTAAAGCGGACGTGATAACCACTACACTATAGATACGTGTTAATTTAAGTTTTCGAAGAGATCTAGCTTATTACTATGTCTAATCACGATGGTCAAAACATGTATCTATCAGGGCTCGAACCTGGGACCTTCCTAGTGTTAGGCGGACGTGATAACCACTACACCATAGATACTTGGTTATTGTGAGTTTTCGAAGAGATCTACCTTATTATTATGTCTAATCACGATGGTCAAAACGTGTATCTACCAGGGCTCGAACCTGGGACCTTCCGCGTGTAAAGCGGACGTGATAACCACTACACCATAGATACGTGTTAATTTAAGTTTTCGAAGAGATGTAGCTTATTACTATGTCTAATCACGATGGTCAAAACATGTATCTATCAGGGCTCGAACCTGGCACTTTCCGCGTGTAAGGCGAACGTCATAACCACTAAACCATAGATACGTGTTAATTTAAGTTTTCGAAGAGATCTAGCTTATTACTATGTCTAATCACGATGGTCTAAACATGTATCTATCAGGGCACGAACCTGGGACCTTCCGCGTGTAAAGCGGACGTGATAACAACTACACCACAGATACGTGTTAATTTAAGTTTTCGAAGAGATCTAGCTTATTTCTATGTCTAATCACGATGATCAAAACATGTATCTATCAGGGCTCGAACCTGGGACCTTCCGCGTGTTAGGCGGACGTGATAAACACTACACCATAGATACGTATTAACATAAGGTTTTAGAAGAGATTTAGCTTATAACTATGTCTAATCACGATGGTCAAAACATGTAACTATCAGGGCTCGAACCTGAGACCTTCCTCGTGTAAAGCAACGTGATAACCACTACACCATAGATACTTGGTTATTCTGAGTTTTCGAAGAGATCTACCATATTATTATGTCTTATCACGATGGTCAAAACATGTATCTACCAGGGCTCGAACCTGGGACCTTCCGCGTGTAAGGCGGACGTGATAACCACTACACCATAGATACTTGGTTATTGTGAGTTTTCGAAGAGATCTACCTTATTATTATGTCTAATCACGATGGTCAAAACATGTATCTACCAGGGCTCGAACCTGGGACCTTCCGCGTGTAAAGCGGACGTGATAACCACTACACCATAGATACGTGTTAATTTAAGTTTTCGAAGAGATGTAGCTTATTACTATGTCTAATCACGATGGTCAAAACATGTATCTATCAGGGCTCGAACCTGGCACTTTCCGCGTGTAAAGCGGACGTGATAACCACTAAACCATAGATACGTGTTAATTTAAGTTTTCGAAGAGATCTAGCATATTACTATGTCTAATCACGATGGTCTAAACATCTATCTATCAGGGCACGAACCTGGGACCTTCCGCGTGTAAAGCGGACGTGATAACCACTACACCACAGACACGTATTAACATAAGGTTTTAGAAGAGATTTAGCTTATAACTATGTCTAATCACGATGGTCAAAACATGTAACTATCAGGGCTCGAACCTGAGACCTTCCTCGTGTAAAGCAACGTGATAACCACTACACCATAGATACTTGGTTATTCTGAGTTTTCGAAGAGATCTACCATATTATTATATAAAAACGTCTTGGTTTGGACCAAGGCCGAAAAAACAAACGATATGAGTGAGGTTTATCAATTGACTGAAGTTCAGATATTGAAATTTTTTCTAGTTATTTTTATACACTCAATCCTTAATCAATATTTAATTCAATCAACTGATTTTACTGTTAATCGACCTAGTCCCTCTAAATTAATTGAAAAAATTACATATCTACGCTTTTTCAAGAACAATTACATTTTCCGAAAACATTTTATCATGAAATTAATTTATCATCTTGAGGATACAGTATTGAATATTTGAAATGTTCTACTGGATGTCTAAAAAAAGCAAGCGAACTTTGGCATAACTCGAATGGAAAATGTAAATATTTGATCGTGGATGCCAAACAAGGGTGTTGCGCGAATTCATACATTTAATTTCGTATATCGAAATGCTACATTTCTATTGTCGCCTCTTTGATGGTAAAGTTGCACTGGAACTTCCTTTTCCGTACTTAAGAATTTCTTGGTCATAACTCAGTCTATGGTAATATTGGCTGAGCGTGTTGCGACAGCTCAGATGACCCATACACTGAAACCACTGGTGATTATAAAATGCCATATATTGGGAAAATAGAGGAAGGGAGGGGGTGTCGGAGTTAAATGTGACCTTGGCATAACTAGTAATGAACGGTACGCGACAATTTGGTCTCGCCGTTATGGTCTTGCCGATTTGGTCTCGCTGTTTTAGTCTCGCCGTTTTGGTCTCGGGACAAATGGGTCTCGGGACAATTAGGTCTCGGGACAAATGGGTCTCGGGACAATTGGGTCTCGGGACAAATGGGTCTCGGGACAATTGGGTCTCGGGACAATTGGGTCTCGGGACAAATGGGTCCCGGGACAATTGGGTCTCGGGACAAATGGGTCTCGGGACCTAACCCAACCCAACCTTGTTTGGAGGTAAGAAGATTATTTATATGAATATTAAAAGCCCGCCTCTTACCACGAACAATTTACTAGCAATAATAGAAATATTTTGGAAGGTGTCAGATAATTAATTGGAGAATATTTTGGAAAAGGTGGCAGCTAACTATTATTAGAACATTTTGGAAAAGGTGGCAGCTAATTAGTAGGATAATGTTTTGGAAAAGATGTCAGATAATTAATAGGAGAATATTTTGTAAATGGTGGCAGCTAATTAATTATAAAATATTTTGGAAAAGGTGGCAGCTAATTAATTATAAAATATTTTGGAAAAGGTGGCAGCTAACTATTAGGAGAAAATTTTAATAAAAAGTGGCAGCTAATTAGTAGGAGAATGTTTTGGAAAAGGTGTCAGCAAATTAGTAGGAGAATGTTTTGGAAAAGGTGTTAGCTAACTATTAGGAGAATATTTTGGAAAAGGTGGCAAATAACTATTAGGAGAATATTTTGGAAAAGGTGGCAGCTTACTATTTGGAGAATATTTTGGAAAAGGTGGCAGCTTACTAGTATGAGAATATTTTGGAAAAGGTGGCAGCTAATTAGTATGAGAATGCTTTGGAAAAGGTGTCAGATAGTTTATAGGATAATATTTTGGAAAAGGTGGCAGCTAATTAATTGGGGAATATTTTGGAAAAGGTGGCAGCTAATTAATAGGGGAATATTTTGGAAAAGGTGTTAGCAAATTAATAGGAGAATATTTTGGAAAAAGTGGCAGCTAATTAGTGTGAGAATGTTTTGGAAAAGGTGGCAACGAATTATTGGAACCTTTGTTTTGGAAAAGGTGGCAACGAATTATTGGGACCATTGCTTTGGAAAAGGAGGTAGCTAATTAGGTAAACAAATAATCACGAGACCAAACCGTCCCGAGACCAAATAATGACGATACCAAATAGTCCCGAGACCAAATAATCACGATACCAAATAGTCCCGAGACCAAATAGTCCCGAGACCAAATAATCACGATACCAAATAGTCCCGAGACCAAATAGTCCCGAGACCAAAAAATTACGAAACCAAATAGTCTCGAGACCAAATAATTACGGTACCAAATAGTCTCGAGACCATATAACTACGATACCAAATAGTCCCGAGACCAAATAATCACGATACCAAATAGTCCCGAGACCAAATCGGTGAGACCAATTAGTCCCGCGACCTAATCGGCAAGACCAAAATGGCGAGACCAATTCGGTGAGACCAAATTTTCCTGTTCCGAGTAATGAATGATGTGTTTAACCATATTATTTCCGCGGGAAATGAATATAACAAGTCTGAGAAGTATTTCTGTTCATGTGATCTTTACCCTTTACCACACAGGATAAACTTTGTTGCTTTGTCTTAAGTAGACGACATTCACTCTAAACGACAGTCTTATCAACAACTTAAAACAGATTTAAACTTCTTTTGGTGCAAACTTGAAAATTTGTCAAGCCAGCAACAATTAAAACTATGTCGGTCAAGATGCTCACAAGTTAGTGAGCATCGACACGAAATCCCTTCAAAATAATTAATTTCATGATAAAATGTTTTCGGAAAATGTAATTGTTCTTGAAAAAGCGTAGATATGTAATTTTTTCAATTAATTTAGAGGGACTAGGTCGATTAACAGTAAAATCAGTTGCTTGAATTAAATATTGATTAAGGATTGAGTGTATAAAAATAACTAGAAAAAATTTCAATATCTGAACTTCAGTCAATTGATAAACCTCACTCATATCGTTTGTTTTTTCGGCCTTGGTCCAAACCAAGACGTTTTTATATAATATCTGTCGCTTCAGTCTTAATGTAATTAAATTTTGAGTAATTATGTTTTCTTTACCGCTTATTATTATGTCCAATTACGATGGTCAAAAAATGTATCTAGGCGGACGAGATAACCACTACACTACACATACCAGGTAATACTGAGATTCCGAAGAGATCTAGCTTATTATTATGTCGAATCACGATGGTCAAAACATGTATCTACCAGGTCTCGAACCCGGGACCTTCCGCGTGTAAAGCGGACGTGATAACCACTACACAATGAATACTTGGTTATTCTGAGTTTTCGAAGAGATCTAGCTTAGTATTGTGTCCAATAACGATAGTCAAGTCATGTATCTACCAGGGCTCGAACCTGAGACCTTCCGAGTGTAAAGCGGACGTGATAACCACTACACCATAGATACTTGGTTAATCTGAGTTTTCGAAGAGCTCTAGCATTATTATTATGTCCAATCACGATGGTCGAAACAAGTACTTCTGTAATTAACTAAAATTAACATACTTAGACTTAATTTTTTCTGATTAAACTAGCCGATCGCACACCCTGAATACTTAATTGTTAAATTAAGAGTATTCCGAAAAGTAACTTCGCTGTAGTTTTTCAGTTAGAGGTGGTTAAATATCACGAAAAACCCCATGTTTATCTCCATAGGAAAATTGGAAAAAGCATGTGAATTTTGCTTTAACGTTAAAGAAGAGTATCAAGTCATATCTACAAGGGCCTACCGGCCCTGTAGAATTATGTCTTATCACGATGGTCAAAACATGTATCTACCAGGGCTCGAACCTGGGACCTTCCGCGTGTTAGGCGGACGTGATAACCACTACACCATAGGTGCGTGTTAATATAAAGTTTTAGAAGAGATCTAGCTTATTATTATGTCTAATCACGATGGTCAAAGCATGAATCTACCAGGGCTCGAACCTGGGACCTTCCGCGTGTTAGGCGGACGTGATAACCACCACACCATAGATACTTGGTTATTGTGAGTTTTCGAAGAGATCTACCTTATTATTATGTCTAATCACGAGGGTCAAAACATGTATCTACCAGGGCTCGAAACCGTGACCTTCCGCGTGTAAAGCGGACGTGATAACCACTACACCATAGATACGTGTTATTATAAAGTTTTCGAAGAGATCTACCTTATTATTATGTCTAATCACGATGGTCAAAACATGTATCTACCAGGGCTCGAACCTGGGACCTTCCACGTGCAAGGGGGACGTGATAACCACTACACTATAGATACGTGTTAATTTAAGTTTTCGAAGAGATCTAGCTTATTACTATGTCTAATCACGATGGTCAAAACATGTATCTATCAGGGCTCGAACCTGGGACCTTCCTAGTGTTAGGCGGACGTGATAACCACTACACCATAGATACTTGGTTATTGTGAGTTTTCGAAGAGATCTACCTTATTATTATGTCTAATCACGATGGTCAAAACGTGTATCTACCAGGGCTCGAACCTGGGACCTTCCGCGTGTAAAGCGGACGTGATAACCACTACACCATAGATACGTGTTAATTTAAGTTTTCGAAGAGATGTAGCTTATTACTATGTCTAACCACGATGGTCAAAACATGTATCTATCAGGGCTCGAACCTGGCACTTTCCGCGTGTAAAGCGAACGTGATAACCACTAAACCATAGATACGTGTTAATTTAAGTTTTCGAAGAGATCTAGCTTATTACTATGTCTAATCACGATGGTCTAAACATGTATCTATCAGGGCACGAACCTGGGACCTTCCGCGTGTAAAGCGGACGTGATAACCACTACACCACAGACACGTGTTAATTTAAGTTTTCGAAGAGATCTAGCTTATTACTATGTCTAATCACGATGGTCAAAACATGTATCTATCAGGGCTCGAACCTGACACCTTCCGCGTTTTAGGCGGACGTGATAACCACTACACCATAGATACTTGGTTATTCTGAGTTTTCGAAGAGATCTACCTTTTTATTATGTCTTATCACGATGGTCAAAACATGTATCTACCAGGGCTCGAACCTGGGACCTTCCGCGTGTTAGGCGGACGTGATAACCACTACACCATAGGTGCGTGTTAATATAAAGTTTTAGAAGAGATCTAGCTTATTATTATGTCTAATCACGATGGTCAAAGCATGAATCTACCAGGGCTCGAACCTGGAACCTTCCGCGTGTTAGGCGGACGTGATAACCACCACACCATAGATACTTGGTTATTGTGAGTTTTCGAAGAGATCTACCTTATTATTATGTCTAATCACGAGGGTCAAAACATGTATCTACCAGGGCTCGAAACCGTGACCTTCCGCGTTCAAAGCGGACGTGATAACCACTACACCATAGATACGTGTTATTATAAAGTTTTCGAAGAGATCTACCTTATTATTATGTCTAATCACGATGGTCAAAACATGTATCTACCAGGGCTCGAACCTGGGACCTTCAACGTGCAAGGCGGACGTGATAACCACTACACTATAGATACGTGTTAATTTAAGTTTTCGAAGAGATCAAGCTTATTACTATGTCTAATCACGATGGTCAAAACATGTATCTATCAGGGCTCGAACCTGGGACCTTCCTAGTGTTAGGCGGACGTGATAACCACTACACCATAGATACTTGGTTATTGTGAGTTTTCGAAGAGATCTACCTTATTATTATGTCTAATCACGATGGTCAAAACGTGTATCTACCAGGGCTCGAACCTGGGACCTTCCGCGTGTAAAGCGGACGTGATAACCACTACACCATAGATACGTGTTAATTTAAGTTTTCGAAGAGATGTAGCTTATTACTATGTCTAACCACGATGGTCAAAACATGTATCTATCAGGGCTCGAACCTGGCACTTTCCGCGTGTAAAGCGAACGTGATAACCACTAAACCATAGATACGTGTTAATTTAAGTTTTCGAAGAGATCTAGCTTATTACTATGTCTAATCACGATGGTCTAAACATGTATCTATCAGGGCACGAACCTGGGACCTTCCGCGTGTAAAGCGGACGTGATAACCACTACACCACAGACACGTGTTAATTTAAGTTTTCGAAGAGATCTAGCTTATTACTATGTCTAATCACGATGGTCAAAACATGTATCTATCAGGGCTCGAACCTGACACCTTCCGCGTTTTAGGCGGACGTGATAACCACTACACCATAGATACTTGGTTATTCTGAGTTTTCGAAGAGATCTACCTTTTTATTATGTCTTATCACGATGGTCAAAACATGTATCTACCAGGGCTCGAACCTGGGACCTTCCGCGTGTTAGGCGGACGTGATAACCACTACACCATAGGTGCGTGTTAATATAAAGTTTTAGAAGAGATCTAGCTTATTATTATGTCTAATCACGATGGTCAAAGCATGAATCTACCAGGGCTCGAACCTGGAACCTTCCGCGTGTTAGGCGGACGTGATAACCACCACACCATAGATACTTGGTTATTGTGAGTTTTCGAAGAGATCTACCTTATTATTATGTCTAATCACGAGGGTCAAAACATGTATCTACCAGGGCTCGAAACCGTGACCTTCCGCGTTCAAAGCGGACGTGATAACCACTACACCATAGATACGTGTTATTATAAAGTTTTCGAAGAGATCTACCTTATTATTATGTCTAATCACGATGGTCAAAACATGTATCTACCAGGGCTCGAACCTGGGACCTTCCACGTGCAAGGCGGACGTGATAACCACTACACTATAGATACGTGTTAATTTAAGTTTTCGAAGAGATCAAGCTTATTACTATGTCTAATCACGATGGTCAAAACATGTATCTATCAGGGCTCGAACCTGGGACCTTCCTAGTGTTAGGCGGACGTGATAACCACTACACCATAGATACTTGGTTATTGTGAGTTTTCGAAGAGATCTACCTTATTATTATGTCTAATCACGATGGTCAAAACATGTATCTACCAGGGCTCGAACCTTCGACCTTCCGCGTGTAAAGCGGACGTGATAACCACTACACCATAGATACGTGTTAATTTAAGTTTTCGAAGAGATGTAGCTTATTACTATGTCTAATCACGATGGTCAAAACATGTATCTATCAGGGCTCGAACCTGGCACTTTCCGCGTGTAAAGCGAACGTGATAACCACTAAACCATAGATACGTGTTAATTTAAGTTTTCGAAGAGATCTAGCTTATTACTATGTCTAATCACGATGGTCTAAACATGTATCTATCATGGCACGAACCTGGGACCTTCCGCGTGTAAAGCGGACGTGATAACCACTACACTATAGATACGTGTTAATTTAAGTTTTCGAAGAGATCTAGCTTATTACTATGTCTAATCACGATGGTCAAAACATGAATCTATCAGGGCTCGAACCTGGGACCTTCCTAGTGTTAGGCGGACGTGATAACCACTACACCATAGATACTTGGTTATTGTGGGTTTTCGAAGAGATCTACCTTATTATTATGTCTAATCACGATGGTCAAAACGTGTATCTACCAGGGCTCGAACCTGGGACCTTCCGCGTGTAAAGCGGACGTGATAACCACTACACCATAGATACGTGTTAATTTAAGTTTTCGAAGAGATGTAGCTTATTACTATGTCTAATCACGATGGTCAAAACATGTATCTATCAGGGCTCGAACCTGGCACTTTCCGCGTGTAAAGCGGACGTGATAACCACTAAACCATAGATACGTGTTAATTTAAGTTTTCGAAGAGATCTAGCATATTACAATGTCTAATCACGATGGTCTAAACATGTATCTATCAGGGCACGAACCTGGGACCTTCCGCGTGTAAAGCGGACGTGATAACCAATACACCACAGACACGTGTTAATTTAAGTTTTCGAAGAGATGTAGCTTATTACTATGTCTAATCACGATGGTCAAAACATGTATCTATCAGGGCTCGAACCTGACACCTTCCGCGTTTTAGGCGGACGTGATAACCACTACACCATAGATACTTGGTTATTCTGAGTTTTCGAAGAGATCTACCTTTTTATTATGTCTTATCACGATGGTCAAAACATGTATCTACCAGGGCTCGAACCTGGGACCTTCCGCGTGTTAGGCGGACGTGATAACCACTACACCATAGGTGCGTGTTAATATAAAGTTTTAGAAGAGATCTAGCTTATTATTATGTCTAATCACGATGGTCAAAGCATGAATCTACCAGGGCTCGAACCTGGAACCTTCCGCGTGTTAGGCGGACGTGATAACCACCACACCATAGATACTTGGTTATTGTGAGTTTTCGAAGAGATCTACCTTATTATTATGTCTAATCACGAGGGACAAAACATGTATCTACCAGGGCTCGAAACCGTGACCTTCCGCGTGTAAAGCGGACGTGATAACCACTACACCATAGATACGTGTTATTATAAAGTTTTCGAAGAGATCTACCTTATTATTATGTCTAATCACGATGGTCAAAACATGTATCTACCAGGGCTCGAACCTGGGACCTTCCACGTGCAAGGCGGACGTGATAACCACTACACTATAGATACGTGTTAATTTAAGTTTTCGAAGAGATCTAGCTTATTACTATGTCTAATCACGATGGTCAAAACATGTATCTATCAGGGCTCGAACCTGGGACCTTCCTAGTGTTAGGCGGACGTGATAACCACTACACCATAGATACTTGGTTATTGTGAGTTTTCGAAGAGATCTACCTTATTATTATGTCTAATCACGATGGTCAAAACATGTATCTACCAGGGCTCGAACCTGGGACCTTCCGCGTGTAAAGCGGACGTGATAACCACTACACCATAGATACGTGTTAATTTAAGTTTTCGAAGAGATGTAGCTTATTACTATGTCTAATCACGATGGTCAAAACATGTATCTATCAGGGCTCGAACCTGGCACTTTCCGCTTGTAAAGCGAACGTGATAACCACTAAACCATAGATACGTGTTAATTTAAGTTTTCGAAGAGATCTAGCTTATTACTATGTCTAATCACGATGGTCTAAACATGTATCTATCAGGGCACGAACCTGGGACCTTCCGCGTGTAAAGCGGACGTGATAACCACTACACCACAGATACGTGTTAATTTAAGTTTTCGAAGAGATCTAGCTTATTACTATGTCTAATCACGATGGTCAAAACATGTATCTATCAGGGCTCGAACCTGGGACCTTCCGCGTGTTAGGCGGACGTGATAAACACTACACCATAGATACGTATTAACATACGGTTTTAGAAGAGATTTAGCTTATAACTATGTCTAATCACGATGGTCAAAACATGTAACTATCAGGGCTCGAACCTGAGACCTTCCTCGTGTAAAGCAACGTGATAACCACTACACCATAGATACTTGGTTATTCTGAGTTTTCGAAGAGATCTACCATATTATTATGTCTTATCACGATGGTCAAAACATGTATCTACCAGGGCTCGAACCTGGGACCTTCCGCGTGTTAGGCGGACGTGATAACCACTACACCATAGATACTTGGTTATTGTGACTTTTCGAAGAGATCTACCTTATTATTATGTCTAATCACGATGGTCAAAACATGTATCTATCAGGGCTCGAACCTGAGACCTTCCGCGTGTAAAGCGGACGTGATAACCACTACACCATAGATACGTGTTCTTATAAAGTTTTCGAAGAGATCTACCTTATTATTATGTCTAATCACGATGGTCAAAACATGTATGTATCAGGGCTCGAACCTGGGACCTTCCGCGTGTTAGGCGGACGTGATAACCACTACACCATAAGTGCGTGTTAATATAAAGTTTTAGAAGAGATCTAGCTTATTATTATGTCTAATCACGATGGTCAAAGCATGAATCTACCAGGGCTCGAACCTGGGACCTTGCGCGTGTTAGGCGGACGTGATAACCACTACACCATAGATACTTGGTTATTGTGAGTTTTCTAAGAGATCTACCTTATTATTATGTATAATCACGATGATCAAAACATGTATCTACCAGGGCTCGAACCTGGGACCTTCCGCGTGTAAAGCGGACGTGATAACCACTACACCATAGATACGTGTTATTATAAAGTTTTCGAAGAGATCTAGCTTATTACTATGTCTAATCACGATGGTCAAAACATGTATCTATCAGGGCTCGAACCTGAGACCTTCCGCGTGTAAAGCGGACGTGATAACCACTACACCATAGATACGTGTTATTATAAAGTTTTCGAAGAGATCTAGCTTATTACTATGTCTAATCACGAGGGTCTAATCATGTATCTATCAGGGCACGAACCTGGGACCTTCCGCGTGCAAAGCGGACGTGATAACCACTACACCACAGATACGTGTTAATTTAAGTTTTCGAAGAGATCTAGCTTATTACTATGTCTAATCACGATGGTCAAAACATGTATCTATCAGGGCTCGAACCTGACACCTTCCGCGTTTTAGGCGGACGTGATAACCACTACACCATAGATACTTGGTTATTCTGAGTTTTCGAAGAGATCTACCTTTTTATTATGTCTTATCACGATGGTCAAAACATGTATCTACCAGGGCTCGAACCTGGGACCTTCCGCGTGTTAGGCGGACGTGATAACCACTACACCATAGGTGCGTGTTAATATAAAGTTTTAGAAGAGATCTAGCTTATTATTATGTCTAATCACGATGGTCAAAGCATGAATCTACCAGGGCTCGAACCTGGAACCTTCCGCGTGTTAGGCGGACGTGATAACCACCACACCATAGATACTTGGTTATTGTGAGTTTTCGAAGAGATCTACCTTATTATTATGTCTAATCACGAGGGTCAAAACATGTATCTACCAGGGCTCGAAACCGTGACCTTCCGCGTGTAAAGCGGACGTGATAACCACTACACCATAGATACGTGTTATTATAAAGTTTTCGAAGAGATCTACCTTATTATTATGTCTAATCACGATGGTCAAAACATGTATCTACCAGGGCTCGAACCTGGGACCTTCCACGTGCAAGGCGGACGTGATAACCACTACACTATAGATACGTGTTAATTTAAGTTTTCGAAGAGATCTAGCTTATTACTATGTCTAATCACGATGGTCAAAACATGTATCTATCAGGGCTCGAACCTGAGACCTTCCGCGTGTAAAGCGGACGTGATAACCACTACACCATAGATACGTGTTATTATAAAGTTTTCGAAGAGATCTAGCTTATTACTATGTCTAATCACGATGGTCAAAACATGTATCTATCAGGGCACGAACCTGGGACCTTCCGCGTGTAAAGCGGACGTGATAACCACTACACCACAGATACGTGTTAATTTAAGTTTTCGAAGAGATCTAGCTTATTACTATGTCTAATCACGATGGTCAAAACATGTATCTATCAGGGCTCGAAAATGACACCTTCCGCGTTTTAGGCGGACGTGATAACCACTACACCATAGATACTTGGTTATTCTGAGTTTTCGAAGAGATCTACCTTTTTATTATGTCTTATCACGATGGTCAAAACATGTATCTACCAGGGCTCGAACCTGGGACCTTCCGCGTGTTAGGCGGACGTGATAACCACTACACCATAGGTGCGTGTTAATATAAAGTTTTAGAAGAGATCTAGCTTATTATTATGTCTAATCACGATGGTCAAAGCATGAATCTACCAGGGCTCGAACCTGGAACCTTCCGCGTGTTAGGCGGACGTGATAACCACCACACCATAGATACTTGGTTATTGTGAGTTTTCGAAGAGATCTACCTTATTATTATGTCTAATCACGAGGGTCAAAACATGTATCTACCAGGGCTCGAAACCGTGACCTTCCGCGTGTAAAGCGGACGTGATAACCACTACACCATAGATACGTGTTATTATAAAGTTTTCGAAGAGATCTACCTTATTATTATGTCTAATCACGATGGTCAAAACATGTATCTACCAGGGCTCGAACCTGGGACCTTCTACGTGCAAGGCGGACGTGATAACCACTACACTATAGATACGTGTTAATTTAAGTTTTCGAAGAGATCTAGCTTATTACTATGTCTAATCACGATGGTCAAAACATGTATCTATCAGGGCTCGAACCTGGGACCTTCCTAGTGTTAGGCGGACGTGATAACCACTACACCATAGATACTTGGTTATTGTGAGTTTTCGAAGAGATCTACCTTATTATTATGTCTAATCACGATGGTCAAAACGTGTATCTACCAGGGCTCGAACCTGGGACCTTCCGCGTGTAAAGCGGACGTGATAACCACTACACCATAGATACGTGTTAATTTAAGTTTTCGAAGAGATGTAGCTTATTACTATGTCTAATCACGATGGTCAAAACATGTATCTATCAGGGCTCGAACCTGGCACTTTCCGCGTGTAAAGCGGACGTGATAACCACTAAACCATAGATACGTGTTAATTTAAGTTTTCGAAGAGATCTAGCATATTACAATGTCTAATCACGATGGTCTAAACATGTATCTATCAGGGCACGAACCTGGGACCTTCCGCGTGTAAAGCGGACGTGATAACCAATACACCACAGACACGTGTTAATTTAAGTTTTCGAAGAGATGTAGCTTATTACTATGTCTAATCACGATGGTCAAAACATGTATCTATCAGGGCTCGAACCTGACACCTTCCGCGTTTTAGGCGGACGTGATAACCACTACACCATAGATACTTGGTTATTCTGAGTTTTCGAAGAGATCTACCTTTTTATTATGTCTTATCACGATGGTCAAAACATGTATCTACCAGGGCTCGAACCTGGGACCTTCCGCGTGTTAGGCGGACGTGATAACCACTACACCATAGGTGCGTGTTAATATAAAGTTTTAGAAGAGATCTAGCTTATTATTATGTCTAATCACGATGGTCAAAGCATGAATCTACCAGGGCTCGAACCTGGAACCTTCCGCGTGTTAGGCGGACGTGATAACCACCACACCATAGATACTTGGTTATTGTGAGTTTTCGAAGAGATCTACCTTATTATTATGTCTAATCACGAGGGACAAAACATGTATCTACCAGGGCTCGAAACCGTGACCTTCCGCGTGTAAAGCGGACGTGATAACCACTACACCATAGATACGTGTTATTATAAAGTTTTCGAAGAGATCTACCTTATTATTATGTCTAATCACGATGGTCAAAACATGTATCTACCAGGGCTCGAACCTGGGACCTTCCACGTGCAAGGCGGACGTGATAACCACTACACTATAGATACGTGTTAATTTAAGTTTTCGAAGAGATCTAGCTTATTACTATGTCTAATCACGATGGTCAAAACATGTATCTATCAGGGCTCGAACCTGGGACCTTCCTAGTGTTAGGCGGACGTGATAACCACTACACCATAGATACTTGGTTATTGTGAGTTTTCGAAGAGATCTACCTTATTATTATGTCTAATCACGATGGTCAAAACATGTATCTACCAGGGCTCGAACCTGGGACCTTCCGCGTGTAAAGCGGACGTGATAACCACTACACCATAGATACGTGTTAATTTAAGTTTTCGAAGAGATGTAGCTTATTACTATGTCTAATCACGATGGTCAAAACATGTATCTATCAGGGCTCGAACCTGGCACTTTCCGCTTGTAAAGCGAACGTGATAACCACTAAACCATAGATACGTGTTAATTTAAGTTTTCGAAGAGATCTAGCTTATTACTATGTCTAATCACGATGGTCTAAACATGTATCTATCAGGGCACGAACCTGGGACCTTCCGCGTGTAAAGCGGACGTGATAACCACTACACCACAGATACGTGTTAATTTAAGTTTTCGAAGAGATCTAGCTTATTACTATGTCTAATCACGATGGTCAAAACATGTATCTATCAGGGCTCGAACCTGGGACCTTCCGCGTGTTAGGCGGACGTGATAAACACTACACCATAGATACGTATTAACATACGGTTTTAGAAGAGATTTAGCTTATAACTATGTCTAATCACGATGGTCAAAACATGTAACTATCAGGGCTCGAACCTGAGACCTTCCTCGTGTAAAGCAACGTGATAACCACTACACCATAGATACTTGGTTATTCTGAGTTTTCGAAGAGATCTACCATATTATTATGTCTTATCACGATGGTCAAAACATGTATCTACCAGGGCTCGAACCTGGGACCTTCCGCGTGTTAGGCGGACGTGATAACCACTACACCATAGATACTTGGTTATTGTGAGTTTTCGAAGAGATCTACCTTATTATTATGTCTAATCACGATGGTCAAAACATGTATCTATCAGGGCTCGAACCTGAGACCTTCCGCGTGTAAAGCGGACGTGATAACCACTACACCATAGATACGTGTTATTATAAAGTTTTCGAAGAGATCTACCTTATTATTATGTCTAATCACGATGGTCAAAACATGTATGTATCAGGGCTCGAACCTGGGACCTTCCGCGTGTTAGGCGGACGTGATAACCACTACACCATAAGTGCGTGTTAATATAAAGTTTTAGAAGAGATCTAGCTTATTATTATGTCTAATCACGATGGTCAAAGCATGAATCTACCAGGGCTCGAACCTGGGACCTTGCGCGTGTTAGGCGGACGTGATAACCACTACACCATAGATACTTGGTTATTGTGAGTTTTCTAAGAGATCTACCTTATTATTATGTATAATCACGATGATCAAAACATGTATCTACCAGGGCTCGAACCTGGGACCTTCCGCGTGTAAAGCGGACGTGATAACCACTACACCATAGATACGTGTTATTATAAAGTTTTCGAAGAGATCTAGCTTATTACTATGTCTAATCACGATGGTCAAAACATGTATCTATCAGGGCTCGAACCTGAGACCTTCCGCGTGTAAAGCGGACGTGATAACCACTACACCATAGATACGTGTTATTATAAAGTTTTCGAAGAGATCTAGCTTATTACTATGTCTAATCACGAGGGTCTAATCATGTATCTATCAGGGCACGAACCTGGGACCTTCCGCGTGCAAAGCGGACGTGATAACCACTACACCACAGATACGTGTTAATTTAAGTTTTCGAAGAGATCTAGCTTATTACTATGTCTAATCACGATGGTCAAAACATGTATCTATCAGGGCTCGAACCTGACACCTTCCGCGTTTTAGGCGGACGTGATAACCACTACACCATAGATACTTGGTTATTCTGAGTTTTCGAAGAGATCTACCTTTTTATTATGTCTTATCACGATGGTCAAAACATGTATCTACCAGGGCTCGAACCTGGGACCTTCCGCGTGTTAGGCGGACGTGATAACCACTACACCATAGGTGCGTGTTAATATAAAGTTTTAGAAGAGATCTAGCTTATTATTATGTCTAATCACGATGGTCAAAGCATGAATCTACCAGGGCTCGAACCTGGAACCTTCCGCGTGTTAGGCGGACGTGATAACCACCACACCATAGATACTTGGTTATTGTGAGTTTTCGAAGAGATCTACCTTATTATTATGTCTAATCACGAGGGTCAAAACATGTATCTACCAGGGCTCGAAACCGTGACCTTCCGCGTGTAAAGCGGACGTGATAACCACTACACCATAGATACGTGTTATTATAAAGTTTTCGAAGAGATCTACCTTATTATTATGTCTAATCACGATGGTCAAAACATGTATCTACCAGGGCTCGAACCTGGGACCTTCCACGTGCAAGGCGGACGTGATAACCACTACACTATAGATACGTGTTAATTTAAGTTTTCGAAGAGATCTAGCTTATTACTATGTCTAATCACGATGGTCAAAACATGTATCTATCAGGGCTCGAACCTGAGACCTTCCGCGTGTAAAGCGGACGTGATAACCACTACACCATAGATACGTGTTATTATAAAGTTTTCGAAGAGATCTAGCTTATTACTATGTCTAATCACGATGGTCAAAACATGTATCTATCAGGGCACGAACCTGGGACCTTCCGCGTGTAAAGCGGACGTGATAACCACTACACCACAGATACGTGTTAATTTAAGTTTTCGAAGAGATCTAGCTTATTACTATGTCTAATCACGATGGTCAAAACATGTATCTATCAGGGCTCGAAAATGACACCTTCCGCGTTTTAGGCGGACGTGATAACCACTACACCATAGATACTTGGTTATTCTGAGTTTTCGAAGAGATCTACCTTTTTATTATGTCTTATCACGATGGTCAAAACATGTATCTACCAGGGCTCGAACCTGGGACCTTCCGCGTGTTAGGCGGACGTGATAACCACTACACCATAGGTGCGTGTTAATATAAAGTTTTAGAAGAGATCTAGCTTATTATTATGTCTAATCACGATGGTCAAAGCATGAATCTACCAGGGCTCGAACCTGGAACCTTCCGCGTGTTAGGCGGACGTGATAACCACCACACCATAGATACTTGGTTATTGTGAGTTTTCGAAGAGATCTACCTTATTATTATGTCTAATCACGAGGGTCAAAACATGTATCTACCAGGGCTCGAAACCGTGACCTTCCGCGTGTAAAGCGGACGTGATAACCACTACACCATAGATACGTGTTATTATAAAGTTTTCGAAGAGATCTACCTTATTATTATGTCTAATCACGATGGTCAAAACATGTATCTACCAGGGCTCGAACCTGGGACCTTCTACGTGCAAGGCGGACGTGATAACCACTACACTATAGATACGTGTTAATTTAAGTTTTCGAAGAGATCTAGCTTATTACTATGTCTAATCACGATGGTCAAAACATGTATCTATCAGGGCTCGAACCTGGGACCTTCCTAGTGTTAGGCGGACGTGATAACCACTACACCATAGATACTTGGTTATTGTGAGTTTTCGAAGAGATCTACCTTATTATTATGTCTAATCACGATGGTCAAAACATGTATCTACCAGGGCTCGAACCTGGGACCTTCCGCGTGTAAAGCGGACGTGATAACCACTACACCATAGATACGTGTTAATTTAAGTTTTCGAAGAGATGTAGCTTATTACTATGTCTAATCACGATGGTCAAAACATGTATCTATCAGGGCTCGAACCTGGCACTTTCCGCGTGTAAAGCGAACGTGATGACCACTAAACCATAGATACGTGTTAATTTAAGTTTTCGAAGAGATCTAGCTTATTACTATGTCTAATCACGATGGTCAAAACATGTATCTATCAGGGCTCGAACCTGGGACCTTCCGCGTGTTAGGCGGACGTGATAAACACTACACCATAGATACGTATTAACATAAGGTTTTAGAAGAGATTTAGCTTATAACTATGTCTAATCACGATGGTCAAAACATGTAACTATCAGGGCTCGAACCTGAGACCTTCCTCGTGTAAAGCAACGTGATAACCACTACACCATAGATACTTGGTTATTCTGAGTTTTCGAAGAGATCTACCATATTATTATGTCTTATCACGATGGTCAAAACATGTATCTACCAGGGCTCGAACCTGGGACCTTCCGCGTGTTAGGCGGACGTGATAACCACTACACCATAGATACTTGGTTATTGTGAGTTTTCGAAGAGATCTACCTTATTATTATGTCTAATCACGATGGTCAAAACATGGATCTATCAGGGCTCGAACCTGAGACCTTCCGCGTGTAAAGCGGACGTGATAACCACTACACCATAGATACGTGTTATTATAAAGTTTTCGAAGAGATCTACCTTATTATTATGTCTAATCACGATGGTCAAAACATGTATGTATCAGGGCTCGAACCTGGGACCTTCCGCGTGTTAGGCGGACGTGATAACCACTACACCATAAGTGCGTGTTAATATAAAGTTTTAGAAGAGATCTAGCTTATTATTATGTCTAATCACGATGGTCAAAGCATGAATCTACCAGGGCTCGAACCTGGGACCTTCCGCGTGTTAGGCGGACGTGATAACCACTACACCATAGATACTTGGTTATTGTGAGTTTTCTAAGAGATCTACCTTATTATTATGTATAATCACGATGATCAAAACATGTATCTACCAGGGCTCGAACCTGGGACCTTCCGCGTGTAAAGCGGACGTGATAACCACTACACCATAGATACGTGTTATTATAAAGTTTTCGAAGAGATCTAGCTTATTACTATGTCTAATCACGATGGTCAAAACATGTATCTATCAGGGCTCGAACCTGAGACCTTCCGCGTGTAAAGCGGACGTGATAACCACTACACCATAGATACGTGTTATTATAAAGTTTTCGAAGAGATCTAGCTTATTACTATGTCTAATCACGATGGTCAAAACATGTAACTATCAGGGCTCGAACCTGAGACCTTCCTCGTGTAAAGCAACGTGATAACCACTACACCATAGATACTTGGTTATTCTGAGTTTTCGAAGAGATCTACCATATTATTATGTCTTATCACGATGGTCAAAACATGTATCTACCAGGGCTCGAACCTGGGACCTTCCGCGTGTTAGGCGGACGTGATAACCACTACACCATAGATACTTGGTTATTGTGAGTTTTCGAAGAGATCTACCTTATTATTATGTCTAATCACGATGGTCAAAACATGTATCTATCAGGGCTCGAACCTGAGACCTTCCGCGTGTAAAGCGGACGTGATAACCACTACACCATAGATACGTGTTATTATAAAGTTTTCGAAGAGATCTAGCTTATTACTATGTCTAATCACGATGGTCAAAACATGTATCTATCAGGGCTCGAACCTGGGACCTTCCGCGTGTTAGGCGGACGTGATAACCACTACACCATAGATACTTGGTTATTGTGAGTTTTCGAAGAGATCTACCTTATTATTATGTCTAATCACGATGGTCAAAACATGTATCTACCAGGGCTCGAACCTGGGACCTTCCGCGTGTAAAGCGGACGTGATAACCACTACACCATAGATACGTGTTAATTTAAGTTTTCGAAGAGATGTAGCTTATTACTATGTCTAATCACGATGGTCAAAACATGTATCTTTCAGGGCTCGAACCTGGCACTTTCCGCGTGTAAAGCGGACGTGATAACCACTAAACCATAGATACGTGTTAATTTAAGTTTTCGAAGAGATCTAGCATATTACTATGTCTAATCACGATGGTCTAAACATGTATCTATCAGGGCACGAACCTGGGACCTTCCGCGTGTAAAGCGGACGTGATAACCACTACACCACAGATACGTGTTAATTTAAGTTTTCGAAGAGATCTAGCTTATTACTATGTCTAATCACGATGGTCAAAACATGTATCTATCAGGGCTCGAACCTGACACCTTCCGCGTTTTAGGCGGACGTGATAACCACTACACCATAGATACTTGGTTATTCTGAGTTTTCGAAGAGATCTACCTTTTTATTATGTCTTATCACGATGGTCAAAACATGCATCAACCAGGGCTCGAACCTGGGACCTTCCGCGTGTTAGGCGGACGTGATAACCACTACACCATAGGTGCGTGTTAATATAAAGTTTTAGAAGAGATCTAGCTTATTATTATGTCGAATCACGATGGTCAAAGCATGAATCTACCAGGGCTCGAACCTGGGACCTTCCGCGTGTTAGGCGGACGTGATAACCACCACACCATAGATACTTGGTTATTGTGAGTTTTCGAAGAGATCTACCTTATTATTATGTCTAATCACGAGGGTCAAAACATGTATCTACCAGGGCTCGAAACCGTGACCTTCCGCGTGTAAAGCGGACGTGATAACCACTACACCATAGATACGTGTTATTATAAAGTTTTCGAAGAGATCTACCTTATTATTATGTCTAATCACGATGGTCAAAACATGTATCTACCAGGGCTCGAACCTGGGACCTTCCACGTGCAAGGCGGACGTGATAACCACTACACTATAGATACGTGTTAATTTAAGTTTTCGAAGAGATCTAGCTTATTACTATGTCTAATCACGATGGTCAAAACATGTATCTATCAGGGCTCGAACCTGGGACCTTCCTAGTGTTAGGCGGACGTGATAACCACTACACCATAGATACTTGGTTATTGTGAGT
Organism: Phalangium opilio; assembly: GCF_054372755.1. NCBI lineage: Eukaryota > Metazoa > Arthropoda > Arachnida > Opiliones > Phalangiidae > Phalangium > Phalangium opilio. The sequence goes on from NW_028324169.1 coordinate 2,342,860, forward strand.
TTTCGAAGAGATCTACCTTATTATTATGTCTAATCACGATGGTCAAAACATGTATCTACCAGGGCTCGAACCTGGGACCTTCCGCGTGTAAAGCGGACGTGATAACCACTACACCATAGATACGTGTTAATTTAAGTTTTCGAAGAGATGTAGCTTATTACTATGTCTAATCACGATGGTCAAAACATGTATCTATCAGGGCTCGAACCTGGCACTTTCCGCGTGTAAAGCGAACGTGATAACCACTAAACCATAGATACGTGTTAATTTAAGTTTTCGAAGAGATCTAGCTTATTACTATGTCTAATCACGATGGTCTAAACATGTATCTATCAGGGCACGAACCTGGGACCTTCCGCGTGTAAAGCGGACGTTTTTTTTTTTTTTTTTTTTAATATAAAACAAAATTGATACAAACGTCAAAGATAATCAATGCTACTTTGTGCACATCAGGAAATATCGAACAATTACAACCAGTCTAAGAATTGTTTTATATGCTTTAAAAAATGTTCATCACGATTCAATAACAAAAAATGGGAGCTTAAGGTTAGACGTAGTTCGCGTTTTAAAATAGCGTAACAACGTTTTTCTAAAATAGCTAACGAGACTTTGGCAGTACTAATTAAAAACGAACGTGCATTTAAAACCAGCCATTTAAAGAGTGACGTTAAGAAATGAACGAATTTCACACGGGATTTAGGGCGAATGCCAGCCGAATAATGTTGAAAGATGATAAAAGAGTCCCTGCCGGGCGTACAACTGCCCAGCACACTGTCAAGGGCCAAGCCTAATTTAGTGACAAAGAGGGACTGCCAGAGCCGAATCGTAAAGGGGCAGCGCAAGAAAATGTGCTCTAAAGTTTCGACATTGTTGAAGCAAAACACGCACGTGGGGTTAGACGAAAGACCGATGGCGAAAAGCCGCTCAGACGTAAAGATAGCCCCATGCACCACTTGAAGGTTGACGTCGCGATGAGAAGGACGAAGCAAAGACGAGTGTAACGTTGACCAGGCAGGGCGAGGCAGGGGACCCCCAAAGAACCGGCGCCAGGCATGCTCACCTGGGGACTCAGCAACGGTGGAGAGCGCAAAACGACCGTAGATGACCTTGCTGGTCAGGGCAGTCAAGTCGAAATCCGCACCCGTATTATCGACTAATGTCACACCGACCGTACGGCAGAAGCGGCGCCGCGACCGAACGCGGGAAAGCCAAGTCTCCGGGAGAACAGAATGGATATATTGAACCGCAGTTGTAAGCCACGACGGGCAAGGGGCGTCCGAAGCTAGCCCACACAGGTCAGCAATCGCGGGACTGGGTAAAAAACCCGGAACCACTTCGTAAGTAAAATCCCGTAAGCGATACAGACCGTGAAAAAGAAAACACGCACGAGCACGCGGACTGAGACCGGACATGTCAATACGCGGGTTGAAGAATAAAACCGAACTTAATAAATCGGGCGGGTCTCTTAAATGCAGATTCTGAGTGGCACAGAATTCAGACCAAGCGAGCCAAAGCTCACGATACCGGGGTGAGAGCCTCGCGACATACGAGGCAGGGAGCGTGCACTGCAAAATGTCAAATCCCGGGTCCGAGGCATGCAAAGAAGGACACAACAAATACTGAGCCAGTTCGTACGTACGTTGCGCGTCGGCGCCCGTAATATACCGTAACAGTTCTTGCAAGCGAAAAGTAAGTTTCTTCGTGCGCAAGTCAACCAGCCCGAAGCCGCCGCCTTTCTTCGGACGCGTAAGCAAAGAATAAGCGACCGTATGGGCGCGTTCACCCCACAAAAAACCCAGGGTTTCCCGGCGAAAGTCGTCCTCAAACCGATTAGGTAACGCGAGGGACCGCAGCGAATGCCCAAGTAATGACATGGCCAAAGTGTTGACCACCACGATCTTGCCCGACAAGGAAAGGCACCGACCTTTCCAAATGCGAAGGACACGACGGAATTTAGCCAAACGCGGGCTCCAGTTAAGATCGTCCGATACTGCGCCATCCGTACTGAGAAAGATGCCCAAAATCTCGAGCGGGTCGGACGAGATAGTGAGGTCCGCAACAGAGGATGGGGCTCGACCCCGGTCGCAGCCCAATCACATACCTCGACACTTGGAGATGTTCAAGTCGGAACCCGACGCGAGGCCATACCGCTGATATTCCCGCACAACTTCCAAGACGGATGCTGTATCACGGACCACCAAGGCATTGTCATCGACATGAACCCGTAACAAGGGAGGAGGCTGAGAGGTCGGCCAAAGAATCCGGTCGATAGCGGTTCGGAAGAGAGAACGTAAAGCAAGGGACTAAGCGGACAGCCCTGGCGGACCGATCGACCGAGCTGAAAAAAGTCTGTTAAATATCCATTTATTTTCAGGCAAGACTTGCTGCCAACGAGAAATAATTAAATCCACTTGCGAAAAGGCTCGCCGAAGCCAAAAGCGCGAAGTACCGCAAAGAGGTAGTCCCACGAAACCTGATCAAACGCTTTCGCGAGATCTAATTTAACGAGGATACCCGGCCCGCGAGACCGCTGCAGATAGTCCTTGATGTCGGAGAAAAGGGCGGGAGTACTGGTCGCGGAACGTGATCGAACGGCGCCCGTTTGCGAACCATGAATTAACGATGGAAAAATTGAAGAAAGCCGTGAACCGAGTACTTTCGCGACGAGCTTATAGTCCGCGTTTAGCAACGTGATGGGGCGTCTGTTCTTGACGTCTCGTAAATCACCGGCTTTAGGCAGCAAGATAATGAGCCCTTCCTTCATAGAAGGAGGAAGGCGACCCTCCGAATGACAATGGGAAATGAGTGCAACAAATTCTTCCTGAATATGTGGCAGCACGAATCGCCAGAACTCGTTCGTGAAACCGTCAGTACCCGGGCTTTTGCCGGCGGGAGCGCAATTTAAGACCATTGAAATGTCCGCCCACCGTATCGGGGCATCACAAACCTGCGCGTCGGCCGCACAAAGTCTGTTAGTAACGAAAGACGCGTAAAAGTCAATTACAGCCCGGTTCGTAGGACGTCTACGAGACATCGCCGCGAAGTGTTCAAAATAGCGCTGCCGAACGGCCCCCGGTTCCGTGAGGAGCTGCGCGTCAGGCGCCAAGACACATTTGATCGACTTAGAAGACTGCCGATGACGTTCCAGGCGGAGAAAAAAGGACGTAGGACGCTCACCGGCCGAGCGCCATTGCTGGTTAGCCCGAACTACTGCCCCCTGCAGCACCCCCCTGTCGAAGTCGTTTAAGGCCTCCTTCGCCGCAAGAAAGTCCGCGAGACCAACCGAGGAATTAGATGCGGCCAGCTGAGTCTTGGACAAGGCTTCGCGTAAGCGAGTTCGTTCGGCGCGATCACGCGAGGCTTGAACCTTCCCGTACAACATGGCATGTTCGCGTAGGGACTGCTTTAAAGCTTCGTACCATGCAAATTTGTCCGGCGATTCGCGAAAGCGTTGGCGACTCCGGCGAAGAATGCGTAAGACTGCCTGGCGGTAGGCGTCGAACTGCAAGAGACGCGCATTAAAAGACCACGTACCTGGGCCCATCTTAACGCCGTCCAAGACGAGACGGAGTTCAAGGGCGCGATGATCCGAAAGGGGACACGGTAAGATCTGACAGGTCGTAACATTCTGACGATCCTCCCCGGCAAGGAGAACATAGTCGATGCGCGATTGAAGATAAGAGCCATACACGGGACCGGACCAGGTCCAGTCAAAGTTGTCCGCATGTGTTGCGCGCCAAACGTCAATGAGGTGGGTATCACGTAGAAATCGGAATAAGGCAGTCGAGCCCAAACGCGAAGAGGAACCAGACAATGGTCGGCGATCCAGACCCGGGCGCGCAACGTCGTTAAAATCCCCGACGACTAGGGGACGCGAACAGCGCGAGACCACCCCCCGCAAGCGGTCATAAAAGGGCAAACGATCGGGCGCGACATTCGGAAGATACACGTTCACGATATCCAGAGGTTCGCTGTCAATGGACAAAGACGCCAAAATAAACCGGCCCTCTCCACTACGTAGGACGCGGGCAGGCAAAACGTCAAGACCCGCCCGAATGCAAATAGCAACACCGCGAAAACCGAAAACAGGGTCATTATCAAAATAAATGGGACCGCGCCAAAGAGACCGAAAAACCGCGACATGGGAGCCCGACCAGTGAGTCTCTTGGAGACACAAAACGTCGAAACCCTTGCTCCATTCAACCAGTTCTTTCATCTTCGCCAGAGCCCGCAAACCGCGGACGTTAAGAGAAACGATTTTTATCATTGAAGGGCGAGAGCAGCGGAGGGGTCACCTGGTCAGCGATAAGACGTGGAGAAGGAGGCCGACCAAGCAAAGGGAGGTCTGACTTAGGTCGTTTCAGCCCCTGCTTACCACCGACAACACGCCAGTCTCCCTGGCCATCCTCGGGCGAAACGGAAGGTTCACCATCACTACTAGAAACTGGACGTTTCTGAGTCGCAACCAGTACTTCAGAGTCTCCAGGCGCCGCAACTGGTGACCCGCCCCCCGGGATAACCTCGGCGGAAGAAACACCAACCGGCAAGTCGACAGAAGGTGCAGCAGGAGGCAAACGACGAGGTATATCAACATTGGGGCAAACCCGCGCGATATGCCCCTGAGCGTCACACCGGCGGCAAACGAAGAGAGGACAGTCCTTGTAGAGGTGAGAGTTAGACAGACACTTATTACAAACTTTGCCCTGCCGATCATGCCGAACGCGGTAGGAGCTTTCGAGCCCCATGACGTCGACCAAACGCAAACTATAAGGTAAGCTAGAGACACCCTCTGGTAGCGAAACCTTTATCGAGCGTTGCCCGTAATACTTGCCATTTGTACGCTCCCAAACCACCTCACTTTTTAACTCGCAATTATAACTCAGCAACTTTGCCTTTAAAACGTCATCCGATACAAACTCAGGGAGATCAAAAAAGGTAGCAATGATCTCGCGACTCCCGACTTTACGCACCACGCAGTCTTCCGCCTCGAGCCCAAGACCTAATTCTGCGCAATTATCCGCATCTTCCAACGACACAAATGTTACGAAAAAACCGCCTTTCGTACTCACCACCGACGAATAAGAATCCGCACCAAAAGTCAATGACAAAGCTTCTTCAATCTTCGAAACAACGCGCTCCTGACATTCTACAAAAACCGAACGTTTCAAAACTTCCATCGTGTAAGTAGATTAGTAATAATAATAGATTAGTTGAAAAAATAACGGGACTCTGCCCGAGGCAGAGCCCAAAACGCGAGAAACCCGACTCAAAATAGACAGCAAAAAAGAAACTCACGCAAAGAAACGAATAAAAAAGCCAAAGGCCGAAAAAAAACCCGCGAGCAAGAGGAGAAGCCGAGGACGGAGCGAGAGAAAAACGCGACCGCACTCGACGAAAACCAAAACGCGAATCCCTACCAGCGCTGTAACCTGGGACCTTCCGCGTGTTACGCAGACGTGATAACCACTACACCACAGATACGTGTTAATTTAAGTTTTCGAAGAGATCTAGCTTATTACTATGTCTAATCACGATGGTCAAAACATGTATCTATCAGGGCTCGAACCTGGGACCTTCCGCGTGTAAAGCAACGGGATAACCACTACACCATAGATACTTGGTTATTCTGAGTTTTCGAAGAGATCTACCTTATTATTATGTCTTATCACGATGGTCAAAACATGTATCTACCAGGGCTCGAACCTGGGACCTTCCGCGTGTTAGGCGGACGTGATAACCACTACACCATAGATACTTGGTTATTGTGAGTTTTCGAAGAGATCTACCTTATTATTATGTCTAATCACGATGGTCAAAACAATATCTATCAGGGCTCGAACCTGAGACCTTCCGCGTGTAAAGCGGACGTGATAACCACTACACCATAGATACGTGTTATTATAAAGTTTTCGAAGAGATCTACCTTATTATTATGTCTAATCACGATGGTCAAAACATGTATCTACCAGGGCTCGAACCTGGGACCTTCCACGTGCAAGGCGGACGTGATAACCACTGCACTATAGATACGTGTTAATTTAAGTTTTCGAAGAGATCTAGCTTATTACTATGTCTAATCACGATGGTCAAAACATGTATCTATCAGGGCTCGAACCTGAGACCTTCCGCGTGTAAAGCGGACAAGATAACCACTACACCATAGATACGTGTTATTATAAAGTTTTCGAAGAGATCTACCTTATTATTATGTCTAATCACGATGGTCAAAACATGTATCTACCAGGGCTCGAACCTGGGACCTTCCACGTGCAAGGCGGACGTGATAACCACTACACTATAGATACGTGTTAATTTAAGTTTTCGAAGAGATCTAGCTTATTACTATGTCTAATCACGATGGTCAAAACATGTATCTATCAGGGCTCGAACCTGGGACCTTCCTAGTGTTAGGCGGACGTGATAACCACTACACCATAGATACTTGGTTATTGTGAGTTTTCGAAGAGATCTACCTTATTATTATGTCTAATCACGATGGTCAAAACATGTATCTACCAGGGCTCGAACCTGGGACCTTCCGCGTGTAAAGCGGACGTGATAACCACTACACCATAGATACGTGTTAATTTAAGTTTTCGAAGAGATGTAGCTTATTACTATGTCTAATCACGATGGTCAAAACATGTATCTATCAGGGCTCGAACCTGGCACTTTCCGCGTGTAAAGCGAACGTGATAACCACTAAACCATAGATACGTGTTAATTTAAGTTTTCGAAGAGATCTAGCTTATTACTATGTCTAATCACGATGGTCTAAACATGTATCTATCAGGGCACGAACCTGGGACCTTCCGCGTGTAAAGCGGACGTGATAACCACTACACCACAGATACGTGTTAATTTAAGTTTTCGAAGAGATCTAGCTTATTACTATGTCTAATCACGATGGTCAAAACATGTAACTATCAGGGCTCGAACCTGGGACCTTCCGCGTGTTAGGCGGACGTGATAAACACTACACCATAGATACGTATTAACATAAGGTTTTAGAAGAGATTTAGCTTATAACTATGTCTAATCACGATGGTCAAAACATGTAACTATCAGGGCTCGAACCTGAGACCTTCCTCGTGTAAAGCAACGTGATAACCACTACACCATAGATACTTGGTTATTCTGAGTTTTCGAAGAGATCTACCTTATTATTATGTCTTATAACGATGGTCAAAACGTGTATCTACCAGGGCTCGAACCTGGGACCTTCCGCGTGTTAGGCGGACGTGATAACCACTACACCATAGATACTTGGTTAGTGTGAGTTTTCGAAGAGATCTACCTTATTATTATGTCTAATCACGATGGTCAAAACATGTATCTACCAGCGCTGAAACCTGAGACCTTCCGCGTGTAAAGCGGACGTGATAACCACTACACCATAGATTCGTGTTATTATAAAGTTTTCGAAGAGATCTACCTTATTATTATGTCTAATCACGATGGTCAAAACATGTATGTATCAGGGCTCGAACCTGGGACCTTCCGCGTGTTAGGCGGACGTGATAACCACTACACCATAGGTGCGTGTTAATATAAAATTTTAGAAGAGATCTAGCTTATTATTATGTCTAATCACGATGGTCAAAGCATGAATCTACTAGGGCTCGAACCTGGGACCTTCCGCGTGTTAGGCGGACGTGATAACCACTACACCATAGATACTTGGTTATTGTGAGTTTTCTAAGAGATCTACCTTATTATTATGTATAATCACGATGATCAAAACATGTATCTACCAGGGCTCGAACCTGGGACCTTCCGCGTGTAAAGCGGACGTGATAACCACTACACCATAGATACGTGTTATTATAAAGTTTTCGAAGAGATCTAGCTTATTACTATTTCTAATCACGATGGTCAAAACATGTATCTATCAGGGCTCGAACCTGAGACCTTCCGCGTGTAAAGCGGACGTGATAACCACTACACTATAGATACGTGTTATTATAAAGTTTTCGAAGAGATCTAGCTTATTACTATGTCTAATCACGATGGTCAAAACATGTATCTATCATGGCTCGAACCTGGCACTTTCCGCGTGTAAAGCGGACGTGATAACCACTAAACCATAGATACGTGTTAATTTAGGTTTTCGAAGAGATCTAGCTTATTACTATGTCTAATCACGATGGTCTAAACATGTATCTATCAGGGCACGAACCTGGGACCTTCCGCGTGTAAAGCGGACGTGATAACCACTACACCACAGATACGTGTTAATTTAAGTTTTCGAAGAGATCTAGCTTATTACTATGTCTAATCACGTTGGTCAAAAGATGTATCTATCAGGGCTCGAACCTGGGACCTTCCGCGTGTTAGGCGGACGTGATAAACACTACACCATAGATACGTATTAACATAGGGTTTTAGAAGAGATTTAGCTTATAACTATGTCTAATCACGATGGTCAAAACATGTAACTATCAGGGCTCGAACCTGAGACCTTCCTCGTGTAAAGCAACGTGATAACCACTACACCATAGAAACTTGGTTATTCTGAGTTTTCGAAGAGATCTACCTTATTATTATGTCTAATCACGATGGTCAAAACATGTATCTACCAGGGCTCGAACCTGGGACCTTCCGCGTGTTAGGCGGACGTGATAACCACTACACCATAGGTGCGCGTTAATATAAAGTTTTAGAAGAGATCTAGCTTATTATAATGTCTAATCACGATGGTCAAAGCATGAATCTACCAGGGCTCGAACCTGGACCTTCCGCGTGTTAGGCGGACGTGATAACCACTACACCATAGATACTTGGTTATTGTGAGTTTTCGAAGAGATCTACCTTATTATTATGTCTAATCTCGAGGGTCAAAACATGTATCTACCAGGGCTCGAAACCGTGACCTTCCGCGTGTAAAGCGGACGTGATAACCACTACACCATAGATACGTGTTATTATAAAGTTTTCGAAGAGATCTACCTTATTATTATGTCTAATCACGATGGTCAAAACATGTATCTACCAGGGCTCGAACCTGGGACCTTCCACGTGCAAGGCGGACGTGATAACCAATACACCATAGATACGTGTTATTATAAAGTTTTCGAAGAGATCTAGCTTATTACTATTTCTAATCACGATGGTCAAAACATGTTTCTATCAGGGCACGAACCTGGGACCTTCCGCGTGTTACGCGGACGTGATAACCACTACACCATAGGTGCGCGTTAATATAAAGTTTTAGAAGAGATCTAGCTTATTATAATGTCTAATCACGATGGTCAAAGCATGAATCTACCAGGGCTCGAACCTGGACCTTCCGCGTGTTAGGCGGACGTGATAACCACTACACCATAGATACTTGGTTATTGTGAGTTTTCGAAGAGATCTACCTTATTATTATGTCTAATCTCGAGGGTCAAAACATGTATCTACCAGGGCTCGAAACCGTGACCTTCCGCGTGTAAAGCGGACGTGATAACCACTACACCATAGATACGTGTTATTATAAAGTTTTCGAAGAGATCTACCTTATTATTATGTCTAATCACGATGGTCAAAACATGTATCTACCAGGGCTCGAACCTGGGACCTTCCACGTGCAAGGCGGACGTGATAACCAATACACCATAGATACGTGTTATTATAAAGTTTTCGAAGAGATCTAGCTTATTACTATTTCTAATCACGATGGTCAAAACATGTTTCTATCAGGGCACGAACCTGGGACCTTCCGCGTGTTACGCGGACGTGATAACCACTACACCATAGATACTTGGTTATTGTGAGTTTTCCAAGAGATCTACCTTATTATTATGTCTAATCACGATGGTCAAAACATGTATCTACCAGGGCTCAAACCTGGGACCTTCCGCGTGTAAAGCGGACGTGATAACCACTACACTATAGATACGTGTTAATTTAAGTTTTCGAAGAGATCTAGCTTATTCCTATGTCTAATCACGATGGTCAAAACATGTATCTATCAGGGCTCGAACCTGACACCTTCCGCGTTTTAGGCGGACGTGATAACCACTACACCATAGATACTTGGTTATTCTGAGTTTTCGAAGAGATCTACCTTTTTATTATGTCTTATCACGATGGTCAAAACATGTATCTACCAGGGCTCGAACCTGGGACCTTCCGCGTGTTAGGCGGACGTGATAACCACTACACCATAGGTGCGTGTTAATATAAAGTTTTAAAAGAGATCTAGCTTATTATTATGTCTAATCACGAGGGTCAAAACATGTATCTACCAGGGCTCGAAACCGTGACCTTCCGCGTGTAAAGCGGACGTGATAACCACTACACCATAGATACGTGTTATTATAAAGTTTTCGAAGAGATCTACCTTATTATTATGTCTAATCACGATGGTCAAAACATGTATCTACCAGGGCTCGAACCTGGGACCTTCCACGTGCAAGGCGGACGTGATAACCAATACACCATAGATACGTGTTAATATAAAGTTTTCGAAGAGATCTACCTTATTATTATGTCTAATCACGATGGTCAAAACATGTATCTACCAGGGCTCGAAACCGGGACTTTCGGCGTTTTAGGCGGACGTGATAACCACTACACCATAGATACTTGGTTATTGTGAGTTTTCTAAGAGATCTACCTTATTATTATGTATAATCACGATGATCAAAACATGTATCTACCAGGGCTCGAACCTGGGACCTTCCGCGTGTAAAGCGGACGTGATAACCACTACACCATAGATACGTGTTATTATAAAGTTTTCGAAGAGATCTAGCTTATTACTATGTCTAATCACGATGGTCAAAACATGTATCTATCAGGGCTCGAACCTGAGACCTTCCGCGTGTAAAGCGGACGTGATAACCACTACACCATAGATACGTGTTATTATAAAGTTTTCGAAGAGATCTAGCTTATTATTATGTCTAATCACGAGGGTCAAAACATGTATCTACCAGGGCTCAAAACCGGGACCTTCCGCGTGTAAAACGGACGTGATAACCACTACACCATAGATACGTGTTATTATAAAGTTTTCGAAGAGATCTACCTTATTATTATGTCTAATCACGATGGTCAAAACATGTATCTATCAGGGCTCGAACCTGAGACCTTCCGCGTGTAAAGCGGACGTGATAACCACTACACTATAGATACGTGTTATTATAAAGTTTTCGAAGAGATCTAGCTTATTACTATGTCTAATCACGATGGTCAAAACATGTATCTATCATGGCTCGAACCTGGCACTTTCCGCGTGTAAAGCGGACGTGATAACCACTAAACCATAGATACGTGTTAATTTAGGTTTTCGAAGAGATCTAGCTTATTACTATGTCTAATCACGATGGTCTAAACATGTATCTATCAGGGCACGAACCTGGGACCTTCCGCGTGTAAAGCGGACGTGATAACCACTACACCACAGATACGTGTTAATTTAAGTTTTCGAAGAGATCTAGCTTATTACTATGTCTAATCACGTTGGTCAAAACATGTATCTATCAGGGCTCGAACCTGGGACCTTCCGCGTGTTAGGCGGACGTGATAAACACTACACCATAGATACGTATTAACATAGGGTTTTAGAAGAGATTTAGCTTATAACTATGTCTAATCACGATGGTCAAAACATGTAACTATCAGGGCTCGAACCTGAGACCTTCCTCGTGTAAAGCAACGTGATAACCACTACACCATAGAAACTTGGTTATTCTGAGTTTTCGAAGAGATCTACCTTATTATTATGTCTAATCACGATGGTCAAAACATGTATCTACCAGGGCTCGAACCTGGGACCTTCCGCATGTTAGGCGGACGTGATAACCACTACACCATAGGTGCGCGTTAATATAAAGTTTTAGAAGAGATCTAGCTTATTATAATGTCTAATCACGATGGTCAAAGCATGAATCTACCAGGGCTCGAACCTGGACCTTCCGCGTGTTAGGCGGACGTGATAACCACTACACCATAGATACTTGGTTATTGTGAGTTTTCGAAGAGATCTACCTTATTATTATGTCTAATCTCGAGGGTCAAAACATGTATCTACCAGGGCTCGAAACCGTGACCTTCCGCGTGTAAAGCGGACGTGATAACCACTACACCATAGATACGTGTTATTATAAAGTTTTCGAAGAGATCTACCTTATTATTATGTCTAATCACGATGGTCAAAACATGTATCTACCAGGGCTCGAACCTGGGACCTTCCACGTGCAAGGCGGACGTGATAACCAATACACCATAGATACGTGTTATTATAAAGTTTTCGAAGAGATCTAGCTTATTACTATTTCTAATCACGATGGTCAAAACATGTTTCTATCAGGGCACGAACCTGGGACCTTCCGCGTGTTACGCGGACGTGATAACCACTACACCATAGGTGCGCGTTAATATAAAGTTTTAGAAGAGATCTAGCTTATTATAATGTCTAATCACGATGGTCAAAGCATGAATCTACCAGGGCTCGAACCTGGACCTTCCGCGTGTTAGGCGGACGTGATAACCACTACACCATAGATACTTGGTTATTGTGAGTTTTCGAAGAGATCTACCTTATTATTATGTCTAATCTCGAGGGTCAAAACATGTATCTACCAGGGCTCGAAACCGTGACCTTCCGCGTGTAAAGCGGACGTGATAACCACTACACCATAGATACGTGTTATTATAAAGTTTTCGAAGAGATCTACCTTATTATTATGTCTAATCACGATGGTCAAAACATGTATCTACCAGGGCTCGAACCTGGGACCTTCCACGTGCAAGGCGGACGTGATAACCAATACACCATAGATACGTGTTATTATAAAGTTTTCGAAGAGATCTAGCTTATTACTATTTCTAATCACGATGGTCAAAACATGTTTCTATCAGGGCACGAACCTGGGACCTTCCGCGTGTTACGCGGACGTGATAACCACTACACCATAGATACTTGGTTATTGTGAGTTTTCCAAGAGATCTACCTTATTATTATGTCTAATCACGATGGTCAAAACATGTATCTACCAGGGCTCAAACCTGGGACCTTCCGCGTGTAAAGCGGACGTGATAACCACTACACTATAGATACGTGTTAATTTAAGTTTTCGAAGAGATCTAGCTTATTCCTATGTCTAATCACGATGGTCAAAACATGTATCTATCAGGGCTCGAACCTGACACCTTCCGCGTTTTAGGCGGACGTGATAACCACTACACCATAGATACTTGGTTATTCTGAGTTTTCGAAGAGATCTACCTTTTTATTATGTCTTATCACGATGGTCAAAACATGTATCTACCAGGGCTCGAACCTGGGACCTTCCGCGTGTTAGGCGGACGTGATAACCACTACACCATAGGTGCGTGTTAATATAAAGTTTTAAAAGAGATCTAGCTTATTATTATGTCTAATCACGAGGGTCAAAACATGTATCTACCAGGGCTCGAAACCGTGACCTTCCGCGTGTAAAGCGGACGTGATAACCACTACACCATAGATACGTGTTATTATAAAGTTTTCGAAGAGATCTACCTTATTATTATGTCTAATCACGATGGTCAAAACATGTATCTACCAGGGCTCGAACCTGGGACCTTCCACGTGCAAGGCGGACGTGATAACCAATACACCATAGATACGTGTTAATATAAAGTTTTCGAAGAGATCTACCTTATTATTATGTCTAATCACGATGGTCAAAACATGTATCTACCAGGGCTCGAAACCGGGACTTTCGGCGTTTTAGGCGGACGTGATAACCACTACACCATAGATACTTGGTTATTGTGAGTTTTCTAAGAGATCTACCTTATTATTATGTATAATCACGATGATCAAAACATGTATCTACCAGGGCTCGAACCTGGGACCTTCCGCGTGTAAAGCGGACGTGATAACCACTACACCATAGATACGTGTTATTATAAAGTTTTCGAAGAGATCTAGCTTATTACTATGTCTAATCACGATGGTCAAAACATGTATCTATCAGGGCTCGAACCTGAGACCTTCCGCGTGTAAAGCGGACGTGATAACCACTACACCATAGATACGTGTTATTATAAAGTTTTCGAAGAGATCTAGCTTATTATTATGTCTAATCACGAGGGTCAAAACATGTATCTACCAGGGCTCAAAACCGGGACCTTCCGCGTGTAAAACGGACGTGATAACCACTACACCATAGATACGTGTTATTATAAAGTTTTCGAAGAGATCTACCTTATTATTATGTCTAATCACGATGGTCAAAACATGTGTCTACCAGGGCTCGAACCTGGGACCTTCCACGTGCAAGGCGGACGTGATAACCAATACACCATAGATACGTGTTAATATAAAGTTTTCGAAGAGATCTACCTTATTATTATGTCTAATCACGATGGTCAAAACATGTATCTACCAGGGCTCGAAACCGGGACTTTCGGCGTTTTAGGCGGACGTGATAACCACTACACCATAGATACTTGGTTATTGTGAGTTTTCTAAGAGATCTACCTTATTATTATGTATAATCACGATGATCAAAACATGTATCTACCAGGGCTCGAACCTGGGACCTTCCGCGTGTAAAGCGGACGTGATAACCACTACACCATAGATACGTGTTATTATAAAGTTTTCGAAGAGATCTAGCTTATTACTATGTCTAATCACGATGGTCAAAACATGTATCTATCAGGGCTCGAACCTGAGACCTTCCGCGTGTAAAGCGGACGTGATAACCACTACACCATAGATACGTGTTATTATAAAGTTTTCGAAGAGATCTAGCTTATTACTATGTCTAATCACGATGGTCAAAACATGTATCTATCAGGGCACGAACCTGGGACCTTCCGCGTGTTAGGCGGACGTGATAACCACTACACCATAGATACTTGGTTATTGTGAGTTTTCGAAGAGATCTACCTTATTATTATGTCTAATCACGATGGTCAAAACATGTATCTACCAGGGCTCAAACCTGGGACCTTCCGCGTGTAAAGCGGACGTGATAACCACTACACTATAGATACGTGTTAATTTAAGTTTTCGAAGAGATCTAGCTTATTACTATGTCTAATCACGATGGTCAAAACATGTTTCTATCAGGGCTCGAACCTGACACCTTCCGCGTTTTAGGCGGACGTGATAACCACTACACCATAGATACTTGGTTATTCTGAGTTTTCTAAGAGATCTACCTTTTTATTATGTCTTATCACGATGGTCAAAACATGTATCTACCAGGGCTCGAACCTGGGACCTCCCGCGTGTTAGGCGGACGTGATAACCACTACACCATAGGTGCGTGTTAATATAAAGTTTTAGAAGAGATCTAGCTTATTATTATGTCTAATCACGATGGTCAAAGCATGAATCTACCAGGGCTCGAACCTGGGACCTTCCGCGTGTTAGGCGGACGTGATAACCACTACACCATAGATACTTGGTTATTGTGAGTTTTCGAAGAGATCTACCTTATTATTATGTCTAATCACGAGGGTCAAAACATGTATCTACCAGGGCTCGAAACCGGGACCTTCCGCGTGTAAAACGGACGTGATAACCACTACACCATAGATACGTGTTATTATAAAGTTTTCGAAGATATCTACCTTATTATTATGTCTAATCACGATGGTCAAAACATGTGTCTACCAGGGCTCGAACCTGGGACCTTCCACGTGCAAGGCGGACGTGATAACCAATACACCATAGATACGTGTTAATATAAAGTTTTCGAAGAGATCTACCTTATTATTATGTCTAATCACGATGGTCAAAACATGTATCTACCAGGGCTCGAAACCGGGACCTTCCGCGTTTTAGGCGGACGTGATAACCACTACACCATAGATACTTGGTTATTGTGAGTTTTCTAAAAGATCTACCTTCCTATTATGTATAATCACGATGATCAAAACATGTATCTACCAGGGCTCGAACCTGGGACCTTCCGCGTGTAAAACGGACGTGATAACCACTACACCATAGATACGTGTTATTATAAAGTTTTCGAAGAGATCTAGCTTATTACTATGTCTAATCACGATGGTCAAAACATGTATCTATCAGGGCTCGAACCTGAGACCTTCCGCGTGTAAAGCGGACGTGATAACCACTACACCATAGATACGTGTTATTATAAAGTTTTCGAAGAGATCTAGCTTATTACTATGTCTAATCACGATGGTCAAAACATGTATCTATCAGGGCACGGACCTGGGAACTTCCGCGTGTTAGGCGGACGTGATAACCACTACACCATAGATACTTGGTTATTGTGAGTTTTCGAAGAGATCTACCTTATTATTATGTCTAATCACGATGGTCAAAACATGTATCTACCAGGGCTCAAACCTGGGACCTTCCGCGTGTAAAGCGGACGTGATAACCACTACACTATAGATACGTGTTAATTTAAGTTTTCGAAGAGATCTAGCTTATTACTATGTCTAATCACGATGGTCAAAACATGTATCTATCAGGGCTCGAACCTGACACCTTCCGCGTTTTAGGCGGACGTGATAACCACTACACCATAGATACTTGGTTATTCTGAGTTTTCTAAGAGATCTACCTTTTTATTATGTCTTATCACGATGGTCAAAACATGTATCTACCAGGGCTCGAACCTGGGACCTCCCGCGTGTTAGGCGGACGTGATAACCACTACACCATAGGTGCGTGTTAATATAAAGTTTTAGAAGAGATCTAGCTTATTATTATGTCTAATCACGATGGTCAAAGCATGAATCTACCAGGGCTCGAACCTGGGACCTTCCGCGTGTTAGGCGGACGTGATAACCACTACACCATAGATACTTGGTTATTGTGAGTTTTCGAAGAGATCTACCTTATTATTATGTCTAATCACGAGGGTCAAAACATGTATCTACCAGGGCTCGAAACCGGGACCTTCCGCGTGTAAAACGGACGTGAAAACCACTACACCATAGATACGTGTTATTATAAAGTTTTCGAAGATATCTACCTTATTATTATGTCTAATCACGATGGTCAAAACATGTGTCTACCAGGAATCGAACCTGGGACCTTCCACGTGCAAGGCGGACGTGATAACCAATACACCATAGATACGTGTTAATATAAAGTTTTCGAAGAGATCTACCTTATTATTATGTCTAATCACGATGGTCAAAACATGTATCTACCAGGGCTCGAAACCGGGACCTTCCGCGTTTTAGGCGGACGTGATAACCACTACACCATAGATACTTGGATATTGTGAGTTTTCTAAGAGATCTACCTTATTATTATGTATAATCACGATGATCAAAACATGTATCTATCAGGGCACGGACCTGGGAACTTCCGCGTGTTAGGCGGACGTGATAACCACTACACCATAGATACTTGGTTATTGTGAGTTTTCGAAGAGATCTACCTTATTATTATGTCTAATCACGATGGTCAAAACATGTATCTACCAGGGCTCAAACCTGGGACCTTCCGCGTGTAAAGCGGACGTGATAACCACTACACTATAGATACGTGTTAATTTAAGTTTTCGAAGAGATCTAGCTTATTACTATGTCTAATCACGATGGTCAAAACATGTATCTATCAGGGCTCGAACCTGACACCTTCCGCGTTTTAGGCGGACGTGATAACCACTACACCATAGATACTTGGTTATTCTGAGTTTTCGAAGAGATCTACCTTTTTATTATGTCTTATCACGATGGTCAAAACATGTATCTACCAGGGCTCGAACCTGGGACCTTCCGCGTGTTAGGCGGACGTGATAACCACTACACCATAGGTGCGTGTTAATATAAAGTTTTAGAAGAGATCTAGCTTATTATTATGTCTAATCACGATGGTCAAAGCATGAATCTACCAGGGCTCGAACCTGGGACCTTCCGCGTGTTAGGCGGACGTGATAACCACTACACCATAGATACTTGGTTATTGTGAGTTTTCGAAGAGATCTACCTTATTATTATGTCTAATCACGAGGGTCAAAACATGTATCTACCAGGGCTCGAAACCGTGACCTTCCGCGTGTAAAGCGGACGTGATAACCACTACACCATAGATACGTGTTATTATAGAGTTTTCGAAGAGATCTACCTTATTATTATGTCTAATCACGATGGTCAAAACATGTATCTCCCAGGGCTCGAACCTGGGACCTTCCACGTGCAAGGCGGACGTGATAACCACTACACCATAGATACGTGTTATTATAAAGTTTTCGAAGAGATCTAGCTTATTACTATGTCTAATCACGATGGTCAAAACATGTATCTATCAGGGCTCGAACCTGAGACCTTCCGCGTGTAAAGCGGACGTGATAACCACTACACCATAGATACGTGTTATTATAAAGTTTTCGAAGAGATCTAGCTTATTACTATGTCTAATCACGATGGTCAAAACATGTATCTATCAGGGCACGAACCTGGGACCTTCCGCGTGTTAGGCGGACGTGCTAACCACTACACCATAGATACTTGGTTATTGTGAATTTTCGAAGAGATCTACCTTATTATTATGTCTAATCACGATGGTCAAAACATGTATCTACCAGGGTTCAAACCTGGGACCTTCCGCGTGTTAGGCGGACGTGATAACCACTACACCATAGGTGCGTGTTAATATAAAGTTTTAGAAGAGATCTAGCTTATTATTATGTCTAATCACGATGGTCAAAGCATGAATCTACCAGGGCTCGAACCTGGGACCTTTCGCGTGTTAGGCGGACGTGATAACCACTACACCATAGATACTTGGTTATTGTGAGTTTTCGAAGAGATCTACCTTATTATTATGTCTAATCACGAGGGTCAAAACATGTATCTACCAGGGCTCGAAACCGGGACCTTCCGCGTGTAAAACGGACGTGATAACCACTACACCATAGATACGTGTTATTATAAAGTTTTCGAAGAGATCTACCTTATTATTATGTCTAATCACGATGGTCAAAACATGTGTCTTCCAGGGCTCGAACCTGGGACCTTCCACGTGCAAGGCGGACGTGATAACCAATACACCATAGATACGTGTTAATATAAAGTTTTCGAAGAGATCTACCTTATTATTATGTCTAATCACGATGGTCAAAACATGTATCTACCAGGGCTCGAAACCGGGACCTTCGGCGTTTTAGGCGGACGTGATAACCACTACACCATAGATACTTGGATATTGTGAGTTTTCTAAGAGATCTACCTTATTATTATGTATAATCACGATGATCAAAACATGTATCTACCAGGGCTCGAACCTGGGACCTTCCGCGTGTAAAGCGGACGTGATAACCACTACACCATAGATACGTGTTATTATAAAGTTTTCGAAGAGATCTAGCTTATTACTATGTCTAATCACGATGGTCAAAACATGTATCTATCAGGGCTCGAACCTGAGACCTTCCGCGTGTAAAGCGGACGTGATAACCACTACACCATAGATACGTGTTATTATAAAGTTTTCGAAGAGATCTAGCTTATTACTATGTCTAATCACGATGGTCAAAACATGTATCTATCAGGGCACGAACCTGGGACCTTCCGCGTGTTAGGCGGACGTGCTAACCACTACACCATAGATACTTGGTTATTGTGAGTTTTCGAAGAGATCTACCTTATTATTATGTCTAATCACGATGGTCAAAACATGTATCTACCAGGGCTCAAACCTGGGACCTTCCGCGTGTTAGGCGGACGTGATAACCACTACACCATAGGTGCCTGTTAATATAAAGTTTTAGAAGAGATCTAGCTTATTATTATGTCTAATCACGATGGTCAAAGCATGAATCTACCAGGGCTCGAACCTGGGACCTTCCGCGTGTTAGGCGGACGTGATAACCACTACACCATAGATACTTGGTTATTGTGAGTTTTCTAAAAGATCTACCTTCCTATTATGTATAATCACGATGATCAAAACATGTATCTACCAGGGCTCGAACCTGGGACCTTCCGCGTGTAAAACGGACGTGATAACCACTACACCATAGATACGTGTTATTATAAAGTTTTCGAAGAGATCTAGCTTATTACTATGTCTAATCACGATGGTCAAAACATGTATCTATCAGGGCTCGAACCTGAGACCTTCCGCGTGTAAAGCGGACGTGATAACCACTACACCATAGATACGTGTTATTATAAAGTTTTCGAAGAGATCTAGCTTATTACTATGTCTAATCACGATGGTCAAAACATGTATCTATCAGGGCACGGACCTGGGAACTTCCGCGTGTTAGGCGGACGTGATAACCACTACACCATAGATACTTGGTTATTGTGAGTTTTCGAAGAGATCTACCTTATTATTATGTCTAATCACGATGGTCAAAACATGTATCTACCAGGGCTCAAACCTGGGACCTTCCGCGTGTAAAGCGGACGTGATAACCACTACACTATAGATACGTGTTTATTTAAGTTTTCGAAGAGATCTAGCTTATTACTATGTCTAATCACGATGGTCAAAACATGTATCTATCAGGGCTCGAACCTGACACCTTCCGCGTTTTAGGCGGACGTGATAACCACTACACCATAGATACTTGGTTATTCTGAGTTTTCTAAGAGATCTACCTTTTTATTATGTCTTATCACGATGGTCAAAACATGTATCTACCAGGGCTCGAACCTGGGACCTCCCGCGTGTTAGGCGGACGTGATAACCACTACACCATAGGTGCGTGTTAATATAAAGTTTTAGAAGAGATCTAGCTTATTATTATGTCTAATCACGATGGTCAAAGCATGAATCTACCAGGGCTCGAACCTGGGACCTTCCGCGTGTTAGGCGGACGTGATAACCACTACACCATAGATACTTGGTTATTGTGAGTTTTCGAAGAGATCTACCTTATTATTATGTCTAATCACGAGGGTCAAAACATGTATCTAC
This sequence comes from Phalangium opilio, assembly GCF_054372755.1. NCBI lineage: Eukaryota > Metazoa > Arthropoda > Arachnida > Opiliones > Phalangiidae > Phalangium > Phalangium opilio. The sequence goes on from NW_028324169.1 coordinate 2,363,708, forward strand.
CAGGGCTCGAAACCGGGACCTTCCGCGTGTAAAACGGACGTGATAACCACTACACCATAGATACGTGTTATTATAAAGTTTTCGAAGATATCTACCTTATTATTATGTCTAATCACGATGGTCAAAACATGTGTCTACCAGGAATCGAACCTGGGACCTTCCACGTGCAAGGCGCACGTGATAACCAATACACCATAGATACGTGTTAATATAAAGTTTTCGAAGAGATCTACCTTATTATTATGTCTAATCACGATGGTCAAAACATGTATCTACCAGGGCTCGAAACCGGGACCTTCCGCGTTTTAGGCGGACGTGATAACCACTACACCATAGATACTTGGTTATTGTGAGTTTTCTAAAAGATCTACCTTCCTATTATGTATAATCACGATGATCAAAACATGTATCTACCAGGGCTCGAACCTGGGACCTTCCGCGTGTAAAACGGACGTGATAACCACTACACCATAGATACGTGTTATTATAAAGTTTTCGAAGAGATCTAGCTTATTACTATGTCTAATCACGATGGTCAAAACATGTATCTATCAGGGCTCGAACCTGAGACCTTCCGCGTGTAAAGCGGACGTGATAACCACTACACCATACATACGTGTTATTATAAAGTTTTCGAAGAGATCTAGCTTATTACTATGTCTAATCACGATGGTCAAAACATGTATCTATCAGGGCACGGACCTGGGAACTTCCGCGTGTTAGGCGGACGTGATAACCACTACACCATAGATACTTGGTTATTGTGAGTTTTCGAAGAGATCTACCTTATTATTATGTCTAATCACGAGGGTCAAAACATGTATCTACCAGGGCTCGAAACCGTGACCTTCCGCGTGTAAAGCGGACGTGATAACCACTACACCATAGATACGTGTTATTATAAAGTTTTCGAAGAGATCTACCTTATTATTATGTCTAATCACGATGGTCAAAACATGTATCTACCAGGGCTCGAACCTGGGACCTTCCACGTGCAAGGCGGACGTGATAACCACTACACCATAGATACGTGTTATTATAAAGTTTTCGAAGAGATCTAGCTTATTACTATGTCTAATCACGATGGTCAAAACATGTATCTATCAGGGCTCGAACCTGAGACCTTCCGCGTGTAAAGCGGACGTGATAACCACTACACCATAGATACGTGTTATTATAAAGTTTTCGAAGAGATCTAGCTTATTACTATGTCTAATCACGATGGTCAAAACATGTATCTATCAGGGCACGAACCTGGGACCTTCCGCGTGTTAGGCGGACGTGCTAACCACTACACCATAGATACTTGGTTATTGTGAGTTTTCGAAGAGATCTACCTTATTATTATGTCTAATCACGATGGTCAAAACATGTATCTACCAGGGCTCAAACCTGGGACCTTCCGCGTGTTAGGCGGACGTGATAACCACTACACCATAGGTGCGTGTTAATATAAAGTTTTAGAAGAGATCTAGCTTATTATTATGTCTAATCACGATGGTCAAAGCATGAATCTACCAGGGCTCGAACCTGGGACCTTTCGCGTGTTAGGCGGACGTGATAACCACTACACCATAGATACTTGGTTATTGTGAGTTTTCGAAGAGATCTACCTTATTATTATGTCTAATCACGAGGGTCAAAACATGTATCTACCAGGGCTCGAAACCGGGACCTTCCGCGTGTAAAACGGACGTGATAACCACTACACCATAGATACGTGTTATTATAAAGTTTTCGAAGAGATCTACCTTATTATTATGTCTAATCACGATGGTCAAAACATGTGTCTTCCAGGGCTCGAACCTGGGACCTTCCACGTGCAAGGCGGACGTGATAACCAATACACCATAGATACGTGTTAATATAAAGTTTTCGAAGAGATCTACCTTATTATTATGTCTAATCACGATGGTCAAAACATGTATCTACCAGGGCTCGAAACCGGGACCTTCGGCGTTTTAGGCGGACGTGATAACCACTACACCATAGATACTTGGATATTGTGAGTTTTCTAAGAGATCTACCTTATTATTATGTATAATCACGATGATCAAAACATGTATCTACCAGGGCTCGAACCTGGGACCTTCCGCGTGTAAAGCGGACGTGATAACCACTACACCATAGATACGTGTTATTATAAAGTTTTCGAAGAGATCTAGCTTATTACTATGTCTAATCACGATGGTCAAAACATGTATCTATCAGGGCTCGAACCTGAGACCTTCCGCGTGTAAAGCGGACGTGATAACCACTACACCATAGATACGTGTTATTATAAAGTTTTCGAAGAGATCTAGCTTATTACTATGTCTAATCACGATGGTCAAAACATGTATCTATCAGGGCACGAACCTGGGACCTTCCGCGTGTTAGGCGGACGTGCTAACCACTACACCATAGATACTTGGTTATTGTGAGTTTTCGAAGAGATCTACCTTATTATTATGTCTAATCACGATGGTCAAAACATGTATCTACCAGGGCTCAAACCTGGGACCTTCCGCGTGTTAGGCGGACGTGATAACCACTACACCATAGGTGCCTGTTAATATAAAGTTTTAGAAGAGATCTAGCTTATTATTATGTCTAATCACGATGGTCAAAGCATGAATCTACCAGGGCTCGAACCTGGGACCTTCCGCGTGTTAGGCGGACGTGATAACCACTACACCATAGATACTTGGTTATTGTGAGTTTTCTAAAAGATCTACCTTCCTATTATGTATAATCACGATGATCAAAACATGTATCTACCAGGGCTCGAACCTGGGACCTTCCGCGTGTAAAACGGACGTGATAACCACTACACCATAGATACGTGTTATTATAAAGTTTTCGAAGAGATCTAGCTTATTACTATGTCTAATCACGATGGTCAAAACATGTATCTATCAGGGCTCGAACCTGAGACCTTCCGCGTGTAAAGCGGACGTGATAACCACTACACCATAGATACGTGTTATTATAAAGTTTTCGAAGAGATCTAGCTTATTACTATGTCTAATCACGATGGTCAAAACATGTATCTATCAGGGCACGGACCTGGGAACTTCCGCGTGTTAGGCGGACGTGATAACCACTACACCATAGATACTTGGTTATTGTGAGTTTTCGAAGAGATCTACCTTATTATTATGTCTAATCACGATGGTCAAAACATGTATCTACCAGGGCTCAAACCTGGGACCTTCCGCGTGTAAAGCGGACGTGATAACCACTACACTATAGATACGTGTTAATTTAAGTTTTCGAAGAGATCTAGCTTATTACTATGTCTAATCACGATGGTCAAAACATGTATCTATCAGGGCTCGAACCTGACACCTTCCGCGTTTTAGGCGGACGTGATAACCACTACACCATAGATACTTGGTTATTCTGAGTTTTCTAAGAGATCTACCTTTTTATTATGTCTTATCACGATGGTCAAAACATGTATCTACCAGGGCTCGAACCTGGGACCTCCCGCGTGTTAGGCGGACGTGATAACCACTACACCATAGGTGCGTGTTAATATAAAGTTTTAGAAGAGATCTAGCTTATTATTATGTCTAATCACGATGGTCAAAGCATGAATCTACCAGGGCTCGAACCTGGGACCTTCCGCGTGTTAGGCGGACGTGATAACCACTACACCATAGATACTTGGTTATTGTGAGTTTTCGAAGAGATCTACCTTATTATTATGTCTAATCACGAGGGTCAAAACATGTATCTACCAGGGCTCGAAACCGGGACCTTCCGCGTGTAAAACGGACGTGATAACCACTACACCATAGATACGTGTTATTATAAAGTTTTCGAAGATATCTACCTTATTATTATGTCTAATCACGATGGTCAAAACATGTGTCTACCAGGAATCGAACCTGGGACCTTCCACGTGCAAGGCGCACGTGATAACCAATACACCATAGATACGTGTTAATATAAAGTTTTCGAAGAGATCTACCTTATTATTATGTCTAATCACGATGGTCAAAACATGTATCTACCAGGGCTCGAAACCGGGACCTTCCGCGTTTTAGGCGGACGTGATAACCACTACACCATAGATACTTGGTTATTGTGAGTTTTCTAAAAGATCTACCTTCCTATTATGTATAATCACGATGATCAAAACATGTATCTACCAGGGCTCGAACCTGGGACCTTCCGCGTGTAAAACGGACGTGATAACCACTACACCATAGATACGTGTTATTATAAAGTTTTCGAAGAGATCTAGCTTATTACTATGTCTAATCACGATGGTCAAAACATGTATCTATCAGGGCTCGAACCTGAGACCTTCCGCGTGTAAAGCGGACGTGATAACCACTACACCATACATACGTGTTATTATAAAGTTTTCGAAGAGATCTAGCTTATTACTATGTCTAATCACGATGGTCAAAACATGTACCTATCAGGGCACGGACCTGGGAACTTCCGCGTGTTAGGCGGACGTGATAACCACTACACCATAGATACTTGGTTATTGTGAGTTTTCGAAGAGATCTACCTTATTATTATGTCTAATCACGATGGTCAAAACATGTATCTACCAGGGCTCAAACCTGGGACCTTCCGCGTGTAAAGCGGACGTGATAACCACTACACTATAGATACGTGATAATTTAAGTTTTCGAAGAGATCTAGCTTATTACTATGTCTAATCACGATGGTCAAAACATGTATCTATCAGGGCTCGAACCTGACACCTTCCGCGTTTTAGGCGGACGTGATAACCACTACACCATAGATACTTGGTTATTCTGAGTTTTCGAAGAGATCTACCTTTTTATTATGTCTTATCACGATGGTCAAAACATGTATCTACCAGGGCTCGAACCTGGGACCTTCCGCGTGTTAGGCGGACGTGATAACCACTACACCATAGGTGCGTGTTAATATAAAGTTTTAGAAGAGATCTAGCTTATTATTATGTCTAATCACGATGGTCAAAGCATGAATCTACCAGGGCTCGAACCTGGGACCTTCCGCGTGTTAGGCGGACGTGATAACCACTACACCATAGATACTTGGTTATTGTGAGTTTTCGAAGAGATCTACCTTATTATTATGTCTAATCACGAGGGTCAAAACATGTATCTACCAGGGCTCGAAACCGTGACCTTCCGCGTGTAAAGCGGACGTGATAACCACTACACCATAGATACGTGTTATTATAAAGTTTTCGAAGAGATCTACCTTATTATTATGTCTAATCACGATGGTCAAAACATGTATCTACCAGGGCTCGAACCTGGGACCTTCCACGTGCAAGGCGGACGTGATAACCACTACACCATAGATACGTGTTATTATAAAGTTTTCGAAGAGATCTAGCTTATTACTATGTCTAATCACGATGGTCAAAACATGTATCTATCAGGGCTCGAACCTGAGACCTTCCGCGTGTAAAGCGGACGTGATAACCACTACACCATAGATACGTGTTATTATAAAGTTTTCGAAGAGATCTAGCTTATTACTATGTCTAATCACGATGGTCAAAACATGTATCTATCAGGGCACGAACCTGGGACCTTCCGCGTGTTAGGCGGACGTGCTAACCACTACACCATAGATACTTGGTTATTGTGAGTTTTCGAAGAGATCTACCTTATTATTATGTCTAATCACGATGGTCAAAACATGTATCTATCAGGGCTCGAACCTGAGACCTTCCGCGTGTAAAGCGGACGTGATAACCACTACACCATAGATACGTGTTATTATAAAGTTTTCGAAGAGATCTAGCTTATTACTATGTCTAATCACGATGGTCAAAACATGTATCTACCAGGGCTCAAACCTGGGACCTTCCGCGTGTTAGGCGGACGTGATAACCACTACACCATAGGTGCGTGTTAATATAAAGTTTTAGAAGAGATCTAGCTTATTATTATGTCTAATCACGATGGTCAAAGCATGAATCTACCAGGGCTCGAACCTGGGACCTTTCGCGTGTTAGGCGGACGTGATAACCACTACACCATAGATACTTGGTTATTGTGAGTTTTCGAAGAGATCTACCTTATTATTATGTCTAATCACGAGGGTCAAAACATGTATCTACCAGGGCTCGAAACCGGGACCTTCCGCGTGTAAAACGGACGTGATAACCACTACACCATAGATACGTGTTATTATAAAGTTTTCGAAGAGATCTACCTTATTATTATGTCTAATCACGATGGTCAAAACATGTGTCTTCCAGGGCTCGAACCTGGGACCTTCCACGTGCAAGGCGGACGTGATAACCAATACACCATAGATACGTGTTAATATAAAGTTTTCGAAGAGATCTACCTTATTATTATGTCTAATCACGATGGTCAAAACATGTATCTACCAGGGCTCGAAACCGGGACCTTCCGCGTTTTAGGCGGACGTGATAACCACTACACCATAGATACTTGGTTATTGTGAGTTTTCTAAGAGATCTACCTTCCTATTATGTATAATCACGATGATCAAAACATGTATCTACCAGGGCTCGAACCTGGGACCTTCCGCGTGTAAAACGGACGTGATAACCACTACACCATAGATACGTGTTAATTTAGGTTTTCGAAGAGATGTAGCTTATTACTATGTCTTATCACGATGGTCAAAACATGTATCTATCAGGGCTCGAACCTGACACCTTCCGCGTTTTAGGCGGACGTGATAACCACTACACCATAGATACTTGGTTATTGTGAGTTTTCTAAGAGATCTACCTTATTATTATGTATAATCACGATGATCCAAACATGTAACTACCAGGGCTCAAACCTGGGACCTTCCGCGTGTAAAGCGGACGTGATAACCACTACACTATAGATACGTGATAATTTAAGTTTTCGAAGAGATCTAGCTTATTACTATGTCTAATCACGATGGTCAAAACATGTATCTATCAGGGCTCGAACCTGACACCTTCCGCGTTTTAGGCGGACGTGATAACCACTACACCATAGATACTTGGTTATTCTGAGTTTTCGAAGAGATCTACCTTTTTATTATGTCTTATCACGATGGTCAAAACATGTATCTACCAGGGCTCGAACCTGGGACCTTCCGCGTGTTAGGCGGACGTGATAACCACTACACCATAGGTGCGTGTTAATATAAAGTTTTAGAAGAGATCTAGCTTATTATTATGTCTAATCACGATGGTCAAAGCATGAATCTACCAGGGCTCGAACCTGGGACCTTCCGCGTGTTAGGCGGACGTGATAACCACTACACCATAGATACTTGGTTATTGTGAGTTTTCGAAGAGATCTACCTTATTATTATGTCTAATCACGAGGGTCAAAACATGTATCTACCAGGGCTCGAAACCGTGACCTTCCGCGTGTAAAGCGGACGTGATAACCACTACACCATAGATACGTGTTATTATAAAGTTTTCGAAGAGATCTACCTTATTATTATGTCTAATCACGATGGTCAAAACATGTATCTACCAGGGCTCGAACCTGGGACCTTCCACGTGCAAGGCGGACGTGATAACCACTACACCATAGATACGTGTTATTATAAAGTTTTCGAAGAGATCTAGCTTATTACTATGTCTAATCACGATGGTCAAAACATGTATCTATCAGGGCTCGAACCTGAGACCTTCCGCGTGTAAAGCGGACGTGATAACCACTACACCATAGATACGTGTTATTATAAAGTTTTCGAAGAGATCTAGCTTATTACTATGTCTAATCACGATGGTCAAAACATGTATCTATCAGGGCACGAACCTGGGACCTTCCGCGTGTTAGGCGGACGTGCTAACCACTACACCATAGATACTTGGTTATTGTGAGTTTTCGAAGAGATCTACCTTATTATTATGTCTAATCACGATGGTCAAAACATGTATCTATCAGGGCTCGAACCTGAGACCTTCCGCGTGTAAAGCGGACGTGATAACCACTACACCATAGATACGTGTTATTATAAAGTTTTCGAAGAGATCTAGCTTATTACTATGTCTAATCACGATGGTCAAAACATGTATCTACCAGGGCTCAAACCTGGGACCTTCCGCGTGTTAGGCGGACGTGATAACCACTACACCATAGGTGCGTGTTAATATAAAGTTTTAGAAGAGATCTAGCTTATTATTATGTCTAATCACGATGGTCAAAGCATGAATCTACCAGGGCTCGAACCTGGGACCTTTCGCGTGTTAGGCGGACGTGATAACCACTACACCATAGATACTTGGTTATTGTGAGTTTTCGAAGAGATCTACCTTATTATTATGTCTAATCACGAGGGTCAAAACATGTATCTACCAGGGCTCGAAACCGGGACCTTCCGCGTGTAAAACGGACGTGATAACCACTACACCATAGATACGTGTTATTATAAAGTTTTCGAAGAGATCTACCTTATTATTATGTCTAATCACGATGGTCAAAACATGTGTCTTCCAGGGCTCGAACCTGGGACCTTCCACGTGCAAGGCGGACGTGATAACCAATACACCATAGATACGTGTTAATATAAAGTTTTCGAAGAGATCTACCTTATTATTATGTCTAATCACGATGGTCAAAACATGTATCTACCAGGGCTCGAAACCGGGACCTTCCGCGTTTTAGGCGGACGTGATAACCACTACACCATAGATACTTGGTTATTGTGAGTTTTCTAAGAGATCTACCTTCCTATTATGTATAATCACGATGATCAAAACATGTATCTACCAGGGCTCGAACCTGGGACCTTCCGCGTGTAAAACGGACGTGATAACCACTACACCATAGATACGTGTTATTATAAAGTTTTCGAAAGATCTAGCTTATTATTATGTCTAATCACGATGGTCAAAACATGTATCTACCAGGGCTCGAACCTGGGACCTTCCACGTGCAAGGCGGACGTGATAACCACTACACCATAGATACGTGTTATTATAAAGTTTTCGAAGAGATCTAGCTTATTACTATGTCTAATCACGATGGTCAAAACATGTATCTATTAGGGCTCGAACCTGAGACCTTCCGCGTGTAAAGCGGACGTGATAACCACTACACCATAGATACGTGTTATTATAAAGTTTTCGAAGAGATCTAGCTTATTACTATGTCTAATCACGATGGTCAAAACATGTATCTATCAGGGCACGAACCTGGGACCTTCCGCGTGTTAGGCGGACGTGCTAACCACTACACCATAGATACTTGGTTATTGTGAGTTTTCGAAGAGATCTACCTTATTATTATGTCTAATCACGATGGTCAAAACATGTATCTACCAGGGCTCAAACCTGGGACCTTCCGCGTGTTAGGCGGACGTGATAACCACTACACCATAGGTGCGTGTTAATATAAAGTTTTAGAAGAGATCTAGCTTATTATTATGTCTAATCACGATGGTCAAAGCATGAATCTACCAGGGCTCGAACCTGGGACCTTTCGCGTGTTAGGCGGACGTGATAACCACTACACCATAGATACTTGGTTATTGTGAGTTTTCGAAGAGATCTACCTTATTATTATGTCTAATCACGAGGGTCAAAACATGTATCTACCAGGGCTCGAAACCGGGACCTTCCGCGTGTAAAACGGACGTGATAACCACTACACCATAGATACGTGTTATTATAAAGTTTTCGAAGAGATCTACCTTATTATTATGTCTAATCACGATGGTCAAAACATGTGTCTTCCAGGGCTCGAACCTGGGACCTTCCACGTGCAAGGCGGACGTGATAACCAATACACCATAGATACGTGTTAATATAAAGTTTTCGAAGAGATCTACCTTATTATTATGTCTAATCACGATGGTCAAAACATGTATCTACCAGGGCTCGAAACCGGGACCTTCCGCGTTTTAGGCGGACGTGATAACCACTACACCATAGATACTTGGTTATTGTGAGTTTTCTAAGAGATCTACCTTCCTATTATGTATAATCACGATGATCAAAACATGTATCTACCAGGGCTCGAACCTGGGACCTTCCGCGTGTAAAACGGACGTGATAACCACTACACCATAGATACGTGTTATTATAAAGTTTTCGAAGAGATCTAGCTTATTACTATGTCTAATCACGATGGTTAAAACATGTATCTATCAGGGCTCGAACCTGAGACCTTCCGCGTGTAAAGCGGACGTGATAACCACTACACCATAGATACGTGTTATTATAAAGTTTTCGAAGAGATCTAGCTTATTACTATGTCTAATCACGATGGTCAAAACATGTATCTATCAGGGCACGGACCTGGGAACTTCCGCGTGTTAGGCGGACGTGATAACCACTACACCATAGATACTTGGTTATTGTGAGTTTTCGAAGAGATCTACCTTATTATTATGTCTAATCACGATGGGCAAAACATGTATCTACCAGGGCTCGAATCTGGGACCTTCCGCGTGTAAAGCGAACGTGATAACCACTACACCATAGATACGTGTTAACTTAGGTTTTCGAAGAGATGTAGCTTATTACTATGTCTAATCACGATGGTCAAAACATGTATCTATCAGGACTCGAACCTGGGACCTTCCGCGTGTAAAGCGGACGTGATAACCACTACACCATAGATACGTGTTTATTTAAGTTTTCGAAGAGATCTAGCTTATTACTATGTCTAATCACGATGGTCTAAACATGTATCTATCAGGGCACGAACCTGGGACCTTCCGCGTGTTAGTCGGACGTGATAGCCACTACACCATAGATACTTGGTTATTGTCAGTTTTCGAAGAGATCTACCTTATTATTATGTCTAATCACGATGGTCAAAACATGTATCTACCAGGGCTCAAACCTGGGATCTTCCGCGTGTAAAGCGGATGTGATAACCACTACACTACAGATACGTGTTAATTTAAGTTTTCGAAGAGATCTAGCTTATTACTATGTCTAATCACGATGGTCAAAACATGTATCTATCAGGGCTCGAACCTGACACCTTCCGCGTTTTAGGCGGACGTGATAACCACTACACCATAGATACTTGGTTATTGTGAGTTTTCGAAGAGATCTACCTTATTATTATGTCTAATCACGATGGGCAAAACATGTATCTACCAGGGTTCGAACCTGGGACCTTCCGCGTGTAAAGCGGACGTGATAACCACTACACCATAGATACGTGTTAATTTAGGTTTTCGAAGAGATGTAGCTTATTACTATGTCTAATCACGATGGTCAAAACATGTATCTATCAGGACTCGAACCTGGGACCTTCCGCGTGTAAAGCGGACGTGATAACCACTACACCATAGATACGTGTTAATTTAGGTTTTCGAAGAGATGTAGCTTATTACTATGTCTAATCACGATGGTCAAAACATGTATCTATTAGGACTCGAACCTGGGACCTTCCGCGTGTAAAGCGGACGTGATAACCACTACACCATAGATACGTGTTAATTTAAGTTTTCGAAGAGATCTAGCTTATTACTATGTCTAATCACGATGGTCTAAACATGTATCTATCAGGGCACGAACCTGGGACCTTCCGCGTGTTAGTCGGACGTGATAACCACTACACCATAGATACTTGGTTATTATGAGTTTTCGAAGAGATCTACCTTATTATTATGTCTAATCACGATGGTCAAAACATGTATCTACCAGGGCTCGAACCTAGGACCTTCCGCGTGTAAAGCGGACGTGATAACCACTACACCATAGATACGTGTTATTATGAAGTTTTCGAAGAGATCTAGCTTATTACTATGTCTAATCACGATGGTCAAAACATGTATCTATCAGGGCTCGAACCTGAGACCTTCCGCGTGTAAAGCGGACGTGATAACCACTACACCATAGATACGTGTTAATATAAAGTTTTCGAAGAGATCTAGCTTATTATTATGTCTAATCACGATGGTCAAAACATGTATCTATCAGGGCACGAACCTGGGACCATCCGCGTGTTAGGCGGACGTGATAACCACTACACCATAGATACTTGGTTATTGTGAGTTTTCGAAGAGATCTACCTTATTATTATGTCTAATCACGATGGGCAAAACATGTATCTACCAGGGCTCGAACCTGGGACCTTCCGCGTGTTAGTCGGACGTGATAACCACTACACCATATTGTGAGTTTTCGAAGAGATCTACCTTATTATTATGTCTAATCACGATGGTCAAAACATGTATCTACCAGGGCTCAAACCTGGGACCTTCCGCGTGTAAAGCGGACGTGATACCCACTACACTATAGATACGTGTTAATTTAAGTTTTCGAAGAGATCTAGCTTATTACTTTGTCTAATCACGATGGTCAAAACATGTATCTATCAGGGCTCGAACCTGACACCTTCCGCGTTTTAGGCGGACGTGATAACCACTACACCATAGATACTTGGTTATTGTGAGTTTTCTAAGAGATCTACCTTATTATTATGTATAATCACGATGATCAAAACATGTATCTACCAGGGCTCGAACCTGGGACCTTCCGCGTGTAAAGCGGACGTGATAACCACTACACCATAGATACATGTTTTTATAAAGTTTTCGAAGAGATCTAGCTTATTACTATGTCTAATCACGATGGTCAAAACATGTATCTATCAGGGCTCGAACCTGAGACCTTCCGCGTGTAAAGCGGACGTGATAACCACTACACCATAGATGCGTGTTAATATAAAGTTTTAGAAGAGATCTAGCTTATTATTATGTCTAATCACGATGGTCAAAGCATGAATCTACCAGGGCTCGAACCTGGGACCTTCCGCGTGTTAGGCGGACGTGATAACCACTACACCATAGATACTTGGTTATTGTGAGTTTTCGAAGAGATCTACCTTATTATTATGTCTAATCACGAGGGTCAAAACATGTGTCTACCAGGGCTCGAACCTGGGACCTTCCACGTGCAAGGCGGACGTGATAACCAATACACCATAGATACGTGTTAATATAAAGTTTTCGAAGAGATCTACCTTATTATTATGTCTTATCACGATGGTCAAAACATGTATCTACCAGGGCTCGAAACCGGGACCTTCCGCGTTTTAGGCGGACGTGATAACCACTACACCATAGATACTTGGTTATTGTGAGTTTTCTAAGAGATCTACCTTATTATTATGTATAATCACGATGATCAAAACATGTATCTACCAGGGCTCGAACCTGGGACCTTCCGCGTGTAAAGCGGACGTGATAACCACTACACCATAGATACGTGTTATTATAAAGTTTTCGAAGAGATCTAGCTTATTACTATGTCTAATCACGATGGTCAAAACATGTTTCTATCAGGGCTCGAACCTGAGACCATCCGCGTGTAAAGCGGACGTGATAACCACTACACCATAGATACGTGTTAATTTAGGTTTTCGAAGAGATGTAGCTTATTACTATGTCTAATCACGATGGTCAAAACATGTATCTATCAGGGCACGGACCTGGGAACTTCCGCGTGTTAGGCGGACGTGATAGCCACTACACCATAGATACTTGGTTATTGTGAGTTTTCGAAGAGATCTACCTTATTATTATGTCTAATCACGATGGGCAAAACATGTATCTACCAGGGCTCGAACCTGGGACCTTCCGCGTGTAAAGCGGACGTGATAACCACTACACCACAGATACGTGTTAATTTAGGTTTTCGAAGAGATGTAGCTTATTACTATGTCTAATCACGATGGTCAAAACATGTATCTATCAGGACTCGAACCTGGGACCTTCCGCGTGTAAAGCGGACGTGATAACCACTACACCATAGATACGTGTTTATTTAAGTTTTCGAAGAGATCTAGCTTATTACTATGTCTAATCACGATGGTCTAAACATGTATCTATCAGGGCACGAACCTGGGACCTTCCGCGTGTTAGTCGGACGTGATAACCACTACACCATAGATACTTGGTTATTGTGAGTTTTCGAAGAGATCTACCTTATTATTATGTCTAATCACGATGGTCAAAACATGTATCTACCAGGGCTCAAACCTGGGATCTTCAGCGTGTAAAGCGGATGTGATAACCACTACACTACAGATACGTGTTAATTTAAGTTTTCGAAGAGATCTAGCTTATTACTATGTCTAATCACGATGGTCAAAACATGTATCTATCAGGGCTCGAACCTGACACCTTCCGCGTTTTAGGCGGACGTGATAACCACTACACCATAGATACTTGGTTATTGTGAGTTTTCGAAGAGATCTACCTTATTATTATGTCTAATCACGATGGGCAAAACATGTATCTACCAGGGCTCGAACCTAGGACCTTCCGCGTGTAAAGCGGACGTGATAACCACTACACCATAGATACGTGTTATTATGAAGTTTTCGAAGAGATCTAGCTTATTACTATGTCTAATCACGATGGTCAAAACATGTATCTATCAGGGCTCGAACCTGAGACCTTCCGCGTGTAAAGCGGACGTGATAACCACTACACCATAGATACGTGTTAATATAAAGTTTTCGAAGAGATCTAGCTTATTATTATGTCTAATCACGATGGTCAAAACATGTATCTATCAGGGCACGAACCTGGGACCATCCGCGTGTTAGGCGGACGTGATAACCACTACACCATAGATACTTGGTTATTGTGAGTTTTCGAAGAGATCTACCTTATTATTATGTCTAATCACGATGGGCAAAACATGTATCTACCAGGGCTCGAACCTGGGACCTTCCGCGTGTTAGTCGGACGTGATAACCACTACACCATATTGTGAGTTTTCGAAGAGATCTACCTTATTATTATGTCTAATCACGATGGTCAAAACATGTATCTACCAGGGCTCAAACCTGGGACCTTCCGCGTGTAAAGCGGACGTGATACCCACTACACTATAGATACGTGTTAATTTAAGTTTTCGAAGAGATCTAGCTTATTACTTTGTCTAATCACGATGGTCAAAACATGTATCTATCAGGGCTCGAACCTGACACCTTCCGCGTTTTAGGCGGACGTGATAACCACTACACCATAGATACTTGGTTATTGTGAGTTTTCTAAGAGATCTACCTTATTATTATGTATAATCACGATGATCAAAACATGTATCTACCAGGGCTCGAACCTGGGACCTTCCGCGTGTAAAGCGGACGTGATAACCACTACACCATAGATACATGTTTTTATAAAGTTTTCGAAGAGATCTAGCTTATTACTATGTCTAATCACGATGGTCAAAACATGTATCTATCAGGGCTCGAACCTGAGACCTTCCGCGTGTAAAGCGGACGTGATAACCACTACACCATAGATGCGTGTTAATATAAAGTTTTAGAAGAGATCTAGCTTATTATTATGTCTAATCACGATGGTCAAAGCATGAATCTACCAGGGCTCGAACCTGGGACCTTCCGCGTGTTAGGCGGACGTGATAACCACTACACCATAGATACTTGGTTATTGTGAGTTTTCGAAGAGATCTACCTTATTATTATGTCTAATCACGAGGGTCAAAACATGTGTCTACCAGGGCTCGAACCTGGGACCTTCCACGTGCAAGGCGGACGTGATAACCAATACACCATAGATACGTGTTAATATAAAGTTTTCGAAGAGATCTACCTTATTATTATGTCTTATCACGATGGTCAAAACATGTATCTACCAGGGCTCGAAACCGGGACCTTCCGCGTTTTAGGCGGACGTGATAACCACTACACCATAGATACTTGGTTATTGTGAGTTTTCTAAGAGATCTACCTTATTATTATGTATAATCACGATGATCAAAACATGTATCTACCAGGGCTCGAACCTGGGACCTTCCGCGTGTAAAGCGGACGTGATAACCACTACACCATAGATACGTGTTATTATGAAGTTTTCGAAGAGATCTAGCTTATTACTATGTCTAATCACGATGGTCAAAACATGTATCTATCAGGGCTCGAACCTGAGACCTTCCGCGTGTAAAGCGGACGTGATAACCACTACACCATAGATACGTGTTAATATAAAGTTTTCGAAGAGATCTACCTTATTATTATGTCTAATCACGATGGGCAAAACATGTATCTACCAGGGCTCGAACCTGGGACCTTCCGCGTGTTAGTCGGACGTGATAACCACTACACCATATTGTGAGTTTTCGAAGAGATCTACCTTATTATTATGTCTAATCACGATGGTCAAAACATGTATCTACCAGGGCTCAAACCTGGGACCTTCCGCGTGTAAAGCGGACGTGATACCCACTACACTATAGATACGTGTTAATTTAAGTTTTCGAAGAGATCTAGCTTATTACTTTGTCTAATCACGATGGTCAAAACATGTATCTATCAGGGCTCGAACCTGACACCTTCCGCGTTTTAGGCGGACGTGATAACCACTACACCATAGATACTTGGTTATTGTGAGTTTTCTAAGAGATCTACCTTATTATTATGTATAATCACGATGATCAAAACATGTATCTACCAGGGCTCGAACCTGGGACCTTCCGCGTGTAAAGCGGACGTGATAACCACTACACCATAGATACATGTTTTTATAAAGTTTTCGAAGAGATCTAGCTTATTACTATGTCTAATCACGATGGTCAAAACATGTATCTATCAGGGCTCGAACCTGAGACCTTCCGCGTGTAAAGCGGACGTGATAACCACTACACCATAGATGCGTGTTAATATAAAGTTTTAGAAGAGATCTAGCTTATTATTATGTCTAATCACGATGGTCAAAGCATGAATCTACCAGGGCTCGAACCTGGGACCTTCCGCGTGTTAGGCGGACGTGATAACCACTACACCATAGATACTTGGTTATTGTGAGTTTTCGAAGAGATCTACCTTATTATTATGTCTAATCACGAGGGTCAAAACATGTGTCTACCAGGGCTCGAACCTGGGACCTTCCACGTGCAAGGCGGACGTGATAACCAATACACCATAGATACGTGTTAATATAAAGTTTTCGAAGAGATCTACCTTATTATTATGTCTTATCACGATGGTCAAAACATGTATCTACCAGGGCTCGAAACCGGGACCTTCCGCGTTTTAGGCGGACGTGATAACCACTACACCATAGATACTTGGTTATTGTGAGTTTTCTAAGAGATCTACCTTATTATTATGTATAATCACGATGATCAAAACATGTATCTACCAGGGCTCGAACCTGGGACCTTCCGCGTGTAAAGCGGACGTGATAACCACTACACCATAGATACGTGTTATTATAAAGTTTTCGAAGAGATCTAGCTTATTACTATGTCTAATCACGATGGTCAAAACATGTTTCTATCAGGGCTCGAACCTGAGACCTTCCGCGTGTAAAGCGGACGTGATAACCACTACACCATAGATACGTGTTAATTTAGGTTTTCGAAGAGATGTAGCTTATTACTATGTCTAATCACGATGGTCAAAACATGTATCTATCAGGGCACGGACCTGGGAACTTCCGCGTGTTAGGCGGACGTGATAACCACTACACCATAGATACTTGGTTATTGTGAGTTTTCGAAGAGATCTACCTTATTATTATGTCTAATCACGATGGGCAAAACATGTATCTACCAGGGCTCGAACCTGGGACCTTCCGCGTGTAAAGCGGACGTGATAACCACTACACCACAGATACGTGTTAATTTAGGTTTTCGAAGAGATGTAGCTTATTACTATGTCTAATCACGATGGTCAAAACATGTATCTATCAGGACTCGAACCTGGGACCTTCCGCGTGTAAAGCGGACGTGATAACCACTACACCATAGATACGTGTTTATTTAAGTTTTCGAAGAGATCTAGCTTATTACTATGTCTAATCACGATGGTCTAAACATGTATCTATCAGGGCACGAACCTGGGACCTTCCGCGTGTTAGTCGGACGTGATAACCACTACACCATAGATACTTGGTTATTGTGAGTTTTCGAAGAGATCTACCTTATTATTATGTCTAATCACGATGGTCAAAACATGTATCTACCAGGGCTCAAACCTGGGATCTTCCGCGTGTAAAGCGGATGTGATAACCACTACACTACAGATACGTGTTAATTTAAGTTTTCGAAGAGATCTAGCTTATTACTATGTCTAATCACGATGGTCAAAACATGTATCTATCAGGGCTCGAACCTGACACCTTCCGCGTTTTAGGCGGACGTGATAACCACTACACCATAGATACTTGGTTATTGTGAGTTTTCGAAGAGATCTACCTTATTATTATGTCTAATCACGATGGGCAAAACATGTATCTACCAGGGTTCGAACCTGGGACCTTCCGCGTGTAAAGCGGACGTGATAACCACTACACCATAGATACGTGTTAATTTAGGTTTTCGAAGAGATGTAGCTTATTACTATGTCTAATCACGATGGTCAAAACATGTATCTATCAGGACTCGAACCTGGGACCTTCCGCGTGTAAAGCGGACGTGATAACCACTACACCATAGATACGTGTTAATTTAGGTTTTCGAAGAGATGTAGCTTATTACTATGTCTAATCACGATGGTCAAAACATGTATCTATTAGGACTCGAACCTGGGACCTTCCGCGTGTAAAGCGGACGTGATAACCACTACACCATAGATACGTGTTAATTTAAGTTTTCGAAGAGATCTAGCTTATTACTTTGTCTAATCACGATGGTCAAAACATGTATCTATCAGGGCTCGAACCTGACACCTTCCGCGTTTTAGGCGGACGTGATAACCACTACACCATAGATACTTGGTTATTGTGAGTTTTCTAAGAGATCTACCTTATTATTATGTATAATCACGATGATCAAAACATGTATCTACCAGGGCTCGAACCTGGGACCTTCCGCGTGTAAAGCGGACGTGATAACCACTACACCATAGATACATGTTTTTATAAAGTTTTCGAAGAGATCTAGCTTATTACTATGTCTAATCACGATGGTCAAAACATGTATCTATCAGGGCTCGAACCTGAGACCTTCCGCGTGTAAAGCGGACGTGATAACCACTACACCATAGATGCGTGTTAATATAAAGTTTTAGAAGAGATCTAGCTTATTATTATGTCTAATCACGATGGTCAAAGCATGAATCTACCAGGGCTCGAACCTGGGACCTTCCGCGTGTTAGGCGGACGTGATAACCACTACACCATAGATACTTGGTTATTGTGAGTTTTCGAAGAGATCTACCTTATTATTATGTCTAATCACGAGGGTCAAAACATGTGTCTACCAGGGCTCGAACCTGGGACCTTCCACGTGCAAGGCGGACGTGATAACCAATACACCATAGATACGTGTTAATATAAAGTTTTCGAAGAGATCTACCTTATTATTATGTCTTATCACGATGGTCAAAACATGTATCTACCAGGGCTCGAAACCGGGACCTTCCGCGTTTTAGGCGGACGTGAGAACCACTACACCATAGATACTTGGTTATTGTGAGTTTTCTAAGAGATCTACCTTATTATTATGTATAATCACGATGATCAAAACATGTATCTACCAGGGCTCGAACCTGGGACCTTCCGCGTGTAAAGCGGACGTGATAACCACTACACCATAGATACGTGTTATTATAAAGTTTTCGAAGAGATCTAGCTTATTACTATGTCTAATCACGATGGTCAAAACATGTTTCTATCAGGGCTCGAACCTGAGACCTTCCGCGTGTAAAGCGGACGTGATAACCACTACACCATAGATACGTGTTAATTTAGGTTTTCGAAGAGATGTAGCTTATTACTATGTCTAATCACGATGGTCAAAACATGTATCTATCAGGGCACGGACCTGGGAACTTCCGCGTGTTAGGCGGACGTGATAACCACTACACCATAGATACTTGGTTATTGTGAGTTTTCGAAGAGATCTACCTTATTATTATGTCTAATCACGATGGGCAAAACATGTATCTACCAGGGCTCGAACCTGGGACCTTCCGCGTGTAAAGCGGACGTGATAACCACTACACCACAGATACGTGTTAATTTAGGTTTTCGAAGAGATGTAGCTTATTACTATGTCTAATCACGATGGTCAAAACATGTATCTATCAGGACTCGAACCTGGGACCTTCCGCGTGTAAAGCGGACGTGATAACCACTACACCATAGATACGTGTTTATTTAAGTTTTCGAAGAGATCTAGCTTATTACTATGTCTAATCACGATGGTCTAAACATGTATCTATCAGGGCACGAACCTGGGACCTTCCGCGTGTTAGTCGGACGTGATAACCACTACACCATAGATACTTGGTTATTGTGAGTTTTCGAAGAGATCTACCTTATTATTATGTCTAATCACGATGGGCAAAACATGTATCTACCAGGGCTCGAACCTGGGACCTTCCGCGTGTAAAGCGGACGTGATAACCACTACACCACAGATACGTGTTAATTTAGGTTTTCGAAGAGATGTAGCTTATTACTATGTCTAATCACGATGGTCAAAACATGTATCTATCAGGACTCGAACCTGGGACCTTCCGCGTGTAAAGCGGACGTGATAACCACTACACCATAGATACGTGTTTATTTAAGTTTTCGAAGAGATCTAGCTTATTACTATGTCTAATCACGATGGTCTAAACATGTATCTATCAGGGCACGAACCTGGGACCTTCCGCGTGTTAGTCGGACGTGATAACCACTACACCATAGATACTTGGTTATTGTGAGTTTTCGAAGAGATCTACCTTATTATTATGTCTAATCACGATGGTCAAAACATGTATCTACCAGGGCTCAAACCTGGGATCTTCCGCGTGTAAAGCGGATGTGATAACCACTACACTACAGATACGTGTTAATTTAAGTTTTCGAAGAGATCTAGCTTATTACTATGTCTAATCACGATGGTCAAAACATGTATCTATCAGGGCTCGAACCTGACACCTTCCGCGTTTTAGGCGGACGTGATAACCACTACACCATAGATACTTGGTTATTGTGAGTTTTCGAAGAGATCTACCTTATTATTATGTCTAATCACGATGGGCAAAACATGTATCTACCAGGGTTCGAACCTGGGACCTTCCGCGTGTAAAGCGGACGTGATAACCACTACACCATAGATACGTGTTAATTTAGGTTTTCGAAGAGATGTAGCTTATTACTATGTCTAATCACGATGGTCAAAACATGTATCTATCAGGACTCGAACCTGGGACCTTCCGCGTGTAAAGCGGACGTGATAACCACTACACCATAGATACGTGTTAATTTAGGTTTTCGAAGAGATGTAGCTTATTACTATGTCTAATCACGATGGTCAAAACATGTATCTATTAGGACTCGAACCTGGGACCTTCCGCGTGTAAAGCGGACGTGATAACCACTACACCATAGATACGTGTTAATTTAAGTTTTCGAAGAGATCTAGCTTATTACTATGTCTAATCACGATGGTCTAAACATGTATCTATCAGGGCACGAACCTGGGACCTTCCGCGTGTTAGTCGGACGTGATAACCACTACACCATAGATACTTGGTTATTATGAGTTTTCGAAGAGATCTACCTTATTATTATGTCTAATCACGATGGTCAAAACATGTATCTACCAGGGCTCGAACCTAGGACCTTCCGCGTGTAAAGCGGACGTGATAACCACTACACCATAGATACGTGTTATTATGAAGTTTTCGAAGAGATCTAGCTTATTACTATGTCTAATCACGATGGTCAAAACATGTATCTATCAGGGCTCGAACCTGAGACCTTCCGCGTGTAAAGCGGACGTGATAACCACTACACCATAGATACGTGTTAATATAAAGTTTTCGAAGAGATCTAGCTTATTATTATGTCTAATCACGATGGTCAAAACATGTATCTATCAGGGCACGAACCTGGGACCATCCGCGTGTTAGGCGGACGTGATAACCACTACACCATAGATACTTGGTTATTGTGAGTTTTCGAAGAGATCTACCTTATTATTATGTCTAATCACGATGGGCAAAACATGTATCTACCAGGGCTCGAACCTGGGACCTTCCGCGTGTTAGTCGGACGTGATAACCACTACACCATATTGTGAGTTTTCGAAGAGATCTACCTTATTATTATGTCTAATCACGATGGTCAAAACATGTATCTACCAGGGCTCAAACCTGGGACCTTCCGCGTGTAAAGCGGACGTGATACCCACTACACTATAGATACGTGTTAATTTAAGTTTTCGAAGAGATCTAGCTTATTACTTTGTCTAATCACGATGGTCAAAACATGTATCTATCAGGGCTCGAACCTGACACCTTCCGCGTTTTAGGCGGACGTGATAACCACTACACCATAGATACTTGGTTATTGTGAGTTTTCTAAGAGATCTACCTTATTATTATGTATAATCACGATGATCAAAACATGTATCTACCAGGGCTCGAACCTGGGACCTTCCGCGTGTAAAGCGGACGTGATAACCACTACACCATAGATACATGTTTTTATAAAGTTTTCGAAGAGATCTAGCTTATTACTATGTCTAATCACGATGGTCAAAACATGTATCTATCAGGGCTCGAACCTGAGACCTTCCGCGTGTAAAGCGGACGTGATAACCACTACACCATAGATGCGTGTTAATATAAAGTTTTAGAAGAGATCTAGCTTATTATTATGTCTAATCACGATGGTCAAAGCATGAATCTACCAGGGCTCGAACCTGGGACCTTCCGCGTGTTAGGCGGACGTGATAACCACTACACCATAGATACTTGGTTATTGTGAGTTTTCGAAGAGATCTACCTTATTATTATGTCTAATCACGAGGGTCAAAACATGTGTCTACCAGGGCTCGAACCTGGGACCTTCCACGTGCAAGGCGGACGTGATAACCAATACACCATAGATACGTGTTAAAATAAAGTTTTCGAAGAGATCTACCTTATTATTATGTCTTATCACGATGGTCAAAACATGTATCTACCAGGGCTCGAAACCGGGACCTTCCGCGTTTTAGGCGGACGTGATAACCACTACACCATAGATACTTGGTTATTGTGAGTTTTCTAAGAGATCTACTTTATTATTATGTATAATCACGATGATCAAAACATGTATCTACCAGGGCTCGAACCTGGGACCTTCCGCGTGTAAAGCGGACGTGATAACCACTACACCATAGATACGTGTTATTATAAAGTTTTCGAAGAGATCTAGCTTATTACTATGTCTAATCACGATGGTCAAAACATGTTTCTATCAGGGCTCGAACCTGAGACCTTCCGCGTGTAAAGCGGACGTGATAACCACTACACCATAGATACGTGTTATTATAAAGTTTTCGAAGAGATCTAGCTTATTACTATGTCTAATCACGATGGTCAAAACATGTTTCTATCAGGGCTCGAACCTGGGACCTTCCGCGTGTAAAGCGGACGTGATAACCACTACACCACAGATACGTGTTAATTTAGGTTTTCGAAGAGATGTAGCTTATTACTATGTCTAATCACGATGGTCAAAACATGTATCTATCAGGACTCGAACCTGGGACCTTCCGCGTGTAAAGCGGACGTGATAACCACTACACCATAGATACGTGTTTATTTAAGTTTTCGAAGAGATCTAGCTTATTACTATGTCTAATCACGATGGTCTAAACATGTATCTATCAGGGCACGAACCTGGGACCTTCCGCGTGTTAGTCGGACGTGATAACCACTACACCATAGATACTTGGTTATTGTGAGTTTTCGAAGAGATCTACCTTATTATTATGTCTAATCACGATGGTCAAAACATGTATCTACCAGGGCTCAAACCTGGGATCTTCCGCGTGTAAAGCGGATGTGATAACCACTACACTACAGATACGTGTTAATTTAAGTTTTCGAAGAGATCTAGCTTATTACTATGTCTAATCACGATGGTCAAAACATGTATCTATCAGGGCTCGAACCTGACACCTTCCGCGTTTTAGGCGGACGTGATAACCACTACACCATAGATACTTGGTTATTGTGAGTTTTCGAAGAGATCTACCTTATTATTATGTCTAATCACGATGGGCAAAACATGTATCTTCCAGGGTTCGAACCTGGGACCTTCCGCGTGTAAAGCGGACGTGATAACCACTACACCATAAATACGTGTTAATTTAGGTTTTCGAAGAGATGTAGCTTATTACTATGTCTAATCACGATGGTCAAAACATGTATCTATCAGGACTCGAACCTGGGACCTTCCGCGTGTAAAGCGGACGTGATAACCACTACACCCTAGATACGTGTTAATTTAGGTTTTCGAAGAGATGTAGCTTATTACTATGTCTAATCACGATGGTCAAAACATGTATCTATTAGGACTCGAACCTGGGACCTTCCGCGTGTAAAGCGGACGTGATAACCACTACACCATAGATACGTGTTAATTTAAGTTTTCGAAGAGATCTAGCTTATTACTATGTCTAATCACGATGGTCTAAACATGTATCTATCAGGGCACGAACCTGGGACCTTCCGCGTGTTAGTCGGACGTGATAACCACTACACCATAGATACTTGGTTATTATGAGTTTTCGAAGAGATCTACCTTATTATTATGTCTAATCACGATGGTCAAAACATGTATCTACCATGGCTCGAACCTGGGACCTTCCGCGTGTAAAGCGGACGTGATAACCACTACACCATAGATACGTGTTATTATGAAGTTTTCGAAGAGATCTAGCTTATTACTATGTCTAATCACGATGGTCAAAACATGTATCTATCAGGGCTCGAACCTGAGACCTTCCGCGTGTAAAGCGGACGTGATAACCACTACACCATAGATACGTGTTATTATAAAGTTTTCGAAGAGATCTAGCTTATTACTATGTCTAATCACGATGGTCAAAACATGTATCTATCAGGGCACGAACCTGGGACCTTCCGCGTGTTAGGCGGACGTGATAACCACTACACCATAGATACTTGGTTATTGTGAGTTTTCGAAGAGATCTACCTTATTATTATGTCTAATCACGATGGGCAAAACATGTATCTACCAGGGCTCGAACCTGGGACCTTCCGCGTGTAAAGCGGACGTGATAACCACTACACCATAGATATGTGTTAATTTAGGTTTTCGAAGAGATGTAGCTTATTACTATGTCTAATCACGATGGTCAAAACATGTATCTATCAGGACTCGAACCTGGGACCTTCCGCGTGTTAGTCGGACGTGATAACCACTACACCATAGATACTTGGTTATTGTGAGTTTTCGAAGAGATCTACCTTATTATTATGTCTAATCACGATGGTCAAAACATGTATCTACCAGGGCTCAAACCTGGGACCTTCCGCGTGTAAAGCGGACGTGATACCCACTACACTATAGATACGTGTTAATTTAAGTTTTCGAAGAGATCTAGCTTATTACTTTGTCTAATCACGATGGTCAAAACATGTATCTATCAGGGCTCGAACCTGACACCTTCCGCGTTTTAGGCGGACGTGATAACCACTACACCATAGATACTTGGTTATTGTGAGTTTTCTAAGAGATCTACCTTATTATTATGTATAATCACGATGATCAAAAGATGTATCTACCAGGGCTCGAACCTGGGACCTTCCGCGTGTAAAGCGGACGTGATAACCACTACACCATAGATACATGTTTTTATAAAGTTTTCGAAGAGATCTAGCTTATTACTATGTCTAATCACGATGGTCAAAACATGTATCTATCAGGGCTCGAACCTGAGACCTTCCGCGTGTAAAGCGGACGTGATAACCACTACACCATAGATTTGTGTTAATATAAAGTTTTAGAAGAGATCTAGCTTATTATTATGTCTAATCACGATGGTCAAAGCATGAATCTACCAGGGCTCGAACCTGGGACCTTCCGCGTGTTAGGCGGACGTGATAACCACTACACCATAGATACTTGGTTATTGTGAGTTTTCGAAGAGATCTACCTTATTATTATGTCTAATCACAAGGGTCAAAACATGTATCTACCAGGGCTCGAAACCGGGACCTTCCGCGTGTAAAACGGACGTGATAACCACTACACCATAGATACGTGTTATTATAAAGTTTTCGAAGAGATCTACCTTATTATTATGTCTAATCACGATGGTCAAAACATGTGTCTACCAGGGCTCGAACCTGGGACCTTCCACGTGCAAGGCGGACGTGATAACAAATACACCATAGATACGTGTTAATATAAAGTTTTCGAAGAGATCTACCTTATTATTATGTCTTATCACGATGGTCAAAACATGTATCTACCAGGGCTCGAAACCGGGACCTTCCGCGTTTTAGGCGGACGTGATAACCACTACACCATAGATACTTGGTTATTGTGAGTTTTCTAAGAGATCTACCTTATTATTATGTATAATCACGATGATCAAAACATGTATCTACCAGGGCTCGAACCTGGGACCTTCCGCGTGTAAAGCGGACGTGATAACCACTACACCATAGATACGTGTTATTATAAAGTTTTCGAAGAGATCTAGCTTATTACTATGTCTAATCACGATGGTCAAAACATGTTTCTATCAGGGCTCGAACCTGAGACCTTCCGCGTGTAAAGCGGACGTGATAACCACTACACCATAGATACGTGTTATTATAAAGTTTTCGAAGAGATCTAGCTTATTACTATGTCTAATCACGAAGGTCAAAACATGTATCTATCAGGGCACGGACCTGGGAACTTCAGCGTGTTAGGCGGACGTGATAACCACTACACCATAGATACTTGGTTATTGTGAGTTTTCGAAGAGATCTACCTTATTATTATGTCTAATCACGATGGGCAAAACATGTATCTACCAGGGCTCGAACCTGGGACCTTCCGCGTGTAAAGCGGACGTGATAACCACTACACCATAGATACGTGGTAATTTAGGTTTTCGAAGAGATCTAGCTTATTAATATGTCTAATCACGATGGTCTAAACATGTATCTATCAGGGAACGAACCTGGGACCTTCCGCGTGTTAGTCGGACGTGATAACCACTACACCATAGATACTTGGTTATTGTGAGTTTTCGAAGAGATCTACCTTATTATTATGTCTAATCACGATGGTCAAAACATGTATCTACCAGGGCTCAAACCTGGGATATTCCGCGTGTAAAGCGGATGTGATAACCACTACACTACAGATACGTGTTAATTTAAGTTTTCGAAGAGATCTAGCTTATTACTATGTCTAATCACGATGGTCAAAACATGTATCTATCAGGGCTCGAACCTGACACCTTCCGCGTTTTAGGCGGACGTGATAACCACTACACCATAGATACTTGGTTATTGTGAGTTTTCGAAGAGATCTACCTTATTATTATTATGTCTAATCACGATGGGCAAAACATGTATCTACCAGGGCTCGAACCTGGGACCTTCCGCGTGTAAAGCGGACGTGATAACCACTACACCATAGATACGTGTTAATTTAAGTTTTCGAAGAAATCTAGCTTATTACTATGTCTAATCAAGATAGTCTAAACATGTATCTATTAGGGCACGAACCTGGGACCTTCCGCGTGTTAGTCGGACGTGATAACCACTACACCATAGATACTTGGTTATTATGAGTTTTCGAAGAGATCTACCTTATTATTATGTCTAATCACGATGGTCAAAACATGTATCTACCAGGGCTCGAACCTGGGACCTTCCGCGTGTAAAGCGGACGTGATAACCACTACACCATAGATACGTGTTGTTTTAAAGTTTTCAAAGAGATCTAGCTTATTACTATGTCTAATCACGATGGTCAAAACATGTATCTTTCAGGGCTCGAACCTGAGACCTTCCGCGTGTAAAGCGGACGTGATAACCACTACACCATAGATACGTGTTATTATAAAGTTTTCGAAGAGATCTAGCTTATTACTATGTCTAATCACGATGGTCAAAACATGTATCTATCAGGGCACGGACCTGGGAACTTCCGCGTGTTAGGCGGACGTGATAACCACTACACCATAGATACTTGGTTATTGTGAGTTTTCGAAGGGATCTACCTTATTATTATGTCTAATCACGATGGGCAAAACATGTATCTACCAGGGCTTGAACCTGGGACCTTCCGCGTGTAAAGCGGACGTGATAACCACTACACCATAGATATGTGTTAATTTAGGTTTTCGAAGAGATGTAGCTTATTACTATGTCTAATCACGATGGTCAAAACATGTATCTATCAGGACTCGAACCTGGGACCTTCTGCGTGTAAAGCGGACGTGATAACCACTACACCATAGATACGTGTTAATTTAAGTTTTCGAAGAGATCTAGCTTATTACTATGTCTTATCACGATGGTCTAAACATGTATCTATCAGGGCACGAACCTGGGACCTTCCGCGTGTTAGTCGGACGTGATAACCACTACACCATAGATACTTGGTTATTGTGAGTTTTCGAAGATATCTACCTTATTATTATGTCTAATCACGATGGTCAAAACATGTATCTACCAGGGCTCAAACCTGGGATCTTCCGCGTGTAAAGCGGATGTGATAACCACTACACTACAGACACGTGTTAATTTAAGTTTTCGAAGAGATCTAGCTTATTACTATGTCTAATCACGATGGTCAAAACATGTATCTATCAGGGCTCGAACCTGACACCTTCCGCGTTTTAGGCGGACGTGATAACCACTACACCATAGATACGTGTTAATTTAGGTTTTCGAAGAGATCTACCTTATTATTATGTCTAATCACGATGGTCAAAACATGTATCTACCAGGGTTCGAACCTGGGACCTTCCGCGTGTAAAGCGGACGTGATAACCACTACACCATAGATACGTGTTATTATAAAGTTTTCGAAGAGATCTAGCTTATTACTATGTCTAATCACGATGGTCAAAACATGTATCTATCAGGGCTCGAACCTGAGACCTTCCGCGTGTAAAGCGGACGTGATAACCACTACACCATAGATACGTGTTATTATAAAGTTTTCGAAGAGATCTAGCTTATTACTATGTCTAATCACGATGGTCAAAACATGTACCTATCAGGGCTCGAACCTGAGACCTTCCGCGTGTAAAGCGGACGTGATAACCACTACAACATAGATACGTGTTATTATAAAGTTTTCGAAGAGATCTAGCTTATTACTATGTCTAATCACGATGGTCAAAACATGTATCTATCAGGGCTCGAACCTGAGACCTTCCGCGTGTAAAGCGGACGTGATAACCACTACACCATAGATACGTGTTATTATAAAGTTTTCGAAGAGATCTAGCTTATTACTATGTCTAATCACGATGGTCAAAACATGTATCTATCAGGGCACGGACCT
This sequence comes from Phalangium opilio, assembly GCF_054372755.1. Taxonomy (NCBI): domain Eukaryota; kingdom Metazoa; phylum Arthropoda; class Arachnida; order Opiliones; family Phalangiidae; genus Phalangium; species Phalangium opilio. Next base: position 2,392,883 of record NW_028324169.1, read on the forward strand.
GGGAACTTCCGCGTGTTAGGCGGACGTGATAACCACTACACCATAGATACTTGGTTATTGTGAGTTTTCGAAGGGATCTACCTTATTATTATGTCTAATCACGATGGGCAAAACATGTATCTACCAGGGCTCGAACCTGGGACCTTCCGCGTGTAAAGCGGACGTGATAACCACTACACCATAGATACGTGTTAATTTAGGTTTTCGAAGAGATGTAGCTTATTACTATGTCTAATCACGATGGTCAAAACATGTGTCTATCAGGGCTCGAACCTGACACCTTCCGCGTTTTAGGCGGACGTGATAACCACTACACCATAGATACTTGGTTATTGTGAGTTTTCTAAGAGATCTACCTTATTATTATGTATAATCACGATGATCCAAACATTTAACTACCAGGGCTCGAACCTGGGACCTTCCGCGTGTAAAGCGGACGTGATAACCACTACACCATAGATACGTGTTAATTTAGGTTTTCGAAGAGATGTAGCTTATTACTATGTCTAATCACGATGGTCAAAACATGTATCTATCAGGACTCGAACCTGGGACCTTCCGCGTTTTAGGCGGACGTGATAACCACTACACCATAGATACTTGGTTATTGTGAGTTTTCTAAGAGATCTACCTTATTATTATGTATAATCACGATGATCCAAACATGTAACTACCAGGGCTCGAACCTGGGACCTTCCGCGTGTAAAGCGGATGTGATAACCACTACACCATAGATACGTGTTAATTTAGGTTTTCGAAGAGATGTAGCTTATTACTATGTCTAATCACGATGGTCAAAACATGTATCTACCAGGGCTCGAACCTGGGACCTTCCGCGTGTAAAGCGGACGTGATAACCACTACACCATAGATACGTGTTGTTTTAAAGTTTTCAAAGAGATCTAGCTTATTACTATGTCTAATCACGATGGTCAAAACATGTACCTATCAGGGCTCGAACCTGAGACCTTCCGCGTGTAAAGCGGACGTGATAACCACTACACCATAGATACGTGTTATTATAAAGTTTTCGAAGAGATCTAGCTTATTACTATGTCTAATCACGATGGTCAAAACATGTATCTATCAGGGCTCGAACCTGAGACCTTCCGCGTGTAAAGCGGACGTGATAACCACTACACCATAGATACGTGTTATTATAAAGTTTTCGAAGAGATCTAGCTTATTACTATGTCTAATCACGATGGTCAAAACATGTATCTACCAGGGCTCGAACCTGGGACCTTCCGCGTGTAAAGCGGACGTGATAACCACTACACCATAGATACGTGGTAATTTAGGTTTTCGAAGAGATCTAGCTTATTAATATGTCTAATCACGATGGTCTAAACATGTATCTATCAGGGAACGAACCTGGGACCTTCCGCGTGTTAGTCGGACGTGATAACCACTACACCATAGATACTTGGTTATTGTGAGTTTTCGAAGAGATCTACCTTATTATTATGTCTAATCACGATGGTCAAAACATGTATCTACCAGGGCTCAAACCTGGGATATTCCGCGTGTAAAGCGGATGTGATAACCACTACACTACAGATACGTGTTAATTTAAGTTTTCGAAGAGATCTAGCTTATTACTATGTCTAATCACGATGGTCAAAACATGTATCTATCAGGGCTCGAACCTGACACCTTCCGCGTTTTAGGCGGACGTGATAACCACTACACCATAGATACTTGGTTATTGTGAGTTTTCGAAGAGATCTACCTTATTATTATTATGTCTAATCACGATGGGCAAAACATGTATCTACCAGGGCTCGAACCTGGGACCTTCCGCGTGTAAAGCGGACGTGATAACCACTACACCATAGATACGTGTTAATTTAAGTTTTCGAAGAAATCTAGCTTATTACTATGTCTAATCAAGATAGTCTAAACATGTATCTATTAGGGCACGAACCTGGGACCTTCCGCGTGTTAGTCGGACGTGATAACCACTACACCATAGATACTTGGTTATTATGAGTTTTCGAAGAGATCTACCTTATTATTATGTCTAATCACGATGGTCAAAACATGTATCTACCAGGGCTCGAACCTGGGACCTTCCGCGTGTAAAGCGGACGTGATAACCACTACACCATAGATACGTGTTGTTTTAAAGTTTTCAAAGAGATCTAGCTTATTACTATGTCTAATCACGATGGTCAAAACATGTATCTTTCAGGGCTCGAACCTGAGACCTTCCGCGTGTAAAGCGGACGTGATAACCACTACACCATAGATACGTGTTATTATAAAGTTTTCGAAGAGATCTAGCTTATTACTATGTCTAATCACGATGGTCAAAACATGTATCTATCAGGGCACGGACCTGGGAACTTCCGCGTGTTAGGCGGACGTGATAACCACTACACCATAGATACTTGGTTATTGTGAGTTTTCGAAGGGATCTACCTTATTATTATGTCTAATCACGATGGGCAAAACATGTATCTACCAGGGCTTGAACCTGGGACCTTCCGCGTGTAAAGCGGACGTGATAACCACTACACCATAGATATGTGTTAATTTAGGTTTTCGAAGAGATGTAGCTTATTACTATGTCTAATCACGATGGTCAAAACATGTATCTATCAGGACTCGAACCTGGGACCTTCTGCGTGTAAAGCGGACGTGATAACCACTACACCATAGATACGTGTTAATTTAAGTTTTCGAAGAGATCTAGCTTATTACTATGTCTTATCACGATGGTCTAAACATGTATCTATCAGGGCACGAACCTGGGACCTTCCGCGTGTTAGTCGGACGTGATAACCACTACTCCATAGATACTTGGTTATTGTGAGTTTTCGAAGATATCTACCTTATTATTATGTCTAATCACGATGGTCAAAACATGTATCTACCAGGGCTCAAACCTGGGATCTTCCGCGTGTAAAGCGGATGTGATAACCACTACACTACAGACACGTGTTAATTTAAGTTTTCGAAGAGATCTAGCTTATTACTATGTCTAATCACGATGGTCAAAACATGTATCTATCAGGGCTCGAACCTGACACCTTCCGCGTTTTAGGCGGACGTGATAACCACTACACCATAGATACGTGTTAATTTAGGTTTTCGAAGAGATCTACCTTATTATTATGTCTAATCACGATGGTCAAAACATGTATCTACCAGGGTTCGAACCTGGGACCTTCCGCGTGTAAAGCGGACGTGATAACCACTACACCATAGATACGTGTTATTATAAAGTTTTCGAAGAGATCTAGCTTATTACTATGTCTAATCACGATGGTCAAAACATGTATCTATCAGGGCTCGAACCTGAGACCTTCCGCGTGTAAAGCGGACGTGATAACCACTACACCATAGATACGTGTTATTATAAAGTTTTCGAAGAGATCTAGCTTATTACTATGTCTAATCACGATGGTCAAAACATGTACCTATCAGGGCTCGAACCTGAGACCTTCCGCGTGTAAAGCGGACGTGATAACCACTACAACATAGATACGTGTTATTATAAAGTTTTCGAAGAGATCTAGCTTATTACTATGTCTAATCACGATGGTCAAAACATGTATCTATCAGGGCTCGAACCTGAGACCTTCCGCGTGTAAAGCGGACGTGATAACCACTACACCATAGATACGTGTTATTATAAAGTTTTCGAAGAGATCTAGCTTATTACTATGTCTAATCACGATGGTCAAAACATGTATCTATCAGGGCACGGACCTGGGAACTTCCGCGTGTTAGGCGGACGTGATAACCACTACACCATAGATACTTGGTTATTGTGAGTTTTCGAAGGGATCTACCTTATTATTATGTCTAATCACGATGGGCAAAACATGTATCTACCAGGGCTCGAACCTGGGACCTTCCGCGTGTAAAGCGGACGTGATAACCACTACACCATAGATACGTGTTAATTTAGGTTTTCGAAGAGATGTAGCTTATTACTATGTCTAATCACGATGGTCAAAACATGTGTCTATCAGGGCTCGAACCTGACACCTTCCGCGTTTTAGGCGGACGTGATAACCACTACACCATAGATACTTGGTTATTGTGAGTTTTCTAAGAGATCTACCTTATTATTATGTATAATCACGATGATCCAAACATTTAACTACCAGGGCTCGAACCTGGGACCTTCCGCGTGTAAAGCGGACGTGATAACCACTACACCATAGATACGTGTTAATTTAGGTTTTCGAAGAGATGTAGCTTATTACTATGTCTAATCACGATGGTCAAAACATGTATCTATCAGGACTCGAACCTGGGACCTTCCGCGTTTTAGGCGGACGTGATAACCACTACACCATAGATACTTGGTTATTGTGAGTTTTCTAAGAGATCTACCTTATTATTATGTATAATCACGATGATCCAAACATGTAACTACCAGGGCTCGAACCTGGGACCTTCCGCGTGTAAAGCGGATGTGATAACCACTACACCATAGATACGTGTTAATTTAGGTTTTCGAAGAGATGTAGCTTATTACTATGTCTAATCACGATGGTCAAAACATGTATCTACCAGGGCTCGAACCTGGGACCTTCCGCGTGTAAAGCGGACGTGATAACCACTACACCATAGATACGTGTTGTTTTAAAGTTTTCAAAGAGATCTAGCTTATTACTATGTCTAATCACGATGGTCAAAACATGTACCTATCAGGGCTCGAACCTGAGACCTTCCGCGTGTAAAGCGGACGTGATAACCACTACACCATAGATACGTGTTATTATAAAGTTTTCGAAGAGATCTAGCTTATTACTATGTCTAATCACGATGGTCAAAACATGTATCTATCAGGGCTCGAACCTGAGACCTTCCGCGTGTAAAGCGGACGTGATAACCACTACACCATAGATACGTGTTATTATAAAGTTTTCGAAGAGATCTAGCTTATTACTATGTCTAATCACGATGGTCAAAACATGTATCTATCAGGGCTCGAACCTGAGACCTTCCGCGTGTAAAGCGGACGTGATAACCACTACACCATAGATACATGTTATTATAAAGTTTTCGAAGAGATCTAGCTTATTACTATGTCTAATCACGATGGTCAAAACATGTATCTATCAGGGCACGGACCTGGGAACTTCCGCGTGTTAGGCGGACGTGATAACCACTACACCATAGATACTTGGTTATTGTGAGTTTTCGAAGGGATCTACCTTATTATTATGTCTAATCACGATGGTCAAAACATGTATCTACCAGGGCTCGAACCTGGGACCTTCCGCGTGTAAAGCGGACGTGATAACCACTACACCATAGATACGTGTTGTTTTAAAGTTTTCAAAGAGATCTAGCTTATTACTATGTCTAATCACGATGGTCAAAACATGTACCTATCAGGGCTCGAACCTGAGACCTTCCGCGTGTAAAGCGGACGTGATAACCACTACACCATAGATACGTGTTATTATAAAGTTTTCGAAGAGATCTAGCTTATTACTATGTCTAATCACGATGGTCAAAACATGTATCTATCAGGGCTCGAACCTGAGACCTTCCGCGTGTAAAGCGGACGTGATAACCACTACACCATAGATACGTGTTATTATAAAGTTTTCGAAGAGATCTAGCTTATTACTATGTCTAATCACGATGGTCAAATATGTATCTATCAGGGCACGGACCTGGGAACTTCCGCGTGTTAGGCGGACGTGATAACCACTACACCATAGATACTTGGTTATTGTGAGTTTTCGAAGGGATCTACCTTATTATTATGTCTAATCACGATGGGCAAAACATGTATCTACCAGGGCTCGAACCTGGGACCTTCCGCGTGTAAAGCGGACGTGATAACCACTACACCATAGATATGTGTTAATTTAGGTTTTCGAAGAGATGTAGCTTATTACTATGTCTAATCACGATGGTCAAAACATGTATCTATCAGGACTCGAACCTGGGACCTTCTGCGTGTAAAGCGGACGTGATAACCACTACACCATAGATACGTGTTAATTTAAGTTTTCGAAGAGATCTAGCTTATTACTATGTCTTATCACGATGGTCTAAACATGTATCTATCAGGGCACGAACCTGGGACCTTCCGCGTGTTAGTCGGACGTGATAACCACTACACCATAGATACTTGGTTATTGTGAGTTTTCGAAGATATCTACCTTATTATTATGTCTAATCACGATGGTCAAAACATGTATCTACCAGGGCTCAAACCTGGGATCTTCCGCGTGTAAAGCGGATGTGATAACCACTACACTACAGACACGTGTTAATTTAAGTTTTCGAAGAGATCTAGCTTATTACTATGTCTAATCACGATGGTCAAAACATGTATCTATCAGGGCTCGAACCTGACACCTTCCGCGTTTTAGGCGGACGTGATAACCACTACACCATAGATACGTGTTAATTTAGGTTTTCGAAGAGATCTACCTTATTATTATGTCTAATCACGATGGTCAAAACATGTATCTACCAGGGTTCGAACCTGGGACCTTCCGCGTGTAAAGCGGACGTGATAACCACTACACCATAGATACGTGTTATTTTAAAGTTTTCGAAGAGATCTAGCTTATTACTATGTCTAATCACGATGGTCAAAACATGTACCTATCAGGGCTCGAACCTGAGACCTTCCGCGTGTAAAGCGGACGTGATAACCACTACACCATAGATACGTGTTATTATAAAGTTTTCGAAGAGATCTAGCTTATTACTATGTCTAATCACGATGGTCAAAACATGTATCTATCAGGGCTCGAACCTGAGACCTTCCGCGTGTAAAGCGGACGTGATAACCACTACACCATAGATACGTGTTATTATAAAGTTTTCGAAGAGATCTAGCTTATTACTATGTCTAATCACGATGGTCAAAACATGTATCTATCAGGGCACGGACCTGGGAACTTCCGCGTGTTAGGCGGACGTGATAACCACTACACCATAGATACTTGGTTATTGTGAGTTTTCGAAGGGATCTACCTTATTATTATGTCTAATCACGATGGGCAAAACATGTATCTACCAGGGCTCGAACCTGGGACCTTCCGCGTGTAAAGCGGACGTGATAACCACTACACCATAGATACGTGTTAATTTAGGTTTTCGAAGAGATGTAGCTTATTACTATGTCTTATCACGATGGTCAAAACATGTATCTATCAGGGCTCGAACCTGACACCTTCCGCGTTTTAGGCGGACGTGATAACCACTACACCATAGATACTTGGTTATTGTGAGTTTTCTAAGAGATCTACCTTATTATTATGTATAATCACGATGATCCAAACATGTAACTACCAGGGCTCGAACCTGGGACCTTCCGTGTGTAAAGCGGACGTGATAACCACTACACCATAGATACGTGTTAATTTAGGTTTTCGAAGAGATGTAGCTTATTACTATGTCTAATCACGATGGTCAAAACATGTATCTATCAGGACTCGAACCTGGGACCTTCCGCGTGTAAAGCGGACGTGATAACCACTACACCATAGATACGTGTTAATTTAGGTTTTCGAAGAGATGTAGCTTATTACTATGTCTAATCACGATGGTCAAAACATGTATCTATCAGGGCTCGAACCTGACACCTTCCGCGTTTTAGGCGGACGTGATAACCACTACACCATAGATACTTGGTTATTGTGAGTTTTCTAAGAGATCTACCTTATTATTATGTATAATCACGATGATCAAAACATGTAACTACCAGGGTTCGAACCTGGGACCTTCCGCGTGTAAAGCGGACGTGATAACCACTACACCATAGATACGTGTTAATTTAGGTTTTCGAAGAGATGTAGCTTATTACTATGTCTAATCACGATGGTCAAAACATGTATCTATCCGGGCTCGAACCTGAGACCTTCCGCGTGTAAAGCGGACGTGATAACCACTACACCATAGATACGTGTTATTATAAAGTTTTCGAAGAGATCTAGCTTATTACTATGTCTAATCACGATGGTCAAAACATGTATCTATCAGGGCTCGAACCTGAGACCTTCCGCGTGTAAAGCGGACGTGATAACCACTACACCATAGATACGTGTTATTATAAAGTTTTCGAAGAGATCTAGCTTATTACTATGTCTAATCACGATGGTCAAAACATGTATCTATCAGGGCACGGACCTGGGAACTTCCGCGTGTTAGGCGGACGTGATAACCACTACACCATAGATACTTGGTTATTGTGAGTTTTCGAAGGGATCTACCTTATTATTATGTCTAATCACGATGGGCAAAACATGTATCTACCAGGGCTCGAATCTGGGACCTTCCGCGTGTAAAGCGGACGTGATAACCACTACACCATAGATACGTGTTAATTTAGGTTTTCGAAGAGATGTAGCTTATTACTATGTCTTATCACGATGGTCAAAACATGTATCTATCAGGGCTCGAACCTGACACCTTCCGCGTTTTAGGCGGACGTGATAACCACTACACCATAGATACTTGGTTATTGTGAGTTTTCTAAGAGATCTACCTTATTATTATGTATAATCACGATGATCCAAACATGTAACTACCAGGGCTCGAACCTGGGACCTTCCGTGTGTAAAGCGGACGTGATAACCACTACACCATAGATACGTGTTAATTTATGTTTTCGAAGAGATGTAGCTTATTACTATGTCTAATCACGATGGTCAAAACATGTATCTATCAGGACTCGAACCTGGGACCTTCCGCGTGTAAAGCGGACGTGATAACCACTACACCATAGATACGTGTTAATTTAGGTTTTCGAAGAGATGTAGCTTATTACTATGTCTAATCACGATGGTCAAAACATGTATCTATCAGGGCTCGAACCTGACACCTTCCGCGTTTTAGGCGGACGTGATAACCACTACACCATAGATACTTGGATATTGTGAGTTTTCTAAGAGATCTACCTTATTATTATGTATAATCACGATGATCAAAACATGTAACTACCAGGGTTCGAACCTGGGACCTTCCGCGTGTAAAGCGGACGTGATAACCACTACACCATAGATACGTGTTAATTTAGGTTTTCGAAGAGATGTAGCTTATTACTATGTCTAATCACGATGGTCAAAACATGTATCTATCCGGGCTCGAACCTGAGACCTTCGGCGTGTAAAGCGGACGTGATAACCACTACACCATAGATACGTGTTATTATAAAGTTTTCGAAGAGATCTAGCTTATTACTATGTCTAATCACGATGGTCAAAACATGTATCTATCAGGGCTCGAACCTGAGACCTTCCGCGTGTAAAGCGGACGTGATAACCACTACACCATAGATACGTGTTATTATAAAGTTTTCGAAGAGATCTAGCTTATTACTATGTCTAATCACGATGGTCAAAACATGTATCTATCAGGGCACGGACCTGGGAACTTCCGCGTGTTAGGCGGACGTGATAACCACTACACCATAGATACTTGGTTATTGTGAGTTTTCGAAGGGATCTACCTTATTATTATGTCTAATCACGATGGGCAAAACATGTATCTACCAGGGCTCGAACCTGGGACCTTCCGCGTGTAAAGCGGACGTGATAACCACTACACCATAGATACGTGTTAATTTAGGTTTTCGAAGAGATGTAGCTTATTACTATGTCTAATCACGATGGTCAAAACATGTATCTATCAGGGCTCGAACCTGACACCTTCCGCGTTTTAGGCGGACGTGATAACCACTACACCATAGATACTTGGTTATTGTGAGTTTTCTAAGAGATCTACCTTATTATTATGTATAATCACGATGATCAAAACATGTAACTACCAGGGCTCGAACCTGGGACCTTCCGCGTGTAAAGCGGACGTGATAACCACTACACCATAGATACGTGTTAATTTTGGTTTTCGAAGAGATGTAGCTTATTACTATGTCTAATCACGATGGTCAAAACATGTATCTATCAGGACTCGAACCTGGGACCTTCCGCGTGTAAAGCGGACGTGATAACCACTACACCATAGATACGTGTTAATTTAAGTTTTCGAAGAGATCTAGCTTATTACTATGTCTAATCACGATGGTCTAAACATGTATCTATCAGGGCACGAACCTGAGACCTTCCGCGTGTTAGTCGGACGTGATAACCACTACACCATAGATACGTGTTATTATAATGTTTTCGAAGAGATCTAGCTTATTACTATGTCTAATCAAGATGGTCAAAACATGTATCTATCAGGGCTCGAACCTGAGACCTTCCGCGTGTAAAGCGGACGTGATAACCACTACACCATAGATACGTGTTATTATAAAGTTTTCGAAGAGATCTAGCTTATTACTATGTCTAATCACGATGGTCAAAACATGTATCTATCAGGCCATGGACCTGGGAACTTCCGCGTGTTAGGCGGACGTGATAACCACTACACCATAGATACTTGGTTATTGTGAGTTTTCGAAGGGATCTACCTTATTATTATGTCTAATCACGATGGTCAAAACATGTATCTATCAGGCCATGGACCTGGGAACTTCCGCGTGTTAGGCGGACGTGATAACCACTACACCATAGATACTTGGTTATTGTGAGTTTTCGAAGGGATCTACCTTATTATTATGTCTAATCACGATGGGCAAAACATGTATCTACCAGGGCTCGAACCTGGGACCTTCCGCGTGTAAAGCGGACGTGATAACCACTACACCATAGATACGTGTTAATTTAGGTTTTCGAAGAGATCTAGCTTATTACTATGTCTAATCACGATGGTCAAAACATGTATCTATCATGGCTCGAACCTGAGACCTTCCGCGTGTAAAGCGGACGTGATAACCACTACACCATAGATACTTGGTTATTGTGAGTTTTCGAAGAGATCTACCTTATTATTATGTCTAATCACGATGGGCAAAACATGTATCTACCAGGGCTCGAACCTGGGACCTTCCGCGTGTAAAGCGGACGTGATAACCACTACACCATAGATACGTGTTAATTTAAGTTTTCGAAGAAATCTAGCTTATTACTATGTCTAATCAAGATGGTCTAAACATGTATCTATCAGGGCACGAACCTGGGACCTTCCGCGTGTTAGTCGGACGTGATAACCACTACACCATAGATACCTGGTTATTATGAGTTTTCGAAGAGATCTACCTTATTATTATGTCTAATCACGATGGTCAAAACATGTATCTACCAGGGCTCGAACCTGGGACCTTCCGCGTGTAAAGCGGACGTGATAACCACTACACCATAGATACGTGTTGTTTTAAAGTTTTCAAAGAGATCTAGCTTATTACTATGTCTAATCACGATGGTCAAAACATGTACCTATCAGGGCTCGAACCTGAGACCTTCCGCGTGTAAAGCGGACGTGATAACCACTACACCATAGATACGTGTTATTATAAAGTTTTCGAAGAGATCTAGCTTATTACTATGTCTAATCACGATGGTCAAAACATGTATCTATCAGGGCTCGAACCTGAGACCTTCCGCGTGTAAAGCGGACGTGATAACCACTACACCATAGATACGTGTTATTATAAAGTTTTCGAAGAGATCTAGCTTATTACTATGTCTAATCACGATGGTCAAAACATGTATCTATCAGGGCACGGACCTGGGAACTTCCGCGTGTTAGGCGGACGTGATAACCACTACACCATAGATACTTGGTTATTGTGAGTTTTCGAAGGGATCTACCTTATTATTATGTCTAATCACGATGGGCAAAACATGTATCTACCAGGGCTCGAACCTGGGACCTTCCGCGTGTAAAGCGGACGTGATAACCACTACACCATAGATACGTGTTAATTTAAGTTTTCGAAGAGATCTAGCTTATTACTATGTCTAATCACGATGGTCTAAACATGTATCTATCAGGGCACGAACCTGAGACCTTCCGCGTGTTAGTCGGACGTGATAACCACTACACCATAGATACGTGTTATTATAATTTTTTCGAAGAGATCTAGCTTATTACTATGTCTAATCAAGATGGTCAAAACATGTATCTATCAGGGCTCGAACCTGAGACCTTCCGCGTGTAAAGCGGACGTGATAACCACTACACCATAGATACGTGTTATTATAAAGTTTTCGAAGAGATCTAGCTTATTACTATGTCTAATCACGATGGTCAAAACATGTATCTATCAGGCCATGGACCTGGGAACTTCCGCGTGTTAGGCGGACGTGATAACCACTACACCATAGATACTTGGTTATTGTGAGTTTTCGAAGGGATCTACCTTATTATTATGTCTAATCACGATGGTCAAAACATGTATCTATCAGGCCATGGACCTGGGAACTTCCGCGTGTTAGGCGGACGTGATAACCACTACACCATAGATACTTGGTTATTGTGAGTTTTCGAAGGGATCTACCTTATTATTATGTCTAATCACGATGGGCAAAACATGTATCTACCAGGGCTCGAACCTGGGACCTTCCGCGTGTAAAGCGGACGTGATAACCACTACACCATAGATACGTGTTAATTTAGGTTTTCGAAGAGATCTAGCTTATTACTATGTCTAATCACGATGGTCAAAACATGTATCTATCAGGGCTCGAACCTGAGACCTTCCGCGTGTAAAGCGGACGTGATAACCACTACACCATAGATACTTGGTTATTGTGAGTTTTCGAAGAGATCTACCTTATTATTATGTCTAATCACGATGGGCAAAACATGTATCTACCAGGGCTCGAACCTGGGACCTTCCGCGTGTAAAGCGGACGTGATAACCACTACACCATAGATTCGTGTTAATTTAAGTTTTCGAAGAAATCTAGCTTATTACTATGTCTAATCAAGATGGTCTAAACATGTATCTATCAGGGCACGAACCTGGGACCTTCCGCGTGTTAGTCGGACGTGATAACCACTACACCATAGATACTTGGTTATTATGAGTTTTCGAAGAGATCTACCTTATTATTATGTCTAATCACGATGGTCAAAACATGTATCTACCAGGGCTCGAACCTGGGACCTTCCGCGTGTAAAGCGGACGTGATAACCACTACACCATAGATACGTGTTGTTTTAAAGTTTTCAAAGAGATCTAGCTTATTACTATGTCTAATCACGATGGTCAAAACATGTACCTATCAGGGCTCGAACCTGAGACCTTCCGCGTGTAAAGCGGACGTGATAACCACTACACCATAGATACGTGTTATTATAAAGTTTTCGAAGAGATCTAGCTTATTACTATGTCTAATCACGATGGTCAAAACATGTATCTATCAGGGCACGGACCTGGGAACTTCCGCGTGTTAGGCGGACGTGATAACCACTACACCATAGATACTTGGTTATTGTGAGTTTTCGAAGGGATCTACCTTATTATTATGTCTAATCACGATGGGCAAAACATGTATCTACCAGGGCTCGAACCTGGGACCTTCCGCGTGTAAAGCGGACGTGATAACCACTACACCATAGATACGTGTTAATTTAAGTTTTCGAAGAGATCTAGCTTATTACTATGTCTAATCACGATGGTCTAAACATGTATCTATCAGGGCACGAACCTGAGACCTTCCGCGTGTTAGTCGGACGTGATAACCACTACACCATAGATACGTGTTATTATAATTTTTTCGAAGAGATCTAGCTTATTACTATGTCTAATCAAGATGGTCAAAACATGTATCTATCAGGGCTCGAACCTGAGACCTTCCGCGTGTAAAGCGGACGTGATAACCACTACACCATAGATACGTGTTATTATAAAGTTTTCGAAGAGATCTAGCTTATTACTATGTCTAATCACGATGGTCAAAACATGTATCTATCAGGCCATGGACCTGGGAACTTCCGCGTGTTAGGCGGACGTGATAACCACTACACCATAGATACTTGGTTATTGTGAGTTTTCGAAGGGATCTACCTTATTATTATGTCTAATCACGATGGTCAAAACATGTATCTATCAGGCCATGGACCTGGGAACTTCCGCGTGTTAGGCGGACGTGATAACCACTACACCATAGATACTTGGTTATTGTGAGTTTTCGAAGGGATCTACCTTATTATTATGTCTAATCACGATGGGCAAAACATGTATCTACCAGGGCTCGAACCTGGGACCTTCCGCGTGTAAAGCGGACGTGATAACCACTACACCATAGATACGTGTTAATTTAGGTTTTCGAAGAGATCTAGCTTATTACTATGTCTAATCACGATGGTCAAAACATGTATCTATCAGGGCTCGAACCTGAGACCTTCCGCGTGTAAAGCGGACGTGATAACCACTACACCATAGATACTTGGTTATTGTGAGTTTTCGAAGAGATCTACCTTATTATTATGTCTAATCACGATGGGCAAAACATGTATCTACCAGGGCTCGAACCTGGGACCTTCCGCGTGTAAAGCGGACGTGATAACCACTACACCATAGATTCGTGTTAATTTAAGTTTTCGAAGAAATCTAGCTTATTACTATGTCTAATCAAGATGGTCTAAACATGTATCTATCAGGGCACGAACCTGGGACCTTCCGCGTGTTAGTCGGACGTGATAACCACTACACCATAGATACTTGGTTATTATGAGTTTTCGAAGAGATCTACCTTATTATTATGTCTAATCACGATGGTCAAAACATGTATCTACCAGGGCTCGAACCTGGGACCTTCCGCGTGTAAAGCGGACGTGATAACCACTACACCATAGATACGTGTTGTTTTAAAGTTTTCAAAGAGATCTAGCTTATTACTATGTCTAATCACGATGGTCAAAACATGTACCTATCAGGGCTCGAACCTGAGACCTTCCGCGTGTAAAGCGGACGTGATAACCACTACACCATAGATACGTGTTATTATAAAGTTTTCGAAGAGATCTAGCTTATTACTATGTCTAATCACGATGGTCAAAACATGTATCTATCAGGGCTCGAACCTGAGACCTTCCGCGTGTAAAGCGGACGTGATAACCACTACACCATAGATACGTGTTATTATAAAGTTTTCGAAGAGATCTAGCTTATTACTATGTCTAATCACGATGGTCAAAACATGTATCTATCAGGGCACGGACCTGGGAACTTCCGCGTGTTAGGCGGACGTGATAACCACTACACCATAGATACTTGGTTATTGTGAGTTTTCGAAGGGATCTACCTTATTATTATGTCTAATCACGATGGGCAAAACATGTATCTACCAGGGCTCGAACCTGGGACCTTCCGCGTGTAAAGCGGACGTGATAACCACTACACCATAGATACGTGTTAATTTAAGTTTTCGAAGAGATCTAGCTTATTACTATGTCTAATCACGATGGTCTAAACATGTATCTATCAGGGCACGAACCTGAGACCTTCCGCGTGTTAGTCGGACGTGATAACCACTACACCATAGATACGTGTTATTATAATTTTTTCGAAGAGATCTAGCTTATTACTATGTCTAATCAAGATGGTCAAAACATGTATCTATCAGGGCTCGAACCTGAGACCTTCCGCGTGTAAAGCGGACGTGATAACCACTACACCATAGATACGTGTTATTATAAAGTTTTCGAAGAGATCTAGCTTATTACTATGTCTAATCACGATGGTCAAAACATGTATCTATCAGGCCATGGACCTGGGAACTTCCGCGTGTTAGGCGGACGTGATAACCACTACACCATAGATACTTGGTTATTGTGAGTTTTCGAAGGGATCTACCTTATTATTATGTCTAATCACGATGGTCAAAACATGTATCTATCAGGCCATGGACCTGGGAACTTCCGCGTGTTAGGCGGACGTGATAACCACTACACCATAGATACTTGGTTATTGTGAGTTTTCGAAGGGATCTACCTTATTATTATGTCTAATCACGATGGGCAAAACATGTATCTACCAGGGCTCGAACCTGGGACCTTCCGCGTGTAAAGCGGACGTGATAACCACTACACCATAGATACGTGTTAATTTAGGTTTTCGAAGAGATCTAGCTTATTACTATGTCTAATCACGATGGTCAAAACATGTATCTATCAGGGCTCGAACCTGAGACCTTCCGCGTGTAAAGCGGACGTGATAACCACTACACCATAGATACTTGGTTATTGTGAGTTTTCGAAGAGATCTACCTTATTATTATGTCTAATCACGATGGGCAAAACATGTATCTACCAGGGCTCGAACCTGGGACCTTCCGCGTGTAAAGCGGACGTGATAACCACTACACCATAGATACGTGTTAATTTAAGTTTTCGAAGAAATCTAGCTTATTACTATGTCTAATCAAGATGGTCTAAACATGTATCTATCAGGGCACGAACCTGGGACCTTCCGCGTGTTAGTCGGACGTGATAACCACTACACCATAGATACTTGGTTATTATGAGTTTTCGAAGAGATCTACCTTATTATTATGTCTAATCACGATGGTCAAAACATGTATCTACCAGGGCTCGAACCTGGGACCTTCCGCGTGTAAAGCGGACGTGATAACCACTACACCATAGATACGTGTTGTTTTAAAGTTTTCAAAGAGATCTAGCTTATTACTATGTCTAATCACGATGGTCAAAACATGTACCTATCAGGGCTCGAACCTGAGACCTTCCGCGTGTAAAGCGGACGTGATAACCACTACACCATAGATACGTGTTATTATAAAGTTTTCGAAGAGATCTAGCTTATTACTATGTCTAATCACGATGGTCAAAACATGTATCTATCAGGGCTCGAACCTGAGACCTTCCGCGTGTAAAGCGGACGTGATAACCACTACACCATAGATACGTGTTATTATAAAGTTTTCGAAGAGATCTAGCTTATTACTATGTCTAATCACGATGGTCAAAACATGTATCTATCAGGGCACGGACCTGGGAACTTCCGCGTGTTAGGCGGACGTGATAACCACTACACCATAGATACTTGGTTATTGTGAGTTTTCGAAGGGATCTACCTTATTATTATGTCTAATCACGATGGGCAAAACATGTATCTACCAGGGCTCGAACCTGGGACCTTCCGCGTGTAAAGCGGACGTGATAACCACTACACCATAGATATGTGTTAATTTAGGTTTTCGAAGAGATGTAGCTTATTACTATGTCTAATCACGATGGTCATAACATGTATCTATCAGGACTCGAACCTGGGACCTTCTGCGTGTAAAGCGGACGTGATAACCACTACACCATAGATACGTGTTAATTTAAGTTTTCGAAGAGATCTAGCTTATTACTATGTCTTATCACGATGGTCTAAACATGTATCTATCAGGGCACGAACCTGGGACCTTCCGCGTGTTAGTCGGACGTGATAACCACTATACCATAGATACTTGGTTATTGTGAGTTTTCGAAGATATCTACCTTATTATTATGTCTAATCACGATGGTCAAAACATGTATCTACCAGGGCTCAAACCTGGGATCTTCCGCGTGTAAAGCGGATGTGATAACCACTACACTACAGACACGTGTTAATTTAAGTTTTCGAAGAGATCTAGCTTATTACTATGTCTAATCACGATGGTCAAAACATGTATCTATCAGGGCTCGAACCTGACACCTTCCGCGTTTTAGGCGGACGTGATAACCACTACACCATAGATACGTGTTAATTTAGGTTTTCGAAGAGATCTACCTTATTATTATGTCTAATCACGATGGTCAAAACATGTATCTACCAGGGTTCGAACCTGGGACCTTCCGCGTGTAAAGCGGACGTGATAACCACTACACCATAGATACGTGTTATTTTAAAGTTTTCGAAGAGATCTAGCTTATTACTATGTCTAATCACGATGGTCAAAACATGTACCTATCAGGGCTCGAACCTGAGACCTTCCGCGTGTAAAGCGGACGTGATAACCACTACACCATAGATACGTGTTATTATAAAGTTTTCGAAGAGATCTAGCTTATTACTATGTCTAATCACGATGGTCAAAACATGTATCTATCAGGGCTCGAACCTGAGACCTTCCGCGTGTAAAGCGGACGTGATAACCACTACACCATAGATACGTGTTATTATAAAGTTTTCGAAGAGATCTAGCTTATTACTATGTCTAATCACGATGGTCAAAACATGTATCTATCAGGGCACGGACCTGGGAACTTCCGCGTGTTAGGCGGACGTGATAACCACTACACCATAGATACTTGGTTATTGTGAGTTTTCGAAGGGATCTACCTTATTATTATGTCTAATCACGATGGGCAAAACATGTATCTACCAGGGCTCGAACCTGGGACCTTCCGCGTGTAAAGCGGACGTGATAACCACTACACCATAGATACGTGTTAATTTTGGTTTTCGAAGAGATGTAGCTTATTACTATGTCTAATCACGATGGTCAAAACATGTATCTATCAGGGCTCGAACCTGACACCTTCCGCGTTTTAGGCGGACGTGATAACCACTACACCATAGATACTTGGTTATTGTGAGTTTTCTAAGAGATCTACCTTATTATTATGTATAATCACGATGATCCAAACATGTAACTACCAGGGCTCGAACCTGGGACCTTCCGCGTGTAAAGCGGACGTGATAACCACTACACCATAGATACGTGTTAATTTAGGTTTTCGAAGAGATGTAGCTTATTACTATGTCTAATCACGATGGTCAAAACATGTATCTATCAGGACTCGAACCTGGGACCTTCCGCGTGTAAAGCGGACGTGATAACCACTACACCATAGATACGTGTTAATTTAGGTTTTCGAAGAGATGTAGCTTATTACTATGTCTAATCACGATGGTCAAAACATGTATCTATCAGGGCTCGAACCTGACACCTTCCGCGTTTTAGGCGGACGTGATAACCACTACACCATAGATACTTGGTTATTGTGAGTTTTCTAAGAGATCTACCTTATTATTATGTATAATCACGATGATCAAAACATGTAACTACCAGGGTTCGAACCTGGGACCTTCCGCGTGTAAAGCGGACGTGATAACCACTACACCATAGATACGTGTTAATTTAGGTTTTCGAAGAGATGTAGCTTATTACTATGTCTAATCACGATGGTCAAAACATGTATCTATCCGGGCTCGAACCTGAGACCTTCCGCGTGTAAAGCGGACGTGATAACCACTACACCATAGATACGTGTTATTATAAAGTTTTCGAAGAGATCTAGCTTATTACTATGTCTAATCACGATGGTCAAAACATGTATCTATCAGGGCTCGAACCTGAGACCTTCCGCGTGTAAAGCGGACGTGATAACCACTACACCATAGATACGTGTTATTATAAAGTTTTCGAAGAGATCTAGCTTATTACTATGTCTAATCACGATGGTCAAAACATGTATCTATCAGGGCACGGACCTGGGAACTTCCGCGTGTTAGGCGGACGTGATAACCACTACACCATAGATACTTGGTTATTGTGAGTTTTCGAAGGGATCTACCTTATTATTATGTCTAATCACGATGGGCAAAACATGTATCTACCAGGGCTCGAACCTGGGACCTTCCGCGTGTAAAGCGGACGTGATAACCACTACACCATAGATACGTGTTAATTTAAGTTTTCGAAGAAATCTAGCTTATTACTATGTCTAATCAAGATGGTCTAAACATGTATCTATCAGGGCACGAACCTGGGACCTTCCGCGTGTTAGTCGGACGTGATAACCACTACACCATAGATACTTGGTTATTATGAGTTTTCGAAGAGATCTACCTTATTATTATGTCTAATCACGATGGTCAAAACATGTATCTACCAGGGCTCGAACCTGGGACCTTCCGCGTGTAAAGCGGACGTGATAACCACTACACCATAGATACGTGTTGTTTTAAAGTTTTCAAAGAGATCTAGCTTATTACTATGTCTAATCACGATGGTCAAAACATGTACCTATCAGGGCTCGAACCTGAGACCTTCCGCGTGTAAAGCGGACGTGATAACCACTACACCATAGATACGTGTTATTATAAAGTTTTCGAAGAGATCTAGCTTATTACTATGTCTAATCACGATGGTCAAAACATGTATCTATCAGGGCTCGAACCTGAGACCTTCCGCGTGTAAAGCGGACGTGATAACCACTACACCATAGATACGTGTTATTATAAAGTTTTCGAAGAGATCTAGCTTATTACTATGTCTAATCACGATGGTCAAAACATGTATCTATCAGGGCACGGACCTGGGAACTTCCGCGTGTTAGGCGGACGTGATAACCACTACACCATAGATACTTGGTTATTGTGAGTTTTCGAAGGGATCTACCTTATTATTATGTCTAATCACGATGGGCAAAACATGTATCTACCAGGGCTCGAACCTGGGACCTTCCGCGTGTAAAGCGGACGTGATAACCACTACACCATAGATATGTGTTAATTTAGGTTTTCGAAGAGATGTAGCTTATTACTATGTCTAATCACGATGGTCATAACATGTATCTATCAGGACTCGAACCTGGGACCTTCTGCGTGTAAAGCGGACGTGATAACCACTACACCATAGATACGTGTTAATTTAAGTTTTCGAAGAGATCTAGCTTATTACTATGTCTTATCACGATGGTCTAAACATGTATCTATCAGGGCACGAACCTGGGACCTTCCGCGTGTTAGTCGGACGTGATAACCACTATACCATAGATACTTGGTTATTGTGAGTTTTCGAAGATATCTACCTTATTATTATGTCTAATCACGATGGTCAAAACATGTATCTACCAGGGCTCAAACCTGGGATCTTCCGCGTGTAAAGCGGATGTGATAACCACTACACTACAGACACGTGTTAATTTAAGTTTTCGAAGAGATCTAGCTTATTACTATGTCTAATCACGATGGTCAAAACATGTATCTATCAGGGCTCGAACCTGACACCTTCCGCGTTTTAGGCGGACGTGATAACCACTACACCATAGATACGTGTTAATTTAGGTTTTCGAAGAGATCTACCTTATTATTATGTCTAATCACGATGGTCAAAACATGTATCTACCAGGGTTCGAACCTGGGACCTTCCGCGTGTAAAGCGGACGTGATAACCACTACACCATAGATACGTGTTATTTTAAAGTTTTCGAAGAGATCTAGCTTATTACTATGTCTAATCACGATGGTCAAAACATGTACCTATCAGGGCTCGAACCTGAGACCTTCCGCGTGTAAAGCGGACGTGATAACCACTACACCATAGATACGTGTTATTATAAAGTTTTCGAAGAGATCTAGCTTATTACTATGTCTAATCACGATGGTCAAAACATGTATCTATCAGGGCTCGAACCTGAGACCTTCCGCGTGTAAAGCGGACGTGATAACCACTACACCATAGATACGTGTTATTATAAAGTTTTCGAAGAGATCTAGCTTATTACTATGTCTAATCACGATGGTCAAAACATGTATCTATCAGGGCACGGACCTGGGAACTTCCGCGTGTTAGGCGGACGTGATAACCACTACACCATAGATACTTGGTTATTGTGAGTTTTCGAAGGGATCTACCTTATTATTATGTCTAATCACGATGGGCAAAACATGTATCTACCAGGGCTCGAACCTGGGACCTTCCGCGTGTAAAGCGGACGTGATAACCACTACACCATAGATACGTGTTAATTTTGGTTTTCGAAGAGATGTAGCTTATTACTATGTCTAATCACGATGGTCAAAACATGTATCTATCAGGGCTCGAACCTGACACCTTCCGCGTTTTAGGCGGACGTGATAACCACTACACCATAGATACTTGGTTATTGTGAGTTTTCTAAGAGATCTACCTTATTATTATGTATAATCACGATGATCCAAACATGTAACTACCAGGGCTCGAACCTGGGACCTTCCGCGTGTAAAGCGGACGTGATAACCACTACACCATAGATACGTGTTAATTTAGGTTTTCGAAGAGATGTAGCTTATTACTATGTCTAATCACGATGGTCAAAACATGTATCTATCAGGACTCGAACCTGGGACCTTCCGCGTGTAAAGCGGACGTGATAACCACTACACCATAGATACGTGTTAATTTAGGTTTTCGAAGAGATGTAGCTTATTACTATGTCTAATCACGATGGTCAAAACATGTATCTATCAGGGCTCGAACCTGACACCTTCCGCGTTTTAGGCGGACGTGATAACCACTACACCATAGATACTTGGTTATTGTGAGTTTTCTAAGAGATCTACCTTATTATTATGTATAATCACGATGATCAAAACATGTAACTACCAGGGTTCGAACCTGGGACCTTCCGCGTGTAAAGCGGACGTGATAACCACTACACCATAGATACGTGTTAATTTAGGTTTTCGAAGAGATGTAGCTTATTACTATGTCTAATCACGATGGTCAAAACATGTATCTATCCGGGCTCGAACCTGAGACCTTCCGCGTGTAAAGCGGACGTGATAACCACTACACCATAGATACGTGTTATTATAAAGTTTTCGAAGAGATCTAGCTTATTACTATGTCTAATCACGATGGTCAAAACATGTATCTATCAGGGCTCGAACCTGAGACCTTCCGCGTGTAAAGCGGACGTGATAACCACTACACCATAGATACGTGTTATTATAAAGTTTTCGAAGAGATCTAGCTTATTACTATGTCTAATCACGATGGTCAAAACATGTATCTATCAGGGCACGGACCTGGGAACTTCCGCGTGTTAGGCGGACGTGATAACCACTACACCATAGATACTTGGTTATTGTGAGTTTTCGAAGGGATCTACCTTATTATTATGTCTAATCACGATGGGCAAAACATGTATCTACCAGGGCTCGAACCTGGGACCTTCCGCGTGTAAAGCGGACGTGATAACCACTACACCATAGATACGTGTTAATTTAGGTTTTCGAAGAGATGTAGCTTATTACTATGTCTAATCACGATGGTCAAAACATGTATCTATCAGGGCTCGAACCTGACACCTTCCGCGTTTTAGGCGGACGTGATAACCACTACACCATAGATACTTGGTTATTGTGAGTTTTCTAAGAGATCTACCTTATTATTATGTATAATCACGATGATCAAAACATGTAACTACCAGGGCTCGAACCTGGAACCTTCCGCGTGTAAAGCGGACGTGATAACCACTACACCATAGATACGTGTTAATTTTGGTTTTCGAAGAGATGTAGCTTATTACTATGTCTAATCACGATGGTCAAAACATGTATCTATCAGGACTCGAACCTGGGACCTTCCGCGTGTAAAGCGGACGTGATAACCACTACACCATAGATACGTGTTAATTTAAGTTTTCGAAGAGATCTAGCTTATTACTATGTCTAATCACGATGGTCTAAACATGTATCTATCAGGGCACGAACCTGAGACCTTCCGCGTGTTAGTCGGACGTGGTAACCACTACACCATAGATACGTGTTATTATAAAGTTTTCGAAGAGATCTAGCTTATTACTATGTCTAATCACGATGGTCAAAACATGTATCTATCAGGGCTCGAACCTGAGACCTTCCGCGTGTAAAGCGGATGTGATAACCACTACACTACAGACACGTGTTAATTTAAGTTTTCGAAGAGATCTAGCTTATTACTATGTCTAATCACGATGGTCAAAACATGTATCTATCAGGGCTCGAACCTGACACCTTCCGCGTTTTAGGCGGACGTGATAACCACTACACCATAGATACGTGTTAATTTAGGTTTTCGAAGAGATCTACCTTATTATTATGTCTAATCACGATGGTCAAAACATGTATCTACCAGGGTTCGAACCTGGGACCTTCCGCGTGTAAAGCGGACGTGATAACCACTACACCATAGGTACGTGTTATTTTAAAGTTTTCGAAGAGATCTAGCTTATTACTATGTCTAATCACGATGGTCAAAACATGTACCTATCAGGGCTCGAACCTGAGACCTTCCGCGTGTAAAGCGGACGTGATAACCACTACACCATAGATACGTGTTATTATAAAGTTTTCGAAGAGATCTAGCTTATTACTATGTCTAATCACGATGGTCAAAACATGTATCTATCAGGGCTCGAACCTGAGACCTTCCGCGTGTAAAGCGGACGTGATAACCACTACACCATAGATACGTGTTATTATAAAGTTTTCGAAGAGATCTAGCTTATTACTATGTCTAATCACGATGGTCAAAACATGTATCTATCAGGGCACGGACCTGGGAACTTCCGCGTGTTAGGCGGACGTGATAACCACTACACCATAGATACTTGGTTATTGTGAGTTTTCGAAGGGATCTACCTTATTATTATGTCTAATCACGATGGGCAAAACATGTATCTACCAGGGCTCGAACCTGGGACCTTCCGCGTGTAAAGCGGACGTGATAACCACTACACCATAGATACGTGTTAATTTTGGTTTTCGAAGAGATGTAGCTTATTACTATGTCTAATCACGATGGTCAAAACATGTATCTATCAGGGCTCGAACCTGACACCTTCCGCGTTTTAGGCGGACGTGATAACCACTACACCATAGATACTTGGTTATTGTGAGTTTTCTAAGAGATCTACCTTATTATTATGTATAATCACGATGATCCAAACATGTAACTACCAGGGCTCGAACCTGGGACCTTCCGCGTGTAAAGCGGACGTGATAACCACTACACCATAGATACGTGTTAATTTAGGTTTTCGAAGAGATGTAGCTTATTACTATGTCTAATCACGATGGTCAAAACATGTATCTATCAGGACTCGAACCTGGGACCTTCCGCGTGTAAAGCGGACGTGATAACCACTACACCATAGATACGTGTTAATTTAGGTTTTCGAAGAGATGTAGCTTATTACTATGTCTAATCACGATGGTCAAAACATGTATCTATCAGGGCTCGAACCTGACACCTTCCGCGTTTTAGGCGGACGTGATAACCACTACACCATAGATACTTGGTTATTGTGAGTTTTCTAAGAGATCTACCTTATTATTATGTATAATCACGATGATCAAAACATGTAACTACCAGGGTTCGAACCTGGGACCTTCCGCGTGTAAAGCGGACGTGATAACCACTACACCATAGATACGTGTTAATTTAGGTTTTCGAAGAGATGTAGCTTATTACTATGTCTAATCACGATGGTCAAAACATGTATCTATCCGGGCTCGAACCTGAGACCTTCCGCGTGTAAAGCGGACGTGATAACCACTACACCATAGATACGTGTTATTATAAAGTTTTCGAAGAGATCTAGCTTATTACTATGTCTAATCACGATGGTCAAAACATGTATCTATCAGGGCTCGAACCTGAGACCTTCCGCGTGTAAAGCGGACGTGATAACCACTACACCATAGATACGTGTTATTATAAAGTTTTCGAAGAGATCTAGCTTATTACTATGTCTAATCACGATGGTCAAAACATGTATCTATCAGGGCACGGACCTGGGAACTTCCGCGTGTTAGGCGGACGTGATAACCACTACACCATAGATACTTGGTTATTGTGAGTTTTCGAAGGGATCTACCTTATTATTATGTCTAATCACGATGGGCAAAACATGTATCTACCAGGGCTCGAACCTGGGACCTTCCGCGTGTAAAGCGGACGTGATAACCACTACACCATAGATACGTGTTAATTTAGGTTTTCGAAGAGATGTAGCTTATTACTATGTCTAATCACGATGGTCAAAACATGTATCTATCAGGGCTCGAACCTGACACCTTCCGCGTTTTAGGCGGACGTGATAACCACTACACCATAGATACTTGGTTATTGTGAGTTTTCTAAGAGATCTACCTTATTATTATGTATAATCACGATGATCAAAACATGTAACTACCAGGGCTCGAACCTGGAACCTTCCGCGTGTAAAGCGGACGTGATAACCACTACACCATAGATACGTGTTAATTTTGGTTTTCGAAGAGATGTAGCTTATTACTATGTCTAATCACGATGGTCAAAACATGTATCTATCAGGACTCGAACCTGGGACCTTCCGCGTGTAAAGCGGACGTGATAACCACTACACCATAGATACGTGTTAATTTAAGTTTTCGAAGAGATCTAGCTTATTACTATGTCTAATCACGATGGTCTAAACATGTATCTATCAGGGCACGAACCTGAGACCTTCCGCGTGTTAGTCGGACGTGATAACCACTACACCATAGATACGTGTTATTATAAAGTTTTCGAAGAGATCTAGCTTATTACTATGTCTAATCACGATGGTCAAAACATGTATCTATCAGGGCTCGAACCTGAGACCTTCCGCGTGTAAAGCGGACGTGATAACCACTACACCATAGATACGTGTTATTATAAAGTTTTCGAAGAGATCTAGCTTATTACTATGTCTAATCACGATGGTCAAAACATGTATCTATCAGGCCATGGACCTGGGAACTTCCGCGTGTTAGGCGGACGTGATAACCACTACACCATAGATACTTGGTTATTGTGAGTTTTCGAAGGGCTCTACCTTATTATTATGTCTAATCACGATGGGCAAAACATGTATCTACCAGGGCTCGAACCTGGGACCTTCCGCGTGTAAAGCGGACGTGATAACCACTACACCATAGATACGTGTTAATTTAGGTTTTCGAAGAGATCTAGCTTATTACTATGTCTAATCACGATGGTCTAAACATGTATCTATCAGGGCACGAACCTGGGACCTTCCGCGTGTTAGTCGGACGTGATAACCACTACACCATAGATACTTGGTTATTGTGAGTTTTCGAAGAGATCTACCTTATTATTATGTCTAATCACGATGGTCAAAACATGTATCTACCAGGGCTCAAACCTGGGATCTTCCGCGTGTAAAGCGGATGTGATAACCACACTACAGACACGTGTTACTTTAAGTTTTCGAAGAGATCTAGCTTATTACTATGTCTAATCACGATGGTCAAAACATGTATCTATCAGGGCTCGAACCTGACACCTTCCGCGTTTTAGGCGGACGTGATAACCACTACACCATAGATACTTGGTTATTGTGAGTTTTCTAAGAGATCTACCTTATTACTATGTATAATCACGATGATCAAAACATGTAACTACCAGGGCTCGAACCTGGGACCTTCCGCGTGTAAAGCGGACGTGATAACCACTACACCATAGATACGTGTTAATTTAGGTTTTCGAAGAGATGTAGCTTATTACTATGTCTAATCACGATGGTCAAAACATCTATCTATCCGGGCTCGAACCTGAGACCTTCCGCGTGTAAAGCGGACGTGATAACCACTACACCATAGATACGTGTTATTATAAAGTTTTCGAAGAGATCTAGCTTATTACTATGTCTAATCACGATGGTCAAAACATGTATCTATCAGGGCTCGAACCTGAGACCTTCCGCGTGTAAAGCGGACGTGATAACCACTACACCATAGATACGTGTTATTATAAAGTTTTCGAAGAGATCTAGCTTATTACTATGTCTAATCACGATGGTCAAAACATGTATCTATCAGGGCACGGACCTGGGAACTTCCGCGTGTTAGGCGGACGTGATAACCACTACACCACAGATACTTGGTTATTGTGAGTTTTCGAAGGGATCTACCTTATTATTATGTCTAATCACGATGGGCAAAACATGTATCTACCAGGGCTCGAACCTGGGACCTTCCGCGTGTAAAGCGGACGTGATAACCACTACACCATAGATACGTGTTAATTTAGGTTTTCGAAGAGATGTAGCTTATTACTATGTCTAATCACGATGGTCAAAACATGTATCTATCAGGGCTTGAACCTGACACCTTCCGCGTTTTAGGCGGACGTGATAACCACTACACCATAGATACTTGGTTATTGTGAGTTTTCTAAGAGATCTACCTTATTATTATGTATAATCACGATGATCAAAACATGTAACTACCAGGGCTCGAACCTGGGACCTTCCGCGTGTAAAGCGGACGTGATAACCACTACACCATAGATACGTGTTAATTTAGGTTTTCGAAGAGATGTAGCTTATTACTATGTCTAATCACGATGGTCAAAACATGTATCTATCAGGACTCGAACCTGGGACCTTCCGCGTGTAAAGCGGACGTGATAACCACTACACCATAGATACGTGTTAATTTAAGTTTTCGAAGAGATCTAGCTTATTACTATGTCTAATCACGATGGTCTAAACATGTATCTATCAGGGCACGAACCTGAGACCTTCCGCGTGTTAGTCGGACGTGATAACCACTACACCATAGATACGTGTTATTATAAAGTTTTCGAAGAGATCTAGCTTATTACTATGTCTAATCACGATGGTCAAAACATGTATCTATCAGGGCTCGAACCTGAGACCTTCCGCGTGTAAAGCGGACGTGATAACCACTACACCATAGAAACGTGTTATTATAAAATTTTCGAAGAGATCTAGCTTATTACTATGTCTAATCACGATGGTCAAAACATGTATCTATCAGGCCATGGACCTGGGAACTTCCGCGTGTTAGGCGGACGTGATAACCACTACACCATAGATACTTGGTTATTGTGAGTTTTCGAAGGGATCTACCTTATTATTATGTCTAATCACGATGGTCAAAACATGTATCTACCAGGGCTCAAACCTGGGATCTTCCGCGTGTAAAGCGGATGTGATAACCACTACACTACAGACTCGTGTTAATTTAAGTTTTCGAAGAGATCTAGCTTATTACTATGTCTAATCACGATGGTCAAAATATGTATCTATCAGGGCTCGAACCTGACACCTTCCGCGTGTAAAGCGGACGTGATAACCACTACACCATAGATACGTGTTATTTTAAAGTTTTCGAAGAGATCTAGCTTATTACTATGTCTAATCACGATGGTCAAAACATGTATCTAACAGGGCTCGAACCTGAGACCTTCCGCGTGTAAAGCGGACGTGATAACCACTACACCATAGATACGTGTTATTATGAAGTTTTCGAAGAGATCTAGCTTATTACTATGTCTAATCACGATGGTCAAAACATGTATCTATCAGGGCACGAACCTGGGACCTTCCGCGTGTTAGGCGGACGTGATAACCACTACACCATAGATACTTGGTTATTGTGAGTTTTCGAAGAGATCTACCTTATTATTATGTCTAATCACGATGGGCAAAACATGTATCTACCAGGGCTCGAACCTGGGACCTTCCGCGTGTAAAGCGGACGTGATAACCACTACACCATAGATACGTGTTAATTTAGGTTTTCGAAGAGATGTAGCTTATTACTATGTCTAATCACGATGGTCAAAACATGTATCTATCCGGGCTCGAACCTGAGACCTTCCGCGTGTAAAGCGGACGTGATAACCACTACACCATAGATACGTGTTATTATAAAGTTTTCGAAGAGATCTAGCTTATTACTATGTCTAATCACGATAGTCAAAACATGTATCTATCAGGGCTCGAACCTGAGACCTTCCGCGTGTAAAGCGGACGTGATAACCACTACACCATAGATACGTGTTATTATAAAGTTTTCGAAGAGATCTAGCTTATTACTATGTCTAATCACGATGGTCAAAACATGTATCTATCCGGGCTCGAACCTGAGACCTTCCGCGTGTAAAGCGGACGTGATAACCACTACACCATAGATACGTGTTATTATAAAGTTTTCGAAGAGATCTAGCTTATTACTATGTCTAATCACGATGGTCAAAACATGTATCTATCAGGGCTCGAACCTGAGACCTTCCGCGTGTAAAGCGGACGTGATAACCACTACACCATAGATACGTGTTATTATAAAGTTTTCGAAGAGATCTAGCTTATTACTATGTCTAATCACGATGGTCAAAACATGTATCTATCAGGGCACGGACCTGGGAACTTCCGCGTGTTAGGCGGACGTGATAACCACTACACCATAGATACTTGGTTATTGTGAGTTTTCGAAGGGATCTACCTTATTATTATGTCTAATCACGATGGGCAAAACATGTATCTACCAGGGCTCGAACCTGGGACCTTCCGCGTGTAAAGCGGACGTGATAACCACTACACCATAGATACGTGTTAATTTAGGTTTTCGAAGAGATGTAGCTTATTACTATGTCTAATCACGATGGTCAAAACATGTATCTATCAGGGCTCGAACCTGACACCTTCCGCGTTTTAGGCGGACGTGATAACCACTACACCATAGATACTTGGTTATTGTGAGTTTTCTAAGAGATCTACCTTATTATTATGTATAATCACGATGATCAAAACATGTAACTACCAGGGCTCGAACCTGGGACCTTCCGCGTGTAAAGCGGACGTGATAACCACTACACCATAGATACGTGTTAATTTAGGTTTTCGAAGAGATGTAGCTTATTACTATGTCTAATCACGATGGTCAAAACATGTATCTATCAGGACTCGAACCTGGGACCTTCCGCGTGTAAAGCGGACGTGATAACCACTACACCATAGATACGTGTTAATTTAAGTTTTCGAAGAGATCTAGCTTATTACTATGTCTAATCACGATGGTCTAAACATGTATCTATCAGGGCACGAACCTGAGACCTTCCGCATGTTAGTCGGACGTGATAACCACTACACCATAGATACGTGTTATTATAAAGTTTTCGAAGAGATCTAGCTTATTACTATGTCTAATCACGATGGTCAAAACATGTATCTATCAGGGCTCGAACCTGAGACCTTCCGCGTGTAAAGCGGACGTGATAACCACTACACCATAGATACGTGTTATTATAAAGTTTTCGAAGAGATCTAGCTTATTACTATGTCTAATCACGATGGTCAAAACATGTATCTATCAGGCCATGGACCTGGGAACTTCCGCGTGTTAGGCGGACGTGATAACCACTACACCATAGATACGTGTTAATTTAGGTTTTCGAAGAGATGTAGCTTATTACTATGTCTAATCACGATGGTCAAAACATGTATCTATCAGGACACGAACCTGGGACCTTCCGCGTGTAAAGCGGACGTGATAACCACTACACCATAGATACGTGTTATTATAAAATTTTCGAAGAGATCTAGCTTATTACTATGTCTAATCACGATGGTCAAAACATGTATCTATCAGGCCATGGACCTGGGAACTTCCGCGTGTTAGGCGGACGTGATAACCACTACACCATAGATACTTGGTTATTGTGAGTTTTCGAAGGGATCTACCTTATTATTATGTCTAATCACGATGGTCAAAACATGTATCTACCAGGGCTCAAACCTGGGATCTTCCGCGTGTAAAGCGGATGTGATAACCACTACACTACAGACTCGTGTTAATTTAAGTTTTCGAAGAGATCTAGCTTATTACTATGTCTAATCACGATGGTCAAAATATGTATCTATCAGGGCTCGAACCTGACACCTTCCGCGTTTTAGGCGGACGTGATAACCACTACACCATAGATACTTGGTTATTGTGAGTTTTCTAAGAGATCTACCTTATTATTATGTATAATCACGATGATCAAAACATGTATCTACCAGGGCTCGAACCTGGGACCTTCCGCGTGTAAAGCGGACGTGATAACCACTACACCATAGATACGTGTTATTTTAAAGTTTTCGAAGAGATCTAGCTTATTACTATGTCTAATCACGATGGTCAAAACATGTATCTAACAGGGCTCGAACCTGAGACCTTCCGCGTGTAAAGCGGACGTGATAACCACTACACCATAGATACGTGTTATTATGAAGTTTTCGAAGAGATCTAGCTTATTACTATGTCTAATCACGATGGTCAAAACATGTATCTATCAGGGCACGAACCTGGGACCTTCCGCGTGTTAGGCGGACGTGATAACCACTACACCATAGATACTTGGTTATTGTGAGTTTTCGAAGAGATCTACCTTATTATTATGTCTAATCACGATGGGCAAAACATGTATCTACCAGGGCTCGAACCTGGGACCTTCCGCGTGTAAAGCGGACGTGATAACCACTACACCATAGATACGTGTTAATTTAGGTTTTCGAAGAGATGTAGCTTATTACTATGTCTAATCACGATGGTCAAAACATGTATCTATCCGGGCTCGAACCTGAGACCTTCCGCGTGTAAAGCGGACGTGATAACCACTACACCATAGATACGTGTTATTATAAAGTTTTCGAAGAGATCTAGCTTATTACTATGTCTAATCACGATGGTCAAAACATGTATCTATCAGGGCTCGAACCTGAGACCTTCCGCGTGTAAAGCGGACGTGATAACCACTACACCATAGATACGTGTTATTATAAAGTTTTCGAAGAGATCTAGCTTATTACTATGTCTAATCACGATGGTCAAAACATGTATCTATCCGGGCTCGAACCTGAGACCTTCCGCGTGTAAAGCGGACGTGATAACCACTACACCATAGATACGTGTTATTATAAAGTTTTCGAAGAGATCTAGCTTATTACTATGTCTAATCACGATGGTCAAAACATGTATCTATCAGGGCTCGAACCTGAGACCTTCCGCGTGTAAAGCGGACGTGATAACCACTACACCATAGATACGTGTTATTATAAAGTTTTCGAAGAGATCTAGCTTATTACTATGTCTAATCACGATGGTCAAAACATGTATCTATCAGGGCACGGACCTGGGAACTTCCGCGTGTTAGGCGGACGTGATAACCACTACACCATAGATACTTGGTTATTGTGAGTTTTCGAAGGGATCTACCTTATTATTATGTCTAATCACGATGGGCA
The DNA here is from genome assembly GCF_054372755.1 of Phalangium opilio. Taxonomy (NCBI): domain Eukaryota; kingdom Metazoa; phylum Arthropoda; class Arachnida; order Opiliones; family Phalangiidae; genus Phalangium; species Phalangium opilio. Next base: position 2,425,478 of record NW_028324169.1, read on the forward strand.
AAACATGTATCTACCAGGGCTCGAACCTGGGACCTTCCGCGTGTAAAGCGGACGTGATAACCACTACACCATAGATACGTGTTAATTTAGGTTTTCGAAGAGATGTAGCTTATTACTATGTCTAATCACGATGGTCAAAACATGTATCTATCAGGGCTCGAACCTGACACCTTCCGCGTTTTAGGCGGACGTGATAACCACTACACCATAGATACTTGGTTATTGTGAGTTTTCTAAGAGATCTACCTTATTATTATGTATAATCACGATGATCAAAACATGTAACTACCAGGGCTCGAACCTGGGACCTTCCGCGTGTAAAGCGGACGTGATAACCACTACACCATAGATACGTGTTAATTTAGGTTTTCGAAGAGATGTAGCTTATTACTATGTCTAATCACGATGGTCAAAACATGTATCTATCAGGACTCGAACCTGGGACCTTCCGCGTGTAAAGCGGACGTGATAACCACTACACCATAGATACGTGTTAATTTAAGTTTTCGAAGAGATCTAGCTTATTACTATGTCTAATCACGATGGTCTAAACATGTATCTATCAGGGCACGAACCTGAGACCTTCCGCATGTTAGTCGGACGTGATAACCACTACACCATAGATACGTGTTATTATAAAGTTTTCGAAGAGATCTAGCTTATTACTATGTCTAATCACGATGGTCAAAACATGTATCTATCAGGGCTCGAACCTGAGACCTTCCGCGTGTAAAGCGGACGTGATAACCACTACACCATAGATACGTGTTATTATAAAGTTTTCGAAGAGATCTAGCTTATTACTATGTCTAATCACGATGGTCAAAACATGTATCTATCAGGCCATGGACCTGGGAACTTCCGCGTGTTAGGCGGACGTGATAACCACTACACCATAGATACGTGTTAATTTAGGTTTTCGAAGAGATGTAGCTTATTACTATGTCTAATCACGATGGTCAAAACATGTATCTATCAGGACACGAACCTGGGACCTTCCGCGTGTAAAGCGGACGTGATATCCACTACACCATAGATACTTGGTTATTGTGAGTTTTCGAAGAGATCTACCTTATTATTATGTCTAATCACGATGGTCAAAACATGTATCTACCAGGGCTCAAACCTGGGATCTTCCGCGTGTAAAGCGGATGTGATAACCACTACACTACAGACACGTGTTAATTTAAGTTTTCGAAGAGATCTAGCTTATTACTATGTCTAATCACGATGGTCAAAACATGTATCTATCAGGGCTCGAACCTGACACCTTCCGCGTGTAAAGCGGACGTGATAACCACTACACCATAGATACGTGTTATTATGAAGTTTTCGAAGAGATCTAGCTTATTACTATGTCTAATCACGATGGTCAAAACATGTATCTATCAGGGCACGAACCTGGGACCTTCCGCGTGTTAGGCGGACGTGATAACCACTACACCATAGATACTTGGTTATTGTGAGTTTTCGAAGAGATCTACCTTATTATTATGTCTAATCACGATGGGCAAAACATGTATCTACCAGGGCTCGAACCTGGGACCTTCCGCGTGTAAAGCGGACGTGATAACCACTACACAATAGATACGTGTTAATTTAGGTTTTCGAAGAGATGTAGCTTATTACTATGTCTAATCACGATGGTCAAAACATGTATCTATCAGGACTCGAACCTGGGACCTTCCGCGTGTAAAGCGGACGTGATAACCACTACACCATAGATACGTGTTAATTTAGGTTTTCGAAGAGATGTAGCTTATTACTATGTCTAATCACGATGGTCAAAACATGTATCTATCAGGGCTCGATCCTGACACCTTCCGCGTTTTAGGCGGACGTGATAACCACTACACCATAGATACTTGGTTATTGTGAGTTTTCTAAGAGATCTACCTTATTATTATGTATAACCACGATGATCAAAACATGTAACTACCAGGGCTCGAACCTGGGACCTTCCGCGTGTAAAGCGGACGTGATAACCACTACACCATAGATACGTGTTAATTTAGGTTTTCGAAGAGATGTAGCTTATTACTATGTCTAATCACGATGGTCAAAACATGTATCTATCAGGACTCGAACCTGGGACCTTCCGCGTGTAAAGCGGACGTGATAACCACTACACCATAGATACGTGTTAATTTAGGTTTTCGAAGAGATGTAGCTTATTACTATGTCTAATCACGATGGTCAAAACATGTATCTATCAGGGCTCGATCCTGACACCTTCCGCGTTTTAGGCGGACGTGATAACCACTACACCATAGATACTTGGTTATTGTGAGTTTTCTAAGAGATCTACCTTATTATTATGTATAATCACGATGATCAAAACATGTAACTACCAGGGCTCGAACCTGGGACCTTCCGCGTGTAAAGCGGACGTGATAACCACTACACCATAGATACGTGTTAATTTAGGTTTTCGAAGAGATGTAGCTTATTACTATGTCTAATCACGATGGTCAAAACATGTATCTATCAGGACTCGAACCTGGGACCTTCCGCGTGTAAAGCGGACGTGATAACCACTACACCATAGATACGTGTTAATTTAAGTTTTCGAAGAGATCTAGCTTATTACTATGTCTAATCACGATGGTCTAAACATGTATCTATCAGGGCACGAACCTGGGACCTTCCGCGTGTTAGTCGGACGTGATAACCACTACACCATAGCTACTTGGTTATTATGAGTTTTCGAAGAGATCTACCTTATTATTATGTCTAATCACGATGGTCAAAACATGTATCTACCAGTGCTCGAACCTGGGACCTTCCGCGTGTAAAGCGGACGTGATAACCACTACACCATAGATACGTGTTATTATAAAGTTTTCGAAGAGATCTAGCTTATTACTATGTCTAATCACAATGGTCAAAACATGTATCTATCAGGCCACGGACCTGGGAACTTCCGCGTGTTAGGCGGACGTGATAACCACTACACCATAGCTACTTGGTTATTATGAGTTTTCGAAGAGATCTACCTTATTATTATGTCTAATCACGATGGTCAAAACATGTATCTACCAGTGCTCGAACCTGGGACCTTCCGCGTGTAAAGCGGACGTGATAACCACTACACCATAGATACGTGTTATTATAAAGTTTTCGAAGAGATCTAGCTTATTACTATGTCTAATCACGATGGTCAAAACATGTATCTATCAGGCCACGGACCTGGGAACTTCCGCGTGTTAGGCGGACGTGATAACCACTACACCATAGATACTTGGTTATTGTGAGTTTTCGAAGGGATCTACCTTATTATTATGTCTAATCACGATGGGCAAAACATGTATCTACCAGGGCTCGAACCTGGGACCTTCCGCGTGTAAAGCGGACGTGATAACCACTACACCATAGATACGTGTTAATTTAGGTTTTCGAAGAGATGTAGCTTATTACTATGTCTAATCACGATGGTCAAAACATGTATCTATCAGGACTCGAACCTGGGACCTTCCGCGTGTAAAGCGGACGTGATAACCACTACACCATAGATACGTGTTAATTTAAGTTTTCGAAGAGATCTAGCTTATTACTATGTCTAATCACGATGGTCTAAACATGTATCTATCAGGGCACGAACCTGGGACCTTCCGCGTGTTAGTCGGACGTGATAACCACTACACCATAGATACTTGGTTATTGTGAGTTTTCTAAGAGATCTACCTTATTATTATGTATAATCACGATGATCAAAACATGTATCTACCAGGGCTCGAACCTGGGACCTTCCGCGTGTAAAGCGGACGTGATAACCACTACACCATAGATACGTGTTATTTTAAAGTTTTCGAAGAGATCTAGCTTATTACTATGTCTAATCACGATGGTCAAAACATGTATCTAACAGGGCTCGAACCTGAGACCTTCCGCGTGTAAAGCGGACGTGATAACCACTACACCATAGATACGTGTTATTATGAAGTTTTCGAAGAGATCTAGCTTATTACTATGTCTAATCACGATGGTCAAAACATGTATCTATCAGGGCACGAACCTGGGACCTTCCGCGTGTTAGGCGGACGTGATAACCACTACACCATAGATACTTGGTTATTGTGAGTTTTCGAAGAGATCTACCTTATTATTATGTCTAATCACGATGGGCAAAACATGTATCTACCAGGGCTCGAACCTGGGACCTTCCGCGTGTAAAGCGGACGTGATAACCACTACACCATAGATACGTGTTAATTTAGGTTTTCGAAGAGATGTAGCTTATTACTATGTCTAATCACGATGGTCAAAACATGTATCTATCCGGGCTCGAACCTGAGACCTTCCGCGTGTAAAGCGGACGTGATAACCACTACACCATAGATACGTGTTATTATAAAGTTTTCGAAGAGATCTAGCTTATTACTATGTCTAATCACGATGGTCAAAACATGTATCTATCAGGGCTCGAACCTGAGACCTTCCGCGTGTAAAGCGGACGTGATAACCACTACACCATAGATACGTGTTATTATAAAGTTTTCGAAGAGATCTAGCTTATTACTATGTCTAATCACGATGGTCAAAACATGTATCTATCCGGGCTCGAACCTGAGACCTTCCGCGTGTAAAGCGGACGTGATAACCACTACACCATAGATACGTGTTATTATAAAGTTTTCGAAGAGATCTAGCTTATTACTATGTCTAATCACGATGGTCAAAACATGTATCTATCAGGGCTCGAACCTGAGACCTTCCGCGTGTAAAGCGGACGTGATAACCACTACACCATAGATACGTGTTATTATAAAGTTTTCGAAGAGATCTAGCTTATTACTATGTCTAATCACGATGGTCAAAACATGTATCTATCAGGGCACGGACCTGGGAACTTCCGCGTGTTAGGCGGACGTGATAACCACTACACCATAGATACTTGGTTATTGTGAGTTTTCGAAGGGATCTACCTTATTATTATGTCTAATCACGATGGGCAAAACATGTATCTACCAGGGCTCGAACCTGGGACCTTCCGCGTGTAAAGCGGACGTGATAACCACTACACCATAGATACGTGTTAATTTAGGTTTTCGAAGAGATGTAGCTTATTACTATGTCTAATCACGATGGTCAAAACATGTATCTATCAGGGCTCGAACCTGACACCTTCCGCGTTTTAGGCGGACGTGATAACCACTACACCATAGATACTTGGTTATTGTGAGTTTTCTAAGAGATCTACCTTATTATTATGTATAATCACGATGATCAAAACATGTAACTACCAGGGCTCGAACCTGGGACCTTCCGCGTGTAAAGCGGACGTGATAACCACTACACCATAGATACGTGTTAATTTAGGTTTTCGAAGAGATGTAGCTTATTACTATGTCTAATCACGATGGTCAAAACATGTATCTATCAGGACTCGAACCTGGGACCTTCCGCGTGTAAAGCGGACGTGATAACCACTACACCATAGATACGTGTTAATTTAAGTTTTCGAAGAGATCTAGCTTATTACTATGTCTAATCACGATGGTCTAAACATGTATCTATCAGGGCACGAACCTGAGACCTTCCGCATGTTAGTCGGACGTGATAACCACTACACCATAGATACGTGTTATTATAAAGTTTTCGAAGAGATCTAGCTTATTACTATGTCTAATCACGATGGTCAAAACATGTATCTATCAGGGCTCGAACCTGAGACCTTCCGCGTGTAAAGCGGACGTGATAACCACTACACCATAGATACGTGTTATTATAAAGTTTTCGAAGAGATCTAGCTTATTACTATGTCTAATCACGATGGTCAAAACATGTATCTATCAGGCCATGGACCTGGGAACTTCCGCGTGTTAGGCGGACGTGATAACCACTACACCATAGATACGTGTTAATTTAGGTTTTCGAAGAGATCTAGCTTATTACTATGTCTAATCACGATGGTCAAAACATGTATCTATCAGGGCACGAACCTGGGACCTTCCGCGTGTTAGGCGGACGTGATAACCACTACACCATAGATACTTGGTTATTGTGAGTTTTCGAAGAGATCTACCTTATTATTATGTCTAATCACGATGGGCAAAACATGTATCTACCAGGGCTCGAACCTGGGACCTTCCGCGTGTAAAGCGGACGTGATAACCACTACACAATAGATACGTGTTAATTTAGGTTTTCGAAGAGATGTAGCTTATTACTATGTCTAATCACGATGGTCAAAACATGTATCTATCAGGACTCGAACCTGGGACCTTCCGCGTGTAAAGCGGACGTGATAACCACTACACCATAGATACGTGTTAATTTAGGTTTTCGAAGAGATGTAGCTTATTACTATGTCTAATCACGATGGTCAAAACATGTATCTATCAGGGCTCGATCCTGACACCTTCCGCGTTTTAGGCGGACGTGATAACCACTACACCATAGATACTTGGTTATTGTGAGTTTTCTAAGAGATCTACCTTATTATTATGTATAACCACGATGATCAAAACATGTAACTACCAGGGCTCGAACCTGGGACCTTCCGCGTGTAAAGCGGACGTGATAACCACTACACCATAGATACGTGTTAATTTAGGTTTTCGAAGAGATGTAGCTTATTACTATGTCTAATCACGATGGTCAAAACATGTATCTATCAGGACTCGAACCTGGGACCTTCCGCGTGTAAAGCGGACGTGATAACCACTACACCATAGATACGTGTTAATTTAGGTTTTCGAAGAGATGTAGCTTATTACTATGTCTAATCACGATGGTCAAAACATGTATCTATCAGGGCTCGATCCTGACACCTTCCGCGTTTTAGGCGGACGTGATAACCACTACACCATAGATACTTGGTTACTGTGAGTTTTCTAAGAGATCTACCTTATTATTATGTATAATCACGATGATCAAAACATGTAACTACCAGGGCTCGAACCTGGGACCTTCCGCGTGTAAAGCGGACGTGATAACCACTACACCATAGATACGTGTTAATTTAGGTTTTCGAAGAGATGTAGCTTATTACTATGTCTAATCACGATGGTCAAAACATGTATCTATCAGGACTCGAACCTGGGACCTTCCGCGTGTAAAGCGGACGTGATAACCACTACACCATAGATACGTGTTAATTTAAGTTTTCGAAGAGATCTAGCTTATTACTATGTCTAATCACGATGGTCTAAACATGTATCTATCAGGGCACGAACCTGGGACCTTCCGCGTGTTAGTCGGACGTGATAACCACTACACCATAGCTACTTGGTTATTATGAGTTTTCGAAGAGATCTACCTTATTATTATGTCTAATCACGATGGTCAAAACATGTATCTACCAGTGCTCGAACCTGGGACCTTCCGCGTGTAAAGCGGACGTTATAACCACTACACCATAGATACGTGTTATTATAAAGTTTTCGAAGAGATCTAGCTTATTACTATGTCTAATCACAATGGTCAAAACATGTATCTATCAGGCCACGGACCTGGGAACTTCCGCGTGTTAGGCGGACGTGATAACCACTACACCATAGCTACTTGGTTATTATGAGTTTTCGAAGAGATCTACCTTATTATTATGTCTAATCACGATGGTCAAAACATGTATCTACCAGTGCTCGAACCTGGGACCTTCCGCGTGTAAAGCGGACGTGATAACCACTACACCATAGATACGTGTTATTATAAAGTTTTCGAAGAGATCTAGCTTATTACTATGTCTAATCACGATGGTCAAAACATGTATCTATCAGGCCACGGACCTGGGAACTTCCGCGTGTTAGGCGGACGTGATAACCACTACACCATAGATACTTGGTTATTGTGAGTTTTCGAAGGGATCTACCTTATTATTATGTCTAATCACGATGGGCAAAACATGTATCTACCAGGGCTCGAACCTGGGACCTTCCGCGTGTAAAGCGGACGTGATAACCACTACACCATAGATACGTGTTAATTTAGGTTTTCGAAGAGATGTAGCTTATTACTATGTCTAATCACGATGGTCAAAACATGTATCTATCAGGACTCGAACCTGGGACCTTCCGCGTGTAAAGCGGACGTGATAACCACTACACCATAGATACGTGTTAATTTAAGTTTTCGAAGAGATCTAGCTTATTACTATGTCTAATCACGATGGTCTAAACATGTATCTATCAGGGCACGAACCTGGGACCTTCCGCGTGTTAGTCGGACGTGATAACCACTACACCATAGATACTTGGTTATTGTGAGTTTTCGAAGAGATCTACCTTATTATTATGTCTAATCACGATGGTCAAAACATGTATCTACCAGGGCTCAAACCTGGGATCTTCCGCGTGTAAAGCGGATGTGATAACCACTACACTACAGACACGTGTTAATTTAAGTTTTCGAAGAGATCTAGCTTATTACTATGTCTAATCACGATGGTCAAAACATGTATCTATCAGGGCTCGAACCTGACACCTTCCGCGTTTTAGGCTAACGTGATAACCACTACACCATAGATACTTGGTTATTGTGAGTTTTCTAAGAGATCTACCTTATTATTATGTATAATCACGATGATCAAAACATGTATCTACCAGGGCTCGAACCTGGGACCTTCCGCGTGTAAAGCGGACGTGATAACCACTACACCATAGATACGTGTTATTTTAAAGTTTTCGAAGAGATCTAGCTTATTACTATGTCTAATCACGATGGTCAAAACATGTATCTAACAGGGCTCGAACCTGAGACCTTCCGCGTGTAAAGCGGACGTGATAACCACTACACCATAGATACGTGTTATTATGAAGTTTTCGAAGAGATCTAGCTTATTACTATGTCTAATCACGATGGTCAAAACATGTATCTATCAGTACTCGAACCTGACACCTTCCGCGTTATAGGCGGACGTGATAACCACTACACCATAGATACGTGTTAATTTAGGTTTTCGAAGAGATGTAGCTTATTACTATGTCTAATCACGATGGTCAAAACATGTATCTATCAGGACTCGAACCTGGGACCTTCCGCGTGTAAAGCGGACGTGATAACCACTACACCATAGATACGTGTTAATTTAAGTTTTCGAAGAGATCTAGCTTATTACTATGTCTAATCACGATGGTCTAAACATGTATCTATCAGGGCACGAACCTGGGACCTTCCGCGTGTTAGTCGGACGTGATAACCACTACACCATAGCTACTTGGTTATTATGAGTTTTCGAAGAGATCTACCTTATTATTATGTCTAATCACGATGGTCAAAACATGTATCTACCAGTGCTCGAACCTGGGACCTTCCGCGTGTAAAGCGGACGTTATAACCACTACACCATAGATACGTGTTATTATAAAGTTTTCGAAGAGATCTAGCTTATTACTATGTCTAATCACAATGGTCAAAACATGTATCTATCAGGCCACGGACCTGGGAACTTCCGCGTGTTAGGCGGACGTGATAACCACTACACCATAGCTACTTGGTTATTATGAGTTTTCGAAGAGATCTACCTTATTATTATGTCTAATCACGATGGTCAAAACATGTATCTACCAGTGCTCGAACCTGGGACCTTCCGCGTGTAAAGCGGACGTGATAACCACTACACCATAGATACGTGTTATTATAAAGTTTTCGAAGAGATCTAGCTTATTACTATGTCTAATCACGATGGTCAAAACATGTATCTATCAGGCCACGGACCTGGGAACTTCCGCGTGTTAGGCGGACGTGATAACCACTACACCATAGATACTTGGTTATTGTGAGTTTTCGAAGGGATCTACCTTATTATTATGTCTAATCACGATGGGCAAAACATGTATCTACCAGGGCTCGAACCTGGGACCTTCCGCGTGTAAAGCGGACGTGATAACCACTACACCATAGATACGTGTTAATTTAGGTTTTCGAAGAGATGTAGCTTATTACTATGTCTAATCACGATGGTCAAAACATGTATCTATCAGGACTCGAACCTGGGACCTTCCGCGTGTAAAGCGGACGTGATAACCACTACACCATAGATACGTGTTAATTTAAGTTTTCGAAGAGATCTAGCTTATTACTATGTCTAATCACGATGGTCTAAACATGTATCTATCAGGGCACGAACCTGGGACCTTCCGCGTGTTAGTCGGACGTGATAACCACTACACCATAGATACTTGGTTATTGTGAGTTTTCGAAGAGATCTACCTTATTATTATGTCTAATCACGATGGTCAAAACATGTATCTACCAGGGCTCAAACCTGGGATCTTCCGCGTGTAAAGCGGATGTGATAACCACTACACTACAGACACGTGTTAATTTAAGTTTTCGAAGAGATCTAGCTTATTACTATGTCTAATCACGATGGTCAAAACATGTATCTATCAGGGCTCGAACCTGACACCTTCCGCGTTTTAGGCTAACGTGATAACCACTACACCATAGATACTTGGTTATTGTGAGTTTTCTAAGAGATCTACCTTATTATTATGTATAATCACGATGATCAAAACATGTATCTACCAGGGCTCGAACCTGGGACCTTCCGCGTGTAAAGCGGACGTGATAACCACTACACCATAGATACGTGTTATTTTAAAGTTTTCGAAGAGATCTAGCTTATTACTATGTCTAATCACGATGGTCAAAACATGTATCTAACAGGGCTCGAACCTGAGACCTTCCGCGTGTAAAGCGGACGTGATAACCACTACACCATAGATACGTGTTATTATGAAGTTTTCGAAGAGATCTAGCTTATTACTATGTCTAATCACGATGGTCAAAACATGTATCTATCAGTACTCGAACCTGACACCTTCCGCGTTATAGGCGGACGTGATAACCACTACACTATAGATACGTGTTAATTCAAGTTTTCGAAGAGATCTAGCTTATTACTATGTCTAATCACGATGGTCAAAACATGTATCTACCAGGGCTCGAACCTGGGACCTTCCGCGTGTAAAGCGGACGTGATAACCACTACACCATAGATACGTGTTTTTATAAAGTTTTCGAAGAGATCTAGCTTATTACTATGTCTAATCACGATGGTCAAAACATGTATCTATCAGGGCTCGAACCTGACACCTTCCGCGTTTTAGGCGGACGTGATAACCACTACACCATAGATACTTGGTTATTGTGAGTTTTCTAAGAGATCTACCTTATTATTATGTATAATCACGATGATCAAAACATGTAACTACCAGGGCTCGAACCTGGGACCTTCCGCGTGTAAAGCGGACGTGATAACCACTACACCATAGATACGTGTTAATTTAGGTTTTCGAAGAGATGTAGCTTATTACTATGTCTAATCACGATGGTCAAAACATGCATCTATCAGGACTCGAACCTGGGACCTTCCGCGTGTAAAGCGGACGTGATAACCACTACACCATAGATACGTGTTAATTTAAGTTTTCGAAGAGATCTAGCTTATTACTATGTCTAATCACGATGGTCAAAACATGTATCTATCAGGGCTCGAACCTGACACCTTCCGCGTTTTAGGCGGACGTGATAACCACTACACCATAGACACTTGGTTATTGTGAGTTTTCTAAGAGATCTACCTTATTATTATGTATAATCACGATGATCAAAACATGTATCTACCAGGGCTCGAACCTGGGACCTTCCGCGTGTAAAGCGGATGTGATAACCACTACACCATAGATACGTGTTTTTATAAAGTTTTCGAAGAGATCTAGCTTATTACTATGTCTAATCACGATGGTCAAAACATGTATCTATCAGGGCTCGAACCTGAGACCTTCCGCGTGTAAAGCGGACGTGATAACCACTACACCATAGATACGTGTTATTATGAAGCTTTCGAAGAGATCTAGCTTATTACTATGTCTAATCACGATGGTCAAAACATGTATCTATCAGGGCACGAACCTGGGACCTTCCGCGTGTTTGGCGGACGTGATAACCACTACACCATAGATACTTGGTTATTGTGAGTTTTCGAAGGGATCTACCTTATTATTATGTCTAATCACGATGGGCAAAACATGTATCTACCAGGGCTCGAACCTGGGACCTTCCGCGTGTAAAGCGGACGTGATAACCACTACACCATAGATACGTGTTAATTTAGGTTTTCGAAGAGATGTAGCTTATTACTATGTCTAATCACGATGGTCAAAACATGTATCTATCAGGACTCGAACCTGGGACCTTCCGCGTGTAAAGCGGACGTGATAACCACTACACCATAGATACGTGTTAATTTAGGTTTTCGAAGAGATGTAGCTTATTACTTTGTCTAATCACGATGGTCAAAACATGTATCTATCAGGGCTCGAACCTGACACCTTCCGCGTTTTAGGCGGACGTGATAACCACTACACCATAGATACTTGGTTATTGTGAGTTTTCTAAGAGATCTACCTTATTATTATGTATAATCACGATGATCAAAACATGTAACTACCAGGGCTCGAACCTGGGACCTTCCGCGTGTAAAGCGGACGTGATAACCACTACACCATAGATACTTGGTTATTATGAGTTTTCGAAGAGATCTACCTTATTATTATGTCTAATCACGATGGTCAAAACATGTATCTACCAGGGCTCGAACCTGGGACCTTCCGCGTGTAAAGCGGACGTGATAACCACTACACCATAGATACGTGTTATTTTAAAGTTTTCGAAGAGATCTAGCTTATTACTATGTCTAATCACGATGGTCAAAACATGTACCTATCAGGGCTCGAACCTGAGACCTTCCGCGTGTAAAGCGGACGTGATAACCACTACACCATAGATACGTGTTATTATAAAGTTTTCGAAGAGATCTAGCTTATAACTATGTCTAATCACGATGGTCAAAACATGTATCTATCAGGGCACGGACCTGGGAACTTCCGCGTGTTAGGCGGACGTGATAACCACTACACCATATATACTTGGTTATTGTGAGTTTTCGAAGGGATCTACCTTATTATTATGTCTAATCACGATGGGCAAAACATGTATCTACCAGGGCTCGAACCTGGGACCTTCCGCGTGTAAAGCGGACGTGATAACCACTACACCATAGATACGTGTTAATTTAGGTTTTCGAAGAGATGTAGCTTATTACTATATCTAATCACGATGGTCAAAACATGTATCTATCAGGACTCGAACCTGGGACCTTCCGCGTGTAAAGCGGACGTGATAACCACTACACCATAGATACGTGTTAATTTAAGTTTTCGAAGAGATCTAGCTTATTACTATGTCTAATCACGATGGTCTAAACATGTATCTATCAGGGCACGAACCTGGGACCTTCCGCGTGTTAGTCGGACGTGATAACCACTACACCATAGATACTTGGTTATTGTGAGTTTTCGAAGAGATCTACCTTATTATTATGTCTAATCACGATGGTCAAAACATGTATCTACCAGGGCTCAAACCTGGGATCTTCCGCGTGTAAAGCGGATGTGATAAACACTACACTACAGACACGTGTTAATTTAAGTTTTCGAAGAGATCTAGCTTATTACTATGTCTAATCACGATGGTCAAAACATGTATCTATCAGGGCTCGAACCTGACACCTTCCGCGTTTTAGGCGGACGTGATAACCACTACACCATAGATACTTGGTTATTGTGAGTTTTCTAAGAGATCTACCTTATTATTATGTATAATCACGATGATCAAAACATGTATCTACCAGGGCTCGAACCTGGGACCTTCCGCGTGTAAAGCGGACGTGATAACCACTACACCATAGATACGTGTTATTTTAAAGTTTTCGAAGAGATCTAGCTTATTACTATGTCTAATCACGATGGTCAAAACATGTATTTAACAGGGCTCGAACCTGAGACCTTCCGCGTGTAAAGCGGACGTGATAACCACTACACCATAGATACGTGTTATTATGAAGTTTTCGAAGAGATCTAGCTTATTACTATGTCTAATCACGATGGTCAAAACATGTATCTATCCGGGCACGAACCTGGGACCTTCCGCGTGTTAGGCGGACGTGATAACCACTACACCATAGATACTTGGTTATTGTGAGTTTTCGAAGAGATCTACCTTATTATTATGTCTAATCACGATGGGCAAAACATGTATCTACCAGGGCTCGAACCTGGGACCTTCCGCGTGTAAAGCGGACGTGATAACCACTACACCATAGATACGTGTTAATTTAGGTTTTCGAAGAGATGTAGCTTATTACTATGTCTAATCACGATGGTCAAAACATGTATCTATCAGGACTCGAACCTGGGACCTTCCGCGTGTAAAGCGGACGTGATAACCACTACACCATAGATACGTGTTAATTTAGGTTTTCGAAGAGATGTAGCTTATTACTATGTCTAATCACGATGGTCAAAACATGTATCTATCAGGACTCGAACCTGGGACCTTCCGCGTGTAAAGCGGACGTGATAACCACTACACTATAGATACGTGTTAATTTAAGTTTTCGAAGAGATCTAGCTTATTACTATGTCTAATCACGATGGTCAAAACATGTATCTATCAGGGCTCCAACCTGACACCTTCCGCGTTTTAGGCGGACGTGATAACCACTACACCATAGATACTTGGTTATTGTGAGTTTTCTAAGAGATCTACCTTATTATTATGTATAATCACGATGATCAAAACATGTATCTACCAGGGCTCGAACCTGGGACCTTCCGCGTGTAAAGCGGACGTGATAACCATTACACCATAGATACGTGTTATTATGAAGTTTTCGAAGAGATCTAGCTTATTACTATGTCTAATCACGATGGTCAAAACATGTATCTATCAGGGCACGAACCTGGGACCTTCCGCGTGTTAGGCGGACGTGATAACCACTACACCATAGATACTTGGTTATTGTGAGTTTTCGAAGAGATCTACCTTATTATTATGTCTAATCACGATGGGCAAAACATGTATCTACCAGGGCTCGAACCTGGGACCTTCCGCGTGTAAAGCGGACGTGATAACCACTACACCATAGATACGTGTTAATTTAGGTTTTCGAAGAGATGTAGCTTATTACTATGTCTAATCACGATGGTCAAAACATGTATCTATCAGGACTCGAACCTGGGACCTTCCGCGTGTAAAGCGGACGTGATAACCACTACACCATAGATACGTGTTAATTTAGGTTTTCGAAGAGATGTAGCTTATTACTATGTCTAATCACGATGGTCAAAACATGTATCTATCAGGACTCGAACCTGGGACCTTCCGCGTGTAAAGCGGACGTGATAACCACTACACTATAGATACGTGTTAATTTAAGTTTTCGAAGAGATCTAGCTTATTACTATGTCTAATCACGATGGTCAAAACATGTATCTATCAGGGCTCGAACCTGACACCTTCCGCGTTTTAGGCGGACGTGATAACCACTACACCATAGATACTTGGTTATTGTGAGTTTTCTAAGAGATCTACCTTATTATTATGTATAATCACGATGATCAAAACATGTATCTACCAGGGCTCGAACCTGGGACCTTCTGCGTGTAAAGCGGACGTGATAACCACTACACCATAGATACGTGTTTTTATAAAGTTTTCGAAGAGATCTAGCTTATTACTATGTCTAATCACGATGGTCAAAACATGTATCTATCAGGGCTCGAACCTGAGACCTTCCGCGTGTAAAGCGGACGTGATAACCACTACACCATAGATACGTGTAATTATGAAGTTTTCGAAGAGATCTAGCTTATTACTATGTCTAATCACGATGGTCAAAACATGTATCTATCAGGGCACGAACCTGGGACCTTCCGCGTGTAAAGCGGACGTGATAACAACCACACCATAGATACGTGTTAATTTAAGTTTTCGAAGAGATCTACCTTATTATTATGTCTAATCAGGATGGTCAAAACATGTATCTACCAGGGCTCAAACCTGGGACCTTCCGCGTGTAAAGCGGATGTGATAACCACTACACTACAGACACGTGTTAATTTAAGTTTTCGAAGAGATCTAGCTTATTACTATGTCTAATCACGATGGTCAAAACATGTATCTATCAGGGCTCGAACCTGACACCTTCCGCGTTTTAGGCGGACGTGATAACCACTACACCATAGATACTTGGTTATTGTGAGTTTTCTAAGAGATCTACCTTATTATTATGTATAATCACGATGATCATAACATGTATCTACCAGGGCTCGAATCTGGGACCTTCCGCGTGTAAAGCGGACGTGATAACCACTACACCATAGATACGTGTTATTTTAAAGTTTTCGAAGAGATCTAGCTTATTACTATGTCTAATCACGATGGTCAAAACATGTATCTAACAGGGCTCGAACCTGAGACCTTCCGCGTGTAAAGCGGACGTGATAACCACTACACCATAGATACGTGTTATTATGAAGTTTTCGAAGAGATCTACCTTATTACTATGTCTAATCACGATGGTCAAAACATGTATCTATCAGGGCACGAACCTGGGACCTTCCGCGTGTTAGGCGGACGTGATAACCACTACACCATAGATACTTGGTTATTGTGAGTTTTCGAAGAGATCTACCTTATTATTATGTCTAATCACGATGGGCAAAACATGTATCTACCAGGGCTCGAACCTGGGACCTTGCGCGTGTAAAGCGGACGTGATAACCACTACACCATAGATACGTGTTAATTTAGGTTTTCGAAGAGATGTAGCTTATTACTATGTCTAATCACGATGGTCAAAACATGTATCTATCAGGACTCGAACCTGGGACCTTCCGCGTGTAAAGCGGACGTGATAACCACTACACCATAGATACGTGTTAATTTAGGTTTTCGAAGAGATGTAGCTTATTACTATGTCTAATCACGATGGTCAAAACATGTATCTATCAGGACTCGAACCTGGGACCTTCCGCGTGTAAAGCGGACGTGATAACCACTACACTATAGATACGTGTTAATTTAAGTTTTCGAAGAGATCTAGCTTATTACTATGTCTAATCACGATGGTCAAAACATGTATCTATCAGGGCTCGAACCTGACACCTTCCGCGTTTTAGGCGGACGTGATAACCACTACACCATAGATACTTGGTTATTGTGAGTTTTCTAAGAGATCTACCTTATTATTATGTATAATCACGATGATCATAACATGTATCTACCAGGGCTCGAACCTGGGACCTTCCGCATGTAAAGCGGACGTGATAACCACTACACCATAGATACGTGTTATTTTAAAGTTTTCGAAGAGATCTAGCTTATTACTATGTCTAATCACGATGGTCAAAACATGTATCTAACAGGGCTCGAACCTGAGACCTTCCGCGTGTAAAGCGGACGTGATAACCACTACACCATAGATACGTGTTATTATGAAGTTTTCGAAGAGATCTACCTTATTACTATGTCTAATCACGATGGTCAAAACTTGTATCTATCAGGGCACGAACCTGGGACCTTCCGCGTGTTAGGCGGACGTGATAACCACTACACCATAGATACTTGGTTATTGTGAGTTTTCGAAGAGATCTACCTTATTATTATGTCTAATCACGATGGTCAAAACATGTATCTATCAGGACTCGAACCTGGGACCTTCCGCGTGTAAAGCGGACGTGATAACCACTACACTATAGATACGTGTTAATTTAAGTTTTCGAAGAGATCTAGCTTATTACTATGTCTAATCACGATGGTCAAAACATGTATCTATCAGGGCTCGAACCTGACACCTTCCGCGTTTTAGGCGGACGTGATAACCACTACACCATAGATACTTGGTTATTGTGAGTTTTCTAAGAGATCTACCTTATTATTATGTATAATCACGATGATCAAAACATGTATCTACCAGGGCTCGAACCTGGGACCTTCTGCGTGTAAAGCGGACGTGATAACCACTACACCATAGATACGTGTTTTTATAAAGTTTTCGAAGAGATCTAGCTTATTACTATGTCTAATCACGATGGTCAAAACATGTATCTATCAGGGCTCGAACCTGAGACCTTCCGCGTGTAAAGCGGACGTGATAACCACTACACCATAGATACGTGTAATTATGAAGTTTTCGAAGAGATCTAGCTTATTACTATGTCTAATCACGATGGTCAAAACATGTATCTATCAGGGCACGAACCTGGAACCTTCCGCGTGTAAAGCGGACGTGATAACAACCACACCATAGATACGTGTTAATTTAAGTTTTCGAAGAGATCTACCTTATTATTATGTCTAATCAGGATGGTCAAAACATGTATCTACCAGGGCTCAAACCTGGGACCTTCCGCGTGTAAAGCGGATGTGATAACCACTACACTACAGACACGTGTTAATTTAAGTTTTCGAAGAGATCTAGCTTATTACTATGTCTAATCACGATGGTCAAAACATGTATCTATCAGGGCTCGAACCTGACACCTTCCGCGTTTTAGGCGGACGTGATAACCACTACACCATAGATACTTGGTTATTGTGAGTTTTCTAAGAGATCTACCTTATTATTATGTATAATCACGATGATCATAACATGTATCTACCAGGGCTCGAACCTGGGACCTTCCGCGTGTAAAGCGGACGTGATAACCACTACACCATAGATACGTGTTATTTTAAAGTTTTCGAAGAGATCTAGCTTATTACTATGTCTAATCACGATGGTCAAAACATGTATCTAACAGGGCTCGAACCTGAGACCTTCCGCGTGTAAAGCGGACGTGATAACCACTACACCATAGATACGTGTTATTATGAAGTTTTCGAAGAGATCTACCTTATTACTATGTCTAATCACGATGGTCAAAACATGTATCTATCAGGGCACGAACCTGGGACCTTCCGCGTGTTAGGCGGACGTGATAACCACTACACCATAGATACTTGGTTATTGTGAGTTTTCGAAGAGATCTACCTTATTATTATGTCTAATCACGATGGGCAAAACATGTATCTACCAGGGCTCGAACCTGGGACCTTGCGCGTGTAAAGCGGACGTGATAACCACTACACCATAGATACGTGTTAATTTAGGTTTTCGAAGAGATGTAGCTTATTACTATGTCTAATCACGATGGTCAAAACATGTATCTATCAGGACTCGAACCTGGGACCTTCCGCGTGTAAAGCGGACGTGATAACCACTACACCATAGATACGTGTTAATTTAGGTTTTCGAAGAGATGTAGCTTATTACTATGTCTAATCACGATGGTCAAAACATGTATCTATCAGGACTCGAACCTGGGACCTTCCGCGTGTAAAGCGGACGTGATAACCACTACACTATAGATACGTGTTAATTTAAGTTTTCGAAGAGATCTAGCTTATTACTATGTCTAATCACGATGGTCAAAACATGTATCTATCAGGGCTCGAACCTGACACCTTCCGCGTTTTAGGCGGACGTGATAACCACTACACCATAGATACTTGGTTATTGTGAGTTTTCTAAGAGATCTACCTTATTATTATGTATAATCACGATGATCATAACATGTATCTACCAGGGCTCGAACCTGGGACCTTCCGCGTGTAAAGCGGACGTGATAACCACTACACCATAGATACGTGTTATTTTAAAGTTTTCGAAGAGATCTAGCTTATTACTATGTCTAATCACGATGGTCAAAACATGTATCTAACAGGGCTCGAACCTGAGACCTTCCGCGTGTAAAGCGGACGTGATAACCACTACACCATAGATACGTGTTATTATGAAGTTTTCGAAGAGATCTACCTTATTACTATGTCTAATCACGATGGTCAAAACTTGTATCTATCAGGGCACGAACCTGGGACCTTCCGCATGTTAGGCGGACGTGATAACCACTACACCATAGATACTTGGTTATTGTGAGTTTTCGAAGAGATCTACCTTATTATTATGTCTAATCACGATGGGCAAAACATGTATCTACCAGGGCTCGAACCTGGGACCTTCCGCGTGTAAAGCGGACGTGATAACCACTACACCATAGATACGTGTTAATTTAGGTTTTCGAAGAGATGTAGCCTATTACTATGTCTAATCACGATGGTCAAAACATGTATCTATCAGGACTCGAACCTGGGACCTTCCGCGTGTAAAGCGCACGTGATAACCACTACACCATAGATACGTGTTAATTTAGGTTTTCGAAGAGATGTAGCTTATTACTATGTCTAATCACGATGGGCAAAACATGTATCTACCAGGGCTCGAACCTGGGACCTTCCGCGTGTAAAGCGGACGTGATAACCACTACACCATAGATACGTGTTAATTTAGGTTTTCGAAGAGATGTAGCTTATTACTATGTCTAATCACGATGGTCAAAACATGTATCTATCAGGGCTCGAACCTGACACCTTCCGCGTTTTAGGCGGACGTGATAACCACTACACCATAGAGACTTGGTTGTTCTGAGTTTTCGAAGAGATCTACGTTATTATTATGTCTTATCACGATGGTCAAAACATGTATCTACCAGGGCTCGAACCTGGGACCTTCCGCGTGTAAAGCGGACGTGATAACCACTACACCATAGATACGTGTTTTTTTAAAGTTTTCGAAGAGATCTAGCTTATTACTATGTCTAATCACGATGGTCAAAACATGTATCTATCAGGGCACGAACCTGGGACCTTCCGCGCGTTAGGCGGACGTGATAACCACTACACCATAGATACTTGGTTATTGTGAGTTTTCGAAGAGATCTACCTTATTATTATGTCTAATCACGATGGGCAAAACATGTATCTACCAGGGCTCGAACCTGGGACCTTCCGCGTGTAAAGCGGACGTGATAACCACTACACCATAGATACGTGTTAATTTAGGTTTTCGAAGAGATGTAGCTTATTACTATGTCTAATCACGATGGTCAAAACATGTATCTATCAGGACTCGAACCTGGGACCTTCCGCGTGTAAAGCGGACGTGATAACCACTACACCATAGATACGTGTTAATTTAAGTTTTCGAAGAGATCTAGCTTATTACTATGTCTAATCACGATGGTCAAAACATGTATCTACCAGGGCTCGAACCTGGGACCTTCCGCGTGTAAAGCGGACGTGATAACCACTACACCATAGATACGTTTTAACTTAGGTTTTCGAAGAGATGTAGCTTATTACTATGTCTAATCACGATGGTCAAAACATGTATCTATCAGGACTCGAACCTGGGACCTTCCGCGTGTAAAGCGGACGTGATAACCACTACACCATAGATACGTGTTAATTTAAGTTTTCGAAGAGATCTAGCTTATTACTATGTCTAATCACGATGGTCAAAACTTGTATCTATCAGGGCTCGAACCTGACACCTTCCGCGTGTAAAGCGGACGTGATAACCACTACACCATAGATACGTGTTAATTTAAGTTTTCGAAGAGATCTAGCTTATTACTATGTCTAATCACGATGGTCAAAACTTGTATCTATCAGGGCTCGAACCTGACACCTTCCGCGTGTAAAGCCGGACGTGATAACCACTACACCATAGATACGTGTTATTATAAAGTTTTCGAAGAGATCTAGCTTATTACTATGTCTAATCACGATGGTCAAAACATGTATCTACCAGGGTTCGAACCTGGGACCTTCCGCGTGTTAGGCGGACGTGATTACCACTACACCATAGATACTTGGTTATTGTGAGTTTTCGAAGAGATCTACCTTATTATTATGTCTAATCACGATGGTCAAAACATGTATCTACCAGGGCTCGAAACCGGGACCTTCCGCGTGTAAAGCGGACGTGATAACCACTAGACCATAGATACGTGTTATTATAAAGTTTTCGAAGAGATCTACCTTATTATTATGTCTAATCACGATGGTCAAAACATGTATCTACCAGGGCTCGAACCTGGGACCTTCCGCGTGTTAGGCGGACGTGATAACCACTACACCATAGGTGCGTGTTAACATAAAGTTTTAGAAGAGATCTAGCTTATTATTATGTCTAATCACGATGGTCAAAACATGTATCTACCAGGGCTCGAAACCGGGACCTTCCGCGTTTTAGGCGGACGTTTTTTTTTTTTTTTTTTTTTTTTTTATTATAAAACAAAATTGATACAAACGTCAAAGATAATCAATGCTACTTTGTGCACATCAGGAAATATCGAACAATTACAACCAGTCTAAGAATTGTTTTATATGCTTTAAAAAATGTTCATCACGATTCAATAACAAGAAATGGGAGCTTAAGGTTAGACGGAGTTCGCGTTTTAAAATAGCGTAACAACGTTTTTCTAAAATAGCTAACGAGACTTTGGCAGTACTAATTAAAAACGAACGTGCATTTAAAACCAGCCATTTAAAGAGTGACGTTAAGAAATGAACGAATTTCACACGGGATTTAGGGCGAATGCCAGCCGAATAATGTTGAAAGATGATAAAAGAGTCCCTGCCGGGCGTACAACTGCCCAGCACACTGTCAAGGGCCAAGCCTAATTTAGTGACAAAGAGGGACTGCCAGAGCCGAATCGTAAAGGGGCAGCGCAAGAAAATGTGCTCTAAAGTTTCGACATTGTTGAAGCAAAACACGCACGTGGGGTTAGACGAAAGACCGATGGCGAAAAGCCGCTCAGACGTAAAGATAGCCCCATGCACCACTTGAAGGTTGACGTCGCGATGAGAAGGACGAAGCAAAGACGAGTGTAACGTTGACCAGGCAGGGCGAGGCAGGGGACCCCCAAAGAACCGGCGCCAGGCATGCTCACCTGGGGACTCAGCAACGGTGGAGAGCGCAAAACGACCGTAGATGACCTTGCTGGTCAGGGCAGTCAAGTTGAAATCCGCACCCGTATTATCGACTAATGTCACACCGACCGTACGGCAGAAGCGGCGCCGCGACCGAACGCGGGAAAGCCAAGTCTCCGGGAGAACAGAATGGATATATTGAACCGCAGTTGTAAGCCACGACGGGCAAGGGGCGTCCGAAGCTAGCCCACACAGGTCAGCAATCGCGGGACTGGGTAAAAAACCCGGAACCACTTCGTAAGTAAAATCCCGTAAGCGATACAGACCGTGAAAAAGAAAACACGCACGAGCACGCGGACTGAGACCGGACATGTCAATTCGCGGGTTGAAGAATAAAACCGAACTTAATAAATCGGGCGGGTCTCTTAAATGCAGATTCTGAGTGGCACAGAATTCAGACCAAGCGAGCCAAAGCTCACGATACCGGGGTGAGAGCCTCGCGACATACGAGGCAGGGAGCGTGCACTGCAAAATGTCAAATCCCGGGTCCGAGGCATGCAAAGAAGGACACAACAAATACTGAGCCAGTTCGTACGTACGTTGCGCGTCGGCGCCCGTAATATACCGTAACAGTTCTTGCAAGCGAAAAGTAAGTTTCTTCGTGCGCAAGTCAACCAGCCCGAAGCCGCCGACCTTCTTCGGACGCGTAAGCAAAGAATAAGCGACCGTATGGGCGCGTTCACCCCACAAAAAACCCAGGGTTTCCCGGCGAAAGTCGTCCTCAAACCGATTAGGTAACGCGAGGGACCGCAGCGAATGCCCCAGTAATGACATGGCCAAAGTGTTGACCACCACGATCTTGCCCGACAAGGAAAGGCACCGACCTTTCCAAATGCGAAGGACACGACGGAATTTAGCCAAACGCGGGCTCCAGTTAAGATCGTCCGATACCGCGCCATCCGTACTGAGAAAGATGCCCAAAATCTCGAGCGGGTCGGACGAGATAGTGAGGTCCGCAACAGAGGATGGGGCTCGACCCCGGTCGCAGCCCAACCACATACCTCGACACTTGGAGATGTTCAAGTCGGAACCCGACGCGAGGCCATACCGCTGATATTCCCGCACAACTTCCAAGACGGATGCTGTATCACGGACCACCAAGGCATTGTCATCGACATGGACCCGTAACAAGGGAGGAGGCTGAGAGGTCGGCCAAAGAATCCGGTCGATAGCGGGACGGCATTCCAAGGCGTAGCATAGGGGTTCGGAAGAGAGAACGTAAAGCAAGGGACTAAGCGGACAGCCCTGGCGGACCGATCGACCGAGCTGAAAAAAGTCTGTTAAATATCCATTTATTTTCAGGCAAGACTTGCTGCCAACGAGAAATAATTGAATCCACTTGCGAAACGGCTCGCCGAAGCCAAAAGCGCGAAGTACCGCAAAGAGGTAGTCCCACGAAACCTGATCAAACGCTTTCGCGAGATCTAATTTAACGAGGATACCCGGCCCGCGAGACCGCTGCAGATAGTCCATGATGTCGGAGAAAAGGGCGGGAGTACTGGTCGCGGATCGTGATCGAACGGCGCCCGTTTGCGAACCATGAATTGACGATGGAAAAATTGAAGAAAGCCGTGAACCGAGTACTTTCGCGACGAGCTTATAGTCCGCGTTTAGCAACGTGATGGGGCGTCTGTTCTTGACGTCTCTTAAATCACCGGCTTTAGGCAGCAAGATAATGAGCCCTTCCTTCATAGAAGGAGGAAGGCGACCCTCCGAATGACAATGGGAAAGGAGTGCAACAAATTCTTCCTGAATATGTGGCAGCACGAATCGCCAGAACTCGTTCGTGAAACCGTCAGTACCCGGGCTTTTGCCGGCGGGAGCGCAATTTAAGACCATTGAAATGTCCGCCCACCGTATCGGGGCATCACAAACCTGCGCGTCGGCCGCACAAAGTCTGTTATTAACGAAAGACGCGTAAAAGTCAATTACAGCCCGGTCCGTAGGACGTCTACGAGACATCGCCGCGAAGTGTTCAAAATAGCGCTGCCGAACGGCCCCCGGTTCCGTGAGGAGCTGCGCGTCAGGCGCCAAGACACATTTGATCGACTTAGAAGACTGCCGATGACGTTCCAGGCGGAGAAAAAAGGACGTAGGACGCTCACCGGCCGAGCGCCATTGCTGGTTAGCCCGAACTACTGCCCCCTGCAGCACCCCCCTGTCGAAGTCGGTTAAGGCCTCCTTCGCCGCAAGAAAGTCCGCGAGACCAACCGAGGAATTAGATGCGGCCAGCTGAGTCTTGGACAAGGCTTCGCGTAAGCGAGTTCGTTCGGCGCGATCACGCGAGGCTTGAACCTTCCCGTACAACATGGCATGTTCGCGTAGGGACTGCTTTAAAGCTTCGTACCATGCAAATTTGTCCGGCGATTCGCGAAAGCGTTGGCGACTCCGGCGAAGAATGCGTAAGACCGCCTGGCGGTAGGCGTCGAACTGCAAGAGACGCGCATTAAAAGACCACGTACCTGGGCCCATCTTAACGCCGTCCAAGACGAGACGGAGTTCAAGGGCGCGATGATCCGAAAGGGGACACGGTAAGATCTGACAGGTCGTAACGTTCTGACGATCCTCCCCGGCAAGGAGAACATAGTCGATGCGCGATTGAAGATAAGAGCCATACACGGGACCGGACCAGGTCCAGTCAAAGTTGTCCGCATGTGTTGCGCGCCAAACGTCAATGAGGTGGGTATCACGTAGAAATCGGAATAAGGCAGTCGAGCCCAAACGCGAAGAGGAACCAGACAATGGTCGGCGATCCAGACCCGGCTGCGCTACGTCGTTAAAATCCCCGACGACTAGGGGACGCGAACAGCGCGAGACCACCCCCCGCAAGCGGTCATAAAAGGGCAAACGATCGGGCGCGACATTCGGAAGATACACGTTCACGATATCCAGAGGTTCGCTGTCAATGGACAAAGACGCCAAAATAAACCGGCCCTCTCCACTACGGAGGACGCGGGCAGGCAAAACGTCAAGACCCGCCCGAATGCAAATAGCAACACCGCGAAAACCGGAAACAGGGTCATTATCAAAATAAATGGGACCGCGCCAAAGAGACCGAAAAACCGCGACATGGGAGCCCGACCAGTGAGTCTCTTGGAGACACAAAACGTCGAAACCCTTGCTCCATTCAACCAGTTCTTTCATCTTCGCCAGAGCCCGCAAACCGCGGACGTTAAGAGAAACGATTTTTATCATTGAAGGGCGAGAGCAGCGGAGGGGTCACCTGGTCAGCGATAAGACGTGGAGAAGGAGGCCGACCAAGCAAAGGGAGGTCTGACTTAGGTCGTTTCAGCCCCTGCTTACCACCGACAACACGCCAGTCTCCCTGGCCATCCTCGGGCGAAACGGAAGGTTCACCATCACTACTAGAAACTGGACGTTTCTGAGTCGCAACCAGTACTTCAGAGTCTCCAGGCGCCGCAACTGGTGACCCGCCCTCCGGGATAACCTCGGCGGAAGAAACACCAACCGGCAAGTCGACAGAAGGTGCAGCAGGAGGCAAACGACGAGGTATATCAACATTGGGGCAAACCCGCGCGATATGCCCCTGAGCGACACACCGGCGGCAAACGAAGAGAGGACAGTCCTTGTAGAGGTGAGAGTTAGACAGACACTTATTACAAACTTTGCCCTGCCGATCATGCCGAACGCGGTAGGAGCTTTCGAGCCCCATGACGTCGACCAAACGCAAACTATAAGGTAAGCTAGAGACACCCTCTGGTAGCGAAACCTTTATCGAGCGTTGCCCGTAATACTTGCCATTTGTACGCTCCCAAACCACCTCACTTTTTAACTCGCAATTATAACTCAGCAACTTTGCCTTTAAAACGTCATCCGATACAAACTCCGGGAGATCAAAAAAGGTAGCAATGATCTCGCGACTCCCGACTTTACGCACCACGCAGTCTTCCGCCTCGAGCCCAAGACCTAATTCTGCGCAATTATCCGCATCTTCCAACGACACAAATGTTACGAAAAATCCGCCTTTCGTACTCACCACCGACGAATAAGAATCCGCACCAAAAGTCAATGACAAAGCTTCTTCAATCTTCGAAACAACGCGCTCCTGACATTCTACAAAAACCGAACGTTTCAAAACTTCCATCGTGTAAGTAGATTAGTAATAATAATAGATTAGTTGAAAAAATAACGGGACTCTGCCCGAGGCAGAGCCCAAAACGCGAGAAAACCGACTCAAAATAGACAGCAAAAAAGAAACTCACGCAAAGAAACGAATAAAAAAGCCAAAAGGCCGAAAAAAAAACCCGCGAGCAAGAGGAGAAGCCGAGGACGGAGCGAGAGAAAAACGCGACCGCACTCGACGAAAACCAAAACGCGAATCCTTTAGGCGGACGTGATAACCACTACACCATAGATACTTGGTTATTGTGAGTTTTCGAAGAGATCTACCTTATTATGTCTAATCACGATGGTCAAAACATGTATCTACCACGGCTCGAACCTGGGACCTTCCGCGTGTTAGTCGAACGTGATAACCACTACACCATAGATACTTGGTTATTGTGAGTTTTCGAAGAGATCTACCTTATTAATATGTCTAATCACGATGGTCAAAACATGTATCTGTCAGGGCACGAACCTGGGACCTTCCGCGTGTAAAGCGGACGTGATAACCACTACACCATAGATACGTGTTAATTTAGGTTTTCGAAGAGATGTAGCTTATTACTATGTCTAATCACGATGGTCAAAACATGTATCTATCAGGACTCGAACCTGGGACCTTCCGCGTGTAAAGCGGACGTGATAACCACTACACCATAGATACGTGTTAATTTAAGTTTTCGAAGAGATGTAGCTTATTACTATGTCTAATCACGATGGTCAAAACATGTATCTATCAGGACTCGAACCTGGGACCTTCCGCGTGTAAAGCGGACGTGATAACCACTACACCATAGATACGTGTTAATTTAAGTTTTCGAAGAGATCTAGCTTTTTACTATGTCTAATCACGATGGTCTAAACATGTATCTATCAGGGCACGAACCTGGGACCTTCCGCGTGTTAGTCGGACGTGATAACCACTACACCATAGATACTTGGTTATTATGAGTTTTCGAAGAGATCTACCTTATTATTATGTCTAATCACGATGGTCAAAACATGTATCTACCAGGGCTCAAACCTGGGACCTTCCGCGTGTAAAGCGGACGTGATAACCACTACACTATAGATACGTGTTAATTCAAGTTTTCGAAGAGATCTAGCTTATTACTATGTCTAATCACGATGGTCAAAACATGTATCTATCAGGGCACGAACCTGGGACCTTTCGCGTGTTAGTCGGACGTGATAACCACTACACCATAGATACTTGGTTATTGTGAGTTTTCTAAGAGATCTACCTTATTATTATGTATAATCACGATGATCAAAACATGTATCTACCAGGGCTCGAACCTGGGACCTTCCGCCTGTAAAGCGGACGTGATAACCACTACACCATAGATACGTGTTATTTTAAAGTTTTCGAAGAGATCTAGCTTATTACTATGTCTAATCACGATGGTCAAAACATGTATCTATCAGGGCTCGAACCTGAGACCTTCCGCGTGTAAAGCGGACGTGATAACCACTACACCATAGATACGTGTTATTATAAAGTTTTCGAAGAGATCTAGGTTATTACTATGTCTAATCACGATGGTCAAAACATGTATCTATCAGGGCACGAACCTGGGACCTTCCGCGTGTTAGGCGGACGTGATAACCACTACACCATAGATACTTGGTTATTGTGAGTTTTCGAAGAGATGTACCTTATTATTATGTCTAATCACGATGGGCAAAACATGTATCTACCAGGGCTCGAACCTGGGACCTTCCGCGTGTAAAGCGTACGTGAAAACCACTACACCATAGATACGTGTTAATTTAGGTTTTCGAAGAGATGTAGCTTATTACTATGTCTAATCACGATGGTCAAAACATGTATCTATCAGGGCTCGAACCTGACACCTTCCGCGTTTTAGGCGGACGTGATAACCACTACACCATAGAGACTTGGTTGTTCTGAGTTTTCGAAGAGATCTACGTTATTATTATGTCTTATCACGAAGGTCAAAACATGTATCTACCAGGGCTCGAACCTGGGACCTTTCGCGTGTAAAGCGGACGTGATAACCACTACACCATAGATACGTGTTATTATAAAGTTTTCGAAGAGATCTAGCTTATTACTATGTCTAATCACGATGGTCAAAACATGTATCTATCAGGGCACGAACCTGGGACCTTCCGCGTGTTAGGCGGACGTGATAACCACTACACCATAGATACTTGGTTATTGTGAGTTTTCGAAGAGATCTACCTTATTATTATGTCTAATCACGATGGGCAAAACATGTATCTACCAGGGCTCGAACCTGGGACCTTCCGCGTGTAAAGCGGACGTGATAACCACTACACCATAGATACGTGTAAATTTAGGTTTTCGAAGAGATGTAGCTTATTACTATGTCTAATCACGATGGTCAAAACATGTATCTATCAGGACTCGAACCTGGGACCTTCCGCGTGTAAAGCGGACGTGATAACCACTACACCATAGATACGTGTTAATTTAGGTTTTCGAAGAGATGTAGCTTATTACTATGTCTAATCACGATGGTCAAAACATGTATCTATCAGGACTCGAACCTGGGCCCTTCCGCGTGTAAAGCGGACGTGATAACCACTACACCATAGATACGTGTTAATTTAAGTTTTCGAAGAGATCTAGCTTATTACTATGTCTAATCACGATGGTCAAAACATGTATCTACCAGGGCTCGAACCTGGGACCTTCCGCGTGTAAAGCGGACGTGATAACCACTACACCATAGATACGTGTTAACTTAGGTTTTCGAAGAGATGTAGCTTATTACTATGTCTAATCACGATGGTCAAAACATGTATCTATCAGGACTCGAACCTGGGACCTTCCGCGTGTAAAGCGGACGTGATAACCACTACATCATAGATACGTGTTAATTTAAGTTTTCGAAGAGATCTAGCTTATTACTATGTCTAATCACGATGGTCAAAACTTGTATCTATCAGGGCTCGAACCTGACACCTTCCGCGTGTAAAGCGGACGTGATAACCACTACACCATAGATACGTGTTAATTTAAGTTTTCGAAGAGATCTAGCTTATTACTATGTCTAATCACGATGGTCAAAACTTGTATCTATCAGGGCTCAAACCTGACACCTTCCGCGTGTAAAGCGGACGTGATAACCACTACACCATAGATACGTGTTATTATAAAGTTTTCGAAGAGATCTAGCTTATTACTATGTCTAATCACGATGGTCAAAACATGTATCTACCAGGGTTCGAACCTGGGACCTTCCGCGTGTTAGGCGGACGTGATTACCACTACACCATAGATACTTGGTTATTGTGAGTTTTCGAAGAGATCTACCTTATTATTATGTCTAATCACGATGGTCAAAACATGTATCTACCAGGGCTCGAACCTGGGACCTTCCGCGTGTTAGGCGGACGTGATAACCACTACACCATAGGTGCGTGTTAACATAAAGTTTTAGAAGAGATCTAGCTTATTATTATGCCTAATCACGATGGTCAAAGCATGAATCTACCAGGGCTCGAACCTGGGAGCTTCCGCGTGTTAGGCGGACGTGACAACCACTACACCATAGATACTTGGTTATTGTTAGTTTTCGAAGAGATCTACCTTATTATTATATCTAATCACGGTGGTCAAAACATGTATCTACCAGGGCTCGAAACCGGGACCTTCCGCGTGTAAAGCGGACGTGATAACCACTACACCATAGATACGTGTTATTATAAAGTTTTCGAAGAGATCTACCTTATTATTATGTCTAATCACGATGGTAAAAACATGTATCTACCAGGGCTCGAAACCGGGACCTTCCGCGTTTTAGGCGGACGTGATAACCACTACACCATAGATACTTGGTTATTGTGAGTTTTCGAAGAGATCTACCTTATTATTATGTCTAATCACGATGGTCAAAACATGTATCTACCACGGCTCGAACCTGGGACCTTCCGCGTGTTAGTCGGACGTGATAACCACTACACCATAGATACTTGGTTATTGTGAGTTTTCGAAGAGATCTACCTTATTATTATGTCTAATCACGATGGTCAAAACATGTATCTATCAGGGCACGAACCTGGGACCTTCCGCGTGTAAAGCGGACGTGATAACCACTACACCATAGATACGTGTTAATTTAGGTTTTCGAAGAGATGTAGCTTATTACTATGTCAAATCACGATGGTCAAAACATGTATCTATCAGGACTCGAACCTGGGACCTTCCGCGTGTAAAGCGGACGTGATAACCACTACACCATAGATACGTGTTAATTTAAGTTTTCGAAGAGATGTAGCTTATTACTATGTCTAATCACGATGGTCAAAATATGTATCTATCAGGACTCGAACCTGGGACCTTCCGCGTGTAAAGCGGACGTGATAACCACTACACCATAGATACGTGTTAATTTAAGTTTTCGAAGAGATCTAGCTTTTTACTATGTCTAATCACGATGGTCTAAACATGTATCTATCAGGGCACGAACCTGGGACCTTCCGCGTGTTAGTCGGACGTGATAACCACTACACCATAGATACTTGGTTATTATGAGTTTTCGAAGAGATCTACCTTATTATTATGTCTAATCACGATGGTCAAAACATTTATCTACCAGGGCTCAAACCTGGGACCTTCCGCGTGTAAAGCGGACGTGATAACCACTACACTATAGATACGTGTTAATTCAAGTTTTCGAAGAGATCTAGCTTATTACTATGTCTAATCACGATGGTCAAAACACGTATCTATCAGGGCACGAACCTGGGACCTTTCGCGTGTTAGGCGGACGTGATAACCACTACACCATAGATACTTGGTTATTGTGAGTTTTCTAAGAGATCTACCTTATTATTATGTATAATCACGATGATCAAAACATGTATCTACCAGGGCTCGAACCTGGGACCTTCCGCCTCTAAAGTGGACGTGATAACCACTACACCATAGATACGTGTTATTTTAAAGTTTTCGAAGAGATCTAGCTTATTACTATGTCTAATCACGATGGTCAAAACATGTATCTATCAGGGCACGAACCTGGGACCTTCCGCGTGTTAGGCGGACGTGATAACCACTACACCATAGATACTTGGTTATTGTGAGTTTTCGAAGAGATCTACCTTATTATTATGTCTAATCACGATGGGCAAAACATGTATCTACCAGGGCTCGAACCTGGGACCTTCCGCGTGTAAAGCGGACGTGAAAACCACTACACCATAGATACGTGTTAATTTAGGTTTTCGAAGAGATGTAGCTTATTACTATGTCTAATCACGATGGTCAAAACATGTATCTATCAGGGCTCGAACCTGACACCTTCCGCGTTTTAGGCGGACGTGATAACCACTACACCATAGAGACTTGGTTGTTCTGAGTTTTCGAAGAGATCTACGTTATTATTATGTCTTATCACGAAGGTCAAAACATGTATCTACCAGGGCTCGAACCTGGGACCTTCCGCGTGTAAAGCGGACGTGATAACCACTACACCATAGATACGTGTTTTTATAAAGTTTTCGAAGAGATGTAGCTTATTACTATGCCTAATCACGATGGTCAAAACATGTATCTATCAGGGCACGAACCTGGGACCTTCCGCGTGTTAGGCGGACGTGATAACCACTACACCATAGATACTTGGTTATTGTGAGTTTTCGAAGAGATCTACCTTATTATTATGTCTTATCACGATGGGCAAAACATGTATCTACCAGGGCTCGAACCTAGGACCTTCCGCGTGTAAAGCGGACGTGATAACCACTACACCATAGATACGTGTTAATTTAGGTTTTCGAAGAGATGTAGCTTATTACTATGTCTAATCACGATGGTCAAAACATGTATCTATCAGGGCTCGAACCTGACACCTTCCGCGTTTTAGGCGGACGTGATAACCACTACACCATAGAGACTTGGTTGTTCTGAGTTTTCGAAGAGATCTACGTTATTAATATGTCTTATCACGATGGTCAAAACATGTATCTACGAGGGCTCGAAACCGGAACCTTCCGCGTGTTAGGCGGACGTGATAACCACTACACCATAGATACTTGGTTATTGTGAGTTTTCGAAGAGATCTAGCTTATTACTATGTGTAATCACGATGGGCAAAACATGTATCTACCAGGGCTCGAACCTGGGACCTTCCGCGTGTAAAGCGGACGTGATAACCACTACACCATAGGTACGTGTTAAGCTAGGTTTTCGAAGAGATCTAGCTTATTACTATGTCTGATCACGATGGTCAAAACATGTATCTATCAGGGCTCGAACCTGAGACCTTCCGCGTGTAAAGCGGACGTGATAACCACTACACCATAGATACGTGTTATTATAAAGTTTTCGAAGAGATCTAGCTTATTACTATGTCTAATCACGATGGTCAAAACATGTATCTACCAGGGCTCGAACCTGGGACCTTCCGCGTGTTAGGCGGACGTGATAACCACTACACCATAGGTGCGTGTTAACATAAAGTTTTAGAAGAGATCTAGCTTATTATTATGCCTAATCACGATGGTCAAAGCATGAATCTACCAGGGCTCGAACCTGGGAGCTTCCGCGTGTTAGGCGGACGTGATAACCACTACACCATAGATACTTGGTTATTGTGAGTTTTCGAAGAAATCTACCTTATTATTATATCTAATCACGATGGTCAAAACATGTATCTACCAGGGCTCGAAATCGGGACCTTCCGCGTGTAAAGCGGACGTGATAACCACTACACCATAGATACGTGTTATTATAAAGTTTTCGAAGAGATCTACCTTATTATTATGTCTAATCACGATGGTCGAAACATGTATCTACCAGGGCTCGAACCTGGGACCTTCTACGTGCAAGGCGGACGTGATAACCAATACACCATAGATCCGTGTTAATATAAAGTTTTCGAAGAGATCTACCTTATTATTATGTCTAATCACGATGGTCAAAACATGTATCTACCAGGGCTCGAAACCGGGACCTTCCGCGTTTTAGTCGGACGTGATAACCACTACACCATAGATACTTGTTTATTGTGAGTTTTCGAAGAGATCTACCTTATTATTATGTCTAATCACGATGGTCAAAACATGTATCTACCAGGGCTCAAACCTGGGACCTTCCGCGTGTAAAGCGGACTTGATAACCACTACACCATAGATAAGTGTAATTATAAAGTTTTCGAAGATATCTAGCTTATTACTATGTCTAATCACGATGGTCAAAACATGTATCTATCAGGGCACGAACCTGGGACCTTCCGCGTGTTAGGCGGACGTGATAACCACCACACCATAGAAACATGGTTATTGTGAGTTTTCGAAGAGATCTACCTTATTATTATGTCTATTCTCGATGGTCAAAACATGTATCTATCAGGACTCGAACCTGGGACCTTCCGCGTGTAAAGCGGACGTGATAACCACTACACCATAGATACGTGTTAATTTAAGTTTTCGAAGAGATCTAGCTTATTACTATGTCTAATCACGATGGTCAAAACATGTATCTATCAGGGCTCGAACCTGACACCTTCCGCGTTTTAGGCGGACGTGATAACCACTACACCATAGATACTTGGTTATTGTGAGTTTTCTAAGAGATCTACCTTATTATTATGTATAATCACGATGATCAAAACATGTATCTACCAGGGCTCGAACCTGGGACCTTCCGCGTGTAAAGCGGACGTGATAACCACTACACCATAGATACGTGTTTTTATAAAGTTTTCGAAGAGATCTAGCTTATTACTATGTCTAATCACGATGGTCAAAACATGTATCTATCAGGGCACGAACCTGGGACCTTCCGCGTGTTAGGCGGACGTGATAACCACTACACCATAGATACTTGGTTATTGTGAGTTTTCGAAGAGATCTACCTTATTATTATGTCTAATCACGATGGGCAAAACATGTATCTACCAGGGCTCGAACCTAGGACCTTCCGCGTGTAAAGTGGACGTGATAACCACTACACCATAGATACGTGTTAACTTAGGTTTTCGAAGAGATGTAGCTTATTACTATGTCTAATCACGATGGTCAAAACATGTATCTATCAGGACTCGAACCTGGGACCTTCCGCGTGTAAAGCGGACGTGATAACCACTACACCATAGATACGTGTTAATTTAAGTTTTCGAAGAGATCTAGCTTATTACTATGTCTAATCACGATGGTCAAAACATGTATCTATCAGGGCTCGAACCTGACACCTTCCGCGTTTTAGGCGGACGTGATAACCACTACACCATAGATACTTGGTTATTGTGAGTTTTCTAAGAGATCTACCTTATTATTATGTATAATCACGATGATCAAAACATGTATCTACCAGGGCTCGAACCTGGGACCTTCCGCGTGTAAAGCGGACGTGATAACCACTACACCATAGATACGTGTTTTTATAAAGTTTTCGAAGAGATCTAGCTTATTACTATGTCTAATCACGATGGTCAAAACATGTATCTATCAGGGCTCGAACCTGAGACCTTCCGCGTGTAAAGCGGACGTGATAACCACTACACCATAGATACGTGTTATTATAAAGTTTTGGAAGAGATCTAGCTTATTACTATGTCTAATCACGATGGTCAAAACATGTATCTATCAGGGCACGAACCTGGGACCTTCCGCGTGTTAGGCGGACGTGATAACCACTACACCATAGGTGCGTGTTAATATAAAGTTTTAGAAGAGATCTAGCTTATTATTACGCCTAATCACGATGGTCAAAGCTTGAATCTACCAGGGCTCGAACCTGGGAGCTTCCGCGTGTTAGGCGGACGTGATAACCACTACACCATAGATACTTGGTTATTGTGAGTTTTCGAAGAGATCTACCTTATTATTATATCTAATCAAGATGGTCAAAACATGTATCTACCAGGGGTCGAAACCGGGACCTTCCGCGTGTAAAGCGGACGTGATAACCACTACACCATAGATACGTGTTATTATAAAGTTTTCGAAGAGATCTAGCTTATTACTATGTCTAATCACGATGGTCAAAACATGTATCTATCAGGGCACGAACCTGGGACCTTCCGCGTGTTAGGCGGACGTGATAACCACTACACCATAGGTGCGTGTTAATATAAAGTTTTAGAAGAGATCTAGCTTATTATTATGCCTAATCACGATGGTCAAAGCATGAATCTACCAGGGCTCGAACCTGGGAGCTTCCGCGTGTTAGGCGGACGTGATAACCACTACACCATAGATACTTGGTTATTGTGAGTTTTCGAAGAGATCTACCTTATTATTATATCTAATCAAGATGGTCAAAACATGTATCTACCAGGGCTCGAAACCGGGACCTTCCGCGTGTAAAGCGGACGTGATAACCACTACACCATAGATACGTGTTATTATAAAGTTTTCGAAGAGATCTACCTTATTATTATGTCTAATCACGATTGTCAAAACATGTATCTACCAGGGCTCGAACCTGGGACCTTCCACGTGCAAGGCGGACGTGATAACCAATACACCATAGATCCGTGTTAATATAAAGTTTTCGAAGAGATCTACCTTATTATTATGTCTAATCACGATGGTCAAAACATGTATCTACCAGGGCTCGAAACCGGGACCTTCCGCGTTTTAGGCGGACGTGATAACCACTACACCATAGACACTTGGTTATTGTGAGTTTTCGAAGAGATCTACCTTATTATTATGTCTAATCACGATGGTCAAAACATGTATCTACCAGGGCTCGAACCTGGGACCTTCCGCGTGTTAGTCGGACGTGATAACCACTACACCATAGATACTTGGTTATTGTGAGTTTTCGAAGAGATCTACCTTATTATTATGTCTAATCACGATTGTCAAAACATGTATCTACCAGGGCTCGAACCTGGGACCTTCCACGTGCAAGGCGGACGTGATAACCAATACACCATAGATCCGTGTTAATATAAAGTTTTCGAAGAGATCTACCTTATTATTATGTCTAATCACGATGGTCAAAACATGTATCTACCAGGGCTCGAAACCGGGACCTTCCGCGTTTTAGGCGGACGTGATAACCACTACACCATAGATACTTGGTTATTGTGAGTTTTCGAAGAGATCTACCTTATTATTATGTCTAATCACGATGGTCAAAACATGTATCTACCAGGGCTCGAACCTGGGACCTTCCGCGTGTTAGTCGGACGTGATAACCACTACACCATAGATACTTGGATATTGTGAGTTTTCGAAGAGATCTACCTTATTATTATGTCTAATCACGATGGTCAAAACATGTATCTACCAGGGCTCGAACCTGGGACCTTCCACGTGCAAGGCGGACGTGATAACTAATACACCATAGATCCGTGTTAATATAAAGTTTTCGAAGAGATCTACCTTATTATTATGTCTAATCACGATGGTCAAAACATGTATCTACCAGGGCTCGAAACCGGGACCTTCCGCGTTTTAGGCGGACGTGATAACCACTACACCATAGATACTTAGTTATTGTGAGTTTTCGAAGAGATCTACCTTATTATTAAGTCTAATCACGATGGTCAAAACATGTATCTACTAGGGCTCGAACCTGGGACCTTCCGCGTGTTAGTCGGACGTGATAACCACTACACCATAGATACTTGGTTATTGTGAGTTTTCGAAGAGATCTACCTTATTATTATGTCTAATCACGATGGTCAAAACATGTATCTACCAGGGCTCAAACCTGGGACCTTCCGCGTGTAAAGCGGACGTGATAACCACTACACCATAGATACGTGTTATTATAAAGTTTTCGAAGAGATCTAGCTTATTACTATGTCTTATCACGATGGTCAAAACATGTATCTATCAGGGCACGAACCTGGGACCATCCGCGTGTTAGGCGGACGTGATAACCACTACACCATAGAAACATGGTTATTGTGAGTTTTCGAAGAGATCTACCTTATTATTATGTCTATTCTCGATGGTCAAAACATGTATCTACCAGGGCTCGAACCTGGGACCTTCCGCGTGTAAAGCGGACGTGTTAACCACTACACCATAGATACGTGTTAATTTAAGTTTTCGAAGAGATCTAGCTTATTACTATGTCTAATCACGATGGTCTAAACATGTATCTATCAGGGCACGAACTTGGGACCTTCTGCGTGTTAGTCGGACGTGATAACCACTACACCATAGATACTTGGTTATTGTGAGTTTTCGAAGCGATCTACCTTATTACTATGTCTAATCATGATGGTCAAAACATGTATCTTTCAGGGCTCGAACCTGGGACCTTCCGCGTGTAAAGCAGACGTGATAACCACTACACCATAGATACGTGTTAATTTAAGTTTTCGAAGAGATCTAGCTTATTACTATGTCTAATCACGATGGTCTAAACATGTATCTATCAGGGCACGAACTTGGGACCTTCTGCGTGTTAGTCGGACGTGATAACCACTACACCATAGATACTTGGTTATTGTGAGTTTTCGAAGCGATCTACCTTATTATTATGTCTAATCACGATGGTCAAAACATGTATCTACCAGGGCTCGAACCTGGGACCTTCCGCGTGTAAAGCGGACGTGATAACCACTACACCATAGATACGTGTTAACTTAAGTTTTCGAAGAGATCTGGCTTATTACTATGTCTAATCACGATGGTCAAAACATGTATCTATCAGGGCTCGAACCTGAGACCTTCCGCGTGTAAAGCGGACGTGATAACCACTACACCATAGATACGTGTTAATTTAAGTTTTCGAAGAGATCTAGCTTATTACTATGTCTAATCACGATGGTCAAAACATGTATCTACCAGGGCTCGAACCTGGGACCTTCCGCGTGTTAGGCGGACGTGATAAACACTACACCATAGATACGTGTTAACATAAAGTTTTAGAAGAGATTTAGCTTATAACTATGTCTAATCACGATGGTCAAAACATGTAACTATCAGGGCTCGAACCTGAGACCTTCCTTGTGTAAAGCAACGTGATAACCAATACACCATAGATACTTGGTTATTCTGAGTTTTCGAAGAGATCTACCTTATTATTATGTCTTATCACGATGGTCAAAACATGTATCTACCAGGGCTCGAACCTGGGACCTTCCGCGTGTTAGGTGGACGTGATAACCACTACACTATAGGTGCGTGTTAATATAAAGTTATAGAAGAGATCTAGCTTATTATTATGTCTAATCACGATGGTCAAAGCATGAATCTACCAGGGCTCGAACCTGGGACCTTCCGCGTGTAAGGCGGCCGTGATAACCACTACACCATAGATACTTGGCTATTGTGAGTTTTCGAAGAGATCTACCTTATCATTATGTCTAATCACGATGGTCAAAAGATGTATCTACCAGGGCTCGAAATTGGTACCTTCCGCGTTTTAGGCGGACGTGATAACCACTACACCATAGATACTTGGTTATTGTGAGTTTTCTAAGAGATCTACCTTATTATTATGTATAATCTCGATGATCAAAACATGTATCTACCAGGGCTCGAACCTGGGACCTTCAACGTGTAAAGCGGACGTGATAACCACTACACCATAGATACGTGTTATTATAAAGTTTTCGAAGAGATCTAGCTTATTACTATGTCTGATCACGATGGACAAAACATGTATCTATCAGGGCTCGAACCTGGGACCTGCCGCGTGTAAAGCGGACGTGATAACCACTACACCATAGATACGTGTTAATTTAAGTTATCGAAGAGATCTAGCTTATTATTATGTATAATCACGATGATCAAAACATGTATCTACCAGGGCTCGAACCTGGGACCTTCCGCGTGTAAAGCGGACATGATAACCACTACACCATAGATACGTGTCAATTTAAGTTTTCGAAGAGATCTAGCTTATTACTATGTCTAATCACGATGGTCAAAACATGTATCTATCAGGGCACGAACCTGGGACCTTCCACGTGTTAGTCGGACGTGATAACCACTACACCATAGATACTTGTTTATTGTGAGTTTTCGAAGAGATCTACCTTATTATTATGTCTAATCACGATGGTCAAAACATGTATCTACCAGGGCTCGAACCTGGGACCTTCCGCGTGTAAGGCGGACGTGATAACCACTACACCATAGATACGTGTTAATTTAAGTTTTCGAAGAGATCTAGCTTATTACTATGTCTAATCACGATGGTCAAAACATGTATCTATCAGGGCTCAAACCTGGGACCTTCCGCGTGTTAGGCGGATGTGATAACCACTACACCATAGATACGTGTTAATATAAACTTTTCGAAGAGATCTAGCTTATTACTATGTCTAATCACGATGGTCAAAACATGTATCTATCAGGGCTCAAACCTGGAACCTTCCGCGTGTTAGGCGGACGTGATAACCACTACACCATAGATACTTGTTTATTGTGAGTTTTCGAAGAGATCTACCTTATTATTATGTCTAATCACGATGGTCAAAACATGTATCTACCAGGGCTCGAACCTGGGACCTTCCGCGTGTTAGGCGGATGTGATAACCACTACACCATAGATACGTGTTACTATAAACTTTTCGAAGAGATCTAGCTTATTACTATGTCTAATCACGATGGTCAAAACATGTATCTATCAGGGCTCAAACCTGGAACCTTCCGCGTGTTAGGCGGACGTGTTAACCACTACACCATAGATACGTGTTAATATAATGTTTTCGAAGAGATCTAGCTTATTACTATGTCTAATCACGATGGTCAAAACATGTATCTACCAGGGCTCGAACATGGGACTTTCCGCGTGTTTGGCGGACGTGATAAACACTACACCATAGATACGTTTTAACATAAAGTTTTAGAAGAGATTTAGCTTAAAACTATGTCTAATCACGATGGTCAAAACATGTAACTATCAGGGCTCGAACCTGAGACCTTCCTCGTGTAAAGGAACGTGATAACCACTACACCATAGATACTTGGTTATTCTGAGTTTTCGAAGAGATCTACCTTATTATTATGTCTAATCACGATGGTCAAAAGATGTATCTACCAGGGCTCGAAATTGGTACCTTCCGCGTTTTAGGCGGACGTGATAACCACTACACCATAGATACTTGGTTATTGTGAGTTTTCTAAGAGATCTACCTTATTATTATGTATAATCTCGATGATCAAAACATGTATCTACCAGGGCTCGAACCTGGGACCTTCAACGTGTAAAGCGGACGTGATAACCACTACACCATAGATACGTGTTATTATAAAGTTTTCGAAGAGATCTAGCTTATTACTATGTCTAATCACGATTGTCAAAACATGTATCTACCAGGGCTCGAACCTGGGACCTTCCACGTGCAAGGCGGACGTCATAACCAATACACCATAGATCCGTGTTAATATAAAGTTTTCGAAGAGATCTACCTTATTATTATGTCTAATCACGATGGTCAAAACATGTATCTACCAGGGCTCGAAACCGGGACCTTCCGTGTTTTAGGCGGACGTGATAACCACTACACCATAGATACTTGGTTATTGTGAGTTTTCGAAGAGATCTACCTTATTATTAT
Organism: Phalangium opilio; assembly: GCF_054372755.1. Lineage (NCBI taxonomy): Eukaryota > Metazoa > Arthropoda > Arachnida > Opiliones > Phalangiidae > Phalangium > Phalangium opilio. Next base: position 2,466,745 of record NW_028324169.1, read on the forward strand.
GTCTAATCACGATGGTCAAAACATGTATCTACCAGGGCTCGAACCTGGGACCTTCCGCGTGTTAGTCGGACGTGATAACCACTACACCATAGATACTTGGTTATTGTGAGTTTTCGAAGAGATCTACCTTATTATTATGTCTAATCACGATGGTCAAAACATGTATCTACCAGGGCTCGAACCTGGGACCTTCCACGTGCAAGGCGGACGTGATAACTAATACACCATAGATCCGTGTTAATATAAAGTTTTCGAAGAGATCTACCTTATTATTATGTCTAATCACGATGGTCAAAACATGTATCTACCAGGGCTCGAAACCGGGACCTTCCGCGTTTTAGGCGGACGTGATAACCACTACACCATAGATACTTAGTTATTGTGAGTTTTCGAAGAGATCTACCTTATTATTAAGTCTAATCACGATGGTCAAAACATGTATCTACTAGGGCTCGAACCTGTGACCTTCCGCGTGTTAGTCGGACGTGATAACCACTACACCATAGATACTTGGTTATTGTGAGTTTTCGAAGAGATCTACCTTATTATTATGTCTAATCACGATGGTCAAAACATGTATCTACCAGGGCTCAAACCTGGGACCTTCCGCGTGTAAAGCGGACGTGATAACCACTACACCATAGATACGTGTTATTATAAAGTTTTCGAAGAGATCTAGCTTATTACTATGTCTAATCACGATGGTCAAAACATGTATGTATCAGGGCACGAACCTGGGACCTTCCGCGTGTTAGGCGGACGTGATAACCACTACACCATAGAAACATGGTTATTGTGAGTTTTCGAAGAGATCTACCTTATTATTATGTCTATTCTCGATGGTCAAAACATGTATCTACCAGGGCTCGAACCTGGGACCTTCCGCGTGTAAAGCGGACGTGTTAACCACTACACCATAGATACGTGTTAATTTAAGTTTTCGAAGAGATCTAGCTTATTACTATGTCTAATCACGATGGTCTAAACATGTATCTATCAGGGCACGAACTTGGGACCTTCTGCGTGTTAGTCGGACGTGATAACCACTACACCATAGATACTTGGTTATTGTGAGTTTTCGAAGCGATCTACCTTATTACTATGTCTAATCACGATGGTCAAAACATGTATCTGTCAGGGCTCGAACCTGGGACCTTCCGCGTGTAAAGCAGACGTGATAACCACTACACCATAGATACGTGTTAATTTAAGTTTTCGAAGAGATCTAGCTTATTACTATGTCTAATCACGATGGTCTAAACATGTATCTATCAGGGAACGAACTTGGGACCTTCTGCGTGTTAGTCGGACGTGATAACCACTACACCATAGATACTTGGTTATTGTGAGTTTTCGAAGCGATCTACCTTATTATTATGTCTAATCACGATGGTCAAAACATGTATCTACCAGGGCTCGAACCTGGGACCTTCCGCGTGCAAGGCGGACGTGATAACCAATACACCATAGATCCGTGTTAATATAAAGTTTTCGAAGAGATCTACCTTATTATTATGTCTAATCACGATGGTCAAAACATGTATCTATCAGGGCTCGAACCTGAGACCTTCCGCGTGTAAAGCGGACGTGATAACCACTACACCATAGATACGTGTTAATTTAAGTTTTCGAAGAGATCTAGCTTATTACTATGTCTAATCACGATGGTCAAAACATGTATCTACCAGGGCTCGAACCTGGGACCTTCCGCGTGTTAGGCGGACGTGATAAACACTACACCATAGATACGTGTTAACATAAAGTTTTAGAAGAGATTTAGCTTATAACTATGTCTAATCACGATGGTCAAAACATGTAACTATCAGGGCTCGAACCTGAGACCTTCCTTGTGTAAAGCAACGTGATAACCAATACACCATAGATACTTGGTTATTCTGAGTTTTCGAAGAGATCTACCTTATTATTATGTCTTATCACGATGGTCAAAACATGTATCTACCAGGGCTCGAACCTGGGACCTTCCGCGTGTTAGGCGGACGTGATAACCACTACACTATAGGTGCGTGTTAATATAAAGTTATAGAAGAGATCTAGCTTATTATTATGTCTAATCACGATGGTCAAAGCATGAATCTACCAGGGCTCGAACCTGGGACCTTCCGCGTGTAAAGCGGACATGATAACCACTACACCATAGATACGTGTCAATTTAAGTTTTCGAAGAGATCTAGCTTATTACTATGTCTAATCACGATGGTCAAAACATGTATCTATCAGGGCACGAACCTGGGACCTTCCACGTGTTAGTCGGACGTGATAACCACTACACCATAGATACTTGTTTATTGTGAGTTTTCGAAGAGATCTACCTTATTATTATGTCTAATCACGATGGTCAAAACATGTATCTACCAGGGCTCGAACCTGGGACCTTCCGCGTGTAAGGCGGACGTGATAACCACTACACCATAGATACGTGTTAATTTAAGTTTTCGAAGAGATCTAGCTTATTACTATGTCTAATCACGATGGTCAAAACATGTATCTATCAGGGCTCAAACCTTGGACCTTCCGCGTGTTAGGCGGATGTGATAACCACTACACCATAGATACGTGTTAATATAAACTTTTCGAAGAGATCTACCTTATTATTATGTCTAATCACGATGGTCAAAACATGTATCTACCAGGGCTCGAACCTGGGACCTTCCGCGTGTTAGGCGGATGTGATAACCACTACACCATAGATACGTGTTACTATAAACTTTTCGAAGAGATCTAGCTTATTACTATGTCTAATCACGATGGTCAAAACATGTATCTATCAGGGCTCAAACCTGGAACCTTCCGCGTGTTAGGCGGACGTGTTAACCACTACACCATAGATACGTGTTAATATAATGTTTTCGAAGAGATCTAGCTTATTACTATGTCTAATCACGATGGTCAAAACATGTATCTACCAGGGCTCGAACATGGGACTTTCCGCGTGTTTGGCGGACGTGATAAACACTACACCATAGATACGTGTTAACATAAAGTTTTAGAAGAGATTTAGCTTAAAACTATGTCTAATCACGATGGTCAAAACATGTAACTATCAGGGCTCGAACCTGAGACCTTCCTCGTGTAAAGCAACGTGATAACCACTACACCATAGATACTTGGTTATTCTGAGTTTTCGAAGAGATCTACCTTATTATTATGTCTAATCACGATGGTCACAAGATGTATCTACCAGGGCTCGAAATTGGTACCTTCCGCGTTTTAGGCGGACGTGATAACCACTACACCA